>NW_028270183.1:29945835-30695835 GCF_037043375.1 Chiloscyllium plagiosum | reverse complement strand
TCTTTTGTCTGAATTTTATAAAATATTACATTCCATAAATAACAAACAAACTGTAGGTCCACTATGCTGTCTGTTTCAAATGATTTGACGAATTAAAATTGCGCACTTCCAATGAACTGTCGGGAGCCACATTATTAACATAAATTTGAGAATGTTTCAGAGCTGTACATATTTCTGTCAGACCTTCTGATAGAAATGCATGGAATTTCAGCATTACTGACCTGTTACTTCGACTGCAGCTGAGAAAATTTTTCCCCCAAAACTGCAGGTATATTTTCTTACATTTAAAAGCATGTATTCCAGCAATGGACAACTACTTCAGTATAACTGGAATACATTTACTCCCATAGCATAATTCCACTGTCTTACAAACATTAAGATGACATGTAACAATAATATTTGCAAAAATAAGAGATGACATCAATTACATAATTGGCATCCTTTACCAGATTCTTACCTCATCAGCATATTTTAATGATGTTATCTGTATCGTTTCATATCCTTAGTGTTATTCTATCTTCCCTTATCATACACATTTAATCAGGTTTGGTTTATTATTGTCCCATTCATGTCTAATATCTCACAATTTAAAAATAAGTTGACTATCGTATTTCATTCCTCATTCCGGATGAAGGGCCTGAAACGTCGATTGTCCTGCTCCTCGGATGCTGCCTGATCTGCTATGCTTTTCCAGCACCACTGTAATCTTGAATCTGATCTCCAGCGTCTGCACTCCTGACTTTCGCCAATCATATTTCTTTACCAGCATGTGTACATTATTATCTTACTTCACAATATAAAAGAAATATTGTTGCTCTGTTTGTACTATTGTGGGTTAATGAAAGCAAACTTACTGTAACGGCATCTCCAATGTGGCCAAGCACACCTATCCCCGATTCATTCCTGCTTTGTTAGAACAGTGTACGTTAAAATCTAATGTGTCATTTATGTCAGAGAATTTCCATTGCTGCCTTGTGAAAATTAATGTCCCCTGTGCTTTTCACGCTAATGCTCTTGATGAATTAACTCACTGGGGCCATCATTGGGGAGTTTGGTACAAGGTCACATTTTTTTTCTCCAATTGCTTTGTGTTAATTGAGAATTCGTAATTAATGGAATCTCGGGTGTGTCAGTTTTGTTTATTTCATTTGACCCAACATTGTAGGATAAAGTTATTATTTTACATGAACAGTACTTTGCAGAACCACAGAACAGATCCATTACAGCAGCCTGCTCTTCTCAATCTGAGCTTATCATCTGCCAATTGGGCAGCACGGTGGCACAGTGGTTAGCACTGCTGCCTCACAGCACCAGAGACCCGGGTTCAATTCCCGCCTCAGGCGACTGACTGTGTGGAGTTTGCACGTTCTCCCCGTGTCTGCGTGGGTTTCCTCCGGGTGCTCCGGTTTCCTCCCACAGTCCAAAGATGTGCAGGTCAGGTGAATTGGCCATGCTAAATTGCCCGTAGTGTTAGGTAAGGGGTAAATGTAGGGGTATGGGTGGGTTGCGCTTCGGCGGGGCGGTGTGGACTTGTTGGGCTGAAGGGCCTGTTTCCACACTGTAAGTAATCTAATCTAATTCGACATTTTCGGATCTCTATCCCAGAGCGATTGTGATTCTCAAAGGTAGTGCTCAGGTTTCCAGTTGGATGCTCCCAAACATTTCCTTTGCAATGTCAGTGAATTATTTTCCAACAATCAGACTCTTGACATACTAGAAAAGGAACAAATCCGCTCATCGAATTGTAATGAGTCTCTTCCACTGTTTATTCACAGAATGTGCCTGTCACTGACGGGCCCAACATTTGGATGGCATTCCAAGCGGCTCTGCAGAAGATGTCAGGACACGCACAGTGCTGTCAGGGAGGGTGTTCCAGGACATGGAAGAAAGTAACAGCAAAGAAAAACGTATACTTTCCCGATGGAAACTTACAGCGAGTGTTGTCCCCCTGCATCTCCCGATGTCATTCACACAGGTGTTATTTCTGAGTTCTCGACTTGGCTATTCTACTAATTACCCACGTCAGCATTTGGTATAATTATTTCCGGATGTGTAATTTGTCTTGTGTATTTCATACTTCCCTATTGTTTTTTGGGGGGATTCTGTTGTATTTTCTGTTCAGCGACAGGTCTCACCCTCTCTCTTCCTCTCTTTATTTCCGTGAATCTGGTAGTGGCAGTGATCCTGTCCAGATGAAAATGCGGTTGGCCAGAGTGTTTCATGTGCTACCTGTTTTCCATGGCAGTGACGAATCTCCTGGTCATGGTCACGACTGCGATATTAAACTTGGTCGCTGACATTTATTTCCCATTTAGTTCCCGATCTATCTCACCAATTTGCAGTTTCCGCTTGATCTTAAATTCAGCTCCGATGGATAGTTCTGCCTGGTTACCTGTCGGTTTCACCTTTGATCGATTCGGGGCAATTTGCTCCCAAAAATTGAGTAAAATATTGCACTGAAAAGATGGTGGCTTATGTCATAGGAATAATAATCAGGCTGAACTGCGTTACAAATTCCTTCATATATTTTGTGTATGAACCTGTTTCCATATTAAATAATATAAATGGAATAATATATGTATGTAATTGCATAATATGCATGTTATTATATGCATATATAATAATATGTATAAAATAATAGATGTAATAAAACCTTGGCTTTGCACATAAAATCAACAATTTACATCTCATCTGCATGGGCTGCATATTACTTGATTCGTTGTAGTTTTAATGCCTTGCAAAGAATCCACACAGTATGGAAACAGCCCCTTCGGTTCAACAAGTCCACAATGATTGCCCGAAGAGTAACACATCCCCCTACATTTACCCCTAACTAATGCACCTAACCTACACATCCCTGAACAATTTGGCAAGGCTAATTCACCTAAACGACTCATCTTTGGACTGTGGGAGGAAACCGGATCACCTGGAAGTAACTCGCGCAGACACGGGGGAGAACGTGCAAACTCCACACAGAGAGTCGCCTGAGGTTGGAATCGAACCCGAGTCCCTGGTGCTGTGAGTGAGAAGTGCAAACCACTGAGCTGCCGTGCTCACCTTCATTGTAACTTTCTCACTCAACACTCGGACAGCCAACCATATTCTCGTGGACAATGGAGCCCGCAGAAGAATCCGGGCCCTGAGGATTTAAGGAAATCCGAGTTATCCCGAAATAGATCAAAGAAGTTAATTATTTTGCACGCTTGTATCTCAGGCAGTTTAATCCTCATATATTTGCTGTTTACATTAACGATTGTCTCTGCACAATTTGTGAAGGTTCCTTATTTATCATGATCTGATTTCAGTGATTTGAGATTTATTCTGAACGAAGCCAGACATTTCCATCTGTTCTTGCGTAGACGCATCAGCTGCTTTATTTATGCAGGGACACAGAGTAAATTTAGAGCTGAATTTAAAAATGGGATGCAATATCCACTTCACTTATTTGTTGAAATACTTAAAAAATTGAAAAAAAAAACATTGTTCAATCCGGTACGTGTTATGCTGATCTACGAGAAAGAAATAATGCAGTCGCTCTCTCTGGTTTGAATCTAGATGTGTCTCCACGTGTAAAACAATCGAATTTCAGGGCCACGAGCGTGGAAATTAAAGGAACATCAGGGACAGATAACAATCCCTAATCTATCAACAACCACCACATTGAGTCATAGAAACGTACAGCATGGAAACAGACCCTTCGGTCCAACCCATTCATGCCAACTAGATATCGAACCCAATCCAGTACCACCTGCCAGCACCTAGCCCATATCCCTCCAAACCCTTCCGATTCATATACCCATCCAAATGCCTTTTCAATGTTGCAATTGTACCAGCCTCCACAGTTCCTCTGAAGAACATAACTTCAAAAATACAAAGTTTAACATGTATTTTTCTTATCCATGGCACACAAAACACAACTTCAAAGATGCGTGCTTTCAGAATTAACGTGCAGAAAGTCAGTGAATGTATAACAAACACATTTGGAACACATATCTGTCAATCTTAACTTGGTACATTTCCATCAATCCGGAGGGCACTGGAGGCGAGGTTAAAGTTCAAATGAAATGGTACAGACTCATCACAGGAATGACTTCATTTCTATATATTTATTTATGTCTGTTCCTTTCCTCATTTATTTATTCAGGTGAGGTGAATATTGCTGAAAAGGAGAGTCTCCTTCAATTCCCAAACCATATCCAAGGCTATGTCCTAGCTTGGTTGACATTCCCATGTTAGTGCATCGGAGGGAAGAGTCTCTCGAAGCTCTGCCAGATTTGCAGTCGTCCCACTTTCTTTATAGCTTTTGACTTGATTCCAAATTAATGAAATCAGCTTGAAATCGACCACCACAATTTCCCAAAATGAGTGGCTGCAACTGCCAGTGTGCCTGCCAGTTGCTTGAATGTATCTGCGTCACATTCATGGAATTTTCTCCCTGCTATGAAATGCCAATCACCTGTCTCCCAATGTTTTGGATCTACAAGGATGGTGATCGTGGTGCAATGAAATGACGTGCAGCCTTGGCAGTCACTCTCGTCCCGAACCATATCAGAGTCTCGATTTCTGCTTGGTTCTCTTTCTGCTGCTCAAAGAAAGAATTGTGGTGTGAGAGCAACACACTCTTTTGACGACTCACTATTTTGCGATTGCCAGGCCAGCAAACAGGACACAAGAAAAACAATCTGACTATGAGGAAGAGTTTGAAGTCAGGCGAGGATGACCAAGGGAAAGAGAGAATGTGAGAGGAAGCTTGTGTGGAATATAAAAACTTAGAACAGAGAACATTACAGCACAACACATGCTATTCGGCCCACAACATTGTGAAACTAATCTGAAGCCCATCTGACATGCACTATTCCATTTTAGTCCATATGTTTCTCCAATGACCATCTAAATGCCCTTAAATTTGAACTCTACTACTGTTGCAGACAATGTCTTCCACGTCCCTACTACTCTCTTAGTAAAGAAGCTACCTCTGACATCTACCCGATATCTATCAACCATCAGTTTAAAGCTATGCTCCTCATGCTCGCCATCACCATCTGAGTAAAAAGGATCTCACTGTCCACCCTATCTAACTCTCTGATTATCTTACATGTTTCAATTAAGTCACCTCTCAACCTTCTTCCCTCTAAAGAAAACAGCCTCAAATCCCTCAGCTTTTCCTGGTAAGACCTTCGCTCCATACCAGGTGACACCCTTGTAAATCTCCCTGATACCATTCCAAAGCTAGCACATCATTCCCATAATGTGGTGACCAGACCTGTACGCAATACTCCAAACTCGGTGTCAACATTCAGGAATGTATGTCCATGGACACTGAGGTCTCTCTGTTCAACTACACTACCAAGAAGTTTTACCATTAGCCCAGTCGTCTACATTCCTGTTACTCCACCAAAAGTGAATCACCTCACATGTTTTATATTAAACTCCATTTGCTACCTCTCAGACCAGCTCTGCAGTTTATCTATGTCCCTCTGTACCCTGCAACATTCTTCGGCACTATCCACAACACTACCGACGTTATTGTCATCTGCATATGTAGTACCCCATCATTCCATGCCCTCATCCATGTTGTTCATCAAAATTACAAGTAAACAGTGGACCCAAAACAGATCTTTGCGGTACACCACGAGTAACTGAACTCCAGGATGAATTTTCCCATTAACCACCAAACTCTATCCTCTTTCATCGAGCCAATTTCATATCCAAACCGGTCAATCATTCTCAATCCCATGCCTCTGCATTTTGTGCAATAGACTATCGTACGGAAACTTATTGAATGCCTTTCTGACATCCATATATACCATATCAACCGCTTTACCCTCATCCATCTGTTCGGTCACCTTCTCAAAGAACTCAATAAGGTTTGTGAGGCATGACTTACACATCACATAATTGTGTTGACTGTCCCTAATCAAAGTATTCCTTTCGACATGATTTTAAATCCTATCTCTTATAACAGTTTCCAAGTATTAACCACAACCAAAGTAAGGCTCACTAGTCTGTCATTACCAGGGTTGTCTCTACTCCCATTCTTGCACAATTGAACAACATTTGCTATCCTTCAGTCTTCTGACACTATTCCTGTAGACAATGACAACGTAACGATCAAAGCCAAGGCTCGTCAATCTCCTCCCTGGCTTCCCAGAGATTCCTAGGATAAATCCCATCCAGAAAGGGGACTTAGCTATTTTCACCCTTTCCAGAATTTCTAACACCGCCTCTTGTGATTCTGAATCCTATCTAGTCTTGTCGACTGTATCTCAACATTCTGTTCGACAACATTGTCTTTTTATAGTGTGAATACTGACAAAAAAAAATCTTTTAGCACTACCCCATCTCATCTGACTCCATGCACAACTTTCCACTATTATCCATGATTGGCGCTAATCTTACTCGAGCCATAAAAACTGATTGTGAAACATTCTAAAAATTACAAGAAAATGCTGAAAGCGAATTTACATCTCTTAAATTCAAATACGAGGGAAATCATAACAGCAAATGATGAAAAGGCTGAGAGTACAAGTCCATACTTACCTTTGTTTTCTCAACGGAAGACACACATGACGTACAGTAGTACACGTTATAAAGAACACAGAGTTCAGTGAGAGGGAGAAACTAAAACAGATCTGAATTATCAGAAAAATGTTGTTGAGAAACATATGGAATTGATGCCTGATGAATTCCCACTGATCAATTCATTTTGAAATAACGACCAGTTTTTCAGTTACCTGCCCGATTATCCACAGCCCACTGAAATGGAATGTTCGGTTTATCTGATTCTTTTGTAAGTGTTTCTGAGTGCCTCTGTTCTCGAGCTATTTTGTTACATTTAAGTTAAATCCGGCTCCTCTATTATTTCCCTCAAAACACATCAGCATGCATGATTATCAACTATCCCGTTCAAACTCAGCTACCTGTTAGTATAATGGAATGGCTGTATCACATTGTATGCTGTGTGTGAAGAGACAGCTATTAATTGAAATACAAAGTATGTATCAGACACAGCAGGTGGCTTGTTACATTTGGTTCTCGTTCTGTGAGAGAGACGGAGCACGTTGCTGACATTAGTCTGCATGCCATTAAATAATACTAGTCTATCCAATCTTCGAATGGATTAAGGGAATCCCCAGCCAGTTGGCTCACTGCTGTGTCCACACTAATGTAAAGACGTTTAGTTGGCCAATGTGATGAAAGGAAGTTCTCCAAACTGCTGATGTACCAACGGGTCAAACTGATTATGTCGATCATGATTAATTTGGTCTGTCGGTCTTCCCTTTCCTAATTCCACTTTTTGTGCGTGATCCACGACCCTATGTGGACCTTTCTGCGGCTTCTACTATTCTGAGCTCTCATCATCTCACATAAGCTTCCCCTTTTCTTTCCTTATTCCATCACGTACCGTTCTCACTATCCAGGTTATTCTGGGCATTCTGGTCCCACGCTTCATGTTTACAAAAGATGTGATTGCTGCTTTCTCACAATTTCCTTTTTTTTAGAAATACGCCAACTGATCTGATGTAGATTTTCTATATACTTTTGTTTTCTTAGATTGTTCTATGTTTTCTCTGTATTATCTACAGTTTCACTAAATTCTGTTACATTGAAATCAAAATAAATTTCTGACAAACTAATACCTTGATTTCATTCCACCTTTGATCTTTCATAAGAGTACCTTAAATCCTATCGTTTGAAGTTCCCTTGCCCTGGAATACTCTCCGACTGACACTTCTCCCACTTGTTTGGTACATCCGCTCTCTTGGCCGAATTACTACAAGTTGAAGTGAGAAGCCCTCCTGGAGGCATTTTGAAAAGGAAAGGCCCGCTAAGGTTTGTTGGATTTGATCTGTTCAAGTTACTATTGAGAACAGGAATTTCCCTCCTGTCATTGTTGTATTATTTTTACACATCTGCAACTAATGCCCACGTATCTGACTCTCTATCTCTTCCTGACTGCTTGGACTTCTATAGTGCATGCATAACAAATGTGATTCCCCCTGTTCACTATTAAGCTCTAACCATCTGAATTTAAGTGAAAAACCTTCGAAGATACAATTGCTCATTATTGTTCTTATTGAAACTATGACAAATATGCGAAACCACTGCCCTTTCAACCATACTCTGAAGATTCTATCACATGGAATACTGAGCGGACAGTGCTGCCCCTCTATGAAACATCTTGTTTTGATAACAATGCTGTCATATCCACTTGTGATAGTCAGGCCCCTTAAATAATCTGTCTTATTCTTTAGACGTGCATTGAAGTAAATATTATCGAAGCTTCTGATCTCACATCTGCCTTACGTTGATTACATATGCTCTGTCTGTAAGACTGACTTGGCTTTTCTTCTATGTTCTCTGGGCTTCATCAGCAATTGTACCTGGACATCTTTATCCTATTGTCTGCAGTCAACATTGGAACATTTCCCTCTGGGTTTGTTGAAGTTCAAGTACAAGCTGACTGGCCTTGAACTTCCCATATTTCTCAGCAGAGTAACAATAATGCAGCAATAGAAATGCTTCATTTCTACCCACCCCCCGCAAATGTTCACTTGCATGTTTGTACAATATAGAACATAGAAAGGTTCGACGCAGTAGAGGCCACTCATCCCTCGATGTTGTGCTGATTATGTTTTATCCTACTCTAAGATCAGACTAACGTACAAAACCATCATTGTACTAGTCTCCATATGCCTAACCAGGGTTGCTTAAATGTCGCAAATGTATCTGACTCTACTTCCATTGCTGGCAGTGCATACCACACACCTACCACTCTCTGAGTAAAGAACCTACCTCTGACATCTCCCCCCAAGCATTCCTCCAATTACCTAAAAAAATGCCCCCTCATGGTAGACATTTCTGCCATGGGAGCACGTCTCTCTCTGTCCACTTCATCTATGCCACTTAACATCTTGTACACCTCTATTAAGTCATCTCTCATACTTTTTCACTCCAGTATGAAAAGCCCTGGCTGCCTCAACCTTTCGTCAAAAGACATGCCCTCCAGTCTCGCCAGTGTTCTGGTAAATCTCCTGTGTTCGGTCTATAAAGCTTCCACATCATTCCTACAATGAAGTGACCATAACTGAACACAATATTCAAAGTGCGGTCTAACCAGGACTTTATAGAGCTGCAGTGTAACCTCATGGCTCTAAAACTCAATCCCCCACCAATGAAAGTTAATATGCCATACGTACTCTTAACAATCCTATCAACCTCAGAAGCAACTTTGTGAAATCCACAGATATGAACACCAAGATCCCTCTGTTCCTCCACATTGTCAGGAATCCTGCCTTTGACCCTGTATTCCGAATTCAAATTCGACCTTCCAAAGTGAATGACTTCACTCGTTTCCAGGGCGAACTTCATCTGCCAATTCTCAGCCCAACTCTGCAGTCTGTCAATGTCCTATTGCAATCTACAACAGCTCTCCACACTATCTACCACTACAACAACCTTTGAGTCACAGGTAAACGTACTAACCCACCCTTCCATTTCCTCATCGGATTCATTTATAAACATTAAACTTCTTTTTCCGAGCTGAAAGTTGGCAGCTAATTAGACAGTCACGAGTTACTATGCTGACTCTCTTGAGCATAGAGAGAATGCAAGGTGAAATTGGATCAAATCCCTCGAGATTACGCAATGTTTTACACTTTGAAGAAGTAATTGACGTTTCAAGCAATGGTAATGTGTAAAGTAACAGGACAAAAATAGATGGTAATGATTAATAAAATGAAACATAAGCAGAGGAAGATTAGCAGAAATAGGCCGTTCCACCATTCTATCCTGCTTAGCCTCTCAACATGATCATGGATGATCATTCAACATTGGAACTCTGCTCCCCCTTGCCCATTTTCAACACGTCATGAAGGAAACAGAGCAACATGGACAGGACCCTTTTATAATTGTGGCCAAACGAACAACTATTCTTTTCATTTAAAGAAAATAACGTCCGCAGAAAGATAGGTATTGCTGGTTGATCTACTATTTATTGTCCATTCCTAAACGCCATGGTGCAGTGTGTTGATGTATGATTATAGTCCGTGTGCAGTCGACGTAGTCTAATAGGACCGTTCCTTAACAATATTCAAAAAAATGTTTTATCATTACAAATACTGTGAAAATGGAATTTATATATTTTGATCGAAACTTACAATGTCAATTGTAAACCAACAGAGAAATTCAGAAATATACACATTGAGACACACACATGCATGACTTTCAATTCTCATGAACTCAAATGTTCTGAAATATAATGCAGCTAAGAGAATGCAAAATCATATCTGAACACAAAAAGCTTCGATGACTCGCGATTTGCTATTTATCACTAAATACGAAAAGAAGGACACACAGAGATAGGTAACTTAACATGATGCTACTAATGGATATAAGTATGTTTATTTCAACACAAGGAGTCTTATCGGTGAAACAGATGGGATTAGAGCCTGGATTAGTACATGGGTCTATGATATTATGGTCATTACAGAGACTCAGTTGAGAAAGGGACTGCTCAACTTTCCAGGGTTTTGTTGTTTGAGACAAAATAGACAGGAAATTTTAAAATGTGTAGGAGTAGCATTACAAATCATGAAGAAAGTCACATCTGCACTCAGGGAGAATACACTGGTGGGCTTCTCTACTGAGGCAAATGGGTCAAAAATAAAATTGGTACAAGCCTCTGATCAGAGTGTAATTTATGTCCCCCAACTGCCACTTTGACATTGAACAACAGATATTCAGGCAGATTGTAAAAAGACCTTACTGAAGTCACCTTATCAAATGCCTTACTGAACTCACGTTATAAACGTCTTACTGAAGTCACCTTATCAACGCCTTACTGAAATCACCATACCAAATGCCTTACTGAAGTCACCTTACCAATGCCTTACTGAAGTCACTATATCAAACGCCTCACTGAAGACATGGTCAATGGTGAATATGTTGTAACTCTGTATTCACTCTGAGAATGTTCAATTCTGAGTGCACACATTGGCATTTCTTTCTCAACCATCAGGAGCCTTACCTATCATCTTCCAGTCCATACAGAATATTTTTAATAGCTACATTTTTGTAACTAGCTAAATCCCTGTACATTTTCTTGTTCCTGCAATTCCTCACAATATCTAAACTCCTCAATCCCCAACAGGTTTGTTGATTTCCAGTACTGTCCTCACACCTTGACTCTTTCTATCTCGATAACCTGTTTTCGTTCCTACAATGTGTTCTATACTTCTCATCCTCTCCATGCTCTGTGACCCTACCAAAATCTTATAGTCATCTGCACCACATGTTATCCTCCAGAACTCTATAACGTTCACCAGCCACAGCCATTTGCATGGCTTTGTGACATAATTCATTCCCTTAACACTTTCCATATCTCTGCCATAACTTCCAGCGCCTAAAAATCTCCACATAGTAGTGTCATCGATTTTTACAGCATGAAATCAGGCTCTTTGGCCCAAACTGGTCCATGCTGATCAAATATCCATTTACGCTTCCCCCATTTTCCAGCACTGGGCGCAAATCCTCCTAATCCTTTCCTATTCGTGGGTTTGTCGAAATGTCTTTTAAATGTTATTATTTTACCCACCTCAACTACTTCCACTGGCAGCTCATTCCACATGCATACAACCCTCTGTCTAAACAAGTTGCCCCTCAGGTTCCGTTTCATTCTTTCCCCATCTAACATTAAATTGACGGCCTCAATACTCGCTTCCCCAACCCTGGGAAAAAGACTGTGTGCATTCACCCTATCCATTACTCTCATGATTGCATACACACCTATAAGTCTCCTACGCTCTGAGCAAAAATGTCCTAGATTGTCCAAACTCTCCCTATAACTCAGACCTGTGAGACCAATCAAATTCATTGCAAATTTCTTCTGGATTCTTTTCAGTTTAATAACATCATTCCTATAACAAGGTAATAAACTGAACACAGATTTCCAAGTCAGAGTCACAACGTCCTGTAAAACTGCAACATAACTTCCCAACTTCTTTTCATAATGCCCTGACTGATTAAGGCCAGTGTACCAATAGCCTTCTTCACTTCCCTCTCTACCTGTCAATCGACTTTCAGCAAACCGTGCACTTGAACTCCAAAGTCCCTCTGTTTCCCTAAAATTGTAAGTCACTGCCATTCACCATGTTACCCCTACCTTGATTTGACTTTCGAAATTGCAAGATCTCATACTTATAAATATTAAACTCCATTTACGACTTCCCAACCTACTTTCCCAACTGATCAAGATTCTGTTGCAATTTCTGATCAGTTTCCTCACTATCCACGATTCCATGTATTTCAGTGTCATTAGCAAATTTTCTAAGCATGCCTTGTACATTTTCATCCAAATCATAGAGATAGATAACAAAATGGCTCAGCACCGATACCTGAGCCGTTGCACTATTCACATGTGATTCACAGTCCAACGATTATCCTTCCACTATTACCATCTGCTTCCTACCATCGAGCCAATTGTCGATCCAGTTTGCCAGCTCTGCATGGATTCCATGCGATCTCACTTCCTGAGCAGCCTACCATGTGGAATCTTATCAAAGGCCTTACTGAAATCCATATTGACTATGTCCACTGTCCTGCCCTTGTCAACCTTCCCGGTCACATCATCAAAGAACTCGAACAAATTGGTGTGGCATGACCACCCACTCTCTAAACCATGTTGGCTACTCCTAACGAAATCCTGTCTTAGCATTTGCATGTATATCTTATCGCTCAGAATTGTCTCAAGTAACTTGCCCACCACAGATGTTAAACATACTGCTCAGTCGTTTCCAGGTTGTTCTTAGCAGCCCTTGTTAAATAATGGCACAGCATTCGCTACCGTACAGTCTTCCGGGACATCACCTGTGGCTAATGATGATGCAGACATATCAACCAGAGCTGCACAATATTTCTCTAGCTGCGTCTCGTGTTCTTGAATATATCTGGTCAGGGCCACAATACTAATTCACCTTCATATATTCTCATGCATGTCGCACCTCATCTACTGTGATATGGACTGTCTCCAAGTTATGACCACTAACCCCTCTAAGTTGGAACATTTTATTAAACTCTGACAATGTTTCCTAGTCCTTCGACATCACTTCCTGTGAGGAGAACCCTTGCTATCCCTGTTGCACCTGTCAACCTGACAAAGTGTTCCAATTTGTTTCATTCCTCAGTTGGAAAAACCCTCAGCAGGTCAAGAAGCATCAGAGGAGCAGGGGAGTGAACGTTTCAGTTCAGAACCTGATAAGCCCCGAAGAAAGGTTCCACCTGAAAATTCACCTCCCCTGCTCCTCTGACACTGGTTGACTTGTGATCTTCCCAGCTCCAGACTTTATTGAGTCTGCCTTCCAGCACCTTCACTCCTCAATATCTCGAAGCCACTTAATCTGCGAGTTGACTGAAGCTCTCCAAACCCTTGAATATCCATCAGTCCTCACAGCTCTGTGTCTGTAGGTTCCTCAGACTAACATCCTTCGCCTCTGTAACATCGTCCAATTTCACACAAGCCTTTTATTATGCACTCTCCTTCAGACCTTGCAACCTGCATTCCCCATAATATCTTCAAGCCGAGACAATATTCTATTCTCCCTGCTGCAGCCTTGTTAACTCTCTCCAGTCTTCAGTTTCCCTTTCTGTGATCTGTCCCAATCGCCTGTAAGTCTCTTCATCTTCGTACACTCTTCCAGTCACGACAGTTCTCCCAAACTGTTACTATCCACTGGGCACTGAACTCTCCTTGTAGGTGCCTACATCAGGAAATTGGAGACGAATGTGTCAAAAGCAGTACAGATTTTATTCAGGGACCATATCCCGGTATACACATATCAACTAGTTGCGATATGTCCTTGAACTGGGCCCAAAATTCATACAGGATATTCCTTTGTCAACAATCCATAACTTCTCAAGTCATGTCATGCTTTTCAAAGCATATAGTGCAGATTTCCTTCATAATTACTTGATTAAACCAATCTTTACTTAGACAGCTGTTGAGGTGGCTCACTTAGTACATTGAAGGCTGAGTTTGACAGATATTGGATCAGTAAGGGAATTCAGGGTTGTGTCAGTATAGCAGTAAAGTGACATTAAGGATATTCAGGTCAAACACAACCTCGTTGAGAGGAGAATCAGACTCAATGGGCTGAATGGCCTATTTCTATTCTGATGTTTTATGTTTAAAAAGCTGATGTTAGACTAACAGGTATGTAATTTCATTTTTCATATCTCTTTCCTCAAGTGGAGTTAGTTGCTAACACCCAATCGAAAGGGGGTGTTCCCAAATTTTGACGCAAAGACAGTTACGCAATGGTGACATATTTCCGAGTCAGATGGTGAGTGGCTCGGAGTGGAACCTACAGTTGGAGGAGCTCCATTGTATCTCCTTTCCTTGTCCATCTAGTGACTCACTAACTTGATCAAGGTTTTTGAAAAGGTGGCGAAGCTGATTGATGACGACAACATGGACCACAGCAAAGCCTTTGACAAGGCCCCTCATGGTAGACTGGCACAAACGGTGAAGCCACACAGTATCAAGGATGAGCTGGCAAGGTGGCATAATCATGGGAGACAGAGTGTAGCTGTGGAAGGATGCTTTTTGGAATGGAGGGCTGTGACCAGTGGTGTCCCACAGGAATCAGTGCTGGAACCTCTTCTATTCGTGATCTACATAAATGATTTGGAAGAAAACATGGCTGGTCTAATTAGTAAGTTTGTGAATGACACAAATATTCAGAGAGTTGCATATATTGAAGAGGTTTGTCAAAGGATACAGCAGGATATGGATCAGTTGGAGGGATGAGCAGAAAAATGGCAGATGGATTGAATCTGGGCAAATGCGAGATGCTGCATTTTGGACGACCAGGTCCAGGTGGAAATGGCAGAACCATGTGGAGTACTGATACGCAGAGGGATCTGGATGTGCACGTCCACAGATTACTGAAGGCGACTGTGCAAGGAGATAAGGTAGCAACAAAAATACGTATGGTATGTTTGACGTAATTTGCAGAAGTATTGATCATGTGGATTTATGCTGCAGATTTATGCAACTTTAGTTAAGTGCCACTTGGTCTCTTGCTTTCAGTTGTAGTCGTCACACTACCAGAAGGATGTTGATGCTTTGGACAGGGTGCAGGAAAGGTTCACCAGAATTTTGCCTGGTATCGATGATTTTAGCAATGAAGATAGGTTTGATAGACTGCGTTTGTTGTCACTGGAACACAGGAGATTCAGGGATGACCTCATCAAAGTTTATAAGATTGTGAATGGCATGGGTAGAGTGGAAAGTATGAGGCATTTTCACAGGGTGGAGGGGTCAGTCATGAGGGGGCGTTCAACGTGCAACAGGGAATCGGGGGGTGGGGGGGGGGTGTAGGCTCAAAAGTTCATAAGAGGTGTGTGAGTCAACAGTTTCATACAAAGGATGGTCATTTCCCGGAATGTACTGCCGTAGGAGGTGGTGGCAGTGGACACGATAGCAGCATTCAATAAATAGCTGTACGAATCCTTGAATAGGAAGGGAATATAATGTTAAAGATCCTGGAAGTAAAGAGTTAAATATATCAGCACAGGCTTGGAGAGCCGAAGGACCTGTTCCTGTCCTGTAATGTTCTTGGTTCAAGATGTTAGTAGTCTTGAATTTGGAAGTTGCTGTCTGAGGATTGATGCTGAGTTTCTGCCGTGCAGCCTGATAATGGTACGTACTTATGCGATCGAGCGTTGTTCTTGGAGGGAGAGGATGTTTGTCGATATGGTGCACATTGAGCAGGTTGCATTTTCCTGAATGGTGCTGAGCTTCTTTAGTATTGCTGTACCCATCCATGCAAGTAGGGAGTATTCCATCACACTGCTGACTTGTGCCTTACAAATAATGGCCACGTTGTGAGGAGTCATGAGATGTGCTTCCCGAGACATTACTCCTTGCCTCTGACCTGCTCGTGTAGCCAATGTTTCAGTGGTGAGTCATAAAGTCATGGTGTCATAGAGATGGACAGCGTGGAAACGGATCCTTCGGTACAATGTGTCCATGTCGAACAAGTATCCCAACCTATCTCATCCCAACTGCCAGCACCCGGCCCAAATCCCTCCAAACCCTTCATATTCATACACCCATCCAGATCCTTTTAAATGTTGCTCCCCCACTCCCTGCAACCCTCCCATTCTTTGTAAACCAGCACGTCAATATTCTCCCTCTGTGTAACCTGCTATGAGCTCTAAACTACTCCCCTCTCTCTAAACGGCTTCAAGCCTCCCACACCTTCGATCTTCATAAATCCCTGATGCTCCGACTCTCATCCCTATCTGTGTGATCTCTTTCAATCCAGAAAGTGTAATCCAAATGTAATATGCCAGAATGCTCCCTTTTTGATGATTCCAATCGGTACATGTATGGAATGAGGTGCCAGAGGAGGTGATGATCTGCATGGATACATGAATAAGAAAGGTTCCGAGGGATATGGGCCAAATGTTGACAAATGGGAATAGACTAGGTTTAAGATACGTGTTTGGACACTATGAGTTGGATTAAAGGGTCTGTTTCCATTCTATATAACACTATGACTCTGCAAATTATAATTATTTACCACAACGAAAAAGGCAGAGAGAACACAATTATTCATCCACAGGCGCACACACTAAATATGATAAGAATATATAGTTTCACTTAATTTTTATAAGGACATTAAATTCAATTCAAGGTTAACAATAATCAATGTAAATTTAATCAGTTATTACCAATCAAGCACATACCCTCAGGTACCTCGATAGCATTACACTTTACAGAGTGTTAGCGATACGGGTGTGGTGTGGGTCGGGGGCATGATGTCACAATGTAATCAAAAGACTATTAATCTAGAAACCCAGGTCTTTTTCTAGGATCTGTGTTTGCATCCCACCAATTAGAATCCAAACTCAACTTCACAAAATATCTGGAATTCAGAGTTTTACAGTGATTGGTTTGGGGAATCATTCATTTGGTTCATTAAAGCTCTTTTGGGACAGAAACCGTTGTCCTTATCTGGTCTGGCCTATGCGTGCTCCAAACACTTCTGGGCAATTAGGGATGGGCAATAAATCTCATATAAGCCAGTGTCGCCCACATCACAGTGAGGAATATAAAAAGGAGTTAGTTATGCATCCTCCCAAGCCTGTTGCATCCAGCTGTGGCCTACCTCCACACACCAGCCTTTGTCCTATATACATTTAACACCTTTGTAGAACAAAAAGGAATCTATATCATATTTAACATGAACAACTGATCCAGCATCCATTAGCATTGTGGAAGAGAGTTCCAAATATTAACCACACTTTGTGTGTAGAAATGCTTCCTCGTATCGCTCCAGTCCTTACCTGGTCTGGATCCAATTCCCAGTCATTGCCCCCTATTTCTAGAATCCCCAACCTGTGGAAATGGATTATCTTATTCAACCCTGTCTTTTTATTTGGGTATTGTTGATTCAAGCAAGGTTGGTAGCTAGAGCTGGTGCGGCATTTGCATCACAGTCAGAGCAGGTATCGGGGGAGTATGAGGAGGTGAAAAATGCCATCTTCAGTGCACATGAGCGAGTACCAAAAGTCTACAGACAGCGTTTTAGGAATCTAAGGAGCCAACCTGGTCAAACATGAACTGAGTTTGAAAGGGTCAAACAAAGTAATTCTGATATGTTTGATTTTGATAACGGCAATGAAAGTAGATCAAATATATGATGCTCCTCGAGAGACGATTATTCTGGAGGAGTTCAAAAAATTCACTTCCTGAGGAGCTGAAAGTGCACGTGGAAGAGCAGAAAATTAAATATGACGAGATTAGTAGCTGAAATGGCTGATGGTTATGATTTGGTTCATGAATCAAAGACTGACTTCCAATATCAATTTCAATTTGTGAAGGATAGAAATTTGGGAAAAGAGAAATTCTCATTTGGTAAGGGAACAGGAATCCTAAATTATACCTAGTCATGGAAGATAGTAAAGATGATTTATCACAGGAGAAAATGGAAACGCCTGAGGGAGAAAGAGAATAAAAAAGCGAGGTGTTTTCACGGTAATAAAGTAGACCACATGAAGTCACAACATTGTGGGAGACGAAAAAGCCGCGGGAAAACGAGATAAGTCAATTAGTTTTGTTGAAGTTGTAAAGGAAAGTACAGTGGAAGCTAAAAGGCATTAAAAGAATGCACAACCTGGACAGGGGCTGTTTGAGATGGTAGTGCCAGATCTTTTTAAGACCTTACTTTTGTGGGTAAGTTTTCATCATGTCGGTCAAAAGGAGCAGTTAAAGAAATTAAAATTTAAAGGAATATGGAAGCAAGTCAGTCTTTGACGGTGAGACATGAGAAAATAATTCAGAAGAAGTATTATGTGAAAGATGGTAATGTGTGGAATTCATGGTGTGAGAGCAACATTCCATTATCTAAAGTGAGATTGGACAGTCCGGGTGAAAGTGTTGAAGTAGTGGTAGTAGTAACAGAGAAAAACATTTTATCCTTGTTAATGATAGAGCTGGATCACAGGTGAGTGTGATGTCGACTGACACCTTGATGAAGAAATTGAGAATCTCGTATATTCAGGCAGATGCGAAATGGGCAGAAGGTCATTATTTGTATTATTGGTGGGTTATAAAATGGAATGGTTTCAGGTTGCACATGAATTACCAGTCAGAGGCCATTTTGGAGGAAGGAAATCTCAAGCCAAAATACAAATCACCTTTATTAGCCTGTATATCATATGTAATTCGAAAACCTCAGGCAATGGTAATACCAGACCCTTAACACCCATTCCTGCGTTTGAAGAAAATCTGACAAGTGTTGGTAATTGATTTTGTAGGACATCTACCGAAAGCAAAACGTGGGAATCAGAATTTGATGATAATGAATTTCCAGACAATAAACCAAAAATTCACAGTTCCGTTAGTGGAGATAAAATTTATTGCTATGTACAGTGGGAGTTTTAAAAGCAAGCTTTGGCAGACCTTATCAAATCGAAAGTAAACTGAGTGAGCAAGGTATTTAATAAGAATGCGAAATAGAAATAAATCTTATAGCGTGTGTCATGTGGAAATGCTCAAAAAGTATTTTGGCAGGCCCTAAGATTCAGATATAATCTCAGACAATATAACAGTACCTCATCTATCAGAATCCTCAATCATACCTACTTATGACATGTTCTCCAATTTAATAACATGGAAATTCCATCCGTTTCGACTACTTATGTTTTAATGTGTATGATACAATGCAAATGAAACTCATTTTCCAATGAGCTCATGGCTGACCTATGGGCGAACTCCGTACTTTGACCCATATCCATACTAACCTTGCTTACTAAAACAGTTATCTACAGTTATATTATGGCAGAAACAAATTGGTATTTAAGTTTACCACTATAAATTCTGAGATTCTGAACTTCAGATTCCCCAGTTAGTCACAACGAAACATAGGCTCAAGGATATAAACTGTGCATGAAAACTTTTGTCAGCAATTGCTTATGATAGTCCTTTGGAAGAATTACTTCAAATATATGACCATTGCCCCATGTGTCTTTACGTTGTAAGTTTGGAGAAAGATGCAGTGGTATTTGCTGAGGCTTGCCACAAGCAGCTCTTTGCTGCAGGACTCTGAGCTCGACGGTCTCCGGGAGACCAAGACAAACAACAACTGGACAGAGAGGACCATCAATTCAATGAAAGACGCTTTTTGGTCGAGGAGTTGGGAGTAACTGAGTGTTGCAGGCTGGCACATTCCAAGATCCCGGACTACATACTGAGGGCGCTTTAAAGCTTGGAGCAGCTGCTGCGAAGCTGCAGTGGGTAATGACACACTGGGTGAGCTCTCCCTGTCGAGGGAAATGGGAGTCTGTCAGTTATCAGACCCTCCCAC
Organism: Chiloscyllium plagiosum; assembly: GCF_037043375.1. Classification (NCBI taxonomy): domain Eukaryota; kingdom Metazoa; phylum Chordata; class Chondrichthyes; order Orectolobiformes; family Hemiscylliidae; genus Chiloscyllium; species Chiloscyllium plagiosum. The sequence continues at coordinate 30,675,961 of NW_028270183.1, read as the reverse complement.
TGTCTCAAACACATGTAAATATTAGTATTGTCTGTATAAGCGAGGTCTTTGGGTTTTATTGGGTTTGTGCAGTCTCACACAATGGATCGGAATCAGAAAGGAGGCAGGCCTGAGCTCTCTCTCCTGCCTTGTTTGGGTGCTGATTAAACATTTTTCTGCATCCATCAGGAGAGATGTAAGCCTTAACAGGGTGACTATTCCAGAGAGTTGAGGGATGCATCTCCAAACCATCCTGTACATGGACAACGTCGACGTTTTCTGTTCAGATCTGCCTTCTTTGCACAAACTCATGAGCATCTGTGACCAGATCGACTGGCCTCTGGAGCCAAGGTAAATTTAGGCAAGAGCCATGGCCTCATGGTCACTATTTGAGTTATAATTCCAGATATTTATTACATTGAACTTCTGTCATGGTAGGATTTGATCCGGCTCCACGTTTAACTTCTGAAATGCCTTAATATGGTGCCGACTCAGTGCCTGGCTTCCTGGCTGATTCAGAGCAACTTGATGTTTCTGTTCCACTGACGCAAAAAACCTTGTTATTTGTCATTGAAAATGAATTTGTCTCTATCGTTCCTGAGAAAATGGGAATACAGATAGACTAAGTGGCGGCTGTCACTGTGTAGTTTGCTTCTGATCGAGCTGGGTTCATGTCATTGTTCAGTGGGAGATTTGCAGGATCTGTGGATGAGCAGAGTGAGTTGTTTTCTCATGCTAAGGAAAATAAGAAGTTGATAGGCAGAAGAATAATTTACACGTGGATGAAGTATACGTGTGTGTGTGTAAAATGTCTCAGACATTCTTCTACTTTGTGAGTGTTTTATTAAGTCTCCGTCTGAAACAACATCTAATGTGTTGAGCTGAAAAACTGGCACTTCAAAACCATGTTTCAGGAAACACATTTTCCCAGGCTGAGGGAGGATGGGAACAGCATTGGGAAGGGATATTGCAAAAATAAACAACCTTGTTTTTAATCTCGCTTGAGCAGATTTAAACATGATGGGAGCAGGTATTCTATCTTTGTTGGACTTAATAATGGACAAATCTTGAGTTCCAGAGGAGTTGTAACCAAGGAGATGAGGGAGGAAATTACAGTGACTCTGAGCAAAATGTTTAAATCCTCTCTGGCCACAGAGGAGGTGCCAGAGGACTGGGGGACAGCTGATGTGGTTCCACTTTTCAAGAAGGGTGGGAGAGGTAGACCAGGGGTAACTGACCAGTGAGTGTAGCATCAGTGTTAGGGAACATATTGGAGAAAATTCTGAAGAAGAGAAAGCTTATGACAATCAGGGATAGTCAGTGTGGTCTTGTCAGAGGAAGGTGATGCTCAACAAATCCGGTGGAGATTTTCGTGGAGATGACTAGGTCTATCGATGAGGATAGGGCAAATGATGTTGTTTATATGGATTTCAGCAAAGCCTTTGACAAGGCTCCACATGGGAAATTGATAATGAAAGGAAAAGCACATGGCATCCAGAGCAAATTGGTCAGCTGGCTCCAATATTGGCCCAGTCAGAGATGTTGGTAGAAGACTGAATGTGTAGTTAGAGGCTGGTATCCAGTGGTGTACTAGAGGGGTCAGTGCCAGATACCTTCTTGCTTGTAATATTCATAAAATATGTTGCAGTTTGTGAGTGTGTGTATGTTTGTGTGTATGTGCATATGTGTGTGTGTGTGAGAGAGTGCGTGCATGGGTGTGTGTGAGAGGGACAGAGTGGGTGAGTGCATGAGTGTCAGAGCGTTTCTGTACGTGTGTGAGCGTGTGTGCATGTGTGTGTACGTGTGCGTGTGCATGTGTGTGTGTGAAAGAGTGTTTATGCATGTGTATGTGTGCATGTGTGTGTGTGAAAAGGAGTGTGTGTGTGCGAGAGAGTGTGTGTGTTGGTGGACAAAGGCGGTGACTGGCTGGGGATGATGGGTAAATTTATGGATGATACAAATATTGACACAGTGTTCAGTGGCGAACAAAGCCTGACGTGACAGACAGATACAGACAGACTGATCAGATGGACAGGGAATTCTATTTAAATCTGGTAAGTGTGAGTGATGAACGTTGACAAAAGGAACAAGACAAGGGAGAACTCAATTAATGGTAGGACATGAAGAAGCTCAGAGTAACAGGAAGGTCTTGAGGAGCTTGTTAACAGATCCCTGCAGGTGAAAATACAGATTAATAGAGTAGTTAAGAAGACAAATGGGGCAGTTGCTTTTACTAGCTGAGGTATAGATTGTAAGGGCAGGGGGGTGACGTTGGAGTTGTACAGGACATTGGTGCCGTCACAGTTGGAGCATTGTGTACAATTCTAGTCACAGCACCACAGGGAGGGTGTGCTATTATTGGAGAATTCACCAGAACGTTGCTTGGGCTGTGGGAGTTTAGCTGTGAAGTGGAAGGTTGGATAAGCACAGGCTGCTTTCTGCAGAGAAGAGACAGGGGTATCTAAGACTGGGAGGGGCATGAACAGGGTGAATAGAATGCAGAGACACCATTTCATCCACAGGCCAATAACAAGGTAACATAATTTGAAGCTCAAAGGCAGGAGGTTTCGAGGGGACACAAGGCAAGATCTGCTCATCTCGAGAATATAAAACTTATAAAAGTTCTTTGATGAGCACTTGAAATGTTATAACATTGAAGGCTATGGTCCAAATGCTGGAAAGTGGGACTGATGGAAATTTAGTGTCATTTTGACTTGTAAAATATGACATGCCACAGTGCCTCTTATGTTCTGCATGACTCTGTCATTCGAGAATTCAGAAGTGTCGTTTCAGAATTAGTTTCTGTATTTGTCTTTATTTTGAGGAAATATTACCTGGTGTATGTTCCAGCTGCTGATGTGGTCAGTATCACCTTCAGCTTTTTTTTAGATTAGATTAGATTAGATTACATTACATTACAGTGTGGAAACAGGCCCTTCGGCCCAACAAGTCCACACCGATCCGCCGAAGCGTGACGCACCCATACCCTTACATTTACCCCTTACCTAACACTAGGGCAATTTAGCATGGCCAATTCACCTGACCAACACATCGTTGGACTGTGGGAGGAAACCGGAGCCCCCGGAGAAACAAGGATAACACTGTTCAGTAGAACAGCTGTCAAAGAGTTCGACAACATGAGAGATTGAATAACTGAACAGCCCCGGCAAAATGAAGGGCATCACGGAAAAGGATATCAAATGATATTTAGATATTGATGGGATGGATAAAGTGTGAAATAATGTAAGAAGTGATGTTTGAAGACAAATTGTGTTCAACATTTGAGACCTAATGGGAACAGATTAATCCAGTCTTTGTGGTATTCAATTATGAACTTGAATCTCAATGATATCATATCATGAAAATAAACTTGTTGCCGTAATCTGTTTGTTCAAAATATTTTTTAACAATGCAGGTGTAATCATAGTTTCCCAGTGGGGATACCACATAATACAAAATAAAGTCTCAGGAACAGTGTCAGCTCCATCTCCAAAAGAGATCCCCCATTCCGACAAATTGCCTGCAGCAGAGAGGTTGTTTCACAAACAACAAAATGCATCTTCCAAGGCAAATGGCCGCCAAGGTATACTACACCATCCTTGCTGTTGTTGGTATTCCTGGTAAGTCTTGCAACAAATCAACGTGTATAATACTTTGCGTTGGTTCATACCTATTTCCACTCAACGACTGAGAAGTATTGTATTTCCTTTTAGCAAGGGAAATCCTGACGCCAGGTGAAAGTATCCTCACTTACTGAATTTAAAGTGAAGAGTTTGTCAATGAGGAGGCTCCTCAGTAATGTGCAGCATTGTCTGTTTCTCTGCTCTGTGTCCAATGGTTTTGCACTGAGGCCACGTTGATGGAGTTCGGCTGAGCACCGGTACTGAATGGTCTAGAAAGTGTTTAGAAAGACTACTGTCTCTCCCAGTGGGAGTTCAAAGCCTGCTATCGGACTGATGGGTTTGTGACATCGCAGCTCTTAGTAACACCTGGTGTTTCCCATTCCTTGATGTCAAGGTATTCTATTGGAGGTTCTTGCTCCGGGAGCTTGTTCCATATGGGGTCCAGATATAATGTGGGCAATAGTTGTGTGGGACAGGTCATTATGGCGTGATCAATGAGCATCAGCACAGAATGCTTTCACTACCCTGTGTGTTTCAAAAATCAGTGGTTGGATGGGGGCATGATATTTTTGAGAACAGATCACTGCAAGGGGTGCTGAGCACAGGGTTCCAATTGTGCTGTGTATTGTTCAATTATCTGAGTTGTGACATTTGTGAAAAGATGCACCGTACTGTCCAACGGGAGAAACACTGAGATCTGGAGTATGGTGGCAGTAGCTCTCCTATAGAGAATCACACATTTTTGTCCAACTGCAGGTTACCCTTCCTGCCCTTTGTTGTTGTTTTCCTTTGATGTTCCCTACATGATAGTGGTCTATGTGAATGGCCTCCCATGTGCCTTTGTGTGGGCTTGTTATTTAGTCTTTGGCTCTCGATTTGGATAATTATACTCGATTATCATTGCCATTATTTCATTGACACTGACATTTTGGAGTTGAATCCCTGGGATATATTTTGAGACCGATTCACTGTGAGGGCATCGCGTTTCACCATGGAGTGCAGTAATCCATCAGCTTTGTGAAATCTCTGTTCTTGTTGTGGTCCATAGGGCTCAGAATGCTGGAGGTTGGGTGACACAACAGGATTGTTTTGCTGATGAAAGACAAGTTGGTTTGTGGTGACTGATGTGCGATTTCGGATGCTTGATATTGTGGTGCTACTCCAAGGATCCAATCAGGATCAAGAACATCCGACTATACGGAGGGAAATTCAGCCCTTTTACTGTGATGTCCAGCTGACCTGATGTTCAGTATTGAGGGACTTGGCCAGTTGGATCTATACCAGGGTCACCAGTTTTTCCATAGTCCATCAGCACGACTGAAAGAATATGATCCATCTGAAGATGTTGGTATAACCCCATGGCATGGACCATCATTGTACCGATTGTCACACAGGATGCCTGTCCAAACAGTGATTGTGATTGAGACCACTGGAACGTATTTAGATTGATATATACATTCCAACAATTAGTATGGGACTTGTTGTAGCTACATCAATGCAAAACCTCACCAGCCAATTCTAGCCCACCTGCCCGTTCGGAATGTTGTCACATGTTCCTTGTACTCTGGATGATTGGAAATTAGAGGTGAGTGGGAAAGACTGTTCATCTGTGTTCACTTTGTGCAAAGTTATTTCTGGTCAAAGCCTGTACTGGTTGGGGATGGCCATTCAGGGAACTGGCCCCACACAGGGCAGCTCCGTATGTTCTGCTCCTTCTGGATGGATGAAATATTTCCTGTTGTTCAAGCCGCTGTATCAAGGAAAGGTGGTTGATTGGAGATCACATTTTGGTGCTGAGCAACCCCAGACTGTTTTGTGGCGATTGAGGGATGGGAAGTATGTTGGGGAAGGGAGTGAGGGAGTATTGAAGAGACTTGTGTTTTGCAGTAGGGCAGTAGCACAATGTCTCCAACTCTTTCATGCAACAACATCCTGTGGCTTCAATCCGAAAATGGTTTACTTGAAGGAAAATGTTATTGTTGTCCTAATGGGTGGCAAGATATCAAACAAATTCAGTATTGCAGCTGATAGCACCATGCAAGATTCAGAGAACGTGTTACTCTTATAATACCAGAAGTTAGTACAATACAGAACACCGAATGTTACTCACATAATGTGTTACTTTCATAATGGCAGAGGTTATCACAAAGCAGAACATGGAGTGTTCTGGGGTATGAGCATTCCGTGAGCGGCTCTCTGGGAGTTTTTTTTTAATTCTTGCCCTGATTTTACTTCCCCAGAGGATCCTGCTCTTTGATGTTGAGTGCTGTCTGCATGCTGATCTTTTGCTGTGATATTTATATGGGTATATACATTCCAACAGTTCTAATGTGACTTGCTGTAGTAAAATTGATACAGTTCAAGACCTCACTAGCCTTAACCCTTAACAGACTGCGTACTGAACTGATGCATGATATTAATGTATGCAGTTACCATGTCCAAACTAACTGTGTATAATTCCTCAAATGGGAGGAAAATAAATATTTTGCCTGTTACTCACAGGCCATCTGCATTATCCAGTGATTGACTGGAATGTTCTATACTGTTGATCCAGATCTCCATTAATCAGTGTGAGTGAAGGTATTCCTGATTGTGGAATTGTTTGGAATGGGGATCTCGATCCGCAGGCTGGACCCTCTGATTGCTGTGGCCTCATGTTGCTGGGAGGGTTGGTCATTGTAGAATTGTAGTAAGTGTGGAGCCCTGACAGGACAATACCTGTGATTCCAATTGCGAGCTTTACTGCGAATACCTTTCACTGGAAAACTTCTTGCAAGTAGGTTAATAATCCGAAGGGAACATGGGATTCCAGTGACAATGTGATTCCGTGAGAGTCTTTCTATATGAATTTTACTGATTGTGAGTTCCTAGCCAAAGGGAACAACTAACCCCAGAGTCCAAGTGTTACTGGGGGCATCTCTCAAAGTAAAGTGTGGGCTATTAACTGCAGAGGAACAACTTGCCCCAGTGGTTTCACAAACATAGGAGTGTCCCTGACAATGGAATTTAACTGATTATCGAAAACTGAATGAAATGGAATATTTGACCACAGTGCAAACTCGGAACAGAGCCATACAGTGATTCATTTATATTACAGTCCCCATTTCTGTCCTGCACACTGATTGATCTCTCAGTGTCGTTTGTAAATACATAATGGATTGCAAATGGGAAAATCGTCACAGCTGGTTGTACATGTTTGGTGCCTGTTAAGTACATGTTAAGTTTCCAATGTGTAATGTTCCAATGGGAATAAACAGATGTGATATGTTCATAACATGTAAATGGAAGAGCAAAAATGTTAATTCAATAAAATGACTGATAGACATATTATGTTGACTCAAATAATATTTCTGGAACTGGTTAATCTTCCATCAAGGTCAAGACAAGTTGTGGGACATGGCTGCGCTAATTTATTATCCATACATTAATAAGGATGATGATAGAGTTGCAAGTGTTGACTCTTTTTCTCATCTATACCTGGTTCGATTTGAATGAGCACTGTGTGAATCTGTAATTTGTAATATTTCCAAAGTTAATTTTCCAGTGATTGCTGCTGTTAACTTTGGGATGTGTATCCTTCTTTCGAGGAAGGGGTTTTGAAAATGCTGGTGCATCAATCAGATTTAAAGCAATGAATGTGGTTTTGCTCGCTGAGCTGGAAGTCATTTCCGAGATGTCTTTAACGTTGGAGAGAGTGGTTGGGGATTCTGGACATGATGTGTCGGCTTCTTTGGATTTGTTGCTGAGAGATCATGGGACTGTGTTCATTGAGTACCCACTTTTTTAATACACTGTTCTGGTGATTTTTCTCTGCTCTTCAGAGTTCTCTGTGCTGCAGTGTGTGGTGGCTCGTTAAGATAATGTTCTAATGCAGCTTCGTTTGTGGGGGTTGGGATGATTGCTTCTATAGTTCAGTATTTAGTCTGCGTGTGTTTTTTTCCTGTAGACGCTGGTTTGAAGTTCCCCATTGGCTGGTCGCTCTACTGTGACATCTAGGATTGGCAGTTTGTTATAGTTTTCCTCCTCTTTAGTTAACTTTATGCCAGAAAAGGTATTATTAATGGTCTTGAACGTTTCCTCTAATTTGTTTTGCTCAGTGATGGCAAAGGTGTCATCCATGTAGCGGACCCAAATGTTGGGTTGAATGGTTGGCAGATCTGTTTGTTCGAGTCTCTGCATTACTGCCTCTGCTTAGAACCCTGATATTGGAGATCCAATCGGTGTTCTATTTGTTTGACTGTCGTCTTTGTTTTTGAAGGTGAAGTGGGTGGTAAGGCATAGGTCCACTAGCTTGACGATATTGTACTTGCTGATGAAGTTGGTACTGTTTGGTATATGTGTCTTTGGGACTTCTAATAATGTAGTTAGTGTTCCCTTGGCCAGGTTGATGTTTATGGATGTGAACAGGGCTCTTTTGTGAACTGAAATCATTATTTAATCCTCTTCTATCTTGGTGTCTTTGATGGTCTTCAGAAATTCTTGGGTGGAGTGGATGGAGTAGGGTGAATCTTCTACGAAGTATTTTAGCCTTTAGTGTAGTTCCTTGGCCAATCTGTAAATTGCTGTTCCAGGTAGCAAGACTCTGGGTCTGAAGGGGGCTCCTGGTTTGTGTATTTGGGGTAATCCATATAAGCGTGGTGTGTTGGATCCCTCGGGTTTCATTTCTTAGAAGTCGGTCTTATTCATTTCACCAGATTTCTGAAGTTTTTTGAGTAGGGCTGTGATTTAACTATCCAGGTGTGGGGTTGGGTCTATCATCACTTGTTGGTACATGTTGGTGTATGTAAGTAGTGCATTCGCTTTCTCAATGTAGTCTCTTTGATTTAAAATGATTGTCAAGCGCGATTTTACTACAGGTAGGATAACAATGTTTGTATATAGTCTTTCTAGTGCTTTCCTTTCTTGTGTATCAAGTGAGTTTCCTTCCTATGTTCTGCTTCATGTTGGTGTGACTGTCTGTCTGTTGGTTTGCTGGGTCTCTTTTGTGAGTTGGTTGTCTTTCAGTGTTGTTTGTAATGCTCCGAGGAAATCATTCTTGTCCGCATCCTGGCAGTTGCAATTTAATCCTCTAACTCTGACGGTTTTTTCAGTGTCTGTTAAGGGTCGGTCAGGTAAGCTTTTTAATCCATGCTTCTGTGTTGTCTATGTTGTTAGTTTGTGTAAGTTTGTCAAGTTTTTCCGGCAGGTTTTTTTTTTTCATTTTCTGTATATGTCGCTGTCTAATATCTATGGCTTGTTGTACTGCATCTGTCCATTCATGGTCTGTTGCATCAGTGAGTAAAATTGTTTGGCCCAAATTTGCCCAGTTGTATTTATGGAGTCTGTTGTGAGTATCATTAATCATTTCTCTAAGCATTCTGCGGTCGTTTTGCTCGGCCATTATCTTGGTTGGTGGGGTGTTATGGGGAGGACTACATTTAAGCCATTTTGGTAGTATCTGTTTCCTTCTGCATTCGTGCAAGAAGTACAGCTATTCGCAGGTGCCGCTCTGTCAGATGGCATTGGTTTCCAATACTCATGCGAGGTTTTTCGCATTGCACCCATAGGTCTCAATGTGTTTGGAGAAGATTTGTAGCTCAGTTTGAGGTTCTGGATGCAGGAATGCTTGCTGAGCTGGAAGGTTGGTTTTCAGATGTTACATCACCGTACAAGTTAACACCATCAGTGAGCCTCCGGATGAAGCACTGGTGGTATTTTCTATTTATGTGTTTTGGTTTACTTGGGTTGGTGACATCATTCCTGTGGTGATGTCATTTCCTGTGATGCGCCATTTCCTGTTCATTTTCTCAGTGATGGTAATTGGGATCCCAGTCAATGTGTTTGTTGACAGAGTTCCGATGCTTCTTGGAATTCTCATCCATTTCTTTGTTTGGATTGTCCGAGGATAGATGTGTTGTTCCAGTCGAAGTGGTGTCCTTCTTTATCCAAATGTAAAAACACTAGTGAGGGAGGGTCATGTCGTTTCGTGGCTAGTTTTCTGTGTGTTCGTCCAATGCAGTGCTTGTTACAGTTCTTCCAAGGTATTTTGTAAATGACGTTCATTTTGTTTGATTTCTGTTTAAGGTCTTTCAAGTTAATTAACTGCTGTTTTAGTGTGTTGGTGGGTTACCATGATGTCAAGAAGTCTGAGTCATCTGGCAGTCATTTCCGAGATGCCATTGTTGTAGGGGAGAGTGGCTAGAGTTTCTGGACGTGTTGCATTCGCTTGTTTGGGTTTGTTGCTGAGAAATCAGCGGACTGTGTTCATTGGGCACCCTTTTAAGGCAATGTATAAAATAAAAATACTAATAATAATAGGAATAAAAATGCCGGTTTTAACAAATAACTAACTTTAGTCCCTGCAATATTATGACGATGGTTTGTACTTGAGTAGAAGTAACAGCAAGAATATAGAACATGTTAAGTAGTATTATAACATCCAATACAATTCTCCTCTTTCAAGATGTGTTCTAACCCTGAATGAGTATTCCATATTAATGCCAATCATGCCATTTAAATCTCTTTCATTCGTGAAATAGGATTTCCATATTTGTATCACAAAGTCCTTCATTCTCTGTATACATCTGTGCACTCTGTGTCACTAACATAACTTACAAATCCCATTTCCAGAACGGTGAGCATTTCTCTTCTTTTTGTGCGATGATGACAGACTTTCTGTATCTTCCGGAGAACAAATTCTGTTCCACGTTGCTTGTTTATTGTATCATAGCCTCTGACATTTCAAAACAAACGTGTGTGTTTTTTTTAAATTTATTCAATTGTGGGATGTAGGTGTCGCTGGCTGTGCCCAGCTTTTATTGCCCTGTCCCTCTTTGACCTTGAGAATGTGATGGTGAGCTGCCTCCTTGCACCAGTCCTCCTGTGGTGTCTAATAGAGGGAATTCCAGGATTCTGACCCAGTGACAGTGAAGGAACGGCGATATATTCCCAAGGCAGGATGGTGAGTGCCTTGGAAAGGATCTTGAAGGTGATGTTCCCTGATATCTGCTGCCATTGTCTTTCTAGACGGAAGTTGTTCTGGGTTTGGAAGATGCTATCTGATCATCTTGTGTTGAAGTTTTGCAATGTATCTTGTAGATGGTACACACTGCTCTTTCTGAGCATTGATAATGGAGGCCGTGGATGCTTGTGGATTTGGTGCCAATCAATTGGACGGCTTTGTTCTCAATGACATGAAGCTTCTTGAGTGTTATTGGAGCTGCACTCATCCAGGCAAGTGGGGAGTATACCATCACAATCCTGTGGGTAGTAGATGGTAGACAGGTGTCAGGAAGTCAGGAGGTGAGTTACTTGTGGCTATATTCCTAGCCTCTGACCTGCTCAGTAGCCATTGTGTTTATGTACTGAGTCCAGTTGGGTTTTTGGTCAATGGCAGTAAAGGAACCAGTTTATCAAGCAGGTATCTTCGCAGTTTTATTTATTCCCAAGATGGAGCTAATTGCTTTAAATTTTTGTAAAATTTCGGCCTTATGCTTCACAAGTTTATTCCAGACAGACTTAATGCTCCATCTTTCAGTGTTTGACAGTTTATCCTTTGTTGATTCATTCAGTCCATGAACAGCTATTAAAGTTCTGACATCTGCAATATGACAATCGTAACCATAAATCTCTTTCGATAGCACCTCACAAACCTGTGACCTTAGATGCACAGAAACATCATCAATGCAAATTCCTTTTCAGACCATATTTCATGGAGACTTGGAAATATATTGTCAATCCATCACTGTTGCCCGGTAAAATTTTACAACTCTCCACAAAAACATGGTGGGTTTTCCTGCACCGGAGGGAATGCTGATGTTCATAAAGGCAGGTCTCCAACAACATCACAAACGCAGTCAGACCTGGATAATGAATACTAGCCTCGCCAATAAATCTCACATTCCATGAGTAATTTTTAAAGTAATCACTGCCCCCAAATCTGCAAGAGGATATCTCTGAAAACGAAGGGTGATCAGTGTCCAGGGGAGTGACTCATATGCAGAGAATGGGAAACATAACACATCGTAAAACGTTGCAGGAGTAGTCCATTTGGCCTTTCGAGCCTTCACTACCATTTAATATAATCGTGGCTGATCGTGCAACTCTGTCTCCCCCTTCCACTTTCTCTCTATGCACCTTGTTCCCTTTGGCTGCAAGAGCCATGTCTCGCTCCCTCTTGAATACTTCTAATAAACTGGCCCAAACAGCTTCTGTGGAAGAAAATTCTACAAGTTCACAACTCTCTGAGTGAAGGAACTCTTCCTCGTCTCAGTCCTGAATGGCTTACTAGGAGAAAGTGGGGACTGCAGATACTGAAGATCAGAATCGAGTGTGGTGCTGGAAAAGCACAGCAGGCCAGGCAGCATCTGAGGAGCAGGAACATTGACATGCTGAGCATAAGCTCTTCATCAGGAATGGCTGAATGGTTTACTGCTTATTCATAGAATGTGACCCTCGGTTCTGGACATCCCCACGAGCGGGAACATTCTTCCCACTCCTACCCGGTCCAGTCCTGACTCCGATACCTCAATCCTCTCACTATGAAGGCCAGCAAGCCATTAATTTTCCTGACTGTCCGTTGCCCCTGCATGCCACACCTCAGAAAACAGTTCATCATGATACCCAGATCTCATTGCACCTCCCCTTTTCCTAAATTGCCACCATTCAGATCATAATCTGTCTTCCTGTCTTTCTGACCAAAGTGGATAACCTCAGAATTATCCACGTTGTATTGCATTTGTCAAGTATTCACCCACTCAGCCAGTCTGTCCAATACACCCTGCAGCTTCTTAGCATCCTCCTCGCAGTACACACTGCCACCCAGCTCAGTGTCATCTGAACATTTGGAGATATTGCATTCAATTCCTTCATCCAAATGGTTAATGTATATTGTGAATAGCCGGGGTCCCAGCACTGAACCCTGTGGTGCCCCGCTCCTCACTGCCTGCTGCTCTGTAAAGGGCCCATTTATTCCAGCTCTTTGCTTGCTGGTTGACAACCAGCTCTCCTTCCCCCTCAGTACACTACCTCTGATACCACGAGGATTAATTTTCCTTACTAATCTCTTGTGTGGAACCTTGTCAAAAGCCTTTTGAACATCCAGATACACACCATTCACTGATTCCTCCTTGTCACCCAGGAGAAATATGCAAGGTGAAGGGTTTTCACGGCATTAGCTCCCCCCATTGGATAACTTCATATGACATGGAACTACAATTATCTTTGTGTGAAAATCCATTACTTACAACTTGGGAACAGTCACTGAGAATGTTTGATCAGTAACTTTGCATCTCTTTTTCTCCCTCTCTCTTACAGTTAGTCTAGTGACGATTGTACTTATGGCTCGGGGCAACTGTGGTCTTTCTAAATGTACCACTCGCTATCTGATGGCCATGGCTACATCTGATCTACTCTTCATTATATTTCACATATTACTTTATCAGTTTGCTTACTATTATTATCCACAGTGTTTCCTGGACATCACTCCTGTCTGTAGTGTTATCTATGCTGTGAACCGTGTGACTATTGATTGTTCTGTCTGGTTCACTGTCGCTTTTTCTTTTGATCGATTTGTTGCCATTTGCTTACATCAAATGAAATCTCAGTATTGCACAGAGAAAACTGCAACGAGAGTTCTTGCAACAATCTGTATTTTCTTTTCTTTGAAGAACATTCCCATCTATTACCGATTTACACCTGGAGAGATCATCAACAATGTTCCGTGGTACTGTTATAACAGCCAGAGCTATTATTATGACAGTCGCTGGACAAGCTTTAAGCATTTCGAAAAGTTTTTAACACCATTGCTCCCATTCACTGGTATTCTCTTTCTGAACATTCTGACTGTTAGATATATCACTGAGGCCATTCAGATGCGTCAGGGGCTGAGGGGTCAGAGAAAAACAAAGCATGACTCAGAGGTAGACAGCAGACAGAATTCTGTGGTTTTACTCTTTGCTATATCCGCCAGCTTTATCCTTCTCTGGTTGGGGTATATTTTATTTTTCTTTCAAGCTGGTTATTCCTTGGATTCCGCTGCTTCTCGTCTCTTTGAACAAGTTGCAGATATGCTACGGAACCTAAACTGCTGCACAAATGCAGCTATTTACGTTGTAACACAGAAAAAGTTCAGAGACCAGTTAAAGTATGCAGTGAAATATCCTGTTATAAAAATAACTCAATTGATGAATAAATCCAAGTAACTGAGAGCCAACATAAGATGCAGCAGAGAATGGAACGAGGAGTCCAGGTGAGGAATGGACTGAAAAAAGAAGGCGGAGGAGCAACATGCTAATACTTTGTTTTTGTAAATATATTTATTTGCAATTTTTTTTATCTTTACAAGCATATAAAATTATTGAAAATTACAATCAATAACAAAAGCCAGTATAATAAAAAAATCACAAATTACAATACAACTACTGTCTCCTAACTATTAACCTGCCCTCTAATACAATCAAACCCTCACACTGTGCAAAGCAACAAAAAAAAAGAAAAACAAGAAATAGTTTCTTCCCATGCCCGTCTAAAGATGATACGTTCGGTAGACCTAAGTGGAGAAATATCGGGTCTACTTTGACTTCAGTCCTCAATACCCTCCCTATCTCTCTCCACAGCACTCCAGTAAACACGGAGCCTGTGGCATGTCCAGAAGCAATGGATCTTTCAAGTATTCTCCTATATCTTCTCCCATGTTTTAGAAGAGATCTCCACTCCTAGCTCTTGCTCCCAGACCTTACATAACCAGTTAATATCCTGCCAGCCCCTACCACCCAGCAGGTGATAGAGGGCACTAACCAAAAGAGTCCTTGTGGAACGTATCAACAACCTCTCTGTATCGGGCTTATAGGGCTTAGTGAGAAATGTAGTCTTCTTCTGGATGAAATCCCTCACCTAAAAAATTGTTAAAAGATTTCTGCTGGGTAACCCGTATTTGCAGTTCAGTTGCTCAAAAGGCATCATAATCTACCCCTCAAACAAATCTCCAAAACTAGAAATTCCTCTCGCTGCCCATAGTTTGAACCCTGAGTCCATCATCCCTGGTCAGAACCCTGGCATGCCAACTATGGATGTAAGTGGCGACGTCTTGGATACACAACCCTCATCTCAGATGCATCGTCCTCCAAGCCTTGAGTCTACTAGTGACAATGGGGTTCCGGCAGTGGTCCATAACTGACCTCATCTTATCCATGAACAAGATTTTAATAAGAGGGCACTTGAGATTAGATTACTTCCAGTGTGGAAACAGGCCCTTCGGCCCAACAAGTCCACACCGACCTGCCGAAGCGTAACCCACCCATTCCCCTACATTTACCCCTTTACCTAACACTACAGGCAATTTAGCATGGCCAATTCACCTGACGTGCACATCTTTGGACTGTGGGAGGAAACCGGAGCACCCGGAGGAAACCCACGCAGACACGGGGAGAACGTGGAAACTCCACACAGTCAGTCGCCTGAGTCGGGAATTGAACCCAGGTCTCTGGCGCTGTGAGGCAGCAGTGCTAACCACTGTGCCACCGTGTCTGGTCCTCTTTAATATTATGGGGCAACACCTTTTCCAATCTCAGCACCAAGAATTTGGACAGATCTTGAAATCTGAATTTAATAGAGAGATGGGCCTGTATGAGGCACAATCCTCAGGAACTTTCCCCTTCTTAAGAATTAAGGAAATATTAGCTTCTATCAAAGTGGGTGGTCGTCATTCATGCATATAGGAGTGATTGTACATCTCCAACATCTGCCCTGACAGAATTCCTATGAACCCCCTGTAAAACTCACCTGGGAGACCATCAGTGCCAGGCGCTTTCCCACTCTGAAGTTGCCTAGCTGCCTCCTGTATTTCCTGAACTGTCAAAGGGGCATTAAGGAAAGAGGCTTATTCCAAGGTTACCCCTGGTAGGTCCAGGTTCTTAAAAAAGGTCTCCGTTTTCGCCCTCCTGTCTTTGCAACGTTCAGACCAATACAATTCAGAGTAAAAGCTCCGAAAAGCCTCATTAATCTTTTTATCATCATATATAAGGACCCCGGCACCGTCTCTGATTGCAGTAATGGATTGGGGAGCACGCTGTTTCCTAGACAGGTACGCTAAATGCGTCCTTGCCCATCCCCATATTCGAACAGCCTTTGTCTAGCAAAAGCAAATTCTTTCTTTGCGTTTTGTGTCAGTATTGAATTCAAGGCAGCCCAAAGGGGCGTGATGCACTGTTGCTTAGTCACGCAAGGCCACCCAAAATGAGCTGCCTCCGTGGCTTTCAACCGTGTCTCAAGTAGACGCTGCTGTTCCTCCTTCTGTAGCTTCTAGCTAGCTGAATAGGAAATAGCTAACCCCCTAGCAAAGGCCTTAGCAGTCTCCCATAGCATAGATGGATGACAAGCCGTGACTGAATTGATAGTCAATAATTCCTGAAACTCCTTCAAAAAGTATCCCACAAACTTGGAATCCTTAAGAAGAAAAGGCTCCAAAGGCCATTGCCGCAAACCTCACGCTTCACTCTTGACCTTAGCCTCCAAATACACTGCCGCATGATCAAAGGTAGCTATATTCCCAATTTTACATCCCATAATTGAATTCAGAAGGGCCGAGGGAGCCGGAAAGAGGTCAATCCTGGTGTGACATTTATGCGAGTTTGTAAAAAAGGTGAAGCCCCTGCCGGTAGTTTGAAGACATCTCGAAATATCCACCAACCACAACTCCGCGTATAAGTCAGCCACCTGCTGAGCCTGTGAAGAAATAGTTGGGGGCCCACAAGGCATCCTGTCCACTGTTGGATCCAAAAGACAATTAAAATCCCCCCCATAATAATATGCCGTGTTCCAAAAGCACTCAACTTAGAGAATCCAATAATCAAAAATTTGAGGGGATGCGTCAGAAGACAGTAGCCATATTCCTCCCCATGTATCAGGGCTTTAAGTATCACAGACTATCCCTGCTCATCTTTCACCTGCTCTAATCATGTGAACGGAAGTTTTTTTTTCTGGATAAGTACCGCCACTCCCCTACTTTTAGTAAGAAAGGATGAAAAGAATACCCAACCATAACCCCCATGTTGTAATTTCAGGTGTTCCCCATCATCAAAATGGTTTTCCTGCAAGAAAGTGATATCAACCCTTTCCCTCTTAAGGCGAGAAAACACTTGTATTCCTTTTAACAGGCGAATGACTTCCCTTAATGTTCCAGGTGTACCATTTAATAAGACACTTAACCATATTCCCTTTCAGAGACCCTTGAACCCCTCGGAGGTAGAACTTAGCTTACAAAGCGCTGAGCATAAATAAATAAAGACTCATAGAATCGAAAAACTATATGTACAAAAACTATTTGATCATAACTATAAACAACTATTACGACCAAAAAACTATAAAGAAAACCAACTATTAAAACCTTGAATGGAAGACACTTCCCCCTGCCCATAGGGAGCACTCACCCTACCCATCCCCTCCTTCACAGCTCCTTGAAACCCGGACTATGCCCCAGCCTTTGGCCAGAAAAAAAAAACAAGTAGATGATCCTTAAATCAACAGAAAAAAACACAAAGACAGGATGAGCACTCCACCCATCCCTGGCTTCATGTCACCATACTTATGACTTAAAGAGAAGCCGATCAAACAAAAAAAGGGGGCGAGACAACAAAGAACATCCACAAAAATTTCCCATCAGATAATCCAGTTATTACAAAAAATAGGAACAATGTATTCCAAAGTCTTCTCCCCCCCTTTCCCAAAAGGAAATTAATAGAGAGAAAGAAAGGAATACAAAAAAGGAAGGAAAACCTTGGGGAAAGATAGAAAAGAGAACAAACATAAACCCTATTCTTCAGGCAAATCTGTTTATTTTAAAGTGTCCACAAAGTTTTTAGCTTCATCCGCTAAGTCAAATGCATCGTGGCTGAAACGAAGTATTGTGGGGTATCTCATGGAGTACTGGATGCCGAGGTTCATCAGCCGCTCTTTAAATGCTTCAAAGGGTTTCCTCTTGCGAATTACAGCTGCAGAGAAATCCTGGAAAAATATGATTTTTGACCCCTTATACAGCAGTGCCTTTGGATCTTTTCCCACGGATCTGGAAGCTTATTTTTGCTTGAACGCATATGAATGGAAGTGCACAAGGACTGAGCACTGTAACTCGACAAGACCTTTCAATCTGAAGCCTGCTGGACTCGATGTGAAGGCCCAAAAACTTCGGCAGCCAGCTTTCAAAGCAGCTGACTGGGTGCTCATCTTTCTCACCTTCAGGGAGCCTGAACATTCAGAGATTTATCCTCTGACTGCGATTTTCGAGGTCGTCGATATGGTCTCACAAGGCCCGCACCTCTCGCTCCAGCATCTGCATCTTACTGGATGAGGACTCTATCACAGCTGCTGAGGCCTTAGTTCGACCCTTCACCTCGTCTAGCCTCTCTCCCAGGCCCTGGATCTCTTGCTCATGTTTCTGATACATGGATGCGATAGGTTGGACCTGGGCACGAATCTCCCTATGGATTTCCTGAATCGCAGCCCCAACTTTCAAAGTAAGTCTCTCCATCGCCGCACCCAATTCCTGTGAGTCTGTCAGGTCCCCGAGGGGTTCAGGAGAGGCTGTTTCTGCTGCTGTTGCACTCTCTTGTGTGGTCGTTGCTGCAGGGGAGTGTCCTCCCTACTGCTGTTTACTTCCTCTTTTCTCTTTGGCATCCTTCCCATTCACAAATATTAACAAATATGTTTTCTGGAAGGTTTTAAACTAAGAATTCCACCACCTAAGTTCGCCAGGGATGGTAAAAAATGCCAGTTGCCTTGGCTGTTAGGCAGAGCTGTCCACAGCAGTTCTACACAATTGCCGCCATCTAGCCGAGTCCCCATAGCACTCCTTTTTAAATGAGCAAGGAATGTCTCCATCTGCAGAGCAGAATGAAAGAGACTGCAGAAGTAAAGCCAGCGTAAAGTGCTGTTAGCAATGAGCTGAACAACAAAAACATCACAGGAAGAGGAATTAAACATGAACAAAAAAAGCATTCATCCCACGCAATCCGCTTCGATTGTTAAAAGAAAGGAAATGGAGGAAAGAATCATGGTTGATTGCAGGTCAATTTGGGAAACGCAACAATATGATTCTCTGCACACTTCCTCATGGAATTCTCTGATCCACACATCGCGACAATCGTTAACAACAAGGTTTGTATAATAAAGAATAAAAAACGCACTGTAAAAAGCACTGTATCTTTGATTACAAATGTATTTCCAGCAATACTCTGTCGGTTCCCAATCAGTTCCCACGGCCTGATGCTGATATCACTCCATTTCTTAATTCGCTTCTTTCCACCAATCAGCTGCTGTGTGGATGGGGAATCCACGGCCCAATCAGAAAGTTCGGACCCAGGTGGGATCTGAACCTCGGGGATGGGGTCGGATGTGGGAGATGAGCTGACATCGTCAGTGTTTCCATGAAAATCTTTTGTGGATCTCAGTGACTACATCGAGCTCAGCAGGAACTGACTCTGGATGAACCCTGTTTGCTTGTGGCTTGATATTGGAGCTTGAGGTCAATGCAGAAAGATACTTGCATCATCACCAAAGGTTATTGTTTCCATCTGGAACACAGCTCTTAAACCCATCCCTGCCTCAGCTCATAACTGTTGAATCAGTCATTCATTCCATTGTTACCTCGGGCCCATTGTAATCTAGCGCCACATCAACCTGACACCAGATAATAAACTCCATACATTTACTTTGTAAAAATTTCTTCCACCCTCCTGGTTTGTTTTTATCAACAAATCCCAGTTCCTGACCATTTTCTCACCAGAGTGATCTGCACAGGCATGCTGTCCTCCAAATTCTCGATTTTACATTCTCACTCATCTATTCAAAATGTTTCAAAGTCATCCATTGATTTATTTGCTTTCTTGGACTGCTTTAAATCTTGTTCTGCAAAGTCTCTGTGCAAGTGTTAAATTTTCTGCTGTGGCGTAATATTACCAGCTGGTGTGATGATCATATAAATTACAAATTTCATAGAATTAGATCACAGAATCATAGAATCATAGAGATGTTCAGCTCGGAAACAAGCCCCTCGATCCACCTCGTTCATGCCGACCAGTTATCCTGACATAGTCCTGTCCCATTTGCCAGCACTTGGCCCATATCCCTCTAAAACCTTCCTATTTCAGGGACCCATCCAGACGCCTGTTAAATGTTGTATTGTACCAGCCTTCATCACTTCATCTGGCAACTCAATCCACACACGCCCCACTCTCTTTGTGAAAACTTTGTCCATTTGGTCCCATTAATTTTTTTTTTCCCTTCTCAACCTAAACCTATGCCATCTTGTTCTGGTCTCCCCCACCCCGGGGAAAAGACGTTGTCTATTTACCCTATCCATGTCCCTCATGATTTAAAAAGAAATCTGAGAGGTCACCCCTGAGCATTCGATATTCCAAGGAAAACAGCCCCAGCCTATTCAGCCTCTCCTTGTGGCTCAAATGTGTGAAGCCTTATCTTCCACCTTAAAACCCTACAACCACGTAGTCTCAATGTTGATTGCACCAGTTTCCTCATTCCCCTCCCTTCACCTAATCCCAGTCCCTAGCCTCCAACTCGGCACTGCCCTCTTGAATTGTCCTACCTTTCAATCTTCCTTCCCATCTATCTGCTCCATCCTCCTCTCCAGGTTATCATGTTCTTCCCCAGCTTCATCGAACTATTGCATTGCCAGCTACCTTCCCCGCAGCCCCATCCTCCTCCCATTTATGTCTCAGCAACCCCGACCCACAAGCTCATTCCTGATGAAGGGTTTATGCCAGAAACGTCGATTCTTCTGCTGCCTGACATGCTGTGCTTTTCCAGCACCACACTCTCGACAGCAATAAATATTTCTCTGAGATGTCAAATACCAATTTCTTCCTCAACAGTCACAACTGACGCAAAATATTCATTTAATATCTGTCCCATCTCATCAACTTCAACACAAGCACAACTTCATTGATTCTCAGAGTGGCCTACTCTCTCTCAGTTTGCTCTCTTGCTCTTAATTGATTTGTACAATCTTTTTTTGGATAATCGTTAATCTTATCTGGTAAGGTATCTCATACGATCTTTTCCTTCCTGGTTTCCTTCTTAAGAGTGCTGCTACACTCTTTAAACTCGGCAAGCGATTCAGTTGATCCCAATTGCCTATATCTGATCTTTGATTCCTTTTTATTCTTGACAAGAACATTAATATCTATATTCCTCCCTATTTCCTAACATTGATAAACTTGCCGTTCACTCTTGCAGTAAAATTACGTTTCTGAATTCTCATTATCACACGATTAGAGGCCTCCCATTTGTCAGTCATCGTTTTATCTGTGAACAGTTTATTCCAATCAACTTTTCAAAACTCATTTTTATTACTTTAAACTGTGTCTTGCTCTAATTAAAATCTTTAACTTTATTGGAAGACTAATCTATTTCCATAACTGTTTCAAAACTGATCATATTATGACCATGAGTTGCATTGTTCCCTTAATAACACTTCAGTCACTTGTCTTGCCTTATTTTCCAAAAGCCATCGTAATGGCTCCATAGCTCAGGGCTTGGCAACAAGAGAGACCCACATTCGATTCTAACTTTCAGCAACAGAGTTTTTATTGGGTTTTCACATATTCCCTGCCTGTGGGGTTCTTTCACAGGCCAAAGGTGTGAAAGTTTGGTTGATTGGCTATGCTAAATTACACCATAATGTCCATAGATGAGTAGGTTGGTGATTTAGCCACGCTAAATTACACCATAGTGTGCACGGATGTGTTGGTTGGGTGTGTCAGCCATGCTAAATTAAACCATAGTGTCCAGGGATGTGTAGATTGGGTACATTAGACATGCCAAATTACACCATAGTGTCAACGGATGTGCAGATTGGGTACATTAGCCGTGCTAAATTGCACCATAGTATTGATGGACGTGCAGGTTGGGTGTGTTAGCCATGTTAAATTACATCATAGTGTCCACGGATGTTAGGTTGGGTGTGTAGTCCATGCGAAATTACACCATATTGTCCACGGATGTATCGATTTGAGTGTGTCAACTATGCCAAATTACACCATATTGTCCACAGATGTGTCGGTTGGGTGTATTTGCCATGCGAAATTACACCATAGAGTCCACGGATGTTTAGCTTGGGTGTGTTAGCCAGGCTAAATTACTCCATAGTGTCCACAGATGTCTTTTTGAGTATGCTAGCCGTGCCGAATTACACAACAGAGTCCACAGATACGTAGGTTGAGTGTGTTAGACAATCAAAGTTACACCGTGCTGTCCACATATGTGAAGGTTGGGTGTGTTAACCACACTGAACTACAACATAGTGTGCACAGATGTATAGGTTGTGTGTGTTAGCCATGCTAAATTACAGAATAGTGTCCAAGGTTGTGTAGGTTAGGTGTGTTTCCATGCTATATTTTGTCATACTGTCCACAAATGTGAAGGGCTTGTGTGCTAGCCATACTAAATTATACCAGAGAGTCAATGGATATGTCATTTGACTGTGTCGGCCATGCTAAATCACTCAACACTAGGTTACAGTCCAACAGGTTTAATTGGAAGCACACTAACTTTTGGAGCGCTGCTCCTTGATCAGATTGTTGTGGAGGCCACAATAGTAAGGCACAGAATTGATAGGAAAAATTTACAGTGTGATGTAACTGAAATTATACATTGAAAAATACCTTGATTGTCTGTTGAGTCTTTCATCTGTTCGCATACCATGATAGTTTCACTTCTTTCATGTGTAAATCACAAAACATTTTTTACCAAGTTGCATTCTCAGATTAGCTGTAACAATTGGTGTTAGCTGGACAATATGTTGAAGGTGTTAGCCCCCTGTGTTTTCTGTCTATGCCATGATGTTTAGATTGATTCTGATCTAAAAAGTGCGATAACAGAATTGTACATAAATTCATGCAGTTTTTGAGCAAAGTACAAGGCAACTCTGCAAGTACAAATTCACCCCACTATACATATATGTGTGTGTGTGTGTGTGTGGGGGGGGGGGGGGGGGGGTGGGGGGGGTCTTTGTTTACGTGTGTGTGTGGTTTGGGGGCTTGTGAGTGTGAGAGAGAGTGTAAATGTATGTGTACGTGAGTGTAAAATGTCTTAGGTCTGTGAGGGGATGCATGTGTTAGAGTGGGAGTGTGTGTGTCTGTAAGGGTGTGTGTGAGTGTCTGTGTGCATGTCTGTGTATATGTGGGTCTATATTGTGTGTGTGTGTGTTTGTGTAGGAGTGTCTGTGTGTGTATATAGTGCAATGGTGGTCACCTGCAGTGTGACTTGAACCCAAGCTCCCGGTTGAGGTCCTCCCTATGGGTATGGAACTTTGCCATCAGCCTCTGCTCGGTCACTTTTCACTGCTGCCTGCACCGAAGTCCACCTTGGAGGATGGTCATCTGATGGTCCGAGGTCAAATGTCCTGGACCGCACTCCTGTACACACACATAAACATGGACACACATGTACACAGACATGTACACACACACTCACACACACCCTTACAGACACACACACTCCGACACTCACACATGCATCCTCTCAGAGACTTAGACCACTCTACACTCAAGCACACACATATACACTCTCTCTTACAGAGACACACAACCCCCCACCCCAGATTAACACATACTCCCACACTCACACATGCACCCTCTCACAGACTTAAGACACTCTACACTCACATACACACACATATACACTCTCTCACACTCACCATCCCCCAGCCCAGACACATGCACACACACAAAGACCCACATGCTCACACATACATATATTTTGTTGGGTGAATTTGTAATTGCAGAGTTACCTTGTACTTTGCTCAAAAACTGCATGAATTCATGTAAAATGCTGTTATCTCACTTTTTAGATGAGAATCAATCTAAACATCATGGAATAGACTGAGAAGACGGGGGCTAACACCTTCAACAGATTGTCCAGCTAACACCAGTTGGTACAGATAATCTGAGAATGCAACTTTTTAAAAAATGTTTTGTGATTTACAATTGTGAAACTATCATGGTATTCGAACAGATGAAAGATTCAACAGACAATCAAGTTATTTTTCAATGTATAATTTCAGTTACATCACACTGTAAATTGTTGCTCCAAATTCCGTGCTTTAATATTTTGGCCTCCACAACCACCTGATGAAGGAGCAGCGCTCCAAAAGCTAGTGTGCTTCCAATTAAACCTGTTGGACTATAACCTAGTGTTGTGTGCTTTATAACTTTGTACAACCCAGTCCAACACTGGCATCTCCAAATCATACTAAATCACTGCATGCTTTCCACAGATGTGTAGATTGGTTGTGATATCCACGCTAAAGTATACTATTGAGTCCGCGGATGTGTAGGTTGGGCGTATTAGTCATGTGAAATTACACCATATTGTCCATGCATGTGTAGGTTGGGTGCGTTAGCCACGCTAAATTACTCCACTTTGTCCATGGATATGTAGGTTGGCTGGGTTAATCATGCTCAATGACACCATAGTGTCCGTGGATGTATAGGTTGTGTGTATTAGCCATGCTAAATTACACCATAGTATCCAGGGATGTGGATGTTTGGTGTGTTAGCCATGCTAAATTACACCATAGTGTCTATGGTTATTTCAGTTGCGGTTGTTAGCCATGTTAAATTACAGCATCGTGTTCAGAGATGTGTAAGTTGGGTACGTTGACCATGTTATATTACACCATATTATCCATCAATGTGTTGTTTGAGTGTTTTAGCCTTGGAAATTTATAGGCTAGGACTATTAGCGCAGCTGGGGTCCTCTTCCCTATGTCGGTGTTGAATCGTTCTGCTGAATGATCTGTTTCCACACCATACGGATTCTACGGAGTTCAGGTTTCTCCCCGTCACTAGTTGGATCATGTATGCATTGATAAAGAAACTTTTCTTGAGCACATTCATCAAATTCTGCACCATCCGAACTTTTATAACTGTGGCAGTCAAAGTTAATGTTTGGAAAATCAAAATCCTTTACTTTTACAACGTTATTATGCTTACAGCTGTTGAGATATCAACATATTTTATTCTCAAATTACTTCTGATTATTATGTTCGCATATAATGCCATCCAATGGTGGTGATAGAGCCATAGAGGTGTACAGCATGGAAACAGATAGAACATAGAAAAATACAGCGCAGTACAGGCCCTTTGGCCCTCGATGTTGCGCCGATCCAAGCCCACCTAACCTACACTAGCCCACTATCCTCCATATGCCTATCCAATGCCCGTTTAAATGCCCATAAAGAGGGAGAGTCCACCACTGCTACTGGCAGGGCATACCATGAACTCACGACTCGCTGAGTAAATAATCTACCCCTAACATCTGTCCTATACCTACCACCCCTTAATTTAAAGCTATGCCCCCTCGTAATAGCTGACTCCATACGTGGAAAAAGGTTCTCATGGTCAACCCTATCTAAACCCCTAATTATCTTGTACACCTCTATCAAGTCACCCCTAAACCTTATTTTCTCCAATGAAAACAGCCCCAAGTGCCTCAGCCTTTCCTCATATGGTCTTCCTACCATACCAGGCAACATCCTGGTAAACCTCCTCTGCACCCGTTCCAGTGTCTCCACATCCTTCCTATAGTATGGCGACCAAAACTGCACACAATACTTCAGATGCGGCCGCACCAGAGTCTTATACAACTGCAACATGACCTCAGGCCTCCAGAACTCAATTCCTCTACCAATAAAAGCCAGTACGCCATATGCCTTCTTCACCGCACTATTTACCTGGGTGGCAACTTTCAGAGATCTGTGTACATGGACACCAAGATCCCTCTGCTCATCCACACTACCAAGTATCCGTCCATTAGCCCAGTACCCCGTCTTTTTGTTACTCTTACCAAAGTGAATCACCTCACACTTACCTACATTGAAATCCATTTGCCACCTTTCTGCCCAGCTCTGCAACTTATCTATATCCCGTTGTATCCTGACATATCCTTCCTCACTGTCTTCATTTCTGAAGAAGGGCTTATGCCCGAAACGTCGATTCTCCTATTCCTTGGATGCTGCCTGACCTGCTGTGCTTTTCCAGCAACACATTTTCAGCTCCCAACTTCTGTACTCAATACTCTGACCAATAAATGAAAGCTTACCAAACGCCTTCTTCACTATCCTATCTACCTGCGACTCCACTTTCAAGGAGGCTATGAACCTGCACTCCAAGGCCACTTTGTTCAGCAACATTCCCTAGGACCTTAGCATTAATTGTATAAGTATTGCTAAGATTTGTTTTCCCAAAATGCAGCACCTCGCATTTATCTGAATTAAACTCCATCTGCCACTTCTCATCCCATTGGCCCATCTGTTCCAGAGCCTGTTGTAATCTGAGATAACCCTCTTCGCTGTCCACTACACCTCCAATTTTGGTGTCATCTGCAAGCTTACTAACTGTACCTCTTATGCTCGCAACCAAATAATTTATGTAAATGACAAACAGTAGAGGGCCCAGCACTGATCCTTGTGGCACTCTACTGGTCACAGGCCTCCAGTCTGAAAAACAACCCTCCACCACCACCCTCTGTCTTTTACCTTTGAGCCAGTTCTGTATCCAAATGGCTAGTTCTCCCTGTATTCCATGAAATCTAACCTTGCTAATCAGTCTCCCATGGGGAACCTTGTTGAACGCCTTACTGAAGTCCATATAGAAAACATGTACTGCTCTGCCCTCATCAATCTTCTTGTTACTTCTTCAAAAATCTCAATCAAGTTTGTGAGACATGATTTCCCACGCACAAAATCATATTGACTATCCCTAATAAGTCCTTGGCTTTCCAAATGCATGTGCATCCTGTCCCTCAGGAATCCCTCCAACAACCTGCCTACCACCGAGGTCAGGCTCACTGGTCTATAATTCCCCGGCTTGTCTTTACCGCCCTTCTTATAGAGTGGCGCCATGTTTTCCAACCTCCAGTCTTCCGGCACCTCACCTGTGACTATCGATGATACAAATATCTCAGCGAGAGGTGCAGCAATCACTTCTCTAGCTTCCCACAGAGTTCTCTGGTACACCTGATCAGGTCCTCGGGATTTATCCACTTCTAACCGTTTCAAGACACCCAGCACTTCCTCCTCTGTAATCTGGACATTTTGCAAGATGTCACCATCTATTTCCCTACAGTCAATATCTTGCATATCCTTTTCACAGAAAATACTGATGCAAAATATTCATTTAGTAAGGTGATCATCACTTTCCTATTTCTCATTTTAACCCATATGTGTTCATTAAATGGTCTCTTAGAAATATCAGTTCTAATCACAGTAGCAATGCTTTCCTTAATTCAAAATCCCTCCCTCTCCTCTCTTGCCTCTCTTCCTATAGCATCTAAAACCCAGAACATTGAGTTGCCATGTTTGTCCTCCCCTCAGCCACGTTTCTGTCGTAATTACAATAGCCCAGTCCCATGTGACGATAAATCCCCTGGCTTCATCAGTCACACTTGTAAGAACTCTTGTGTTGAAATAAATTCAGTTTAATTTTTGAGAGTTATTTTGTTCCCAGTCCTTCTCCTGCCTGGATTTCCTAATTAACGTTTCTGATTCGGAACCACCCACACCTTCCTTTCTAATTTCACTCTTTCTGAGAAAGCTCCCACTCCCATCTCTGAAAGTTGCCAGGCTCTACAAATAGAACTATAAAATCCCTCGACCAAGATATTGGTCCCTTTCGAATTCAGGTGAAACCCATTTTTCTTGAATAGGTCTTTTCTGTCCCAGAAGAGATCCCAATGATCCATGAAACGGAATCCCTGCAGCCTGCACCACCTCTTCAGCCACAGATTTATCTGTCCTGTCCTTTCCCTCCTTCCCTCATTAGAACTTGGCAATGGAAGGGAACCAAAGATTATCACTTGAGGTGTTCTGTATTTTAACCTTCTCCCTATCCTCTTATACTTCCTCTGCAAAGCTTTAACCAATTCCCTGACTCTGTTATTCCTTCTGATGTGTACAATAACTTCCAGCTTCTCACTCTCCCCTTTGACAATATGCTTCGTGTATTTTGAGAAGTCCATTACCCTGGCCCCAGAGAAGCAACATACTTTCCTAGATTCACCCTCCCCGCCACAGACTCTCCTACCTGAGCCCTGACAGAAGAGGCCCCGTTAATAATTATTCTTTGAAACCTTGACAAATCCGTTTAACATCAGATTCATTCTTAGTGTTCAAGATCTGACTACTATTTGTGTTTTCCTCTGAGAGACTACTCTTCCAACAGCACCCGAAACAGAACAGAGAGGAATAGCCGCAGGAGACTTTTAAACTCCCCTCTGACCTTTGCTGACAGTCAATCATCTATCTGACTGGTTCTGCTGTGTAACCACTCATCAAAATCTACTCGGCATCACACTCAGTGTCTCCTGTATGTCTTCAATGACATTAAGTCTAAAATAAAGAAACCTTCAATGACACCATATATCTAAAAATAAACTGTCTTTCCTTACCCACAGATTTAATATGGAGCATGCAATAAATAGTAAAGAAAAGCATTAAAAATAAAATAAAGATATAACGGCATGGTGGCTCAGTGGGTCGCACGGCTGCTTCAGAGTGCCGGGGACTCGGGATGGATTCCACCCTCAAGTGACTGCTTGTGTGGAGTTTGCACATTCTCCCCGTGTCTGTGTGGGTTTCCAGTGGGTGCTCCTGTTTCCTCCCACAGTCCAAAGATATGCAGCTTAGATGAATTGGACATGCTAAATTATTCATAGCATTCAGGGATGTGTCGGTTGGGGTAAATGTAGAGTAATGTGGAATGGGTTTGGGTGGATTGCTATTCGTCGGGTTGTTTGGAAGTGTTGGGCCAAAGGGCCTGTTTCCACACTACAGGGAGTCTATGCTATTCTCTGAATTAACTGAACAAATAAAAAAAAATCCTTAAATAATCCAACATGCAACTTTTGGTTTCGGAAATTAAAATCATGTAAACAATCTCTCAATCATTGCATACTTGTCCATGTTATTTTATTTCTGCTAAAGCTTACATACAACTGATGACAGAGTCACTGGTCTATAGATCCCTTGCCTTTCCTTGCTGACTTCCATAAATAACGGCACCACATCAGCCATCCTCCAGTCTCTGGCTCCCCACCAGCATCTGTGTGATGATATAACGATAAGAATGTAAGTTGGCTCGCTGAGCTTGACCGTTTGTTTTCAGACGTTTCATCACCATACTAGGTAACATCATCAGTGAGAGTCCCTGGTGAAGCGCTGGTGAAATCCCTCCTCTATTTATTTGTCTCGTTTTTTAAGGTGGGTGTGGCCATTTCTGGTTCTTATTTGGAAGGGATGGTAGATAGGGTCTGAATCGAGATGTTTATTGATGGAGTTCTGCTTAAAATTCCAGGCTTCTGAGAATTCTTTATTTAGCTTGCCCGAGGATGTGCGTGTTGTCAAAGTGTTATCCCAGTCAAAGTGGTGTACTTCTCTGTCTGTATGTATATATAGAAACTAGTGATAGTGGGTCCTGTCTTTTGACCACTTGGTGTTCATGCATTCTGGTGGCAAGTATCCTGCTCGTTTGTCGGATGTGTAATTTTGTTCACAGTTCTTGCATGGTATCTTGTAAATTACCTTAGTTTTGCTAGTCGTATCTATTGGATCCTTTAGGTTCATTCGTCGTTGTTTCAGTGTGTTGGTAGGCTTTGGGGTCTACCATGATGCCAAGGGGTCTTAGAAGCATGGAATTCTAACCAGAGCTCCATCAATAAACATATCAGTATAGACCATATCTACCTTCCCTGGAAAAAACATGAATCAGAAATGACATCACCCACCTTAAGAAACCAAGACCTATAAATAGAGAGGCGGGACATACCACCAGTGCTTCACCAGAGGATCTCACTGATGCTGTTACCTGGTGTGGTGTTATGGACTCGGTCAGACCACTCAAAACATTCTTAAGCAGGCAGTTCAGACCATAACGTGATAAGTTGTTTTGGTAAGTGTACAGTGAAAATTAGCCAGATTAATTCAGCTAGGTTGACGACTAGATTTTAAAACAGACAAAACTTTACTCACAATATTACACAACGAAATACAAAAAACAGAAAATCGGACCCCTACAGACCTCAGTCTATCCAAACTAGACTTCGTTATGCTGTTGCGGATTTCCACAATAGTCCCAATAAGCAAACTGTCTTTAAAAGCCAACACAAATGCAACGCGTGCTTTCAGGTTGAAGCCGGAGAGAAGAAAGATAGAGAGAGAGCCTCCACACAGCTCCGTGCCGAACTCCGCACCAGTTCAAACTGTACTAAACTGCTCAGCTCAGCTGGAGAGCTGAGCACTCCCCTTTCTTCATACTTCTAAAATGTGACACTTTGGCCTGAAGTCTCATCTGTATAACAAAACAGTCATTACAAAAGGTCTCTCAAAATCCTTTTCACCTCTGCACCAAACCAGACTGATTGGCTCAGTTTATTAACCCTCTGTAAAAAATGAAGGACAGACTCTCCTTGAGTCAAGGAACAGCTTTGCGCAAAAAAAGGGGCTACTCTCCCCTTTTCAAAAATGAACCATCAATACTAATAGAGGCTTTATTTTTAACCCTTCAAATCCCAGTTAGTATTCTAAAACACACATATACACTACACTAGCTATACACATGCGAACATACACAACCACATGCAACTTCACAGCGCGGTACACCCATCACCAAACGCCTCCGTATCTCATTCGATCCTCGACAATGCATCAGCAATCATGACTCCGTGCCCTGCCACATGCTCAATTGTCCATTTAATTGGCTGCAACATCAAGCTCCACCTAAACAGTCTGGCATTTTTGTCCTTAAATTTTTCCACAAATGTCAATGGGTTATGATCGGTGTATACGATTGACTCAATGCATTACTAGTAATAAAAGCACTGAAATATTGAAATTCCATCACCAAGTTTAAACTCTCTTTCTCCACTGTTGAATATTTCAGTTGATGGACAATCACATTCCCGGAAAAATACCCAATGTGTCTTTCTATTCGCTCATCAACCTCCTGCAGGAGCACCACTCTGACACCCATATCACTGGCATCGATAGCCACCTTGAAAGGCTTCGTGTAATCCGGTGTGGCTAATACTGGGGCAGTTTTTAACTGTCAAATGCTTTTTGACTGACCGCTATCCACTGAAACCTCTTGCCCTTTATAACAATTCAGCACACGGAGCAGCCACACTGCGAAGGTTTGGCACAAACTTTTGGTTAAAAACCACTCAATCCCAGAAACTGTAGTACTTTTATTTACCGACTGTATACGAAATTCCCCAATTATTTTTGTTTTTGCATCTCCTGAGGCCATTTGTCCATGTCCAATAATATGACCTCGAAAGGTGACTTGAGCTTTGGCAACATCACTTTTAGCTTGGTATAGCACCAAGGCTGCCTTCCAAAATCAATTGAATAAGGCTGATAAATGCTGTAAATATTCTTTCTATGAGTGACTAAAAATCACCAGGTCACCAATGTTCACCACAGTTGGGTAATTCGGCAATGGCCTTTTTAGTCAGTTTCTGAAAAGTGGTCAGAGCGTTTTTCAAGCCAAATAGCATGACTTTGAATCGATACAGTTAATTTGGCATCACAAAAGCCGAAATTGCCTTTACTCTGTCATGTCAGTAACCTCTGAGCAAGTCCAACTTGGAAATGTAAGTTGCTTGTCACCCCTTTGGCCATACAGTCTTCCAGCTGTTGAATTGGATATTGACTTTGCGATAATCCACACATAACCATTGGGTATCATTTAGCTTTAGCACCATGAAGACAGATGAGCTCCAGTCACTGTAACGTATTTTGATTATGCCCTCTTGGAGCATGCGCTCTATCTCCTTCTAAACCTGTGCCAATTTGAGAGTGTTATCCCTATTAGGATGTTGCTTAATCCGAACAGCATCTCCTTTTTCGAAATCGCCTTCTCCTCTTGCTTTCCTTCGCTATCAAAATATCTTGTGAGCATTTTCACAGGACTCACTCTGTGAGATTTCATCCTGTCTGGAGTATTTCCAAGAAGTTCACCTCACTGCATTTCCTCTCAATTTAATACAGTCCATGAAACCTTGCTTGTAAGGGCTCACCTGTTACCAATACCTTATCCCCAATTGCAAAATGGCGAATTTATGATTTCTTATCCAATTCCTGTTTCACTGCATGCTGTGAAACTCTTAAATGCAGTCTAGCAAACTCTCCAGCTATATTTAATTGTTCTGTAAAATTTGGCACATAGTCCAAATGGGTGGTCTCTGAATTCTGACATATTAATTACTGCTTAATCAATTTTAATGGTCCTCTTACTTCATGCGCCAAAATTAATTCGAATAGACTGAATTTGGTCAATTCATTTGGTGCAACTCCGATCACAAAAAGTACACACAGAGCTCCCTTATCCTAATCATCTAGATAATCCTGACCACAAGTCCTCAACATGATCTTTAGTGATTGATGCCATCTCTTTCGGAAATTCCAGATGATATGTAGTAGGTTGAATTGGTTTACTTCCAAGTTATCCATAACCTTGTGAATACTTTGGATGTGAAGTTTGATCCTTGATCTTACTGGATATCTATTGGTAGTCCGTATCCATAAAAAAATTCACTTCGCCTACAACCCTTTTTTTTGTGATATTGTGTAATGGGATTGCCTCTGGAAATCCAGTCGACACATCCATTATTGTTCATGATTACTTATTCACACTTTTTGTTTGAGGTTGGGGAATGACACAAACAATCAAGACTCATGTGAAAGGTTTCTCAAATGCTGGAATAGGTACTAAAGGTGCAGGTTTTATTAATGCCTGTGGTTTTCCAATTAGCTGACATGTGTGACATGTCTGGCAAAATGCAACTACATCCTTGTGTAGTCCAGGCCAATGTAAAATCTTTGTCCTTTAACCTGTGTTTTCCTCACTCCTAAATGACCTCCAAGTGGTAAGTCATGAGTGACTTGCAGCACCTCTTTTCTATTCCCTACTGGCAAAACCATTTGATGAATCTCTACTCATTGCTTATCTACTTGAATGTGTGATGCTCTCCATTTCCTCGTTATGGCATCATGTGTTAAGCAATAACACACAGTAAGGCATTTACTCTCCTTCTCTGCATATGCATTTTAATATAACTGTTTTAACTTCTCATCTTTCTGCTGTAATACAATCAGCTTGGCAGAAAGAAAGATACTGGCATGTTTGCCTATTTGCTCCTTCTCTGTTCCAGTTATCTGATTAAAAAGTTTCAGATAACAATATGTCAGCTTCCTTATGAGTGCATTTTGATCCCTCCTGCTTCAGCTTGTGCCTCTGTGAGCTTGTGACCACACAATCAGGAAATATTCCTGGATAAACATGCTCCATGTCTTCAGTTACCTGTGTCTCCACTGGCTTTCAACGAGAGTCAGCAGCTGCCTACCGGTGAATCAGCTGTTTCATTCACAAGGACAAATTGTATTCCTGGAGGTGATAGTTTGTCTAGTACTCCTACGACAAATTCTCCACTCTTCTCTGGACTCTCTAGCCTCAATTTACATAATTGAGCAATTTTTGTCTCACTGTGAATTCCCATTACCAGTACCTTCTCTGGCAATAGTCCCTCAGAAGCGCATATCTCCTCATCGTTCAGCATTACAGACTGAGAGGGTCCTATGTTCCTTAATATTGTAACCTCTTTTATCTACTGCTCCTGGCCTTTGTGATTTGTTTTTCCCTTGAATGTAAGTTTTTAAGTAGATCTGGCACTTACTCCTGAACCAACCTCTGATCACCTTGTACACTGAGGCAGTTGTCGATCTTCCCTTGTGCGTTTTTGTTACTAGTCCTAGAAAACTTCCAGGCTTGTCTGGTTTTCCCACAACTACCATTCTCCTAGCCCACCCACACTGTGATTTTGTGTGGCCCACTTTATTAGAATGAAAACACCGGAGCTTTTTAACTTCTTTGTCCCCGTCAAGGCTTCTTTTTTTTTAAACCTGCGGTAAGTTATCCTTATGATCTTCATTAACGTTTACCTTTCCCTTTCAGCGTTTGGATTTCTCTTTGCCCCAGTTTCTATCCCTCACGGACTGAAATTGGTTTTGGAAACCAAACCGTGTTTTCTGGATCAGCTCATTATCATCGCCACTTCAGCTGCTAACCTTGCTGTTTTAACAATCTGCTCTTCCACATGTGTTTGCACTACTTCAGGCAGTGAATTCTTGAATTCCCCCAAAGTAGTTACCTCTCTGAGGGCAGCACAGGTTTTCTCGATTTTTCAAGGTCTTATCCGTCTATCAAAATTACATTGTTTGATCCTTTCAAATTTACGATAGGTTAGTCCCTCCTTCGATTCCCGAAACATTGTCTATAAGCTTCTGGTACAAGCTCATATGCACTTAAAATGGTTTTTTTGCACCTCCTCATACTCCCCAATATCCTTCTGATAGTGATGCGAATACCTCACTAGCCCTACCTACAAGTTTCATTTGGATCAACAAAACCCACATTGCCACTTGCCACTGCATTTGTTTAGCCACCTTTTCAAACGAAATGAAAAAACTTCCACACCCTTCTCATCAAATTTAGACAATACTATAACATACATAAACTGTTTCACACTCGGCTTCTGACTAACTGGAGTTTGCTCATCTTCACACTCTTCTTCGTTGAAACTTTATTGCTGGAACAGCACAGCAGGTCAGGCAGCATCCAGGGAACAGGAGATTCGACGTTTCGGGCACAGGCCCTTCTTCAGGAATGAGCAGAGAGTGTTCAGCAGGAGAAGATAAAAGGTGAGGAGGAGGGACTTGGAGGAGGGGCGTTGGAAATGTGATAGGTGGAAAGAGGTCAAGGTGAGTGTGATAGGTCGGAGTAGGATGGAGGCGGAGAGGTCAAGAAGAAGACTGCAGGTCAGGAAGGCGGTGCCGGGCTGGAGGGATTCGGCTGAGACAAGGTGGGGGGAGGGGGGATGAAGAAACTGGTGAAGTCCAAGTTCATCCCCTGTGGTTGGAGAGTTCCCAGTCGGAAGATAAGACGCTCCTCCTCCGACCGTTGCGTTGTTGTGGTTTGAGTCCAATGACCTGCATATCCTCGGTGGAGTGGAAGGGGGAGTTGAAATGCTGTGCTACAGGGTGGTTGGGTTGGTTCGTCTGGGTGGCCCAGAGGTGCTCTCTGAATCGCTCCGCAAGTAGGCGGCCTGTCTCCCCAATATAGAGGAGGCCACACCGGCTGCAGCGGATGCAGTAGATGATGTGGGTGGAGGTGCAGGTGAATCTGTGGCGGATATGGAAGTTTCCTTTGGGGCCTTGGAGAGAAGTGAGGGGGGAGGTGTGGGCGCAAGTGTTGCACCTCCTGCGGTTGCAAGGGAAGGTGCCGGGAGTGGAGGTTGGGTCGGTGGGGGGTGTGGATCTGACAAGGGAGTCGCGGAGGGAGTGGTCTCTACGGAAAGCTGATAGGGGAGGGGAGGGAAATATATCCTTGGTGCTGGGGTCTGTTTGGAGGTGGCGGAAGTGACGGCGGATGATGCGCAGTACATGGAGATTGGTGGGGTGGTAGGTGAGGACCAGTGGGGTTCTGTCCTGGTGGCGGTTGGAGGGGCGGGGCTCAAGGGCGGAGGAGCGGGAAGTGGAGGAGATGCGGTGGAGGGCACCGTCGACCACGTCGGGGGGGAAATTGCGGGCCTTGAAGAAGGAGGCCATCTGTGTTGTACGTATTTCGAACTGGTCCTCCTGGGAGCAGATGCGGCGGAGACGAAGGAATTGGGAGAATGGGATGGCGTTTTTACAGGGGGCAGGATGGGAGGAGGTGTAGTCCAGGTAGCTGTGGGAGTCGGTTGGTTTGTAGTAGATGTCCGTGTTGATTCGGTCGCCTGAGATAGAAACAGAAAGGTCTAGGAAGGGGAGGGAGGAGTCTGAGACTGTCCAGGTGAATTTGAGG
The DNA here is from genome assembly GCF_037043375.1 of Chiloscyllium plagiosum. Taxonomy (NCBI): domain Eukaryota; kingdom Metazoa; phylum Chordata; class Chondrichthyes; order Orectolobiformes; family Hemiscylliidae; genus Chiloscyllium; species Chiloscyllium plagiosum. The sequence goes on along the minus strand of NW_028270183.1, from coordinate 30,640,470 downwards.
TCGGGGTGGAAGGTGTTAGTGTAGTGGATGAACTGTTCAACCTCCTCGTGGGAGCACGAGGTAGCGCCGATACAGTCATCAATGTAGCGAAGGAAAAGATGGGGGGTGGGGCCAGTGTAGTTGCGGAAGATGGATTGTTCCACATACCCTACGAAGAGGCAGGCATAGCTGGGGCCCATGCGGGTGCCCCTGGCTACTCCTTTTGTTTGGAGAAAGTGGGAGGATTGGAAAGAAAAGTTGTTCAGGGTGAGGACCAGTTCGGTCAGTCGAAGGAGGGTGTCGGTGGAAGGGTACTGGGTGGTACGGCGGGAAAGGAAGAAGCGGAGTGCTTTGAGTCCTTCGTGATGGGGGATGGAGGTGTACAGGGACTGGATGTCCATGGTGAAGATGAGGCGTTGGGGAACGGGGAAGCGGAAATCCTGGAGGAGGTGGAGGGCGTGGGTGGTGTCACGAACGTAGGTGGGGAGTTCTTGGACTAATGGGGACAGGACCGTGTCGAGGTATGCCGAGATGAGTTCGGTTGGGCAGGAGCAGGCTGAGACGATGGGTCGTCCGGGGCAGTCAGGTTTGTGGATTTTGGGCAGGAGGTAGAAACGGGCGGTGCGGGGTTGTGGGACTTTGAGGTTGGAGGCGGTGGATGGGAGGTCCCCTGAGGTGATGAGGTTATGGATGGTCTGGGAGATGATGGTTTGGTGGTGGGGGGTGGGGTCATGGTCAAGGGGACGGGAGGAGGAGGTATCTGTGAGCTGGCGTTTGGCCTAAGCGGTGTAAAGGTCAGTGCGCCAAACTTCTACTGCGCCTCCCTTGTCAGCTGGTTTGATGACTACTGCGCCTCCCTTGTCAGCTGGTTTGATGACTACTGCGCCTCCCTTGTCAGCTGGTTTGATGACTACTGCGCCTCCCTTGTCAGCTGGTTTGATGTGCGCCTCCCTTGTCAGCTGGTTTGATGTGCGCCTCCCTTGTCAGCTGGTTTGATGGCCTGTACCCGAAACGTCGAATCTCCTGTTCCCTGGATGCTGCCTGACCTGCTGTGCTGTTCCAGCAATAAAGTTTCAACTTTGATCTCCAGCATCTGCAGACCTCACTTTCTCCTCTTCACACTCTTCTTCAGCAAGCCTACCCTCAGACTTTATCTCCAGCCTATTACGTTGGCTTTCCTTTTTAAGTGTCAGTTTTTGAAGTTCAAAAGCTCTCTCTTTTTCTTTCTCTTCTGCTTCTCTCTCTTTTTGCCCTCTCTTCTGCTTTTAATGGAAACTCAAACTGTTTCATTTCTGCTGCCCGAACCTTATCTCTCGCCTCTAACTCAAGCTGCTTCACTTGCAATTGACTTCCTGCCACCTCTATAGATTCTGCTGGTTTCTTCAGCAAGTGTAAATGCTGAGCTACTGCTGTAATTATCCCTCCTTTCCTCACTGAACAGGCAGTTCCAATTCCAGCTTCTCTGCTATTTCTTACAACTTGATCATTTTCACTTCTTGCAAAACTTCAAAAGTCACTACATCCACATCCAGAAAACTTTTGGCGACTGAAAGAGGCATTTCCTATCTCAAGCTTTGTCTACCCCAACCAAACCAACATCCGAAATAAAGACACGAGCGCTGACTACTCGCTGTTTAAAATCCCACAAAGAGCATCGAATCTGTTATGGACTACGTCAGACCACTCAAAACGTTCCTAAGCAGGCAGCTCTGACCATAACTATGCAACTTGTTTCGGTAAGTGTACGTGAAAATTACCCAGGTTAAGTTAGTTAAGTTGAGTACTAGATTTTTAACTCACAAAAACTTATTCATAAAATTACACAATGAATCACAAAAAACAGAATAATGAACCCCTACAAAACTCAACCTATCCAACTAGATTTTATTAAACCTTTGTTTCTTCTAATTTCTTTCATTGTTCATTTTGTTTTTCATCGTTGAGATATAAACTTTGTAATAAAGCTGAGTTAGGCACGTTCAAATAAGACTTGTTCTCGTTTTCCCCAAAATGAACAAAATGTTTATGAAAAACAACTTGATGCAGCTTACGTTATGAAAAAAGATTAAAAGAACTACACAATGTTTTTTCTCTAGCATTTCATAACATAAAATTGAGTTGAATAACATTACTTGCCCAAGTGCCCAGCTGCTAACGATGTATCAACTATGTATGGGATATTATCACCATTACAGAAACATGACATAGGAAGGATCAGGAATGACAGCTTAATGTGCCAGGGCACAGGTAGCAGAGAGGTGGTTCAAAGAGAGAAGGGGCTGTTCCATTTTTGATTAAGGTAAGTATCAAAGCAGTCGTCCGTGATGAAATAACTGAAGGGTTATCCATTGAGGCTTTATGGGCGTAGCAGAGAAATATAAAAAGAATGGTGACGTTATCAGAGTTGTACTAATGACCACCAAATAATAGCAGGAATTTGAGGATCAATTATACAGAGAAACCCAGGTGACTTAAGGTGCAATGGGTTGTCAGATTGGGGGATTTTAAATTTACTTCCGTTGACTGGGACTACCAGGGCATTAAAGGCATGGGTGGAATCGAATCTAATCAGTGTGTTCAGTAAAGGTTCCTCAGAAGTACATAAAGGGTCCTCCTCGGGAAGGGACAACATACGAACAAATCTTGGGAAGTAGGTTCAAGTTCTAAATTGGGTCAGGTCGAATTTGGATGGAATTAGAGAGCAGTTTGCTTGGGTTGATTGGAGAAGTTTCTTTGAAGGCAAATGGACTGCCAACAAACGGAAGACCTTTAAACGTTCAAGGTCAATATTTTCCTGAGAGGGTGAAGAGCAAGGTTGGCTCTTGGAATAGGACACATTGTATCAGAAGATATGTTGATGCTCTGACCAGAAAAAAAAAGACAAGGAGGCATGGCTCAGGTACAGGAAGCTGGAATCAAGTGAATATTTGGAGATTTATAAGATACAGGTGTTTACTGAAAAAGGAAATCAGGAAAAAGCAAAGTTGGCAAGAGATAGCATTGCCTGAGGAGGTTAAGGTGAATGGAAAGAGTTTCTTTGAGCATATTAAAGGAAAAATAATAACTACAGAGAATAAGACCCAGATGACTAAAGTGGACATGTCTGTGTGGAACTGCAGGATTTGGGCAAGGTCCTCAACGAATATTTCTTAGCTGTGTTTGCCATGGAGAAAGTCATGAAGATTTGGGAACTTTGGGAATTGAATGTTGATTCCTTGGGAACAGTCCATACCACAGTGAAGGATTTTCAAACGTATTAGACTGTATGAAGGTTGGTAAATCTCCTGGTCCTGACCAGATATATCCAAGAACCGTTCAAGATGCTCGAGAATCATATTTGGGGGCCCTGACTGAAATATTTGATTCATCATTAGTCGCAGCTTAATTCACAGAAGACGAAAGGGCAGCAACGGTTGTGCCCATATTCAAGAAAAGGTTGCAAAGGAACACTTGAATACTATAGAGCAGAAAGCTGGAAATCGGTGGTAGGCTAGTTACTTAGTAACATTCTGATGGATGATAGTCATGCTTGTCGAAAGATTGGGTTTGATGAGGAGTAGTCAGATTGATTTTGGGCAGGGGAGATCAAGCCTCACAAATTTGTTTGAGTTCTTTGCTGATGTTCAAGATCTATGCCCCCTCAATCGGGGCCTCTTGGTTCGAGATCGATCAAAGGACTCGACAAATGCGGTCTGGACAAAAGCAAGTGCCATTAGTTTATTGAATTAAGGTACCTTGATGCAATTCTATCCAGCTACACAGAGATTGAAACTTCTGTGTTCTGTGGCTAAGTTGCACAATTACATTTGAAAATTATATATTATTGATATATTTTTAAGAAATAATGCAGCCTTAATTACAAGAAAAACCAATCACATTTCATGATACGATGTGATTTACAGCAAGTTAATCCAATGATATTTCCTGAGAAAGTTTCTTAATTACAAGAAAAATCTCATCAACTGTAATATGGTGATATGGTTGAAGACAGGCTCATTCAATGGTATTCTTTGGAAAAGATATTTTATTTCCGTAAATTGTCATGCCATGTATCAGTTCAGAGTTAGTTCAAATGGTCAATTTATGTGTCAGTATTGTCCTCTATTGTCCTCTTATCTTTGAATTTCAGCTTAATTCAGCAAATCAGCAGTCCAGGTTCACAGACCATTTTATAGTATTATTTTTAAATTGAGAAACCATTTTGTGGTAAATAAAAATCTACATATACTTGTTGCCTAAATTCAAATTTTAGATCCTCAAAGCGACCAGGAATATTGATGAGGGCAGGGTGGTAAATATCGTTTTCATGGACGTCAGTAAGGTCTTTGATAAGGTTTCACACGGTTGGCTGCTCTGGAAGCAGAGAATACTAGTGGAAGGTTGCTTGTTGGACTGGAGACTTGTGACCAGTGGAGTGCAGAGTGACCAGAAAGTAAAATAGGTGGTATCACAGACAGTGAGGAAAATTGTCAAAATTGTAACAGGAGACCTTGATCAGCTGGGGAAGTGGTCCGACAAATGACAAATGGAGCTTCATACAGATAAGTATGAGGTCTTCGACTTTGGAAAGTCAAATCAAGCTAGGGGTTTCATGGTGAATATAAGGGGCTTACAGAGTGTATTGCAATAGAGGGACTTTGGCGTCCATGTGTAGAATTCACTGAAATTGGAGACACAGGTAGACAGGGTGGTGAAAAAGGCTTTTGGCACACTGGTTTTCATGAGTCAGGGCATTGAGTGTCGAAGTTGGGAAGCCACGCTGCATTTGGAGTTTTTTTCTGTTTTGGTCACCTTACTCAAGGATGAATGTTATTAATCTGGAAAGACTGCAGAAGACATTTGTAAGGATGTTGCCAGAACTCAATACCCTGACATATAAGGAGACTTTGGACCAGCTAGGACTTTTTTTCTTTCGAGCGCAGGAAACTGAGGGGATCACATAGATGTGTGTAATCTCGTGATAGACATAGAAGTGGTGAAAGCACTCAGTTCTTTTCCCAAGGTTGGAGAATCGAGGACGAGACGATATCAGTGAAAGTTTGGAGGAGAAGATTTTACACAAACCTTGGTATGAGTATGGAATCAAATGCCAACGAAAATGCTTGAGGCGGGTACACTAACATTTAAAAGGCATTTAGACAAATACATGGTTTTGAAGGATTTCGGAAAGTTCAAGGAAATGAGGTTAGCGATGGTGGACATTTTGGGCAGCATGGACCAGTTTGTGCAGAATGGTGTGTCACGGTGCTTCGGACTCCACGAGTCTGTGACATAAATTATAGATGCAAGGGAAGAAATAATTGTAACTCTATCACACCCCAGGATTATGTTAACTAATAGTGCATTAATGCAGGAAGTAATAATCGCTCATTTCTTCTTAAGTGTTCATACATTTGTAAATCGTCTCTGTTCTCGAATCGTAAACAGAAACTCCACAGCGTAGAACTATTTACATCAGTCTGTCCCCATTGGCTACAAACTACAAGCCAGGAACACTGCGAAATAATCCACAGCCAAAAAAAAAACATCTCTGACAAAGCAGCACACTTTATTGACAACTGGCACATTGAGATCCTTAACTATTAATGAAGTGTGGTAACAGTGTGAGATATCTACACGAAGCACTGCTGCAAGATACCAAGACTCCATCGACAGCACATTGCAAAAGCATGGATTTAACCTTGTAGAAAGATAAACGCAGCAGGTCCACAGGCACAACATCACCTCTAATCTTTTCCTCACTTTGATGAAAGAAACGGCTTCTTCACTACCAATGGTACAAAATGCTAAACAGCTATCGGCTATCACTATTCGTGAACAACTCCATACACAAATTGAGGCAAATACAGTAGAGGAATAGGAATAGGACACCCGGCCGTTCTAGTCTGATCCACCATTCAAGACATTCGTGGCTCATCTGAAATTCATGTCTTTAGACATGAGAATCGAAAAGGATCTCGTCACACAATTTTGATTTTGTAACTACCAAGCTGCATATGTAGCGAAGTGAATGAGAGAGAAAAAAGAGAGACATGCAAATACAGGCACAGGCAATGGAACAGAGCGAGATAGCCCTTGTGTCCGTGTCCATAGCTATGAAGACCAAGATAGCTTTAAAGATTGGGCTGGCAACTGCCACATATGTGAGTGGAACTCAATTGACAAACAACGATGATCTTCAAATTTGGAGACAGCATCCACCTTCTTCTGATGTTCAATTAAATTAGCATCACTGAATCCACACTGACCAACAGTGCAGGACTACCATTGAGCACAAACTGTGCTCAAAAGTCAGATAGCGACAAGAACAAATTAAAAAGTGAAAACATAACTCACCTTTTGGATGGCTAGTGTTTTCCTGCAACCTAAGAGGTATGGATCTGGAATGGAATGGAATGCTCCCACTAGATGGATGAATGCAGAGTCAAGAATATTCAAAAATCCTAAAGATATGCACGAAATAAAGTGTTTGTTGACAGCCTGAATGTTAAGAGTTCTTCAGCACCATTGTTGATGTATCATGGTAATGGTTCTGCCATCTCTATAAAAGGTGCTCTGCAGCAACTCCACAGCACCAAATAGGCGGCAGGGTAGCTCAATGGGTAGCACCGCTGCCTCCCAAAACCAAGGACTTGCATTCAATTTCAGACTTGGGAGACGCTGGAGATTGAACCTTCTTCCTCCATCCATGTAGGAGAGCTTTCGGAGAGCACTCTGACAGTTTACGAACCTGACAGAGCTGAGACATCAGATTATTCTGAAAAACTATTCCCAGCTCCACACTTTCATCATTCTCGTGATCCTGTGAAAACTAATCAGGTGAAAGCATGGCACTGTGTAAAAAGAATCACAATGCCATACCTGCTCTCTTCAGGAAGCACTGAGACTGAGTTCTTCATGAATAAGAGTTTAAAAATGTGTTGCTGGAAAAGCGCAGCAGGACAGGCAGCATCTCAGGAGCAGGAGAATCGACGTTTCGGGCATAGGCACTTCTTCAGGAATGATCCATAAGAAAATGCAGGGAATAAGAAAAAACCTATTGGGAGCTCTGTGCAGGCAGTCTAGCAGCAGTCAGGATATGGCAAAGAAATTAAACCAGGCAATAGAAAATGGATGTCAGAAAAGCACAACTGTAATAAGCATGGGGAACTTCAATCTGCTGATGGACTGAAAAAAATCACATTGGCAGTATATGTCAAGAAAAGGATGTGGTGGAGTGTCTAGTCGACTTTTTTTGGAGTGGATTGTGGTAAAACGCACTACGGAACGTATAATCCTAGACAGAGTAATGTGTCATAATGCAGAGAAAATTAGGGAGCTGCAGGTGAAGGGACCAGTCACCATTACACCCTACAATTTGGGAAGGATAAGATTGAGTAGGATGTAACAGCATTCCAATTGAGTAAAGGTGAAAACAAAGACTGGAGGGAGGTCCAGGCCAGAGTACATTTGTACGGGAGTTTGGCTGGAAAGACGGTGCAGCATCAATGGGTGGAGTTTTGGCGGTAATTCGGGAGGCACAGCTGAGATTCCTCTGACGGGAGGGGAGGATAAGGGAACCATGGTTGATGAGCGAATTCGCGGGCAAAGTAAAAGCAAACAAATATGCAAATCATATGGTGAGAACTTGCATGAAGCAGAGAATTATGAAGCATTTAAAAAACAGTACAGGATAAATGAAAGAGTAACATAATGCGGGGAGATGACACATGAAAGTAAGATAGCTTGCACTATAAATGAAGATGGCAACAGATTGCTTTTATCCGTGTCTAAAAATAAGATAGCGGCAAGAATGGACATTGGGTCAAAGGAAAATGAGGCTGGACAAGTTGTATAAAGAAATGGTGGAGGAATTGAGTCTGTACTTTGCGTGAGTTTTCATAGTAGAAGACACAGCAACATACTAGAGCATAAAGAGAGTCAGGGAGCAGAAATGAATTTAGTGGCTATCACTAAGGAGAAGGTGAATGAAACGGTCTCAAGAAAGATCAGTCTTCCAGTCCAAACAAGCTTCACTTCATTGTTGTGAAGAAGATAACTGCAGAGATTGTAGAGGCATTCTTGGTGATATTTCAGGTATCACTGGAGTCATGACAGGTCCCAGAAGGCTGGAAAATGGTTAATGTAAGACCATTGCTAAGGGAGGGAAGGAAATAGAACACAAGTATCTTTTGGCTGATTAGTCTCACTTCTATTTGGGAGTGAGTTTGGACTCCGTTGTTAGCAATGTGATTGTTATGTACTTGGACAAGCTTAGAAAAATAGAGCAGTGTCAGAACTGTTTCGTCAAGCAGAGTTCGTGCCTGGCAATCCATTAAAATTATTGGAGAAGGCACTGAGCAAAATAGAGAAAAACGAGCCAGTGAACATGATCATTTGTATTTCCAGAACGTCTTTGACAGTCTACAACATAGGTGGCGGCTAAATAAAATTAGAGTCAATGATGTCAGTTAGTTACCTGAATGCATAAAGGATTGAATGACTGGCAGAATGCAAAGAGGAAGGACAACGGGGTATTTTTCACAATGGCAGCCGGTGTCGAGTAGAGTTCTGCAGGGGCCAGTAGTGAGACTCCAACTATTGATTTCAAATGTACCCATACCAGACGAACAACCTGAAGGAAGTGTCGATGAGTTCACACAAGACAGAAGGCTACATGGAGGGGCAGGTAGCGCTGAGGAAATGCAGAAACTTTGGAAGCTGTTCTCACATAATCCGTCATTACACATAACCTATTAACAGCAATTCACTCTCCTGGCCAGAACATTATCAACTACTTTGATTATACAACTTTTCTCTCTCTTTCGGCTCTATCCCCACTTATCTTCTACTTCTTAGCCCCTCCCCAAACCCTGCCTTCTGCAGTTAAAACGACATTTTCCTCGCAACCATCAGTTCTGAGGAATGGTCACCGAACTAGAAACATGAACACAGATTTCTCTTAGCAGATGCTGCCAAACCTTCTGAGGTTTTCCAGCAACTTCGGTGTTTGAGCATTAAACTTGAACCTGCACATCTGGAAAGCAACAATGTTGATTTAAACAGATTTTCACTGGATCGAAAGAAGCTGAGTCGGGTATTTCAAAGCTGTGGAAACCATGTGCTGATTTTGGTCATGATGAACGAGATGGGTACCTCCTGTAATGATATCAAAGCGCGTGTATCTGTGCTGAATTTAGTCATGAAGAACTCAGTCTTAGTGCTTCCCGAATAAAACAAGAATGGCGGTGTGAATGTTTTCACACAGTGCCATGCTTTCACCTGATAAGTTCTCACAGGATCAGAATAATGATGAAAGCGTGGAGCTGGGTTTAGTTTCTCAGAATAATCTGATGCATCGGCTCTGACTGGTTCTAAAACAATGTGCTGTCCTAAGGCCAATAGCCGGGCACGTATCATTTTATATAAATGCATGGCAGAGATCATTCTGATTATTTCACTTTTTTTGTCAGAATTCTGTAAAATATTACGTCCCATAAAAACTAAAATGACGAACAGACTGCAGCTCCACTACCCTGTCTGTTTCAAATGATTTGACGAATTAATAATGCACACTTCTAATTAACTCCCGGGAGTCGCAATATTAACATAAATTTGAAAATGTTTCACAGCAGTGCATGTTTCTGTCAGACCTTCTGAAAGAAATGCATGGAATACCATCAGTTCTGGGGTTCCCACTTATTATCTCACCTACCCATCGGGGTTCCGGGTGAAATGTTGCAAATATTTCCTATCTGTGGGAATCAACAGCATTACTGAACTGTTGCTTCGATTGCAGCTGGAAACTGTATTTTTTCCTCAAAATTGCAGGCATATTTTCTCACATTTAATTGCGTGTATTCTCGCAACAGGACAGTTCGATCTTTTGGCTCAGATCAAGTGTCCGTTCTTACCAGAACAGGTATCCAGTTGCGAGTAATCAGAGCTAGTTGAGATCATTGCTGGATACTGATTAGATGTTGGACGATCGTTTGGTTGTGCTGGCCTGCTCTTGGTGGCTGGCCTAAGCCTAATGTCAATTCAGAAAATAGCCAACCAAAAGCTATGGCCTCAGCAGCCACACGCAGCCCAGGCCAGGGGATTCGGAACACAGTCAGGGTAACTGTGAAGAAGGTGGAGGAGTGTACACCAGTCGATCTGACAGTGGTTGTGAAAAACGTTCCGCTCAACTGCTGTGGTTTCCAAGCTGCCAATATCTACTGTGGAGGAGATGCGACTGTCACACACCTCCTTCTTAAATCTGCCTATGCAAAGGATGTCTGGAGAGGAATGCAGTGGTGTTTGTCGAGGTTCATCCCGAGCAACCCGTGACACGGGACTCCGCTCTCCGTTGGCCTGTTCTCCGGGAGACACACAAGCACGGAGGATCATGAACTCGGTGAAAGATGCTCTTTGATCTGCCCAAAACCTTTTTGTCTTCCAGCTGAAGGAGTTGGTCCCGACTGAGTGTTGCAGACTGGCACATTCCAAGGTCCAGGACTACGTGCTGACGGACACACTGAAGCTTGGGGCAGCTGCTGCCATGGTCTGCCCTGCCTCAGAAAAACGACGGGCCAACTCAATAATTGGGCTCCACTGACGCCTCAGCTGAACATCTGGATAGTCAACATACAGACTTGTATATACAAACGATTCAGTCTGATCTGAGGATGTAAAGAAATGCAATGTATTCATATGAATGGCATCACCAATTATACAGATACCAAAATATTTTTATGAATAAAGTATATTTTTGAAATAAAAAAAAATCTACTGCCGACAGGATTTCCCTAGTGCCTGGCGACTTCAATTTGACCTTCAGGAATGTGAGTAACTCCTGAAGGTAGTTAAGGAGAAAGAAGGGGAGACTCTGTTCTCCATCCTCTGTCTGGTACCGTTGTGTGGAGTAGGGTTGTTACCGTGTATATGTGGAACCCCCACGTCCCAGCAGCTGATGTTCTGACCTTCCAGATGTGCAGGTGGTAGGAGACAGCACAGATGTTGTGGACCCGTTTGGAATCTGGACCAGCAAGAGGCAGGTCAAGTTGGCCCTGAGAGTCACTGCCAGTTGAAACATCCTCCACCCACCTTCCACCTTCGTAATGGGAGGGAGCAGGGGCTACCTAACATACACAGGGCAGTCTAAAGAGTGCCGAACCTGTGGGAGATCAGGACACATGTCAGCGGTTTGTAAGCCAATCATCTGTCGGAACTGCAAGCAGGAGGGTCACCTGACCAAGAACTGTCACGAAGTAAAGAGCTGCAACCTGTGTAGATAGGAGGGTCACATGTACAAGGCCTGGCCAAGACAGGGGGGCTGCTAATTACACACCTTTATCCGGAGGTGGCAATGTGAGCCGTGGACCACCAAAGACCAGCAAGGTACCACCAAACAGCAGGGGAACGGAGTCTAGCTGCACCCAGGAGGAAGGACAGGCTGGAGCAGAGCAGACAGCAGCTAGCAGGGAGACACAGCAGCTGACCCAAGCTCCAGTTAGACAGACGGAGGCAATAAGGGAGGAGGAAACGAAGGAGGAAGTGAAGTGGAAGCCTGTGAAAATCAGGAAGAGGAAAACTCTTCAGGTCCCCAGAGCCTCACACGAAATAGGGAAAAGAAAGCTGCATGGGGAGGATACGGGCAGCTCTTCAGATGGTGAAGATGGGGGCAAGGAGGTTCATCACCAAAAGAAGAGGCAGAGTGCCGCAGCAGAAAAGGAGGGCAGTACACCCCAACTGGGAAACGACAGACGCTTTGACGTGACTGGTAAAGCCCAAACGCCTCAACTGTTCAGAACCAGGAGGTACCCACTGACCCACAGCTCCAGGTAACTTGGAACCGCAAATTTCTGGCAGCCCCACTGTCAGACACTGAACTGGAGTCTGTGGACCCTGGTGTCAGCCTGATGACACCAGAGTGGGGAAATGACCCCAGCGAGGAGATGGACACCTTCCTCAGTCCTGTGAGGGTCCAACAGTTCGCCTACACCACCGGGATGCAGACAGCCACCCCAGAGACAGGACCATCAGTAACCGGTCATTGGTAAACTTATAAACTGTAAAATGGGGGTTACAATTGCCAGTATTAACATGTGTAGCGTTAAATCGTTTACGTGATGTGTTTCTACTTTGGCCTTCCTAACCAGTGTTAAAGCTGCTGTCCGGTTTCTGCAGGACTGTGGGATACTGCACCTCCATAGCAACAGGAGGTTGTTGATCTTGTGGGCCCACAGGCCATCAGTTTGGTCGGTGGACAATGATAACTGTTCCTCAGGCCTGGATATCCTGGTGCGAAGAGACACCTTCACCATATCTGAGGCTAAGGAGTTTTTGGGCGGTTGCCTCCTCGTCAGTTATGTCAAGTACAGGAATAATCCCCTGAGATTGAAAAATGTGTACGCCCCAGCGGAGAAGAGGGAAAGGTTGGCTGTTTTGTCGCAGCTCCCACTGTTGCTGGCTACATCCAGGCAGGTCATTCTGGCCGGAGACTTCAACTCCATCATTGATGCATATGGACGATGCAGCGGTTGGGGGGTGGGGACAGTAAACTGGACGCCACGTCCAGAATCCTGATGGAAACGGTCAAAGATGCCAAGCTGCGCGTAACTACACCTGGTCACGGGCAGACAGGTCTATCCGCTCAAGGATAGTTTACCTGTTTGTGTCCCGAACGTTCTCGGACAGATCCACCGACGTCAAGACGGTGTTCTTCACTGACCACTGCCTCCTGCTGGCCGACTGTCATCTACAGGACGAGCAGCCGGCTGGTCAGGGTACGTGGAAGCTGAAAACAAAGTTATTGACCCCAGGAAACATTGAGGAGCTCAAGAGGAACTACGCAAGTTGGTGAACCGAGAAGCTCCTCTTTGAGTCTCCAGTGGACTGGGGTGTGGTGTAAAATTCCAAGCAGTGGAATGTGGTGAAACGGTTAAAAATTATGTCCCAATACATGTGTGAATCTAACCGGAATGGAGGTGTTGCTTCGTCCCGTGTGAATCTTCTTATCTGTATGTAACCAGAATGGAATGTGTTTTTTAGCCTTGCTCTGCTGTTCACATGAATGTTTATATCTGGAAGGGAGTATATCAGCTGGAAAAGTCTCCAGTTCGGAGAGTCTGCTCCGGGGTTACGTTTAACCGCCGAGCGTGGGTTGTTGGCAACCGCTCTACGAGAACTGACGGCTCCCAGTTTTTGTAACATGTAGAGTGAGTATAAGCCAGACCCGTTGTGCGACACTGCGGGGAATAAAATGCCCATATTCTAGCAGTCTCGCCTCTTGGTCGTTTGTTCTGTGTCAGACTACTCTCCTACGAACCTGACCTTGAGAATTTTTTGAAACATTTGGCGTAGTCGAGCAGGGTCAATCGCAATTGAGGAGAGATTTTGATACAGAACAATGTTTTGGAAAAAGACTAAGAAACCAGAAGAACAAACTGTGGAGGTCCCGACCGTCCCGGGATGGCATGGATGTGGGCATGTACGTGGCAGTTTGTTTGAGAAAGGATCCCAGTCCTGCCGAAGAACCCCTTGCCTGGGGTACAGCGGAGGATGTGGGCATGTCCAAAAAGCTGAAGCGGAGTTAACAGAATTGAATGGGATTGAACTGAACTGAACTGAGTGGAACTGAAGTGAATCAAATTGAACGGAACAAAATGGAACTGAGCTAAATTGAATTGAAATGGACGGAACTGAATTGAATTACACTGAATTGACTGAACTGAAATTAACTGAAACGAATTGAACTGAATTAAGCATAATGTAACACATGTATTGGGCCAAGCAGTGGAATGTGGTGTAAAATTCCAAGCAGTGGAATGTGGTGAAACGGTTAAAAATTATGTCCCAATACATGTGTGAATCTAACCGGAATGGAGGTGTTGCTTAGTCCCGTGTGAATCTTCTTATCTGTATGTAACCAGAATGGAATGTGTTTTTTAGCCTTGCTCTGCTGTTCACATGAATGTTTATATCTGGAAGGGAGTATATCAGCTGGAAAAGTCTCCAGTTCAGAGAGTCTGCTCCGGGGTTACGTTTAACCGCCGAGCGTGGGTTGTTGGCAACCGCTCTACGAGAACTGACGGCTCCCAGTTTTTGTAACATGTAGAGTGAGTATAAGCCAGACCCGTTGTGCGACACTGCGGGGAATAAAATGCCCATATTCTAGCAGTCTCGCCTCTTGGTCGTTTGTTCTGTGTCAGACTACTCTCCTACGAACCTGACCTTGAGAATTTTTTAAAACATGGGGGAAAACGGCAAAAGGGAACAATGAAGAGGTTCTTCATCCTCAAAGGTGTTCAGGAGGCGAGAGAGAGGTAGGGAAAACTGTCCCAACTCCAGGAAAGTATGCAGAACTTGCTCCTGCTGCAGACGATGGGGGTTGATGTCACAGAGGATCTCCAGGAGGTGAAGGGCCAACAAGCCTCGCTCTGTGCATTGGAGGCATCCACGATAATCTTTTAGTCCAGGGTCCACATAGTGGAGCAGGACGAGACATGCTCGCATTTCTTCTTCCAGAAGGTACACAAGGAGAGCGCCGTGCTCAGCAGCCTGAAGGAACAAGATGGCTCGGTAATGTCATCTCAGGCTGACATCATGAGGATCAGCAAATCATTCTATTCCAGTCTGTATGTCACGAAGCCAACTGACAGCGGAGCCTCTCAGTCGTTCCTGTCCTCTCTCATGGAGGTCTTTGACGACAGAACACGGGAGAGGCTGGACCTGCCGTTATCTCTGAACGAGCTGACCAAGGCCCTTGAGTCCCTTAGAAAGAATAAAACGCCCAGAATCGATGGCTTACGGGTCGAGTTCTATTCTGCTTTAAGGATTTTGATTGGCCAGGACCTGCTGGAGGTTTATGCCAGTATGCTGCTGTCAGGTGCCATGAGTGAATCCATGAGGAAAGGCATCATCACCCTTATCATCTACAAGCATAAGGGGGAGAGGGAGGAAATTTGAAATTGGCGAGCAATCTCATTGCTAAATGTAAATTACAAAATCTTGTTAAAGGTTATTGCCAACCGGGTGAAGTGTGCTCTAGGATCGGTGATTCACTGTGACTAAATCTGTGCTGTACCAGGCAGGATGATCGCTGAGAGTCTCACACTCTTCAGGGAAACAATTGTCTACATGCAGGACAGGGGTGTGGATACCTGCCTCTTCAGCCTGGAGCAGGACAAAGCCTTTGACAAGATATTGCTCACATACATGAGAGATGTTCTTTCCAAAATGGGCTTTGGGGAAGGAATCTGCAATTGGATCGACACCAGCATGGTGCAGTCTCAATCTTTGAATGGGAATCAGACAGCTTTCCAGTCAGATCTGGAGTTAGGCTAGGTGCGTTCTCTTTCCTGCCTTGTTTGTGTGCTGCATAGAGCCATTTGCCGAGTCCATCATGAAGGATGCAAGCCTGAGCGGGGTGACTATTCCTGGCAGTGTGGGCTGACAGTTTAAGGCTTTCCTGTGCATGGATGATGTCGTCATTTTCTGATCGGATCTGCTGTCCGTGCACAGATTCATGTGCATCTGTGACCAGTTTGAACAGGCCTCAGGGGCCAAGGTAAACTGAGGCAAGAGTGAGGCCATGCTCTTTGGGAACTGGGCCGACCAATCCTCCATCCCCTTCACCGGCAAGACTGACCACCTGAAAGTGCTAGGTATTTGGTTTGGATGGATGGGGAATGCGCCAAGTATTGGGAGGAGTGTTTCAAAACAGATCTATTACAGCAGCCTGCTCTTCTCAATCTGAGTTTATCATCTGCCAAATCGACATTTTCGGATCTCTATCCCAGCGTGATTGTAATTTTCAAAGGTAGTGCTCAGGTTTATCATTGAATACTCCCAAACACTTCCTCTGCAATGTCAGTGAATTTCATTTTCAGCACTCAGACTATTGGCCGACTGGAAAAGGAACAAGTCCGCAACATTGAACTGTACTGAATCTGTTCCATTGTTTATTCACAGAATGAACCTATCATTGACGAGACCAACATTTGGATGGCATTCCAATCGGCTAAGTAGAAGGTGTTCTGACACCCCCAGTGCTGTCAGGGATGGTGTTCCAGGATATGGAAGAAAGCAACAGCGATGGAAACTGACAGCGAGTGTTCTCGAGATGCATTCTCTGATTTCATGCGTGGAGGTGTTATTTCTGAATTCCAGGCTTGGTTATTCTACTAATTACCCACGTCTATATTTGGTATAATTATTTCCTGTGCAATTTGTCTTGTGTATTTCACACTTCCCAATTGTATTTTTTGGGGCTTCTGTTGTATTTTCTGTTTTGCCACATGTCTCATCCTCTTTCTGCCACCCTTTATTTCATGAGTCTGGTAGTGACAGTGATCCTGTTCAGATGAAAATGCGGTCTGCCAGAGTGTTTCACGTGTTAACTGTTCTCCATGGCAGTGACAGGTCTCCTGGTCATGGTCACGACTATGATATTAAACAGTGTCGCTGGCATTTACTTATCATTTAGTTTCCTACCTATCACATCATTTTGCAGTTTCCATATGCCCTTAAATTCGGCTCCTATGGAAAGTTCTACCTGGTCAGCAGCCGCTTTCATAGAGTCATAGAATCAAAGAGATGTACCATATGGAAACAGACCCTTCACTCCAACCCATCCATGCTGACCAGATATCCCAACCCAATTTAGTCTCACCTGCCAGCACCCGGCCCTTATCCCTCCAAACCCTTCCTATTCATTTACCCATCCAAAAGACTCTCAAATGTTGCAATTGTACCATCCTCTACCACAACGTCTGGCAGCTCATTCCATACACGTACCGCCCTCTACGTGAAAACGTTGCCCCTTAGGTCTCTTTTATATCTTTCCCCTCTTACCCAAAATCTATGCCCTCTGGTTCTGGACTCCCCCACCCCAGGGAAAAGACTTTGCCGATTTATCTTATCCATGCCTCCCATAATTTTGTAAACCTCTATAAGGTCACACCTCGGCCTCTGACGCTCCAGGGAAAACAGCCCCAGCCTGTTCAGCCTCTCCCTGTAGCTCAGATCCCCCAACCCTGGCAACATGCTTATAAATCTTTTCTGAACCCTTTCAAGATTTACAACATATTTCCGATAGGAAGGAGACCAAAATTGCACACAATATTCCAACAGTGGCCTAACCAATGTCCTGTACAGCCGCAAAATGACCTCCCAACTCCTGTATTCAATACTCTGACCAATAAAGGAAAGCATACCAAACGCCTTCTTCACTGTCCTATCTACCTGCGACTCCACTTTCAAGGAGCTATGAACCTGCTCTCCAAGGTCTCTTTGCTCATCAACACTCCCTTGGACCTTACCATGAAGTGTATGCGTCCTGCTAAGACATGCTTTCCCAAAATGCAGCACCTCGCATTTATCTGAATTAAACTCCATCTGCCACTTCTCAGCCCATTGGCCCATCTGGTCCAGATCCTGTTGCAATCTGAGGTAACCCTCTTCGCTGTCCACTACACCTCCAATTTTCGTGTCATCTGAAAACTTACTAACTGTACGTCTCATGCTCGCATCCAAATCATTTATGTAAATGGCAAATAGTAGAGGGCCCAGCAGAGATCCTTGTGGCACTCCACTGGTCACAGGCCTCCAGACTGAAAATCAACCCTCCACCACCACCCTCTGTCTTCCATCTTTGAGCCAGTTCTATATCCAAATGGCTAGTTCTCCCTGTATTCCATGAGATCTAACCTTGCTAATCATTCTCCCATGGGGATCCTTATTGAAAGCCTCAGTGAAGTCCATATAGATCACATCTACTGCTCTGCCCTCATCAATCTTCTTTGTTACTTCTTCGAAAAACGGAATCAAGTTTGTGAGACATGATTTTCCATGCACAAAGTCATGTTGACGATCCCGAATCAGTCCTTGCTTTTCCAAGCACATGTACATCCTGTCCCTCTGGATTCCCTCCAACAACTTGCCCATCACCGACGTCAGGCTCACCAGTCTATAGTTCCCTGGCTTGTCTTTACCGCCCTTCTTATGCAGTGGCACCACGTTTGCCAACCTCCAGTCTTCCGGCACCTCACCTGTGACTATCGATGATATAAATATCTCAGCAATGTCCCCGCAAACACTTCTCCAGCTTGCCACAGAGTTCTCGGGTACACCTGATCAGTTCCTGGGCATTCATTCACTTTAAAGCTTTCAACACGTCCAGCACTTCCTCCTCTGTAATCTGGACATTTTGCAAGATGTCACCATCTATTCCCCTACAATCTATATCTTCCATCTCCTTTCCCACAGTAAATACTGATGCAGAATATTCATTTCGTATCTCCCCCATTTTCTGTGGCTTCAAACAAAGGCCGCCTTGCTGATCTTTGAGGGGCCGTATTTTCTCCCGAGTTATCCTTTTGTCTTTAATATATTTGTAAAAGCACTTTGGATTCTCCTTAATTCTATTTGCCAAAGCTATCTCATATCCCCGTTTTGACCTCCTAATTTCCATCTTAAGTATACTCCTACTTTCTTTATACTCTTTTAAGGATCCATTGAACTATCCTGTCTATTCCTGGCATATGCTTCCTTCTTTTTCTTAACCAAACCCTCAATTTCTTTAGTCATCCAGCATTCTCTTTACCTACCAGCCTTACCTTTCACCCTGACAGGAATATACTTTCTCTGGATTCTTGTTATCTCATTTCTGAAGGCTCCCATTTTCCAGCCGTCCCTTTACCTGTGAACATCTGGCTCCAATCAGCTTTCGAAGGTTCTTTCCTAATACCATCAAAATTGGCCTGTTTCCAATTTTGAACTTCGACTTTTAGATCTGGTCTATCCTTTTCCATCACTATTTTAAAACGAATAGAATTATGGTCGCTGGCTCCAACGAGCTTCCCCACTGACACCTCAGTCATCTGCCCTGCTTTATTTCCAAAGAATAGGTCAAGTTTTGCACCTTCTCTAATAGGTCCATCCACACACTAAATCCATAACATTGTCTTGGACACAATTAAGAAATTCCTCTCCATCTAAACCTTTAACACTATGGCAGTCCCAGTCGATGTTTGGCAAGTTAAAATCCCCTACCATAACTGGCGTATTATTCTTACAGATAGCTGAGATCTCGTCACAAGTTTGTTTCTCAAATTCCCTCTGACTACTGGGGGTTCTATAATGCAACCCCAATAAGGTGATCATCCCTTTCTTATTTCTCAGTTCCACCCAAATAACTTCTCTGGATGTATTTCCGGGAATATCCTCCCTCAGCACAATGCTATCCCTTATCAAAAATGCCACTCCCCCTCCTCTCTTGCCTCCATTTCTATATTTCCTGTCGCATTTGTATCCTGGAACATTAAGCTGCCAGTGCTGCCCATCCCTGAGCCATGTTTCCGTAATTGCTATGATATCCCAGTCCCATGTTCCTCACCATGCCCTGAGTTCATCTGCCTTCCCTGTTAGGCCCCTTGCATTAAAATAAATGAAGTTCAATTTATTAGTCCTACCTTGTCCCTGCCTGTCCTGACTGTTTGACTCACTTCTGTTCCCTGCTGTACCCATCTCAGATCGATCTCTTTCTTCACTATCTGCCTGGGTCCCACCCACACATCCCCCCTCCCCCCCACCTTACTAGTTAAAATCCTCCCAAGCAGTTCTCGCAAATTTCTCTGCCAGTATATTAGTCTCCTTCCAATTTAGGTGCAATCCTTCCTTCTTGTTCATGTCACTCCTACTCCAAAAGAAATTGCAATGATCCAAAAAATGTGAATCATTCTCCCACACACCAGCTCCTCAGCCATGCATTCATCTGCTCTATCCTCCTTTTCCTGCCCTCACTAGCCCGTAGCACTGGGCGTAATCCAGATATTACTACCCTTGAGGACTTCGTTTTTAAATTTCTGCCTAACTCTCTGTAATCTCCCTTCAGAGTCTCAACCTTTTCCCTTCCAATGTCGTTAGTTCCAATGAGGACAATGACCTCCTGCTGGCCCCTCTCCCCCGTGAGAACATTCTGCCCCTTCTCTGAGACATCCTTGATCCTGGCACCAGGGAAACAACACACCATTCTGCTTTTCCTCTGCTGGCCACAGAAATGTCTGTCTGTACCTTTGACTACAGAATCCCCTCACACAATTGATCTCTTGGAAGCCGACATACCCCTCATTGCATTAGACCCAGTCTCAGTACCAGAAACTTGGCTGTTCGTGCTACATTCCCCTGAGAATCCATCACCCCCTACATTTTCCAATACAGCATACCTGTTTGAAATGGGTACATTCACAAAAGACTCCTGCTCTAGCTGCCTACCTCTCTTACCCTTCCTGGAGTTAACCCATCTATGTGACTGTATCTGAGACTTTCCCGCTTCCTATACTTGCCATCCGTGACATACTGTTGCTGTTGCAAATTCCTCATCGCTTCTATCTGTCTCTCCAACCGATCCACTCGATCTGATAAGATTCACATCCAACAGCATTTATGGCAGATGTAATCCGCAGCACCCCTTAAACTCTCTTTAAACTCCCACATCTGACAAGAAGTACATATCACTGCAAAGGCCATTTTTGCTCCTTCACAATCTGCAGACCCAGAAAATAACACCGTCTTATTCGTCTACAAACACTGAACCAGGTTAAATTACTAGCTATGGCTTATACTTTAAGTTTAATCAAGAGACTTAGCTCCAAAAACATATAATCAAGATAGAACCCACTGTACTCACTACTGCAGCCTTTCTCTTGGACAGACTTAAAACAACAATTAACTTAGCTGATTCTGTGCTGTGAACTTCACCCAACAGTTCCTCCAAGATTAGTTGTGAATTTCACTGTTTGTTAATTTTCCCAAATGCACTCCGATGTTCAGCGATAAATGAATTCAAAGAGCAAAGGCGGTACTCTCGTCTCTCTCTCTCCTGCACTGTCCTCACCATGTGCTTACTTTGTCTGCTGTTCTCCCTTATAACCTGCTGTTGTTTTGACTTTTTTTTCCAAAGTTC
Organism: Chiloscyllium plagiosum; assembly: GCF_037043375.1. Classification (NCBI taxonomy): domain Eukaryota; kingdom Metazoa; phylum Chordata; class Chondrichthyes; order Orectolobiformes; family Hemiscylliidae; genus Chiloscyllium; species Chiloscyllium plagiosum. Next base: position 30,619,562 of record NW_028270183.1, on the reverse strand, counting down.
CAAAACAATGCAACAGCATATAAAACAGTAATTGCTGCTCCTGGAATTCAAGGAAATGACCTCCAGCACCTAAAATACTTCAAAAAAAGGAGCAGTTCTTACAGCCAGAAATTCTTCCTGTCCTCCATCTTCGATTACCCAGACCTTTCATGCATTCGCGAAATTTGCTCCCAAAAGCTAAGAGCAAAATATTGCACTGTCAGAGGAATTATAATCGTGCTTACCTGTGTTGCAAACTGCTTCATATATTTTGTGGACGAAACTGTTCACATTAAATTATATGTATGCAATATATATGTATACATTTTTGTATAATATGTACTGTATTATATGTATATATTATAACATTAAGAAAATCAATGATGTATTGTCGCATCCGTATGTAAGGGTACTAGTGACTGCCAGGCTACTCAGACCCCTTGGCATCATGGTAGCCCACAAACCTACCAACACATTCTCTCTCTCACTAGTATCATCACATACAGTTGAGGGAAGACACCACTTCAACTGGGACAATACATCTATCCTAGGACAAGCCAAACAAAGACATGCTCGAGAATTCCTAGAAGCATCGTATTCCAACCAGAACTCTATCAACAGCCAAATCGAATTAGACCCCATCGACCACCCCAGAAAAGAAACAGGAAGTGACTTCACCACAGGAAATGACATCATCAACCCAATGCAACCCAAACATATAAATAGAACGCAGGAAGTTTCAGCATTACTTTGCATAAAGTCCATTGAAGATGTTACTGAGTAAGGTAATGAAATGTGTGGAAATGAACTTCACAGCTCTGCGAGCAAACCCACATTCAATTCCTAGTCTATTGACAACCACCACATCTTATTAAAGATTAAGATTTCAAAAATTCAAAGTTTAACGTGTATTTTTCTTGTTCATGGCACACAAAACACAACTTCAAAGATGCATGCGTTCAGAATTAATGTGCACAAAGTCAGTGAATGTATCACTATTACATTTGGAACACATGTCCGTCAATCTTAACTTGCTACATTTCCAACAATCCAGAGGGCACTGGAGGCGTGGTTCAAGTTGAAATGAACAGGTGCAGACTCGTCACTGGAAGGGCTTTATATCTATGGAGACATAGAGATGTACAGCATGGAAACAGATCCTTCGGTCCAACTTGTCCATGCCGACAAGATATCGAAAACTAATCTTGTCCCACCTGCCAGCACCCGACCGATATCCCTCCAAATCCTTCCTATTCATATACCCGGCCAACTATCTCTTAAATGTGTATGTCTATATGTTTCGTCATTTATTTATTCAGGTGATGTGAGCATTGGTGATAAGGAGAGTCTCCTTCAATGAGGTAAAAACAATGACTGCAGATGCTGGAAAACAGATTCTGGATTAGTGGTGCCGGAAAAGCACAGAAGTTCAGGCAGCGTCCGAGGAGCAGTAATATTGACGTTTCGGGCAAAAGCCCTTCACCAGGAATACAGGCAGAGTGCCTGACGGGTGGAGAGATAAAAGACAGCAGGGTGGGAGTGGGGAGAAAGTCGCATAGAGTACAATAGGTGAGTGTGGGAGGGTATGAAGGTGATAGGTCAAGGAGGAGGATACATGGAAAAGAAGATAGGCAGGTAGGACAAGTCATTGGGACAGTGCTGAGCTGGAAGTTTGGAACTGGGGTGAGTTGGTGGAAGGCGAAATGAGGAAACTGTTGAAATCCACATTGATGCCCTGGGTTGAAGTGTTCCGAGGTGGAAGATGAGGCGTTCTACTTCCAGGCATCAGGTGGTGAGGGAGTGGCAGTTAAGAAGGCCCAGGACCTCCATGTCCTCGGCAGATTGGGTGGAGCAGTTGAAATCTTGGGCCACAGGGCGGTGTGGTTGATTGGTGCGGGTGTCCCAGAGATGTTCCCTAAAGCGCTCTGTTAGGAGGCATCCAGTCTCTCCAGTGTTGAGGAGACCGCATCGGGAGCAACGGATACAATAAATGATATTGGTGGATGTGCAGATAAAACTTTGATGGATGTGGAAGGCTCCTTTAGGGCATTCGATGGAGGTGAGGGAGGACATGTGGGCGCAGGTTTTGCAATTCCTGCGGTGGCAAGGGAAGGTGCCAAGACGGAAGGGTGGGTTGTAGGGGGAGGCGTGGACCGACCAGGTAGTCACGGATGGAACGGCCTTTGCGGAAGTCAGAAAGGGGTGGGGAGGGAAATATATCCCCGGTGGTGGGGTCCGTATGGAGGTGGCGGAAATGTTGGTGGATGATTTGGTTTATGCGAAGGTTGGTAGGGTGGAAGGTGAGCACCGGGGCGTTCTGTCCTTGTTACGGTTGGAGGGGTGGGGTCGGAGAGCGGAGGTGTGGGATGTGGACGAGATTCGTTGGAGGGCATCTTTGACCACGTGGGAAGAGAAATTGCGCTCTCTAAAGAAGGAGGCTATCTGGTGGGTTCTGTGGTGGAACTGGTCCTCCTGGGAGTAGATACGGTGGAGGCGGAGGAATTGGGAATATGGGTTGGCATTTTTGCAGGAGTTAGGTTGTGAAGAGGTGTAATCCAGGTTGCTGTGGGAGTCAGTGGGTTTGTACAAAATGTCGGTGTCAAGTCGGTCGTCATTAATGGAGATGAAGAGGTCCAGGAAGGGGAGGGAGGTGTCACAGATGGTCCAGGTAAATTTAAGGTCATGGTGGAATGTGTTGGTGAACTTGATTAATTGCTCAACCTCCTCACGGGAGCACGAGGTGGCGCCAATGCAGTCATCAATGTAACGGAGGAAGAGGTGGGGAGTGGTGCCGGTGTAATTACAGGAGATCAACTGTTCTCCGTAACCAACAAAGAGACAGGCATAGCTGGGGCCCATATGGGCGCCCATGGCTACCGCTTTGGTCTGGAGGAAGTGGGAGAAATTGTTAAGGGTGAGGACCAGTTCGACCAAACAAATGAGAGTGTCGGTGGAAGGGTACTGTTGGGGACGTCGGGAGAGGAAGAAACGGAGGGCTTGGAGGTCCTGGTCATGGCTGATGTAGGTGTAGAGGAACTGGATATCCATGGTGAAGGTGAGGCATTGGGTGTCGGGGAAACGGGAGTCTTGGAGGACGTGGAGGGTGTGGGTGGTGTCTCGAACGTATGTGGGAAGTTCCTGGACTATGGGGAATAGGACAGTGTCGAGGTAGGTAGAAATGAGTTCAGTGGGGCAGGAGCATGCTGAGACAATGGGTCTGCCAGGGTGGTCAGGCTTGTGGATCTTGGGAAGGAGGTAGAACCGGGCAGTGTGGGATTTTCCCGGACTATGAGGTTGGAAGCTGTGGGTGGGAGATCTCCTGAGGTAATGAGGTTCTGTATGGTCTGGGAGGTGGTTTGGTGATGGGGGGTGGGGTCATGGTCAAGGGGGTGGTAGGAAGTGGTGTCCTCGAATTGGTGTCTGGCTTCAGCGGTGTAGAGGTCATTGCGCCAGACTACAACTGCACCTGTGTATCTGCTGTCTTGTTGGTGAGGTCGGGATTGGAGCAGAGGGATTGGAGGGTTGCGCATTGTGAGGGTGAGAGGTTGGAGTGGGGGATGGGTTTAGATTGGTTGAGGCGGTTAATGTCCCGGTGGCAGTTGGAGATGAGTTCGAGAGCGGGTAATAGGCCAGCACGGGGTGTCCAGGTGGATGCAGTGTGTTGGAGGTGGGCGAAGGGGTCCTCGGAAGGTGGGTGGGAGTCCTGATTGTGAAAGTAAGCTCGGAGACAGAGGCGGCGGAAGAAGTGTTAGATGTCACGGCGTGTATTAAATTCATTGATGCATGGGCGCAGGGGGATGAAGGTGAGTCTTCTGCTGAGGACTGATCGTTTGTCCTCCGTGAGGGGGAGGTCTGGAGGGATATTGAAAACTCGGCAGGGCTGGGATCTGGGATCTGGTGTGAGTGTGGAGCTGGGAATGGGGGCGGAGCCTGTAACTGCATTGGGTAAGGTGGTGGGGGGAATGGGAGTGGAGTCATGAGCAGGGATGGTGTTCCCCTCAGGGTTCTGTGGGGCGGGGATGGTGACAGTGGGATCTGGGTGCGGCGTGTTCGCAGATTGCAGGTGAGTGGCGAGTCTTCTTCAATTCCAAAGCCGTATCCAAAGCTATGCCCTAGCTTGGTTGACATCCCCATGTTGGTGCATCGGTGGGAAGAGCCTCCCGATGCTCTGCCAGACTTTCAGTCTTCCCGCTATCTTTATTGGCTTTGATTTGATTCCAAATTCATGAAATCAGCTTGAAATCGAGCACCACGATATTCCCAGAATGAGTGACTGCAACTGTCAGTGTGCCTGTCAGATGCTGAACGTATCTGTGTCACATCCATGGAATTTTCTCCCTGCTGTGAAATGCCAGTTACCTGTCTCCCCATGTTTTGGATCTGCAAGGATGGCGGTTGTGGTGCAATGAAATGACGTGCAGCCTTGGCCATCTCTACCGTCCCGAACCGTATCAGAGGCTCGATTTCTGCTTGGTTCTCTTTGTTCTGCTCAAAGAAAGGCTTGTGATGAGAGAGAGAGAGAGAGAGAGAGAGAGAGATAGAGAGAGAGATAGAGAGAGAGATAGAGAGAGATAGAGAGAGATAGAGAGAGAGAGAGAGAGAGATAGAGAGAGATAGAGAGAGATAGAGAGAGATAGAGAGATAGAGAGAGAGAGAGATAGAGAGAGATAGAGAGAGATAGAGAGAGAGATAGAGAGAGATAGAGAGAGAGAGATAGAGAGAGATAGAGAGAGATAGAGAGAGATAGAGAGAGATAGAGAGAGATAGAGAGAGAGAGAGAGACCCTTTTAATGACTCACCATTTTGCGATTACCAGGCCTGCAAACAGGCCACAAAATCAACTTGAGGATGAGGAAGAGTTCGATGTCAGTTGAGGGTGACCAGGGAAAGAGAGAATGTGAGTGGAAGCTTGTGTGGAACAGCAACACATAGAACAAATAACATTACAGCACAATACAGGCCGTTCGGCCCTCAACGTTGCACCGATAAATGAAACCAATCTGAACCCATCTCACCTACACTATTCCATTCTCGTCCATGTGCCTATCCAATGACCATTTAAATTCCCTTCAAATTGGTTTCTGAGTAAAGAAACTACCTCTGCCATCTATGCTATAGCTATTACCCATCAATTAAGGCTATTTCACCTCATGCTAGCCATCACCATCTGAGGAAAATCGCTCTCATTGCCCATCCTATCTCACCCTCTGATTATTTTATCAGTCTCAATTAAGTCACGTCTCAACCTTCTTCTCTCCAACAATTTCAAATCCCTCAGACTTTCCTCCTAAGACCTTCTCTCCAGACCAGGCAACGTTCTTGTAAATTTTGTCTGAAGTCTTTCCAAAGCTTCCACACACCTCGCATAATGTGGTGACCAGAACTGTACACAATACTCCAAGTGTGGCCACACCAGAGTTTTGTATAGCTGCAGCATGACCTCATGGTTCGAACATCTGCTCCTCTATTACGAAAAGCTAACGCACCATATGCCTTTTTAACAACCCTATCAACCTGGGTGGCGACATTCAGAGATCTATGTACATGGACACCGAGATCTCGCTGCTCATTGACACTACCAAGAATCGTATCATTAGCCCAGTTCTCTTTATTCCTGTTACACCGTTCAATGTGAATCACCTCACACTTTTCTGCAGCTCTATTTGCCACCTCTCAGCCCAGCTCTGCACCTTATCTATGTCCCTCTGTAAACTATTACATCCTTCGGCACTATCCACAGAACTACCAACCTTAGTCTCATCCACAAAATTGACTAAGCCATCCTTCTACGCTCTCATCCAGGTCGTTCATAAAAACGACAGGAAAACAGTGGTGTCAAAACAGATTCTTGAGTTACACAACGAGTAACTGAACCACGATGAACATTTCCCATCAGCCACCACTCTGTCTTCTTTCAGCTTGCCAATTTCTGTTCCAAATCACCAAATTGCCTTCAATCTCTTGCCTCAGTATTTTGTGCAATAACCTACCCTGTGGAACTTTATTGAATGTCTTTCTGAGATCAATACACACAAAATAAACTGCTTTACCCTCATCCACCTGCTTGGTCACCTTCTTAAAGAACTCAATAGGTTTGTTTTGAGGCACGGCCTACCCTTCACAAAACCATGTTAACTATCTATAATCAATTTATTTCTTTGAGAATAAATCATATCTATTATAACCTTTTCCAAATCGTAACCACAACCAAAGTAAGTCTATCATTACCAAGGTTGTCTCTACTTTCCTTCTTACACAACGGAATAACATTTGCCATCTTCCAGTCTTCTGGCACAATTCCTGTAGACAATGACGACATTAAGATCGAAGCCAAAGGCTTGATAATCTCCTCCCTGGGTCCCAGAGAATCCTCAGATCAATCCCATCGGGCAAGGGGACTTATCTATTTTCACTCTGTTCAGAACTGCTCACACCTCCTCCTTGTGAACCACAGTGTCACCTCGTCTCGTAGGCTGTATCTCAACATTCTCCTCGACCACATTGTCTTTTTATAGTGTGAATACTGATGAAAAATATTCATTTAGCGCTTCCCCTACCTCCTCTGACTCCACATAGAACTTTCAACTACTGTCCTTGATTGGCTCTAATCTTACTCTCTCCATATAAAGTGTTTGTGAAACATTGTAAACATTAAAAGAAAATGTGAAAGCGAATTTATGCCTCTAACAGTGAAAAACGAGGGAAATCATAACAGCAAATGACAAAATGGCCGACACTCCAAGTCCATACTTACCTTTGTCTTCAGAACGGAAGACACACATGACATACAGTACTGCAAGTAAAAAAGAACACAGAGTGCAGTGAGAGGGAGAAACTAAAACAAATCTGTATTATTAGAAAAATGTTGTTGGAGAAATATATGGAATTAATGTCTGATATTAATTAATATAATGTCTGATATGGAATTAAAATAATAAATTTCCACTGATCAATTCATTTTTTAAATAACGACCAGTATTCCAGTTTCCTGCTCGATTATCCATAGCCCACTGAAATGGAATGTTAGCTTTATCCGGTTATTTTGCAAGTTCTCCTGGGTGCTTCTGTTCTCGAGCTACCAATTTCCTTTTTTCATTTAAATTACATCCGGTTCCTCAATTCTTCCCCTGAAACTGCATAACCATGCATGATCATCAACTACCCCGTTCTAACTCAGTTCTCTGTTCGTACAATGGAATGGTTGTATCGCATTGTACTCCTGTGTGTGAAGAGAGAGCTATGAATTGAAATACAGAGTCCGTGTCAGACACAGCAGGTGACTCATTACATTTGGTTCTCGTTCTGTGAGGGAGACGGAGCACGTTGCTGACATTAGTCTGCATGGTATTAAATAACACTAATTTATCCAATCTTCAAATAGATTTAGGGAAATCTCCAGCCCGTTGTCTCACTGCTGAATCCACACTAACGTAAAAATGTTTCGTTGCACAATGTGCTGAAAGGAAGTCCTCCAAACTGCTGATGTACCAACGTGTCAAACTGATCATGTTGATCATGGTTCAATTGGCCTTTTGGTCTTCCCTGTCCTAATTCCGCTTTTTATGGGGTGATCTACTCCCCTATGTGGACCTTCCTGTGGCTTCTACTATTCGAAGTGCTCGTCATCTTACTTAAGCTTCTTCTTTAATCATATACCGTTCTCATTATCCAGGTTATTCTGTCATTCCGGTCCGACACTTCATGTTTACAAAGGATGTTATTGCTTCTTTCTCACAATTTACGTTTTTGAGAAATACCCGAACTGATCTGATGGAGATTTTCTATATATTTTTCTTTTCTTAGATTGTTCTTTTTTTCTGGATCTGATACTTGGTAATGAACCAGGCCAGGTATTTGATTTAGTGGTAAGTGAGTACTTTGGAGAGAATGACCATAATTCGCTTATGTACAGTTTAGTGTTGGAAATGGTTAGGTACATACCACAGGGCAAGAGTTATACCTGGGGAAAAAGCAAGACTTAGTAGGCAAAGAAAAGGGTAGGAAAATGCAAAGGATGGAGACAATCAAAATGTGGAGCTGGTTTAAAGGACAGATTTTGCATGCCTTTGACAGGCATGTCCCTGACAGGCAGGGAGGAAGTGATAAGGTAAGGGAACCATGGTTTACTGAAGAACTTGTATCACTTGTTAAATGGAAGAGGGAGGCTGATGTGACATTGAGAGGAGATGTTTCAGATGAGGCGATGGAGAGTTGTTGATTAACTGGGAAGGATTTAAAGAGAGAGTTAAGAAGAGCAAAAAGTGGACATGAGCAATCTTTAGCAAGTAGAATAAAGGTTGACCCTAAAGCATTCTATACATATGTGAGGAATAAAAGGATGAGTAGGGGAGGAATAGAGCCAGTCAAAGACAGAAGTGGGAAGTTGTGTGTGGAACCTGTGGAGATCGGAATAGTTCCAAATGATTATTTCTCATCCCTTTTCACCCAGGAAAAGGAGAATAGTGTGGAGGAGAAGACTGAGATACGTGCTATTGGACTTGAAAGGATTGAGGGGGAGGTGTTATCAATTCTAGAAGGAGAGAAAGTAGATAATTCCGCTGGACCAGTTGGGATTTATCTGAGTTTTCTCTGAGACTCTCGGGAGGAGTTGGCAGAGCTTTTGGCTTTGATATTTGAGTCGTCATTGTCTACGGGTTTAGAACCAGAGTATTGGAGGATTGCAAATATGCCCTTGTTCAAGAAGGGCAGTAGAGATGAAACAGGTAATTATAGACTAGTGAGCCTTATGTCTGTTGTAGGAAAACTTTTGGAAAGGATTATAACAGATAGGATTTATAATCATCTAGCCAGCAACAATTTGATTGGAAGTAGTCAACATGGTTTCGGTCAGGTTCAGGTTGTGTCTCACAAACATCATTGTGATTTTTGAGAAGGTAACCAAGCATGTCAATGACCCTAGGGCAGATGTTGCGATGCACATGGACTTCAGTAAAGCCTTTGGTAAGGTTCCACATGGTAGGCTTTTGGAGAAAATATGGAGGCATGGGATTTAGGATAATTTCGTAGATTGGATTAGAACCTGGCTTTCTGTAAGAAAGCAGCGAGTGATGGTTGATGGAAGTATTCATCCTAGAGTCGTGTTACTTGTGGTGTGCCACAAGGATCTGTTTTGGGACCACTGTTGTTTGTCATTTTTATAAATTACTTGGACGCAGACATAGATGGAAGCGTTATTAAGTTGGCAGATGACATTAAAGTCGGTGGAGTGGTGGATTGTGAGGAAGAATGTTGCAGGTTGCAGGGGGACTTGGATAAACTGCAGAATTGGGCTGAGAGTTGGCAAATGGAGTTCAATGCAGGTCGTGTTTCAGGTAATTCACTTTGGGAAGAATAGCAGGAGGGCAAAATAGTGGGTCAGTGGAAAGATTCCTGGCTGTGTGGATGTGTAGAGGGGTATTTGTGTCCATGTACATGAATCCCTGAAGTTTCCACCCAGGTTGATAGTGTTGTTAAGAAGGCATACAGTGTGTTGGATATTATTGGTAGAGGGATAGAGTTCTGGAAATGTGATGGTTTGCTGCAACTATGCAAAACACTAGTGTGGCATCAGTTGGAATTTTGTGTACTCTTCTGGTCTTATGAGGTAAGGCTGAGGGATATGGGTCTGTTCTCATTGGAGAGAATAAGGCTAAGAGGGGATTTAATAGAGGCATACAAGATGGTCAGAGGATTAGATAGGGTGGACAGTGAGAGTCTTTTTTCGAGGATTATAGTGTCAGCTTGTACCAGGTGGCACAGCTACAAATTGAGGGATGATAGATTTCAGACAGATGTCAGAGGCTGGTTCTTTTCTCAGAGAGTGGTCAGGGCGTGGAATACCTTGCCTGCCAATGTCGTTAACTCAGCCATATTCGGGGCATTTAAGCAGTCCTTGGGTAAGCATATGGATGATAATGAGATAGTGTAGGGCGATGGGCTTAGATTAGTTCACACGTCAGTGCAACATTGAGCGACAAAGGGCCTGTTCTGTGTTCTATTGTTCGATATTATCTACACTTTTGCTAAGTTCTGTTAAATGAAAATCGAAATAAGTTTCTCCCAATTTAATACCTTGATTTTATTCCACGTTTGATCTTTCATAAGAGTACCTTAAATGCTATAGTTTGAAGTTCTCTGTCACTGGCATACCGTCCTCCTGACACTTCACCCACTTCTTTGGTACCATCTTAGCCGTATTACTACACGTTGAATTGAGAAGCCTTTCTGGAGGCATTTTAAAAAGTACCAGCACGTTCAGGTTTGTTGGATTTGATCTGTTCAAGTTACTATTGGGAATAGGAATTTCCCTCCTGTCATTGTTGTATCATTTTTACACATCTGCAACATTTGCCCACATATCTGGCTCCACATTGCTTTCTGACTGCTTGGGCGTCTATAGTACATGAATAAGAAATGTGATTGCACCTGTTTATTGTTAAGCTCCAACTGTCTTGATTTAATTGAAAAGTCTTCTAAGAAAAAAATCCTCATTATTGTTCTAACTGAATCTTTGACAAATATACAAATCCACCACCCCTTTCAACTTTTCCATAAAGATTCAATGACATGGAATACTGAGGGGCCAGTGCTGCCCCTCTATGAAACATCTTGTTGTGATAACAGTATTGTGAAATCCACTTGTGATACTCAGCCCCCTTAAGTAATGTATCTTACCCGTTAGACATGCATTGAGGTAACTTTTATTGATGTTCTGATCTCACATCCGTCTGAACTTGGTTAAATATGCTCTTTCTGTAAGATGGACTTGGTTTTTCTTATACACTTCTCTGGGAATCATTAGCTGTTGTACCTGGACATCTTTCTCCTTTTGCACGCTACCAACACTGGAACATTTCCCCCTTCATTTGTTGAAATTCAGGTGTAACCTGACTGATTTTTAACTTCCCATAGTTCTCAGAACAGGGCCAACAATTCAGCAACATAAATGCTTCATTTCCACAACCATCAAATGTTCAACGACGCTTTATTAGAATATGGAACATAGAAAGGTACAGCACAGCACAGGCCATTTGGCCCTCGATGTTGTGCCGGCCTGTTCTCCTACTCTAAGATCAGACGAACCAACAAAACCATCATTGTACTAACCTCCATGTGTCTATCCAAGAGTCGCTTAAATGTCGCTAATGTATCTGACTCTACCAGCACTGCTAGCAGTGCATTGCACACACCTACCACGCTCTGTATAAAGAAGTGACCTCTGACATCTCCCCCCCCAAACCTTCCTCCAATTAGCTTAAAATTATGTTCCTCATGATAGAATTTTCTGCCATGGGAACAAGTCTCTCTCTGTCCCCTCTATCTATGCCAGTTAACATCTTGCACACTTCTATCAAGTCATCTCTCATCCTTCTTCGGTCGTGTAAGGAAAGGTCTAGCTGCCTCAACGTTTTATCAAAAGACATGCCATCCAATCCATGCTGATCAATCTCCTCTGTGCCCAATTGAAAGTTTCGCATCTTTCCCGTAAGGAAGTGACCAGAACTGAACACAATATTCTAAGTGTGATTAGATTAGATTAGATTACTTACAGTGTGCAAACAGGCCCTTCGGCCCAACAAGTCCACACCGACCCGCCGAAGCGCAACCCACCCATACCCCTACATTTACCCCTTTAACCTAACACTATGGGCAATTTAGCATGGCCAATTCACCTGACCCGCACATCTTTTGGACTGTGGGAGGAAACCGGAGCACCCGGAGGAAACCCACGCAGACACGGGGAGAATGTGCAAACTCCACACAGTCAGTCGCCTGAGTCGGGAATTGAACCCGGGTCTCTGGCGCTGTGAGGCAGCAGTGCTAACCACTGTGCCACCGTGCCGCCCACAAACTATCATTGTACTAACCTCCATGTGTCTATCCAAGAGTCGCTTAAATGTCGCTAATGTATCTGACTCTACCAGCACTGCTAGCAGTGCATTGCACACACCTACCACGCTCTGTATAAAGAAGTGACCTCTGGCCCGTGTGGTCTTACCAGGACTCGATCGAGCTGCAGCATAACCTCGTGGCTCTTAAATTCAATCCAACACCAATGAAAGCCAATACACCGTACTTAAACTTAACAACCATTTCAACCTCAGTGGCAACTTTGAGGTATCTATGGACATGGACCCCAAGATCCCCCTGTTCCTCCACATTACCTCCACAACATCATAGCTCCAAATACTGATTCATGTTTTGATTTGTCACCCTTATTTCTGATACCTCTTGCATTAAAATCGACACACTTCGACCCATCACATTGACAGCACGTTCGCCCTTTCAAGTGCCTATACTGCCTCACAGACTCTCTATACGCTGTATCTGGCTGTTCACGATCTATTCCATCATCTAATCTGAAACTCTGGTTCTGATCCCCTGCCAAAACGTTAAATTACTGCAGCCGTCAATTCCAATGATTGCATATATTTTTGTGATCCAACACTTAATAAGATTTTCACGCCAGTCATGAACGCATAAAATAGCTTCATTAACCTTTTCTTTCCGAGTTGAAAGTTCCCATTTAATTAGACAGTCACAAGTCACTATGCTGACTCTCGTGAGCATAGAGAGAACCCAAGGCGGAATTTGATGAAGTCTCTTTCAGTCATGTAGTGGTTTGCACTTTAAAGAATTAATTGACGTTTCAAGTAATGGTAATACGGAAAACAACAGGACAAAAGTAGATGGTAATGATTAATTAAAAGAAACATGCACAGAGAAAGCTTAGCAGAAATAGGCCATTCTACCATTCTATCCTGCTTAGCCTCTCAACAGATCATGGCTAATCATTCAACGTTGCAACCCTGCTCCCACTTGCCCATTTTCAAAACGTTCTGAAGGAAAGAGAGCGACATGGACAGGACCCTTTTATAATTGTGGCCAAACGAACAATCATTCTTTTCATTTCAAAAAACTAACGTCCGCGGAAAGATAGGTTTTGCAAGTTCAGCCAATATTTATTGCTCATTCCTAAATGCCGTGGTGCAGTGTGTTGATGTATGATGAAAGTGCGTGTGCAGTTGACATAGTTTACAGGACTATTCCACATCGATAATCAAAAAATAACATTGCTTTATTATGACAAATACTATGAAAACTGACTTTATATACTTTGATCTTAACTTGCAATGTCAATTGCAAGCCGATAGAGAAATTGAGAAATATACACATTGAGACACACAGATGTATGACTTGTCACGTTCATAGTTTTCTTGAACTCAAATGTTCCGAAATATAATGTAGCTAAGAGAAAGCAATATCATATTGAACACAAAAAGCTTCGATAAGTAGCAATAAGCAAATTATCACTGAATCCGAATGGAAGGACATGCAGAGTCAGGTAAATGAATATAATGCAACTAATGAATTGAAGTCTTTTTTTATTTCAATACAAGCAGTCCTACAGGTGAAACAGATGGGAATAGAGCCTGGATTAGCACAAAGGACGAGGATTAGAATGTTGTGTTCATTCCAGAGACCGGGTTGCAAGAGAGACTGCTCAACTTTGTTTTAGATGAAATAAAGAGGAAATTAAAAGATATATGGGAGTAGAATTATTAATCATGGGGATGTCACATCAGCATTCAAAGTGGACATACTGGAGGGCTCATCTAATGAGGCAATAAGGCTGAAAAATAAAATAGGTGCATCACCCTGATATGATTTGGAGCTGCCGGTGTTGGATTGGAGTGTACAAAGTTAAAAATCACACAACACCAGGTTACAGTCCAACAGGTTTAATTGGAAGCACACTAACTTTCGGAGCGCTGCTCCTTCATCAAATGGCTGCGTGATAGGACTACAATTTACGCCCCCCAACTGCCACTGTGACATTGAAGAGTAAATAAGCGGGCAGATTGTACAAAGATGCAATAATATCAGGATTGTCACAGTTGGTGACTTTACCTTCCCCAAAATTGACTTGGACTCCCTGAGAGCAAGAGGCGTAGACAGGCAGAATTTGATAAGTGCATCCAAGAAGTTTTCTTGAAACAGATGTGGACAGTCCAATTACAGGAGGATCACACTAGATTTTGCATTTGCTAATCGCTGGGCCAGGTGTCTGACCTTTCATAAACAGTGTACACAACTCTTTTTAAGAAGGTTGAACATATCTTCAGATGAATATAATTAATGTTGGCATATGTGTCATGATTGGTTGATTAAACAATCAATTATTAACCAGCTGCTGATGGTTCCCACTTTTGAATATTGTCTGTTTCGTGTTATTCTCCTGTAGACTGTGTCTGTTCAGTACTGTTTGAGATTCTGTTTCTTTTACCAAGGACAGTATTTGGCACATCTGTGTGGGGGGATATTTCCAAACTGTGCACTTGTCTGTTTCTGGGGCAAGGTGATTTATAACCTGTGGTGTGGATTGGAGATTGTCTGCTTATTTAGCGAATGCGAGGTTTTCATCTTTCCTGTGGAATGCTAATAGACAGTTCAATATGTCATGTCGTCTTTAATCCGTGGCCTGCGAGTGATCATATTGGCACTCCCAATGTGTAGGAGTTTATTTTTCCTGTGGATTGGGAAGGGGTAGATTTGCATGTGGAGTTAGTGAATCCTGCAAATTTTGGATGGTCTTTTCTTTTTGTGGGGAGCTTGGTTTTATTCTGCAGACCGTGGCCATGTCTGTCTGAGAAATTGTGGATTCTGAACGGTCAGATAAGTGTGCGGATATGATTTTTATTCTGTGGTTTTGCGCATTCTTTTGTCCCAAGGGATCTGAGTTTTACCTTTGAATTGCGAATGGTCAGTTTTGTGTGTGGGGCTCGTGGCCAGAGATAATGTATCCTTTCATGTGTTAACTGCAAATAGGTATTTCTCTGTGAAACTCTGGTTTGGAACAGTGAAGTAGAAATGATCAGTGAGACTTGGGCTTGAAATGATCAGTTGAGAAGTTGATTTTCATCAAATGGATTGGATGTAGCCAGTTCTGTGTGGACAACAGCTTTTGATTCTGTGGAGTTTTGAATCTTCAAATCCTGCACTGTGCAGGTAATGTTTCATCTGCTGATACACACCCTTCTACTGATGCAAACACTGCACTGATGTGTGCAGGTCATATTTCATCAGCTGATACACACCCTTCACTAACGTGCGCACGTCATGTTACATCTACTGATGCAAACACTGCACTGACGTGTGCAGGTAATATTTCATCAGATGACACAAAGGTAAAACAAAGAACAAAGAAAATTACAACACAGGAACAAGCCTTCGGCCCTCCTAACCTCGTCCGATCAAAGACATCAATGTAAACCTGTCGCCTATTTTCAAACGATCTTTATCCCTCTGCTCCCTGCCCATTCATGTATCTGTCTAGATACATCTTAAATGATACTATCGTGCCTGCCCCTCCCACCTCCACTGGCAAAATCTTCCAGACACCCACCACCCTCTGTTTAAAGAACTTTCCACACATATTTCCCCTAACCTTTTCCCCTCTCACCTTGAATTCGTGACCCCTCGTAACTGAGTCACCCATTCTGGGAAAGTATTTCTTGCTATCCACCCTGTCCATATCTATCTCATGATTCTGTAGAGCTCAATCAGGTCCCCATCAACCGCCGTCTTTCTAATGAAAATAATCCTCATCTGCTCAACCTCTCTACATAGCTAGCGCCCTTCATTCCAGGCGACATCCTGGTGAACCTCCTCTGCACCCTCTCCAAAGCAACCACATCCTTTTGGAAATGTGACAATCAGAACTGTACGCAGTACTCCAAATGTGTCCGAAACCAAAGTCCCATACAACTGTAACATGACATGTCAACTGTTGTACTCAACACCCCGTCTGATGAAGTAAAGCAGGCTGCATGCCTTCTTGACTACTCTACTGACCTGCATTCCCACCTTCAGGGAACAATGGACCTGAACACCAAGATCACTCTGTACATCTATTTTCCCCAGAACTTTTTCATTTACTGTATAGTTCACTCTTGAATTGAATCTTCCAATATGTATGATTGAACTCTATCTGCCATTTCTCTGACCAACTCTCCAATCTATCTATATTCTGCTGCATTCTCTGACAATCCACTTCACTACCTGCTACTCCACCAATATTTGTGTCATCTGCATGTTTTAGTGTCATCAAGTCCTACAGCATGGAGATCGGTCCTTTGGTCCAAACTGGTCCATACCAATCAAAATATCCATCCACACTCACCCCATTTCCCTGCACTTTTCCCATATCCTGCTAGTTCTTTCCTATTCACGGATTTGTCCAAATGCCTTTTAAATGTCGTTAACGTAGCTGCCTCAACCACTTCCCTGGCAGCTCATTCCATTTGCGTACCACCCTCTACGCAAAAAAGGTTGCCCCTCACGTTCCCTTTCATTTTTGCCCTTCTAACCTTAAACTGATGCCCTCTCGTCCTCGATTCCCCAACCCTGGGGAAAAAAAGAGTGCATTCACTCTGTCCATAACTCTCATGGTTGTATACACATCTATAGGATCCCCCTCAGTCTCATACGCTTTTTGGAAAAATGTCCTAGCATGTCCAATCTCTCCCTATAACTCCTACTGTTGAGAACAACCAACATCCTTGTAAAGGTTTTCTGGATTCTTTCCAGTTTAATAACATCCTTACTATAACAAGGTGATAAAACTGCTAACACAATACTTCAAGTGCGGCCTCATCAACGTCCTGTACAACTGCAACCTAACTTCCCAACTTCTATACTCAATGCCCTGACTGATGAAGGCCAGTGTGCCAAAAGCCTTCTTCACTGTCCTGTCGACCTGTGATTCCACTTTCATAGAACCATGCACCTGAACTCCAGGATGTCTTTGTTCCACTAAACTTGTAATTCATTACCATTCACCATGTAACTCCTACCTTGATTTGACTTTCCAAACTGCAAGACCTCACACTCAACTACATTAAACTCCATGTGTCAATTCTCAACCCACTTCCCCAGCTGATCGAGGTCCTGTTAAAATTTCTGATAACCTTACTCACTGTCCAGGATGCTCCCTATTTTAGTGTCATATCATGCCTTGTACATTCTCATCCAAATCATTGAGATAGATAACAAACAGTAATGGGCCCAGCACTGATCCCTGAGCCATTGTACTATTCATATGCTCCCTGTCCAACAAACATCCTTCTACTATGACCCTCTGCTGTCTACCATCAAGCCGATTTGTGTATCTAATTTGCCAGCTCATCCTGGATTGCATGCGATCTCTCTTCCTGAGCAGCCTACGCTGTGGAGCCTGATCAAAGACCTTACTGAAATCCATATAGACTACATCCACTGCCCTGTCCTTGTCAACCTTTCCGATCGCTTCATCAAATAACACTAACAAATTTGTGAGGCATGATCTCCCACTCTCAAAGCCAAGCGGACCAGTCCTAATCAACCCCTGTCTTTCTAAATGCATGTATATCATATCTCTCCTAATGTTCTCAACTAAACGTACCCACGACGTATATTGATCTTACTGCTCTATCGTTCCCAGGCTTTTCTTTGCACCCAATCTTGAATAAGGGCACAACATTCGCTACCCTCCAATCTTGCGGATCTCACCCGTGACGAATAATGATGCAGAAATATCAGTCAGGGCCCCTGCAATTTCTTCTCCAGCGTCTTCTCGTGTTCTTAGATGCATCTGCTCAGGACCAAGAGATTTATCGACCTTCAGAAATTCTAACACATCTCCCATCTCATCTACGATGATATGGACTATCCCCAAGATACCCCCACTCACTCCCCCAACATGAGCAAAACTAATGTAGTGTAGAAAATACCATGCAAGGACTGCACAAAACACTATATAGGACAAACAGGAAGACAGCTAACAATCCGCATACATGAACATCAACTAGCCACGAAACGACACGACCAGCTATCCTTAGTAGCCACACACGCAGACAACAAGCAACATGAATTCGACTGGGACAACACTACTATCATAGGGCAAGCCAGACAGAAAACAGCCAGGGAATTCCTAGAGGCATGGCATTCATCCACAAACTCCATCAACAAACACATCGACCTGGACCCAATATACCAACCACTACAGCAGACAGCTGAAACTGACAACCGGAAGCGGCAGGGACAGACCACTATAAACACCGGAGGAAACATCAAAGAAGCGCTTCGCAGGAGGCTCCCAAGCACTGATGATGTCGCCTAGCCAGGAGACGAAACGTTTGCAACAAAAACTTCCAGCTCGGCGAACAGAACCACAACAACGAGCACCCGAGCTACAAATCTTCGCACAAACTTTGTCATGATATTGTAGTTAAAGATTAGAGAAAGGAAAATAAGCCATCTTTTCATTCTGATATTCTTTTCTTAAGGGGGGAGGTGTTGTGAAGGTGTAGAGATACTCTACTTTTAAGACAGTTGAAAAGCTTGCAAAACTGCCTGACATAGCACAAAATGTTCTGAACAAAAGAAGAACGTAACATAAATTAGACAAAAATAGACAAGTGGGGTTGCCATGAGACAATAACAAATTCAAATTCAGCCAATCAGTTTACATTCTGCCCCAAGATGCCAAACTGCAATGAAATTTGAGTTATCATTTTGATAATATTAAAACTAATTAATTGATCCGATGTTTTGGAGTATTAAATCAGACATTTTTGACCAGTTGAGAGAGAACTGCCAAAAGCCCAAAAGGTGCAGACTGCTAGTTGAAGGGCTCTGTGGACATTATGGTGTAATTTAGCATGGCTAACTCCTCCAACTTATACATCCAGAGACTCGGTGGTGTAATTTAGCATGGCTAACACACCTAACGAACACATCGGGGGCACTATCGTGTAATTTACCATGGCTAACAAAGCAACAACACATCTGTGCACTTTATGGTGTAATTTGGCATGGCTAAAATACCCAACCAACACATCCATGGACATTGTGGTGGAATTTAGTATGGCTAACTACCCCAACTTGTACATCCTTGTACTCTATGGTGTAATTTAGCATGGCTAACACATTCAGTCAACACATCCGTGGACACTATGGTGCAATTTAGCATGGATAACACAGTTGTCCAACACATCAGGGGACAATATGATGGAAGGTAGCATGGCTAACAAACTGAACAACACATCTGTGCGCTTTATGGTGTAATTTAGCATGGCTAGCATACCCAACCAATACATCCGTGGACAGTATGGTGTAATTGTAGCCTGTTGCACACACCCAATCTACACATCCGTGGACTATATTGCATAATGTACCATGGCTAACGCAGCCAAACTACACATTTTTGGCATCTTTGCTATAGTTTAGCATGCTCAGCACACACAACCTACATATCTGCGTTCACTATGGTGTAATGTAGCTTGGCTAAAACACCCAACGGACACATCCAAAGACAAAATAGTATAATTTAGTATGGCTAACTCCCCCAACTTATACATCCATGTACCCTATGGTGCAATTTAGCATGGCTGACGCATTCAATCAACACATCCGTGGGCACTATGGTGCAATTTAGCATGGCTAACACACCTAACCAACACATTGGGGGCACTATAGTGTAATTTACCATGGCTAACAAAGCAACGACACATCTGTGCACTTTATGGTGTAATTTGGCATGGCTAATATACCTAACCAACACATCCATGGACATTATGGTGTAATTTAGCATGGCTAATTCCCCCAACTTATACATCCAGACACCCTATCATGTAATTTAGCATGGCGATCACATTCAATCAATACATCCATGGACACTATGGTGCAATTTAGCATGGATAACACACCTAATCAACACATACAGGGACACTATGATGTAAGGTAGCATGGCTAACAAACCTAACAACACATCTGTGCGCTTTATGGTGTAATTTAGCATGGCTAGCATACCCAAACAATACATCCGTGGACAGTATGGTGTAATTGTAGCCTGGTGAACACACCCAGTCGACACATCCGTGGACTCTATGGCGTAATGTACCATGGGCGGCACGGTGGCACAGTGGTTAGCACTGCTGCCTCACAGCGCCGGAGACCCGCGTTCAATTCCCGCCTCAGGCGACTGACTGTGTGGAGTTTGCACGTTCTCCCCGTGTCTGCGTGGGTTTCCTCCGGGTGCTCCGGTTTCCTCCCACAGTCCAAAGATGTGCAGGGTCAGGTGAATTGGCCATGCTAAATTGCCCGTAGTGTTAGGTAAGGGGTAAATGTAGGGGTATGGGTGGGTTTCGCTTCGGCGGGTCGGTGTGGACTTGTTGGGCCGAAGGGCCTGTTTCCACACTGTAATCTAATCTAATCTAATCTAATCTAATCTAATCTAATGGCTAACGCAGCCAAACTACACATTTGTGGCATCTATGCTATACTTTAGCATGGGCAGCACACCCAACCTACATATCTGTGTTCACTATGATGTAATTTAGCATGGCTAACACACCCAACCTACACATCATCGTCAGTATGGTGTGATTTAGCATGGCTAATACACCCAAAGTACACACGTCTGGACACTATGGTGTAATTTAGCATGGCTAACACACCCAACAGATATATCTGTGGACACTATGGTGTAATTTACCATCGCGAACACACATGAACTACACACGCGAGGACACCATGGTGTAATTTAGTGTGGCTAACATATTCAACCTACACATCCGAAGACATCACAGTGTAATTTAGCATGGCGAACACACTCAACTTAGACATCTGTGGAAACTATGGTGTAATTTAGCATGGCTAATATTCCCAGCGTACACATCTGTGGACACTATGTTGTAACTTGGCATTGCTAATATACCCAATCTATACCTCCAATGACTCTATGGTGTAATTTACCACGGGCAACACATCCAAACTGCACATTTGTCGACACTATGCTGCAACTTAACATGGCAACACACCCAACCTACACATTGTTGGATATCATGGTGGAATTTAGCATGACACTATGGTGTAACTTAGCATGGCTAACACACCCAACGCATGCATCCTTGGTCACTATGATGTAACTTATTGTGACTAAACACTCTACCTACACATCTAAAGACACTATAGCGTAATCTAGCATGGCTAACACACCCAAAATACACATCCGTGGTCACTATTGTGTAATTTAGCATGGCTAACACACTCAACCAACAGAGCTGTGAATAATATGGTGTAATTTAACATGGCTAACACACCCAACCTACACATTCATTGTTAGTATGTAGTAATTTATAATGGCTAACGCACCCAACCAACACATCTGTTGACTCTATGGTGTAACTTACCATGGGCAACACACCCAAACTACACAATTGTCGACACTATGCTGCAATTTAGCATGACTAACACACCCAAACAACACATCGTTGGATACTATGGTGGAATTTAGCGTGACCGACACACTCAACCGACACATCTGTAGACACTGTGGTGTAATTTAGCATGGCTAACATACCCAACGTATGCATCCTTGGTCACTATTATGCAACTTATTATGGCTAAACAATCTACCTACACATCTAAAGACACTATGGCGTAATTTAGCATGGTTCACACACACAAACTACACATCCGTGGTCACTATTGTGTAATTTAGCATGGCTAACACACTCAAACAACAGATCTGTGAGCAATATGTTGTAATTTAGCACGACTGACACATCCAACCAACACATCCGTGGACACTATGGTGTAATTTAGTATCGATAAGTCAACAACATACACGCCCGTGGATATTATGGTATGATTTGGCATGGCTGCACACCCAACCTTCACATCAAAAGACAGTATTGTATAATTCAGCATGGCTAACTCACCCAAATTAGCCATCCGTGGAGCCTAAGGTGTAATTTAGCATGGCGAACACCAATCAAACTGAACATCCATGGACACTATGGTATAAATTAATGCCAATTTTCGACACTATGGTATCATTCAGCATGGCCTACATACTCAACAGACACATCCATAGATACTTCGGTGTAATTTAGCATGGCAAAAACACCCAATGTACTCTTGATCACCTGGTGTAATTTATTATGGCTATTACACCCGACCTACACATCTAACGGCACTATGGTGTTACTTAGCATGGCTAACGCTCCCAGCTTACACATCCGTGCACGCTGTGGTGTTAACTTAGCATAGCTAACACACCCAAACTGCAGATCTGTGGTCACTATGTTGTAATTTAGCATGTCTAACACACTCAACCAACAGATCTGTGAACAATATGATTAATTTTTAAATGGATTACACACCCAGCCTGCACATTCATAGACAATATGTTGTAATTAAGCATGGCTAATACACCCAACCAACACATGCGTGGATTCTATGGTGTAATTTAGCATGTTTAACACATTCAAACAATACATCCGTGAACAATATGGTGTAATTTAGCATGGTTAATGCACACAACCTGCACATCTGTGCAGACTATGGTGTAATTTAGGGTGGCTAAGTCAA
Organism: Chiloscyllium plagiosum; assembly: GCF_037043375.1. Classification (NCBI taxonomy): domain Eukaryota; kingdom Metazoa; phylum Chordata; class Chondrichthyes; order Orectolobiformes; family Hemiscylliidae; genus Chiloscyllium; species Chiloscyllium plagiosum. The sequence continues at coordinate 30,597,167 of NW_028270183.1, read as the reverse complement.
TCAACATACACGCCCGTGATATTATGGTGTGATTAGGCATGGCTAAACACCCAGACAAGACAGTAAAATACACTATGGTGTAATTAAGAATGGTAAACTCACCCAACTTAGATATCTGTGGACTTTAAGTTGTAATTTAGCATGGCTAACACACTGAAACTACACATACATGGACACTGTGGTGTAATATGTCATGTCTTACACACCAACCCTACATATCCATGGACAGTATTGCGTAATTTAGCATAGCTAACAAACCTAACTCACACTTCCTCGGACTGTATGGTGTAATTTAGCATGGCTAATACACACTACATAAACATCCAAAGACTCTATTGTGTAGTTTAGCATGGATTATGCACACAACCTGCACAACCATTCACAATATCATTTAATTTACCGTCACTAACACACATAACCTACACATACATGGGCACGCCAATGTAATGTGGCCCGGCCAACATGCTCAATCGACAAATCCGTGGACACGTTAGTGTAATTTAGCATGGTCAACAAACACAACCAGCACATGGGTAGATACTATCGTGTACTTCAGCATGGATAACACAACCAACCTATATATCAGTGGACACTATGGTGTAAGTTACGTTGGCTAACACACCAAAACTAAACATTTATGGACTCTATGCTTTAATTCAGCGTAGCTAACACACCCAACTACACATCCGTGGAAACTATGCAGTAATTCAGAATTGCTAACACACCCATCAAATACCTCCATGGACAGTGTGGTGTGATTTATACTGGCTAACAAACCCAACGTACACAACCGTGCACACTAAGGTGTAGTTTAGCATAGCTAGCTACACCCAAACTTCAAGTCCGTGGACATTATGGTGTAATTACGGTAGCTAACACACCCAACCAACACATCCATCGAAACTATGGTGTAATTTTTCATGGCTAATACACACAATGTACACATGCGTGAACACTATGGTGTAATTTAGCATGGCTAACATACTCAACCTACACATCCGTGGACACTACGGTGTAGTTTAGCATAGCTAGCTACACCCAAACTTCAAGTCCGTGGACATTATGGTGTAATTACGGTAGCTAACACACCCAACCAACACATCCATCGAAACTATGGTGTAATTTTTCATGGCTAATACACACAATGTACACATGCGTGAACACTATGGTGTAATTTAGCATGGCTAACATACTCAACCTACACATCCGTGGACACTACGGTGTAATTTAGCATTGCTAACTAACTCAAACGACACATTCGTGGACATTATGATGCAATTCAGCATGGCTAACACATCCAACTGACACATCCATGCACGCTCCTGTGTAATTTAGCATGGCTAACACACTCAACTGACACATCCGTGGACGCTAAGGTGTAACTTAGCATGGTTAACACACCTAACCTATCCATCCTTGTACATGATGGGATAATTTACTATGGCTAATACACCCAAACCACACATCTAAAGACACTATTGTGTAAATAAGCATGACCAACCCCCTTTTACAACACCTTCATGGACACTATAGTGTAATTTACTATGGCTAACACACCCAACATACACATCCGTGGCCACTATGGTGATATTTAGCATGGCTAACATAGCCAATCTACCAATCCATGGACTCTATGGTGTAATATAGCATGGCTAACACACCCAAATTTCCAATCCATGGACACTGTGGTGTAATTTCATATGGTAAATATACCCAACCTATAGATCCATGGTCACCATGTTCTAATTAAGCATGGCTGACACTCACCCAGCACATCCGTGTACACTGTGGAGTAATTTAGTATGATTCATACACCCAACCTACTCGTCCATGGGCACTATAGTGTAACTTAACATGGCTAACACATCAACTGACACATCCGTGAACACTATAGTGTAATTTAGCATGAATGTACCCAATGTACACATCTGTGGACACTCTGGCATAATTTACCACGGCTGACACAATGGTCCTACACAGTCGTGGAAACTATGTAATAATTTAGCGTGGCTGACACTCCGAGCCTACAGACCTGTGGCACTACGGTGTAATTAACATGCCTAACGTACCCAACCTACACATCTGCGGACACTCTGGAGAAATATAGCATTGATAGCACACTCAACCGAAGCATTCCAATGACACTATGGTGTAACTTAGCATTGTGATCACACCCACCCTTCACGTCCGTGGACAATATGGTATAATTTAGCAGGGCTAACACACCCAAACGACACAACCATGGACACTATGCGGTAATTTAGATTGGCTTACACACACACATCTGTGGACGCCATGTTCAAATTTATCATGGCTAACATACTCAAACGACAAACCCATGGACACTATGAAATAACTTAACATTGCTAGCACACACAACCTACACATCCATAGACACGATGGCATAAATTAGCTTGGATAATACATCCAACCTACACATCTGTGGGCACTATGGTGTTATTCAGCATGGCTAACACAACCGATCTAAATATCTGTGGACACTATAGTGCATTTTAGTATGGCTAACACACCAAAACTACATATCCGTGGACATTATGGTGAATTTTAGCATGGCTAACACATCCAACTTACACATCCATGGACACTATGCTGTAATTATCATGGCTAACACACTCAACCTCCACATCCGTGGGCTCTATGGTGTAATTTAGAATGACTAATACACCCAACCACCACATCTGTGGATACTACGGTGTACTTTAGCATGGCTGGCACACTCAACTGACGCATCTGTGGACACTATGGTGTAATTTAGCATGACGAACACAACCAATCTGCACATCCGTGGACACTACGGTATAATTTAGCATGGTCTACATAGCGATCCTACAGCCCTGATGAAGGCTTTTGCCCAAATCATCGATTTTCCTGCTCTCCGGATCCTGCCTAACTCTGATCTAATATACCCAACAAACACATCCGTGGACACTATGGTGTAATTTAGCATGGCTAACACACCCAACCTATACATCCATTGACTCTATGGTGTTATTTACCATAGGAAACCTACCAAAACTACACATTTGTCGACACTATGCTGCAATTTACCATAGCTAACACCCCCAAACTGCACATCGTTGGATACTATGGTGGAATTTACCATAACCTACACACTCAAACGACACATCCATAGACACTGTGGTGTAATTTAGCATGGCTAACACACCCAACGTATGCATCCTTGGTCACTATGATGCAACTTATTATGGCTAAACACTCTACCTACACATCTAAAGACACTATGGCGTATTTTAGCATGGCTAACACACAGAAACTACAAATCCGTGATCACTATTGTGTAATTTAGCATGGCTAACACACTCAACCAACAGATCCATGAACAATATGGTGTAACTTAACATGGCTAACACACCCTACCTAGACATTCGTGGATAGTACGTTGTAATTTAGCATGGCTAACACACCCAACCAACACATCAGTGGGCTCTATGGTGTAATTTAGCATGGCTAACACACCCAAAATACCCATCTGTGGACAATATGGTGTAATTTAGCTTGGCTAACACACCTATCCTACACATCCATGGACTCTATGGACTAATTACCATGACTCACACACCCAATCCATCCATCAGTGGACACTATGGCATAATTTTGCATGCCAAACGCAACCAACCTACACACCCATGGACACTATAGAGCACTTTAGCATGTCCAACACATCTAACTTTCACATCCGTGGACACTATGGAGTAACTTGGAATGGCCAACACACCAAACCTACACATCCGTGGACACTATGGAGTAATTTAGCATGGCCAACACACTCAACTGACACGTCCGTGGAGACTATGGTGTAATTTAGCATGGCTAGTACACTCAACCTACACAACTGTGGAGACTCTGGCATAATTTAATATCTCCAACCAACACAACCTGCACATCTGTGGACAATATGTTGTAATTTAGCATGGCAATCACACCCAACCTACACGTCTCCTGTCACGAAGGCATACTTTAGCATGGCTAATACACCAATGTGCATATCCGTGTACACTATGGTGTAGTTTTGCATGGCAAAAACATCGATCCTGCACATCCATGGACACTATGGAGTAATTAACATGGCTAACACACCCAACCTACCAATCCGTGGACACTATGCTGTAACTTAGCATGGATAACACACCCAAATTACACATCATGGTCACGATCGTGTAATTTAGCATGGCTAACACACACAACCTGCACGTCCGTCTACAACATGATGTAATTTAGCATGGCTAATGCACCAAACCTACAGATCTGTGGACACTATGATGTTACTTATCTTGGCTACTGCACCTAACGTACACATCTGTGGACAATATGGTGTAATTTAGCATGGCTATTGCACCCAAAATACAAATCCGTGGTGTAATTTAGCTTGGTAAAAATAATGACTGCCGATGCCGGAAACCAGATTCTGGATTAGTGGTGCTGGAAGAGCACACCAGTTCAGGCAGCATCCGAGGAGCAGTAAAATCGACGTTTCAGGCAAAAGCCCTTCATCAGGAATAATGGCAGAGAGCCTGAAGGGTGGACAAATAAGCGAGACGATGGTGAGGGTGGGGAGAAAGTAGCATAGAGTACAATAGGTGAGTGGAGGAGGGGATGAAGGTGACAGGTCAAGGAGGAAGGTGGAGTGGATAGGTGGAAAAGAAGATAGGCGGGTTGGACAAGTCATGAGGACAGTGCTGACCTGCAGGTTTGGAACTAGGGTAAGGTGGGGAAGGGGAAATGAGGAAACTGTTGAAGTCCACATTGATGCCCTGTGGTTGAAGTTTTCAGAGGCGGAAGGTAAGGTGTTCTTCCTCCAGGTGTCAGGTGGTGAGGGAGCAGCAGTGAAGGAGGCCCAGGACCTCCATGTCCTCGGCAGAGTGGGAGGGGGAGTTGAAATGTTGGGCCACAGGGTGGTGTGGTTGATTGTTGCCGGCGTGCCGGAGATGTTCCCTAAAGCGCTCTGCTAGGAGGCGTCCAGTCTCCCCAATGTAGAGGAGACCGCATCGGGAGCAACGGATACAATAAATGATATTGGTGGATGTGCAGGTAAAACATTGATGGATGTGGAAGGCTTCTTTAGGGCATTGGATGGAGGTGAGGGAGGAGGTGTGAGCGCAAGTTTTGCAATTCCTGCAGTGGCAGGGGAAGGTGCCAGGATGGGAGGGTGGGTTGTAGGGGACGTGGACCTGACCAGGTAGTCACGGAAAGAACGGTCTTTGCGGAAGGCAGAAAGGGGTGAGGAGGGAAATATATCCCTGGTGGTGGGGTCTTCCCCCTCTTCACCATGGATATCCAATCCCTCTACACCTCCATCTGCCATGACCAGGGCCTCCAAGCCCTCTGTTTTTTTCCTCTCCCGACGTCCCCAACAGTACCCTTCCACCGACACTCTCATTCGTTTGGCCGAACTGGTCCTCACCCTTAACAATTTCTCCTTTGAATCCTCCCACTTCGTCCAGACCAAAGGGGTAGCCATGAGCACACGTATGGGCCCCAGCTATGCCTGTCTCTTTGTTGGCTACGTAGAACAGTTGATCTTCCGTAATTACACTGGCACCACTTCCCACCTCTTCCGCCGCTACATTGATGACTGCATTGGCGCCACCTCATGCTCCTGCGAGGAGGTTGAGCAATTCATCAACTTCACCAACACATTCCACCCTGACCTTAAATTTACCTGGACCATCTCTGACACCTCCCTCCCCTTCCTGGATCTCTCCATCTCCATTAACAACGACCGACTTGACACTGACATTTTTTACAAATCCACCGAGTCCCACAGCTACCTGGATTACACCTCTTCCCACCCTACCTCTTGCAAAAATGCCATCCCGTATTCCCAATTCCTCCGCCTCCGCCGTATCTGCTCGCAGGAGGACCAGTTCCACCACAGAACACACCAGATGGCCTTCTTCTTTAGAGACTGTAATTTCCCTTCCCACATGGTTAAAGATGCCCTCCAACGCATCTCGTCCACATCGCGCACCTCCGCCCTCAGACCCCACCCCTCCAACCGTAACAAGGACAGAAGCCCCTGGTGCTCACCTTCCATCCTACCAACCTTCGCATAAACCAAATCATCTGCCGATGTTTCCGCCACCTCCAAAAAGACCCCACCACCAGGGATATATTTCCCTCCCCACCCCTTTCTGCCTTCCACAAAGACCGTTCCTTCCGTGACTACCTGGTCAGGTCCACGCCCCCCTACAACCCACCCTCCCATTCTGGCACCTTCCCCTCCCACTGCAGGAATTGCAAAACTTGCGCTCACACCTCCTCCCTCACCTCCATCCAATGCCCTAAAGAAGCCTTCCACATCCATCAAAGTTTTATCTGCACATCCACCAATATCATCTATTATATCCGTTGCTCCCGATGCGGTCTCCTCTACATTGGTGAGACTGGACACCTCCTAGCAGAGCGCTTTAGGGAATATCTCCGGGACACGCGCACCAATCAACCACACCGTCGTGTGGCCCAACATTTCAACTCCCCCTCCCACTCTGCCGAGGACATGGAGGTCCTGGGCCTCCTTCACCGCTGCTCCTTCACCACCAGATGCCTGGAGGAAGAACACCTCATCTTCCACCTCGGAACACTTCAACCATAGGGCATCAATGTGGATTTCAACAGTTTCCTCATTTCCCCTTCCCCCACCTCACCCTAGTTCCAACCTTCCAGCTCAGCACTGTCCCCATGACTTGTCCAACCTGCCTATCTTCTTTTCCACCTATCCACTCCACCCTCCTCCTTGACCTATCACCTTTATCCCCTCCTCCACTCACCTATTGTACTCTATGCTACTTTCTCCCCACTCCACCCTCCTCTAGCTTTTCTCATCACCCTTCAGGCTCTCTGCCTTTATACCTGATGAAGGGCTTTTGCCCGAAACGTCGATGTTACTGCTCCTCGGATGCTGCCTGAACTGCTGTGCCCATCCATCACCACTAATCCAGAATGCAATTTCGCTTGGCTAATCCACCCAATTTAAATATCCATGGATACTATGGTGTAATTTAGCATGGCTGACACACCCAACCTACATATCCGTGGGCCCTATGGTGTAATCTAGTTTGGCCAACGTACTTAATCTACACATCTGATGACACCATAATGTCATTTAGCATGGCTAACACACCGACCTGCACATCCATGGACACTATGGTATAATTTAGCCTGGCTAACACACACAACCGACACATCTGTGGACACTATGGGGTAATATAGCATGGCCAACCAACATAACTTTCACATCTTTGGACTGTGGAAGAGACATAAATGGAAGGGAAGTGGGGCTTGGGGGAAGGGAGCTGGGAACGTGATAGGTAGATTAAGGTCGGGGAGAAGGCGACAGGCGGGAGAGAAGAGTGGAGTGGGTAGGTGGGAAGGATGATGGACAGATGGGACAGTTCAAGACGATGGTGCCAAGTTGGAAGCTTAGGACTGGAACAAGTTGTGCGGAGGGGAAATGAGGAAACTGGGGAAATGACCATTGATCCCGTGTGGGTACAGGTTCCTGAGGAAGAAGATGATGCCTCACACATTTGACCCACAGGGAGAGGCTGAATAGCATGGGGCTGTTTTTGCGGAGCATCGGACGCTGATGGTTGACCCATCATAAATATTTTTAAAATCATGGGGGACATGGATACGGGAAATAGACAAGGTCTTTTCCCTGGGGTGGGGGAGTCCAGATCAAGAGGGCATAGTTTGAGGCTGAGAAGGGATAAATTTAACGGGTCCAAAGGGACGTATTTTTCATAAAGGGAGTGGTGCGTGTGTGGAATGAACTGCCAGATGAACTGATGGAAGCTGGTACAGTTACAATATTTAAAAGACATCTGGGTGGGTATCTGAAATAGGAAAGGTTTGGAGGGATATGGGCAAGTGCTGGCAAATGGGACTAGATTAGGTTAGCATATCTGGTCGGCATGGACGAGTTTGACCGGGGGTCTGTTTCTGTGCTGTACATCTCTATGTCTTGATGACTATGTGACTGAATTCTACGAAATCTGTAGTTTCTTTGACAATCACGCCAGCAAGTAATATTACACCACAACAGAACATTTAGCACTTTCACAGAGATTTTACAAAATAAATTTACACCTGTCCAGGAAAGAAAATAAATCAATGGATGACTTTGAAACATTTTGAATAGACGAGTGAGAATGTAAATTAGAGAATTTGGAGGACAACATGCCTGTGTAGATCACTCTGGTGAGTGAATGGTCAGGAAATGGGACTTGTTGATAAAAGAAATCAGGAGGGTGGAAGAAAAGTGTACAAAATAAATGTATGGAGTTTATAATCTGATGTCAGGCTGATGTGGCGCTGGACTACAAGGGGCCCGAGGTAACAATGGAATGAATGACTGATTTAGCAATTATGAGCTGAGGCAGCGATGGATTTAAGAGCTGTGCTCCAGATGGAAACAATAAATCTTGGCGATGATGCAAAAATCGTTCTGCATTGATCTCAGGCTCCAACATCAAGTCACAAGCAAATAGGGTTCATCCAGAGTCAGTTCCTGCTGAGTTTGATGGAGGCAGTGAGATCCACAAACCATTTTCATGGAAACACTGACGACACCGGCTCATCTCTCACATCCGACCCCATTCCCAAGCTTCGGATCCCACCTGTCACCAAAACATCTGATTGAATCTTGGATTCGTCATCATCACAGTAGCTGATTGGTGGAAAGAAGCGAATAAAGAAAGGGAGGGATATTATCATCACACCTTGGGAACTGAATGGGATCAGACAAAGAATTATTGGAAATATATTTGGAATAAAAGGATAGTTTATTTTGCAGTACATTATTTATTCATTGTAATAGATACCTTATTTTTAACGCTTGTCACGATGTGTGGATCAGAGAATTCCGTGAGAAAGAGTGGAGAGGATTCTGTTGTTGTGTTTCCCACGTTGACCTGCAATCAGCCACGATTCTTTCCGCTATGACATGTTTTAAAAATCCGGCTCACTCACTGGGAAGGGATTGATTGGCATGCATGCTTTTTTTTTGTGCATGTCTAATTCCTCTTCCGGTGATGTTTTTGTTGTTCAGCTCATAGCTAACAACGTTTTACGCTGGCTTTACTCCTGCAGTCTCTTTCATTCTGCTCCTCAGATGGAGACATTCCTTGGCCATTAGAAACGGAGTGTTATCATGTTGCTTTTCCTGCTTTTCCTTTGAGTCATTTCCTTACTTGGACACTTCGTTCTATTATTTGCTGCATCTCATGTTGGCTCTCAGTTACTTGGATTTATTCATCAATTGAGTTACTTTTATAACGGGATATTTCACTGCATACTTTAAATGGTCTCTGAACTTTTTCTGTGCCACTACATAAATAACTGCATTTGTGCAGCAGCTTAGGTTCCGCAGCATATCTGCAACTTGCGCAAAGAGACGAGAAGCAGTGGAATCCAAGGAATAACCAGCTTGAAAGAAAAATAAAATATACCCCAAGCAGAGAAGGATGAAGCTGGCGGATATAACAAAGAGCAAAATCACAGAATTCTGCCTGCTCTCTACCTCCAGGTCATTCTCTGTTTTTCTCTGACCCCTCAGTCCATTACGCCTCGATGATATATCTGACAATCAGAATGTTCAGAAAGAGAATACCAGTGCATGGGAGCAATGTTGTTAAAAATTTATCGAAATGCTTAAAACCTGTCCAGCGTCTGTCATTATTATAGCTGTAGCTGCTATAACAGTACCACGGAACATTGTTGATGACCTTTCCAGGTGTAAATCGGTAATAGATAGAAATGTTCTTCAAAGAAAAGATAATACAGATTGTTGCAAGAACTCTCGTTGTAGTTTTCTCTGTGCAATACTGAGATTTCATCCAATGTAAACAAATAGCGACAAATCGATCAAAAGAAAAAGCGACAGTGAACCAGACAGAACAATCAATGGTCACACGGTTCACAGCATAGATAACACTACATACAGGAGTGATGTCCAGGAAACACCGTGGATAATAATAGTAAGCAAACTGATAAAGTAATATATGAAATGTAATGAAGAGTAGATCAGATGTAGCCATGGCCATCAGATAGCGAGTGGCACATGTAGAAAGACCACAATTGCCCCGAGCCAAGAGTACAATCGTCACTCGACTAACTGTAAGAGAGAGGGGTGAAAGAAAGATGTAAAGTTACTGATCAAACATTCTAAGTAGTAAGTAATGGAATTTCACACAAAGATAATTGTAGTTCCATATCATATGAAGTTTAAACAATCTGAACCAGAGCAACAAACCCTCAATAATCAAGTCATTTTCACTTGCAAATAATATAGGGAAGAGCATTGGCAGCAGATTATTTTCAGAAATACTGTCATGTACTCGACATTTTGTTTTTGGGCTCGACAGTGGTTGACTTCACCTGCTTTGTAGGTTACTCTGACTGAATAGAGCTTTCCAAAAGACCATTGCATCGACACAAAGACACCAGCAATCAGTAAACAAAGTACAGGAGACAGCCAACACAGACATTGATTACAAAATATATTCATTCAGTTTTAAAGCCTCCATAGTTGAGATCACGTCCAGGCGTGTACACCAAACGACATGACGAAAGTATATTGCAATCAATCACTCTGCATTGTGGCCTCCACCATGTGGGTTAACAGCTAATTGGGCATTGAGTTTCTCCATCTGAAAGTCCTGACAATCTGAACCATGGAAACAGTCAGTCGTGACTCTAACGACCATGTCCCAAGTTAGAAACACATCACAATCAATATTTAACACAACGAGGTAAAACAATCTGGCTAGGAAGCCAGAAAACGATTCTGGCTTTGAGAGCAGTCGGAGGAAGGAAACTCACTGGACCTGGCAAAATAAGCTATGACACAGATTATCCACTGGGGGGAGCTGATGCCCTGAAAGCCCTTCACCTTGGAAATTTCTCCTGGGTGACAAGGGGGAATGAATGAAAGTTGTGTATCTTGGCTTTCAAAAGGCTTTTGAAAAGGTTCCAAACGAGATTAGGAAGGAAAATTAAAGCTCGTGGTATCAGAGGTAGTTTCTTGACGTGGATAGGGAATTGGTTGGCAGACAGGAACCAGACAGCTGGAATAAACGGGTCGTTTTCAGGGTCACAATTAGAGTGGTGCTAGAAAAGCACAGTATTTCAGGCAGCTTTCGAGGAGCAGGAAAATCGACGTTTCGGGCAAAAGCCCTTAATCAGCCCTTTATTCCTGATGAAGGGCTTTTGCCGGAAACGTCGATTTTCCTCTTCCTCGGATACTGCCTGAACTGCTGTGCTTTTCCAGCACCACTCTAATCTAGAATCTGGTTTCCAGCATCTGCAGCCCTTGTTTTTACCTCCTTTTTTAGAGTGGCAGGAAGTGAGCAGTGGGGCACCACAGAGTTCAGTGCTGGGACCACGGATGTTCACAATATACATTAACCTTTTGGAGGAAGGAATTGAATGCAATATCGCCAAATGTGCAGACGGCACTGATCTGGGTGGTGACAGGGTGCACTGTGAGGAGGATGCTAAGAATCTGCAAGGTAACTTGGACAGACTGGCTGAATGGGTGAATACTTGTCAAATGCAATATAATGTGGATAAATGTGAGGTTATCCACTTTGGTCACAAAAACAGGAAGGCAGATTATGATCTGGATGGATAGGAACATGTGAGTTGCAATGAGACCTGGGTGTCATAGTGGAACAGTCGCTGAAGTTTGGCACGCATGTACAGCAGGCAGTCAGGAAATCTAATGGCATGCTGGTCTGCAAAGTGAGAGGTTTGGGGTATCAGAGTAAGGACTGAACGGGCTAGATACGGGAGGAATGTTCACAATGGTGGGGAAGTCCAGAATTGAGGTCACGGTTTAAGAATAAGGGGTAAGCCATTCAGCTGTTCTTGAGCTTATGCCCAAAATGTCAATGTTCCTGTTCCTCTAATGCTGCCTGACCTGCTGTGCTTTTCCAGCACCATACTCTCGACTCTGTTCTCCAGGATCTGCACTCCTCACTTTCTACTTGTAAGCTATTCAGGACTGATATGACGAAGAGTTTCTTCACTCAGACAGTTGTGAACCTGTGGAATTCTCTTCCACAGAAAGCTGTTGGCGCTAGTTTGTTACAAATATTCAAGATGGAGCGAGGTGTGGTTCTTGCAGCTGAAGGGATCAAGGGGCATGGAGAGAAAATGGAAGGGGGAGACTGAGATTGCACGATCAGCCACGATTATATTAAATCGAAGGGATGTTTCTATGTTTCTTGCTCTCTTCATGTGAGGTACTCCCTGAACACTAATCACCCCTCGTTTTCTGAGAAATCCTCTTGCAGATTTGGGCTCAGTGATTACTTTTACAATTACTCATGGGATGTGAGCTTTAGTGGTTCAGCCAGTATTCATTATCCGGGTCGAATTGCCTTTGCGATGTTGTTGGAGACCTGCCTTTATGACCATCTGTATTCCCTTGGGTGCAGGAAACCCCACCATGTTTTTGGGGACAGCTGTAGAATTTTGCCCGACAACAGTGATGGAATGACAATATATTTCCAAGTCACCGTGAAATGTGGTTTGAAAAGGAACTTGCGTTGATGATGTTTCTCTGCATCTACTGTTCTTGTTCTTCCGAATGGTGGAGGTCACAGATTTGTGAGGTACTGTCAAAAGAGGTTTATGGTTACCATCGTGATATTATAGATGTCAGACCTTTTGCAACTGTTCATGGACTTAATGAATGAACAAAGGATAAACTGTTACACACGGAAAGAAGCAGCAATAACTCTGTCTGGAATAAACTTGCAAAGCACAAGGCAAACTTTCACAGGAATTGAAAGCCATTAGCTCCATTCTGGTAATGGATACCTGCTTAAAAGATACCTGCTTGATGAGCTGGCTGCTTTACTGCCATTGACCAGCAACTCAACTGGACTCACTACATAAACACTGTGGCTACAAGAGCAGGTCAGAGTCAAGGAATATAGCAGGAGTAACTTACCTCCTGACGTCCTGAAACTTGTCCACCATCTGCAACCCACAGGAGTGTGATGGAATACTCCCCATTTACCTGGATGGGTGCAGCCACAACAACTCAAGAAGCTTGATGTCATCGAGAACAAAGCCGCCCAATTGATTGACACCAAATCTACAAGCATGCACTGCTTCCACAATCGATGTTCAGTAATAGCAGTGTCTACCATCTAAAATATACACTGCAGAAATTCACCAAAAATGCTCAGATCACACCTTCCAAACCCACAACAACTTCAATCTCGAAGGACAAGGGCACCAAATACCTGGGAACACCACCACCTTCAAGATCCCCTCCAAGGCACTCACTGTGTTACCTTGGAAATATATCGCCTTTCCTTCACTGTCACTGGGTCATAATTCTGGAAATCCCTCCCTTAGTCAGAACAGTAGGACGACTGGAGTGGTGCACGAAGGCAGCTCACCATCGCCTTCTAAATGGTCAAAGAGAGACAGGCAATAAATTCTGGGCACAGCCAGCGACACCTATTTCCCACAATTGCATAAAGTAAAAACACACAGTTGTGCTGGAAGTTCAGAGGCTATGGTACAAAAACCAAGTAATGAGTCATGATTTGGAGATGCCGGTATTGGACTGGGGTGTACAAAGTTAAAAATCACACAACAGCAGGTTAGAGTCCAACAGGTTTAATTCGAAGCAATGGCTTTCGGAGCGCCCCTCCTTCATCAGGTGGTTGTGGAGGACACAGTTTTAAGACAAAATTAATAGCAAAAGTTTACAGTGTGATGTAACTGAAATAATACATTGAAAAATACCTTGATTGTTCGTTGAGTCTTTCATCTTTTTGAATACCATGATAGTTTCACTTCTTTCATATGTAAATCACAAAACTTTTTTTTAAGTTATATTCTCAGGTTAACTGTAACAATTGGTGTTAGTCAGACAATATGTTGAAGATGTTAGCCCCCAGTGTTCTCTGTCTGTGCCGTAATGTTTAAACTGATTCTAATCTAAAAAGTGAGTTAACAGAGTCTTACATGAATTCATGCAGTTTTTGAGCAAAGTACAATGTAGCTCTGCAAGTACAATTTCACCCCACCAACATATATGTATGTGTGCATATGGGTTTTGTGTGTCTGTGTGTCTGTGTGCGTGTGTGTGTGTGTGTGTATGTGCCTGTCTATCTGGGGTGGGGGTTTGTGAGTGTGACACAGACACACATATACATAGACACACATATACACAGACACATACACACAGACACTCGCACACATCACTAGAGACACATACACCCCCACACTCACACATGCATCCACTCACAGACATAGACCACTCTACATTCAGGCACACACATACACTCTCTCTCACAGTCACCATCGCCCACACCAGGCACATACAGACACACTCCTACAGATACACACACTCTGACACCCCCTCACAGAGTTAGACACTCTACACTCACATACACACACATATACACTCTCTCTCACACTCACTTTCCCCCCACCCCAGACAGACAGACAGAAAGATACACACACATATACACTCATAAACCCACATGCACACACATACATATACGTTTGTGGGGTGAATTTCATACTTGCAGAGTTACATTATATTTTATTCAAAAACTGCATGAACTGCTGTCTTAGTAAGATGACTAAATTATAATTTCGAGGATGCAGACAAGAAAGATTTCTTAGCAGCATTAGAAACAACACTGGAAGACCACCAACTCACAAAAGAAACCCAGCAAACTATCAGAAAGGTAGTCGCGCCAACATTAAGCAGGAAATAGGAAGAAACACACTCAATACACAAGAAAGGAAAGCACTAGAAGGACTAAAAATAAACACTGTAACCCTACCTGTAGACAAAGGACGCTTGACAATCATTTTAAATCAAGGAGACTACATTGAGAAAGCGAATGCACTACTTACAGTTAATCAACACTTGCTAACATGTGGTGAGAGACCCAACCTCACAACTAGAGAATAAAATCACAGCCTTACTCAAAATCGTCAGAAATCTGGAGAAATAAATAAGACCAACTTCCAAAAAGGAAACCAGACAGATACAACACACCATGCTTCTACGAATTACCCAAAATTCATAACCAGGAGTCCCCCTCAGACCCAAAGTCTTGCTACCTGGAACACCAACTTACAGTTTGGCCAAGGAGCTACATCAAAGACTAAAACACTGAGTAGAAGACCCATCCCATTCCATCCATTCCACCCAATAATTCCTGAAGACCATCAAACACAGCAAGATGGAAGAGAATGAAATAATGGTCACTGTTGACAAAACAGCCCTGTTCACATCCATCAACAGCAACCTGGCCAAAGAAACACTGACTACACTATTAGAAGACACAAAGACACATATACCAAACACCACCAACTTCATAAGCAAGAACAATATCGTCAACCCAGTGAACCTATGCTTTGCCACCCACTTCATCTTCAACAACAAAGCCAACAGACAAACCAATTAAACACCAATGGGATCACAGATAACAGGGTTCTAAACTGAAGCAGCAATGCAAGGACTCGAACAAACAGCATTGTCAACCATCAAACCCAAATTTTGGGTCCGCTACGTGGATTATACTTTGCCATCACTGAACAAAGCAAATTAGACGGAACGTTCAAGACCATCAATAATACCCTTACTGGCATAAAATTCACTAAAGAGGAGGAAAACAGCAACAAACTGCCATTCCTAGATGTCGCAGTAGAGCGAACAGCCAATGGGGAAATTCAAACCAATGTCTACAGGAAAAGAACACATACTGAACAAATGCTAAATTACCCGTAGTGTTAGGTGAAGGGGTAAATATAGGGGAATGGGTCTGGGTTCGTTGCTCTTCGGAGGGTCGGTGTGGACTTGTTGGGACGAAGGGCCTGTTTCCACACTATAAATAATCTAAAAAAGAAATCTAAAAAAAAGTAGCAATCATCCAGCACCCACAAACGAAGATGAATTACAATATTATCTTAACAAGCCACCGCACACTGCAGCACAGAGGAACTCTGCAGAGCAGAGAAAAAAATCAGCAGAATAGTGTATTCAAAACGAAAGGGTACCTAATGAACACAGTCCAATGAACACAGTCCAATTCTCTCCCAGAGAATTGTTGAGACAGAACATTAGATATAGACAGAGAGAAGCACATAGTGCCTGGGAGTGGGAAATCAGCTCTTTTTTTCTCTCTCTCTCTGCAACAAAGCTGGTGCCTCTGTCACACAGAAACACTGGGACAGTCCTGAGGCAGGTTCACACGTTCCTATTTCTGTTCCCGGTGTTAATTATCAGCGGCAGTGCTTGTAAAAGTGTATGATTACTTTAAAGAACATTTCCTTGGAGGAGTAGCCGGAGGGTGGGAAACACAGTCCTGGGTAAATATAATAGAGTCATGGAGTCCGACAGCACAGAGCCAGGTCCTTTGATCCAAACTGGTCCATGCTGACCAAAATGTCCAACCACGCTAACGCCATTTCCTGGCACTTGGTCCACATCCTTCAAATCCTTTCCTATCCAGGTATTTGTCCAAATGACTTTTAAATGTTGTTAATGTATCCACCCCAACCACTACCACTGGCAGCTCATTCCGTATGCATACCACCCTCTGTGTAAACAAGTTGCCCCTCAGGTTCACTTTCATTCTTTCCCCTCTAATCTTAAATCGATGCCCTCTGGTCCTCGATTCCCCAACCTTGGGAAAAAGGATGAGCGCATTCAGCCTCTCCATACCTCTCATGATCTTATACACTTCTACAAGATTCCCCTCAGTCTCCTACACTACAAAGGAAAAAGTCCTAGCTTATACAACCTCTCCCTTTAACTCAATCCTTTCAGTCAAGTCAACATCCTTGTAAATTTCGTCCGTAGCAAGGTGACTAAATTGAACTCAATACTCACAAGTGCAGCCTCACCTATATCCTGTAAAACTGCAGCATATCTTCCCAACGTCTATACTCAGTTGCCTGACTGATGAAGGTCAATGTGCCAAAAGCCTTCTTCACTGCCTTGTCTACCTGTGACTCCTCTTTCAGAGAACCGTGCAATAGACAATAGACAATAGACAATAGGTGCAGGAGTAGGCCATTCAGCCCTTCGAGCCTGCACCGCCATTCAATATAGTCATGGCTGATCATTCCTAATCAGTATCCTGTTCCTGCCTTACCTCCATAACCCTTGATTCCACTATCTTTGAGAGCTCTATCCAACTCCTTCTTAAATGAATCCAGAGAGTGTGCCTCCACTGCTCCCTGTGGCAGAGCATTCCACACAGCCACCATTCTCTGGGTGAAGAAGTTTCTCCTGAGCTCTGTCCTAAATGGTCTACCCCGTATTTTTAAGCTGTGTCCTCTGGTTCGGCACAAACCCATCAGTGGAAATATGTTTCCTACTGCCAGAGTGTCCAATCCTTACATAATCTTATACGTCTCAATCAGATCCCCTCTCAACCTTCGAAACTCTAGGGTATACAAGCCCAGTCGCTTCAGTCTTTCAGTGTAAGGTAATCCTGCCATTCCAGGAATTGACCTCGTGAACCTACGCTGCACTCCCTCAATAGCCAGAATGTCTTTTCTCAAATTTGGAAACCAGAACTGCACACAGTACTCCAGGCGTGGTCTCACCAGGGCCCTGTACAGCTGCAGAAGCACCTCTTTGCTTCTATACTCAATTCCTCTTGTTGTGAAGGCCAGCATGCTGTTCGCCTTCTTCACTACCTGCTGTACCTGCATGCTTGCCTTCATTGACTGGTGTACAAGAACACCCAGATCTCTCTGTACTGCCCCTTTACATAAATTGATTCCATTGAGGTAGTAGTCTGCCTTTCTGTTCTTGCTACCAAAGTGGATAACCATACATTTATCCACATTAAACTGCATCTGCCATGCATCTGCCCACTCACCTAACTTGTCCAGGTCACCCTGTAATCTCTTAACATCCTCATCACTTTTCACCCTGCCACCCAGCTTTGTATCATCAGCAAATTTGCTAATGTTATTGCTGATACCATCTTCTATATCATTAACATATATTGTAAAAAGCTGTGGTCCCAGCACGGATCCCTGCGGTACCCCACTGGTCACTGCCTGCCATTCCGAAATGGAGCCGTTTATCACTACCCTTTGTTTCCTATGAGCCAACCAATTTTCAATCCAATCTAGTACTTTTCCCCCAATACCATGCACCCTAATTTTACTCACTAACCTCCTGTGTGGGACTTTATCAAAAGCTTTTTGAAAGTCCAGGTACACTACATCTACTGGACTTCCCTCGTCCAACTTCATAGTTACATCCTCAAAAAAATCAAGAAGATTAGTCAAGCATGATTTCCCCTTCATAAATCCATGCTGACTCTGTCCTATCCTGTTAGTACTGTCCAGATGTGCAGTAATTTCATCCTTTATAATAGACTCCAGCATCTTTCCCACCACTGAGGTCAGACTTACTGGTCTAAAATTACCTGCTTTCTCTCGCCCACCTTTCTTAAAAAGTGGTATAACATTTGCCACCCTCCAATCCTCAGGAACCGACCCCGAGTCTATTGAAATCTGGAAAATAATCACCAACGCATCCACGATTTCCCGAGCCACCTCCTTCAGTACCCTGGGATGCAGACCATCAGGCCATGGAGACTTATCAACCTTCAGACCGAACAGTCTCTCCAACACCAAATCCTGGCAAATATAAATTCCCTTAAGTTCAGGTCCTTCAGCCACTGTTACCTCAAGGAGATTGCTTGTGTCTTCCCAAGTGAACACAGATCTGAAGTACCCATTTAATTCCTCTGCCATTTCTTTGTTCCTTGTAATATATTCCCCTGTTTCTGTCTTCAAGGGCCCAATTTTTGTCCTAACCATTTTTTTGCCTTGCACATACCTAAAAAAGCTTTTACTATCCTCCTTAATATTCTTGGCCAGTTTACCTTCGTACCTCATTTTTCCTCTGCGTATTTCCTTCTTAGTAATCCTCTGTTGCTCTTTAAAAGCTTCCCAGTCCTCAGTTTTCCCACTTATCTTAGCTATTTTTTCTCTTTTAACTTTATATGTTTCTTTACTTCCCTCGTCAGCCACGGCCGCCCATGCCTCCTGCTGGGATCTTTCTTCCTTTTAGGAATGAACTGATCCTGCAACTTCTGCATTATACACAGAAATATCCGCCATTGTTCCTCCACGGTCATCCCTGCTAAGGTATTGCACCATTGAACTTTGGCCAGCTCCTCCCTCATAGCTCCATAATTCCCTTTATTCAACAGAAGTACTGTCACTTCCGACTGTACCCTCTCCCTCTCAAATTGCAGATTGAAGCTTATTGTATTATGGTCACTACTTCCTAATGGCTCCTTCACTTCGAGGTCTCTGAACAATTCTGGTTCATTACACAATACCAGATCCAGAATTGCCTTCTCCCTAGTCGGCTCCAGCACCAGCTGCTCTAAGAATCCATCTCTGAGGCACTCCACAAAGTCTCTTTCTTGTGGCCCAATACCATCCTGATTCTCCCAGTCTACCTGCATGTTAAAATCCCCCATAACAACTGTAGTGACATCTTTGCGACAGGCCAATTTCAGCTTCTGATTTAACTTACATCCGACATCCAGACTACTGTTTGGGGGCCTGTAGATGACTCCCAAGAGGGTCTTTTTAACCTTGGTATTTCGAAGCTCTATCCACACTGACTCTACATCTCCTGACTCTAGGTCCCCCCACACAAGGGACTGAATATCATCCCTTACGAACAAGGCCACCCCACCCCCTCTGCCCGTCAGTCTGTCCTTACGATAACACGTGTATCCTTGAATATTCATTTCCCAGGCCCTGTCCACTTGAAGCCACGTCTCAGTTATCCCCACAATATCGTATCTGCCAATTTCCAAAAGAGCCTCAAGCTCATCCATCTTTTGTCTAATGCTTCGTGCATTCATGTATAGTATTTTTAATTTGTTTACCACAAAATATACCCCAGTGATCCAAGAACTTGAATCCTTGCTTCCTGCACCAGTTCCCCAACCACACGTTCAAGTCCATTATCTCCCTGTTTCTGGCCACACTAGCCCGAGGAACTGGAAGCAAACCGAAGATAACCACCTTGGACGTCCTGCTTTTCAGCCTTCTTCCTAGTTCTCCGAAGTCTCGCTGTAGTATGTTCCTCCTCTTCTTCCCGACATCATTTGTGCCGACATGTACCACCACTTCTGGCTCTTCACCCTCATCCTTGAGGATTTCCTGCACACTGTCCGCGATGTCTTTCACTCCAGCACCAGGAAAGCAACGCACCATCCTTAAATCCCGTCTGCTGCCACAAAAACCCCGGTCAGTTCCTCTCACGATGGAGTCCCCTATTACCACGGGTCTGTGCGATGTCCGACTCTTCCGCTCTGCCTCTGCGGCAACGTTTGATTGACAAACGTGGCAGCCTTGCGAACTGGCAGTGTCATCAGTCTCTGCTTCCGAAAGCTTCAACTTGTTCCTGACAGGTACTTCTCCCGGGGTCTCTTGCACCTTTCTCCTCTCTGCCTTCCTCATCATTTGCTCTCTTCTGCTCTCTTCTGGCATAATTGGTGTAATAACATCGTTGAAGGTCTTGTCCAGAAAGATCTCGTTCTCTCGGATGAGCCTAAGGTCTTCGAGTTCTTTCGTCAGCGCTGCAATATGCTCGGTCAATTGCTGAATGTGCACACACTTTCCACACATACACGAGCCAGACACACCAGAGTCGTTGACCTCCCACATCAAGCACGTAGCGCACTGAACCAGCTGGGCAGTCATGTCTTCACCCTCTTCAACTGTGGTGTAATCACTTCCCTCAACCTCCTTGTCAAAGAGTCCTGAGATGTAGCCTCACTCCTTGATCTAAACTTCCTTAGACCCTCTTTTTGTGGCACGTCTGTGGACTCTTAATTAAGGTTAGAGGAGGAGGGAGGGAGGGAGACCCTACTTTGTAGGACCTGGGATTTAGAACACACCCACTCTTATAGTAAACACTTACCTTCCCGACCGGCTTTGCGCTTCGTCTGAACTTCCGCCCAGCTCCAGCCGCTCTCTGTTGCGAAAAAAAAAAATTCCACTACACACCTTGAGACCCTACCATTCACCATGAAACTCCTACCTTGATTTGACTTTCCAAAATGCAAGACCTCACACTTATCTGTAGTAACCTCTATTTGCCATTTCTTGGCACACTCACCCAGCTGACCAAGGTCCTGCTGCAATTTCTGACAACCTTCCTCAATGTCCACGATACCGCCTATTTTAGTGTTATCTGAAAACTTAGTAATCATGCCTTGTATATTCTCTTCCAAATAATTGATATAGATTATTATTGATATAGACTAGTCACAGACCGCCAGTCCAATGAGCATCCTTCCACTATTCCCCTCTGCTTCCTGCCATCAAGCCAAATGTGTATCCAATTTGCCTGCTCACCCTAGATTCCATTTGATTCAACCTTCCAGAGCAGCTTACCAAGTGGAACCTTATCAAAGGCCTTACTGAAATCCACGTAGACTACAGCTACTGCCCTGCCCTCGTCAACATTCCTGGACACTTCATCAAAGAACTCTAACAAATTTTTGAGGCATGATTTCCCACACACAAAGCTATGCTGACTTTTCCAACTCATACTGTTAGCAAGTTTTGAGAAGATTTGTCGCTCAGATTGAGGTTCTCGATGTAAGTTTGCTCGCTAATCTGGAAGGTTCATTTTCAGACAGTTCGTCACCATACCAGGTAGCATCATCAGCGGGCCTCCAGGCGACGCTGGTGTTTCCTCCTTTCTATTTATATGTTTAGGTTTCCTTGGTATGGTGATGTCATTTTCTGTTGTGGTGTCATTTGCTATTGTGATGGTATTTTCTGTTCGTTTTCTCAGGGTGCGGTAAATGGGGTCCAAGTCAATTTGTTTGTTGATAGAGTTCCAATTGGAATGCCATTCTTCTAGGAATTCTCGTGCATGGCTCTGTTTGGCTTGCCATAGGATGGATGTGTTTCCCAGTTGAAGTGGTGTCCTTTCTCATCTGTGTGTAAGGATACCAGAGAGAGTGTGTCATGTCGTTTTATGGCTCGTTGATGTTCATGGGTCCTGGTGGCCAGTTTTCTTCCTGTTTGTCCTTATTGGCATAAAATTCACCAAAGAGGAGGAAAACAACAACAACTGCCATTCCTAGATGTCACAGTAGAACGAACAGCTCATTGCGAAATTCAAACCAGCGTCTACAGATAAACAACATATACGGACCAAATAATGAACTACAAAGCAATCATCCCAACATCCATAAATGAAGCTGCATCAGAATATTATTTCAACAAGTCAACACACACTGCAGCACCGAGGAACTACGTACAGCAGAGGAAAATCACCTCTACCATGTGTTCAAAAAGAACGGGTACCCAATGAACACAGTCCGCCGATTTCTCAGCAACAAACCCAGATAAGCAGACAAAACACGTCCAGAAAGCCGAGCTACTCTCCCCCTACATCATAGACATCTGGGAAATGACTACCAGACTACTCAGACCCCTTCGCATCATGGTAGCCCACAAACCCACAAGCACACTAAAACAGCAGCTAATGAACTTGAAAGCCCTATGCAGGTAAGGGCTAATGTCATTTGCAGAATATCATGCAAGGACTGTAACAAACACTACATTGAACAAGCAGGCAGGAAACTAGCCACCACTATACAAGAACGCCAACTTGCCACAAGAAGACATGACCCTCTTTCACTGGTATCCTTACATACAGATAAGAAAGGACCTCACTTCGCCTCGGACAACACATCCATCCTGGGACAAGCCAAACAAAGACACGCACGATAATTCCTAGAAGCATGGCATCCCAACAGGAACTTTATAAACAAACACATTGAGTTAGACCCCATCTCGCAACCCCTAAGAAAAGGAACAGGAAGTGACTTCACCACAAGAAATAACATCACCACAGGAAATCACATCACCAACCCAAAGAAACTCAAACATATAACTAGAAAGTAGTAATTTTCAGCATTGTTTCGCACAGTAGGGTAACAAAACATCTGGAAATGAACCTTCCAGCTCAGCGAGCAAACCTACATCCAAAACCTCAACCTGAGATACAAATCTTCTCAAAACTCACTGAATCACATTGTCACTGGAACCTCATGTTCCTTTCTGGTTTTTGACACACATGCAATGAAGTTCTGCAGTGAAAGATATTCCCTGTAAAATTTGAAACTGGAATCACAGGTATCCTCCTGTCAGTGCTCCACACTTAATACAATGCTATATTTATAGATACCCACAGAAAAGCAAGAACACTGGGTCAGAAATTGGAGCAGCTCCCTCCACTCAGTACAATTCTACATTGAGCTATCTTCCCAGCAACATGAGGCCACAGCATTCAGAGGGTCCAGCCTGCAGATCGGGATCCCCATGGCATCCAATTCCACAATCAGGAATACCTTCACCCAGACTGATTCCTGGAGATCTGGATCAACAGTGCAGAACATTCCAGTCAATCACTGGATATTGTAAATGGCCTGTGAACTACAGATAACAGATTTATTTACCTCTCAGTTGAGGAATTACACACAAATGTTGTTTGGAAATGTTAACTGCGTACGTTAATATCATGCATTAGGAGGTCGTACTGTCCCAGTCCAGTGCACAGTTAGTTAAGGGTAAAGGTTGGTGAGATTTTGAACTGTATCAATGTAACTGCAGCAAGGCACATTATAACTGTTGGAATCTATATATCCACATAAATATCTGTCATGCACAGCAATGAATCAGACAACACCCAACATCAAAGAGCAGGATCCTCTGGGGAAGTAAAGTCAGGACACGAATAAAAGAAAAACTTCCAGACAGCTGCTCACAGAATGTTTATGCCCCAGAGCACTCAGTTTCCTGCACAATACTAACCTCTGGCATTATGAGAGTAACATACGATCAGTGTAACACTGTGTTCTGCATTGTACTTACCACTGGCATTATGAGAATAACACATCTTCTCTGAATCTTTCATGGTGCTATCAGTTTCAAAAATAAATTTGTGTGATATCTTGCCAGCCATTACTCCAACAATAACTATTTCCTTCAAGTAATCCATTTTGGAATTGAAGCCACATGATGTTATTGCATCAAAGAGTTGTATCCACTGTGTAATTACCCTGCTGTAAAACACACTGGGCTCGATCTGTCCCAGGCAACAGTGTGGGGTCAGCGTCCCTGACATTTTCAATGTACTGTGGGAATGGTCAGCTCAGTGTTATTGTTAATGCAAACATTTGCAAACTTCAACGTACAAGCTGGCAACAGCAAGTCCCTTCAATACTCCCTCACTCCTACCCGCAACATACTTTCCATTCCTCAATCGCCACAAAACAGTTTGGCGTTACGCATCACAGCAATGCGATCTCCAATAAACCAACTCCCCCTGATACAGCGAGTTGAACAACAGGAAATAATTCATCCATCCCGAAGGAGCTGAACATCCTGAGCTGCCCTGTATGGGCTCAGTTCCTTGAATGGCCATCCCCAACCAGCACAGTGTTTAGTCAGAAGCAGCTTTGCACAAAGTGAACATAGGCGAATAGTCTTTCCCACTCACCTCCACTTTCCAATCATCCAGAGTACAAGCAGCATGTGACAACATTCCAAAGGGGTAGAGCGGTTAGAATTGGCTCGTCAGGACTTGAACTGCATCGATGTAATGACAGCAGGTCGTATTATAACTGTTGGAATGCATATATCTATATAAATCTGTCACTGTGGTGTCAATCACAATAACTGTTTGGACAGACATCTCGTGTGACAATCAGTTCAATGATAGTCCATGCCATGATGCTATATCAAGGTCTACAGATGAATCAAATTCTTTTAGGAGTGTGTTGCTGATGGACTATGGATCAACTGGTGACCCTGATATAGATCCAACTCATCATGTCTCTCAATACTGAACATCAGGTCACCTGGAGGTCACATTAACAGGGCTGACTTTCCCTCAGTATGGTCAGATGTTCTTGATCCTTATTGGAATTTTGGAGCAGCACCCCGATATCAAATATCTGAAATCACGCATCAGTCACCGCAAACCAACTTGTCTTTCATCAGCAAAGAAATCCTGTTATACCACCCAATCTCAAATATTCTCCTTCCTGTGGGCAGGGAAAAAAGAGATTTCACATAGCTGACGGTGTACTGCACTCCATGGTGAAACGCTATAGCCTCAGAGTGAATCGGTCTCAAAATATATCCAGGGGATTCATCTCCAAAATGTCAATGTCAACTAAATAACGACAATAATAATTTAGCAGAATTTTCCAATTCGATAGCCAAAGATGAAATAACAATCCCAAACGAAGGCACTTGGGAGGCCCATCACATCGACCACTATCATGGTGGGAACATCAAAGGATAACAACAACAAAGAGCATGGTGGATCCCTCCTGTTGGACAAAGGTTTTTGATGCTCTGTGGGAGAGCTGCTGCCCCCACACTACAGATCTCAGTGTTTCTCCTATTCAACAGTACGGGTGCATCGTTTTACAAATGACACAACTCACACGTCTGTTTCACAATCAAATAATTCAACAATGCACATCACAATTGGAACCCTGTACTCAACACCCCTCCAAGTGATCTGTCCCCAAAATTTGATATCCCCACCCAACCACTGAGTTTTAAAACACACAGGGTAGTGAAAGCATTCTGTGCTGATGCTCATTGATCATTCCATAATGACCTGTTCCAGCCACCCATTGCCCACATTGTATCTGGGCATTCGTTGTAACAAGCTGCCTGAGCAAGACCCACCAATACAATACCTTGACATCAAGGAATGGGGAACACCAGGTGTCACTAAGTGGTGGTTTGACTGATCACAGGCTTTGTACTCCCACAGAGAGAGAGTGGTCTTTCTAAGCACTTGCTAGACCAGCCAGGGCCGGTGCTCAGCCAAACTCCATCAACCTGGCCTCAGTGCAAACCCACTGGGCACAGTGCAGAGAAAAGGACAATGCAACACTTTACTGAGGAGCCTCCTCATTATCGTCAATAAAAATTCTGACGACCAATATGTGTTTTAGGTAGGGGACCTACAAAATCAATTCCGATCCTTATCCAATGTTCCTCAATGTGGGAATGGGTATTAATGGTCTTGGTATTATCACTGTATGAGGTTTTCCATTACATATGACATTGCTGGCAAAAATCAACATCATTCTGCAGTCCGGGATAACAAAAAATGTTTTTGTATTTTGGCTTGTGTTTTCTTTATTGCCAAATGGCCTCTTACAGGTAATTCATGTGGTACATGAAACTCTTCCTTTCTATAACCCACAAATAAAACAATTAATGAACTTCTGTCCATTTCGCATTTGCCTGAATACATAATGTTCTCCATTTCTTCATCAAGGTGTCAGTAGGCATGAGAAACACCTCCAGCTGTATCATTAAAAAGGATAAACTGATTTTCTCTGTTTCTACTACCACTACGTCATCACTTTCTCCCGAACTCTCCAATGTAACTTTATATAATGGATCGTTGCTCTCTCACCATGAATCCCGCATATTACCATCTGTTATCGCAATACTCCTTCTCAATTATTTTCTCATCTCTCACTGTCAAAGATTGACTTGCTTCCGCATCTGTTTAAATTGAAATTCCTTCAACTTCTCCTTCTGACCTACATAATTAAACCTTACCCATAAAAGTAAATTCTTGAAATAGAACTAGCACCTCCTTCTGAAACAACCACTGAGCAAGATGTGCATTCTTTTACTGCATTTTATCTTCCACTGTATTAACCTTTAACACTTAGTCATAGAGTCATAGAGATGCACAGCACAGAAACAGATCCATTGGTCCAACCCGTCCATGCCGATCAGATATCCCAACTCAATCTAGACCAACCTGCCAGCATCCGGCCCATATCCACCTCTATCCTTCCCATTCATCGACCCAACCAGATGCATTGTAAATGTTGCAATTGTACCAGCCTCCACGACTTCGTCTGGCATCTCATTCCGTGCACTTACCACCCTCTGTGCGAAAAGGTTGCCCCTTAGGTCGCTTTTGTATCTTGCCCCTCTCACCCTAAACCTATGCCCTCTAGTTCTGGACTACCCCATGCCAGGGAAAAGTGTTTGTCTATTTATCCTATCTATGCCCCTCAAATTTTGTACACCTCTATAAGGTCAGCCCTCAGCCTCTGACGCTCGAGGGAAAACAGCCCCAGCCTGTTCAGTTCCTCCCTGTAGCTCAAATCGTC
The DNA here is from genome assembly GCF_037043375.1 of Chiloscyllium plagiosum. NCBI lineage: Eukaryota > Metazoa > Chordata > Chondrichthyes > Orectolobiformes > Hemiscylliidae > Chiloscyllium > Chiloscyllium plagiosum. Next base: position 30,569,904 of record NW_028270183.1, on the reverse strand, counting down.
CAACTCTGGCAACATCCTTGTAAATCTTTTCTGAACCATTTCAAGTTTCACAACATCTGGAGATCAGAATTGCACGCAATATTTCAACAGTGGTCTAACCAATGTTCTGTACAGCCGAAACATGACTTCCCAACTCCTCTACTCGATTCTCTGACCAATAAAGGAAAGCATACCAAACGCCTTATTCACTATCTTATCTTCCTGCGACTCCACTTTCAAGGAGCTATGAACCTGCACTCTAAGGTCTCATTGTTCAACAACAATCCCTCGGACCTTAACATGTTATGTGTGAGTCTTGCTAAGATTTGCTTTCCCAAAATTCAGCACCTCACATTTATCTGAATTAAAGTCAATCTGCCACTTCTCAGCCCATTGGCCCATCTGATCAAGATCGTGTTGTAATCTGAGGTAACCTTCTTCGCTATCCACGAAACCTCCAATATTGGAGTCTTCTGCAAACTTACTGACTGTACCTCTTATGCTCGCATCCAAATCATTTATATAAATGATGAAAAGGAGAGGATCCAGCACAGATCCTTGTTGCACTGCACTGGTCACAGGCCTCCAGTCTGAAAAACAACCCTCCACCACCACCCTCTGTCTTTTACCTTTGAGCCAGTTCTGTATCCAAATGGCTCATTCTCCCTGTATTCCATGAGATCGAACTTGCTGACCAGTCTCCCATGGGGAACCTTGTCGACTGCCTTACTGAAGTCCATATAGACCACATTATTACTCTGTCTTCATCAATCCTCTTTGTTACTTCTTCAAAAAGCTCAGTGAAGTTTGTGAGACATGATTTCCCACGCACAAAGCCATGCTGACTATCCCTAATCAGTCCTCTTCTTTCTAAATACATGTACATCCTGTCCCTTAGGATTCCCTCCAATAACTTGCCCACCACTGACGTCAGGCTCACTGGTCTATAGTTCCCTGGCTTGTCCTTACCTCCCTTCTTAGACAGTAGCACCATTTTTGCCAACCTCCAGTCTTCCGGCACCTCACCTGTGACTATTGATGATGCAAATATCTTAGCAAGAGGCCCAGCTTCTTCCGAGCTTCCCACAGATCAGGTCCCGGGGATTTTTCCACCTTTATGCGCTTCAAGACATCCAGCACTTCCTTCTCTGTAATATGGACATTTTCAAGATGTCACCATCTACATCCCTACATTCTATATCTTCCATGTCCTTTTCCACAATAAGTACTGATGCAAAAGACTCGTTTAGTATCTCCTCCGTTTTCTGCGGATCCACACAAAGGCCGCTTTGCTGATCTTTGAGGGGCCCTATTCTCTTCCTAGTTACCCTTTTGTCCTTAATGTATTTGTAAAAAATCTGTTTCATGTCCCATTTTTGCCCTCCTGATTTTCCTCTTAAGTATACTCCTACTTCCTTTACACTCTTCTAAGGATTCACTCGATCCCTCCTGTCCATACCTGACGTTGCTTCCTTCTTTTCCTTAATCAACCTCCGAAATGTCTTTAGTTATACATCATTCCCTATACATTCCAACCTTTCCTTTCACACTAACAAGAATGTAATTTCTCTGGATTCTCATTATTTCATTTCTGAAGACTTCCTATTTTCCAGCCGTCCCTTTACCTGTGAACATCTGCCCCCAATCAGCTTTTGAAAGATCTTGACTAAGACTGTCAAAATTGGCCGTTCTCCGATTTAAAACTTCAACTTTTAGATCTGGTCTATCCTTTTCCATCACTATCTTATATCTAATAGAATTATTATCGCTGGCCCCAAAGTGCTCCCTCACGAACACCTCAGTCACCTGCCTCTCCCGAGGTCAAAAGCAGGTCAGGTTTTGCACCTTCTCTTGTCCACATACGGAATCAGAAAAAGTTCTTGTACACACTAAACAAATTCCTCTCCATCTGAACCTATAACACGATGGCAGTCCCAGTCCATGTTTGGGAAGTTAAAATCCCTACTATTACCACCTATTATTCTTACAGACAGTTGATATCTCCTTGCACAAAACTCATTGGCTTACTTTGTTTTCCAACATCTTTTTTCCCGAATCCAGTGATCCTGTGACTTCATGTGGTCTACCTAATTACAATGAAAGCACCCAGACGTTTTAATTCTCTTTCTCCCTCAGGGATTTCCATTTTCTTCAGTGGTAAACTATCTTTACTATCATCAATGAGGTCTTCTGTTCCCTTATCACTTAAGGATTTCTCTTTTCCCAACTTTCTGTTCAACACAGATTGCAATTGATGTTGGAAGCCAATCTTAGATTCATGAACCAATTCATAATCATCAGCCATTTCAGCTGCTAATCTCGCGGTCTTTAACTATCTGCTCTTCTACATGCATTCTCAGTTCCTCAGGAACGAATTTTGAACTTCTCCAAAATAATCGTCTCTCAGTGACCATCATATGTTTGATCTGTTTTCAATGCTGTTATCCATCCATCAAAATTACTTTGTTTGATCCTTTCAAACTCAATGCATGTTTGACCAGGTTCCCTCCTTAGATTCCAAAAGCACTGTCTGTAGACTTCTGGTACTAGCTAGGTACACTGAAGTTGACATTTTCCACCTCCTTATACTCCCAGATTCCGTGCCCTGATTGTGATGAAAATGCCTCATCAACTCTATCTACCAACTTTGCTTGAATCAACAATACCCAGATGAAAAGACAGGGTTGATAAAGGTAAATTATTGGTTGGGGATTCTATAAGTGGGGGGAGGCAATGACTGAGAATTGGGTCCAGACCAAGTAAGGACTGGTGAGATATTAGGAAGCATTTCTCGACACAAAGAGTGGTTGATGTTTGGAACTCTCTTCCACAATACCAGTGGATTTTGGATCTGTTTTCCCTGTTAAATTTGAGATAGGTACCTTTTTGTTATGTAAAGATGTTAAAGGGATATAGGCGAAAAGCTGGTGTTTGGAGTTAGGCCACAGACCAACCACGATGGATGGAACAGGCTCGAGGGGACGGAAACCGAATCCTTTTTTATATTCCTCACTGGGATATGGGTGCCACTGGTTTGTATGAGATGTTTTGCACATCCCTGCTTTCCCAGAGATATTTGGAGTCACCCATAGGCTAGACAAGATAAGGACAACGGTTTCTCCCCAAAAGAGCGTAAATGAACCATAGTGATGATTCCCTAAAACAATCATTGTTAATCTCTTAATTCCAGACACTTTGTTAAATTGAGATTGAATTCCAATTAGTGGGATTCAAACCCAGGTACGCCAGAAATGACCTGGGTTTCGAGATTAATAGTCGAGTGATGACACCGCTACAGCATGCCCCCGATCCCCACCTTTATTGCTAATACTCTGTAAATGGTAACTCTATCGAAGTACCTGAAGGTGTCTACAGAATTGATAATAACTAATTAACTGTACATTGGTATATTGTTAACTTTGAATTGAACTTAATATCCTTTTTAAAATTAATGAGAAACTATATATTATTATAACAATAGGTGTGCATACCTGTGGATGAATAATTGTGTTCTCTCTGCCCTTTTACTTGGTGCAGAATATAATTATGTTTTATAGCGTCACGGAGTTATACAGACCCTTCAATCCAACTCGTTGGCACCAAACAGGTAGCCTGAACTGATGTCTTCCCATTTGCCAGCATTCGACCTGTATCCCTCTAAACCCTTCCTATTCATGTACCAATCCAGACCACAACCTCAGCCAAGTTTGGGATAGCACAATAATACTTTGAAAGGCAAGTGGTGAGGATGGTGCAGGGTATATAATCAGGCTAAACTAGTCAAGTAGAACATAATTTGGGAAAGTATAAGTTTATGCAAGTAAGTAGGAAGAACAGCGGAGCAGAATAGAATGTATTGAAGAGACATGCTGATGATATCATTCAAATATACTAGAATCATGCCTGAGGGTATCGAGATCTCAGATTCCATCTTATCCTGGTCATCTGAAGCATGACACACTGATGAAATATATTTGTCGCTGGTTAGCCAAATACTCGCCAAGACATTTATAGAACATAGAACATAGAAAAATACAGCGCAGTACAGGCCCTTTGGCCCTCGATGTTGCGCCGATCCAAGCCCATCTAACCTATACTAACCCACTATCCTCCATATACCTATCCAATGCCCGCTTAAATGCCCATAAAGAGGGAGAGTCCACCACTGCTACTGGCAGGGCATTCCATGAACTTACGACTCGCTGAGTGAAGAACCTACCCCTAACTTCAGTCCTATATCTACCCCCCCTTAATTTAAAGCTATGCCCCCTTGTAATACCCGACTCCATACGCGGGAAAAGGTTCACACTGTCAACCCTATCTAACCCCCTAATCATCTTGTACACCTCAATCAAGTCACCCCTAAACCTTCTTTTCTCTAATGAAAACAGCCCCAAGTGTCTCAGTCTTTCCTCATACGATCTTCCTTCCATACCAGGCAACATCCTGGTAAACTTCCTCTGCACCCGTTCCAGTGCCTCCACATCCTTCCTATAGTATGGCGACCAAAACTGCACACAATATTCCAGATGCGGCCGCACCAGAGTCTTATACAACTGCATCATGACCTCAGGACTCCGGAACTCAATTCCTCTACCAATAAAAGCCAGTACACCATATGCCTTCCTCACCGCACTATTTACCTGGGTGGCAACTTTCAGAGATCTGTGTACATGGACACCAAGATCCCTCTGCTCATCCACACTACCAAGTATCCGACCATTAGCCCAGTACCCCATCTTTTTGTTATTCTTCCCAAAGTGAATCACCTCACACTTAGCTACATTGAATTCCATTTGCCACCTTTCTGCCCAGCTTTGCAGCTTCTCTATATCCTGCTGTAACCTGCCACATCCTTCCTCACTGTCAACAACTCCTCCGACTTTCGTATCATCCGCAAACTTGCTCACCCAACCTTCTAACCCCTCTTCCAGGTAATCTATAAAAATGACAAACAGCAATGGTCCCAAAACAGATCCTTGCGGAACACCGCTAGTGACAGCACTCCATGAAGAAACTTTGCCATCAACTACTACCCTCTGTCTTCTTCCATCCAGCCAATTCCTAATCCAAACCTCCAACTCACCCTCAATGCCATATCTCCGTATTTTCTGCAGTAGCCTACCATGGGGAACCTTATCAAACGCCTTACTAAAATCCATATATACCACATCTACCGCTTTCCCCTCATCAACCTCCTTCGTCATTTCTTCTGCCTGTGAAAGTAATGTTTGTATGTGACAGTTTGATGAGATTTCAATGCTGGTTGCTTCTCTAATACCACATTTCCCATGTATAGTTTTTATGCTCCGTGGGATCACATAACCAATGCTGCATCAGGTGCACGTATCTATCCAAGGCCAAATTGACCGTCATGTTCAGCAGTGCTGACCCTTTGTCAGGAAAGTCAACGGCGCATCAACGAATTTGGGGATTCAGCATGATCATTTTCTGTGAACAAAACATCACAAACCTCACTGAGTCTTTTAGAGAAGGTGACCAAACAGGTCAATGAGTGAAAAGTTGTTGATGTGATGTATTTGGATTTCAGTAAGGCAGTTGATAAGGTTCCCCACTGTAGGCTAATGCACAAAATGTGGAGGCATGGGAATGAGGGTGATTTTGAGGTTTGGATCAGAAATGTTCTCTCAGAATGAAGACAGAGGGTGGTGTTTGAAGGGAAATGTTCATCCGAGAGTTCAGTTAGTAGTGGTGTACCGCAAGGATCTGTTTTGGGTCCACTGCTGTTTGTCATTTTTTTTATAAATGACCTGGATGAAGGCGTAGAAGAATGGGCTAGTAAATTTTCAGATGACACTAAGGTCGCTGAAGTTGGAGACAGTGGGGAAGGATGTTGCAGGTTATAGAGGGACATAGATAACTTGGAGAGCTGGGCTCAGAGGTGGCAAATGGAGTTTGCTGGAGAAACGTGTGAGGGTGATTCACTTTGGAAGGAGCAACAGGAATGCAGAGTACTGGGCTGAGGGTAACATTCTTGGTAGTGTAGATGAGCAGAGAAATCTCGGTGTTCATGGACATATATCCTTGAATGTTGCCACCCAGATTGTTAGGGTTGTTCAAAGATAACACACTGTACGCCTTATTGGCAGAGGGAATGAGTTTCGGAACCACGAGGTAATGCTGAAGCTTTACAAAACATTGGTGCAGCTGCACTTGAAGTATTACTAACGGTTTTGGTTGCCGCATTATTGGAAGAATGTGGAAGCTTCGGAAAGGGTGCAAAGGAAATTTATCAGGATGTTGCCTGGTATGGAGGGAAGGTCTTATGAGGAAAGGCTGAGGGACTTGAGGCTGTTTTAATTAGAGAGAAGAAGGGTGAGAGGTGATTTATTAGAGACATAAAAGATAATCAGAGTGTTAGATAGGTTGGACAGTGAGAGTCCTTTTCTCCGGATGATGATGGCGAACATGAAGGGGTACAGCTTTGAATTGCGGGGTGATAGATGTAGGACAGATGTCAGAGGTAGTTTTCTTTTACTCAGAGAGTATGTAGGACAGATGTCAGAGGTAGTTATTTTTACTCAGAGAGTAGTATAAGCATTGAATGCACTGCCTCCATCAGTCGTAAACTCGCTAATGTAAAGCACATTTAAATGGTCATTGGATAAATATATGGATGAAACTGGAAGAGTGTGGAAGGGATGAGCTTCAGATTGGTTTCACAACATCGAGGGCTGAAGGGCCTGTCCTGCGCTATAATGTACCATGTTCTATCATAGAGAGCCAACCCTGTTCCTGAGAGAGACCCTCCTCATGGGGGTCCCATTGTTTCCAGTTTCCCAGTGTCTGTGGTTGGGATTGTTGCCCCACTACAGCCTGTGATGGTGCAGTGTGGAGGGCACAACCTGCTGGTCAGGACCCAGCTGGATTGATTTGGAACCAGGAACCTGGTTAAAGCTGCTGACCTGACCCTTGGGACAGCAGGTTGTCAGCCAACCAGGCTCTACCCGGAAAACCACACTGTTCTCTTTGACTATGGGCTGCATGAATGTGGCAGCAGACTGCAGCTAATGGGAATTCTCCACACTTGCTGGGAGCTTGGGCTGTACATTGTTCCTGAATAACCCTGGCTTGGATGGCATTGATATTGAGGGAAGATGGGTCTCCTGCTTTAGCAATCCACAGTCAGGTTGTACTTTGGTTCTGGGTTGGATTTTGCTTTAACTGCTCTCTGTCCCTATCCTTGCGCTATCATCCGCATTGGTCTGATTCTCAGCTTGGGTTTTGTGTTTTCAGGTCCATTCCCCTGAGGCTGATCCTGGATTAGAGAGTGAACGGGACCGAAAGTGCAATCTCGTTGAGGGTGCAGGTGTATTATTGAACTGAGATGAGAATGTTGCTGGGATTGGCTTCCTGATGGAATTCCCTTTTCCCTTGCCTTTGGAATAACTGGTCCCCTGGGTTAAGATTGTTCCACTCCCTTTCCCATTTCCCTGAAGGTGTCCTCCTTTCATTTCCTTCCCACAATTACCAATCCTGACCATGTGCTCATCTCCCTTCACCAATGGTTGGGTGGGAGACCCACACCAAGAACATCTTTGAGCCATTCAGCCCTGCCAGACTGTCCCAGTTTAAAAATGTTGGAACTCAAGATTATTGTCCATGTTCCTCTCTCTTTTTTATGAATTGGATCAATTGCCTGAAATAGCAACAGCCTGTTATGCTGACATTTCCAGCTTTATGGGATAGAGAATTGTAATCATTCCAGGCCTGTGGAATTATGCATTACGTTGTAACATTGACTAAACCCTGACCTGTGAACTATTGCCCCCTAATAGTGGTCACTCCAGCTCTGGGGGAAACTGCCTCCTGGCCCTGAACCTGTCACACTCCCTACATAATCGTTCCAATGGGATGATGTTATTGTGAACCCTGTGTAGATCCTTCTCATTACAGATCAGTTCCTCATTTCTTAACCCCGTGTCTTTCAGATCAGTGGAAACTTCCTGACCCACACCCCAAACTATCCTGGATCTGTCATCGTGAGAAACAATGGAGCTGTTTTTCCCTTTGAGTGCCGTTATTTGAGATGAGAACCTTTATTCGATTGTCAATGTGATCCCCAGCTGCTGCTGTTGTCTGCCACTGCCCTAAAATGGCTGTTCTGTCTCTTCCTAGGAAGGGCAATGAGAGCATCAAGCCCACTGGATCCCATTCAGCTGCACGGGGTCTGGAGAAGGCCATCTGTCATTCTCCCTGTGTCTCATGAACAGGGTGTGATTGGTGACTGTGGAGGGATCTCCTGGTGTCACTCACTGGGAGTTACACCCACCGTCACCAACCCTTGTCCTCCTGTACTTCAGGTGACTGGTTTACAGAGCGCCCTTCCACTGTCTACTCCCTGGGAGACCTCATTCACTTTGAGGCGTCTGTTTCAATGGCCAACCAGGTGCCCGTGAAGCTGTGCATTGATCGCTGTATAGTTACACTGAGCCCTGACAATGACTCCAACTCGTCACACAGCATCATTGACTACAATGGGGATGGAGCTCTCTGCTTTCTCCAGCAGGTCCCATCTCAATGACTTCACTCCATTCACTACACGGGCCTTTGCCCATCTACAGTTACCTCGTGGACAGCAAAGCTTAGGACTCCTTTTCAATTTTTGTGTTGCCAGGAGATGAGCAGGAGCCAGACAAGCTCCGGTTGGACTTGGATGCCTTCCGTTTCTATGGAGATCGGCATTTCTTGGTAAGAGGAAGCTGCTGATTGGCTTCTCCATGGTGGGAGGGAGTCACTAAATACTGACTTGTTCTGAATGTGTCCCTCAGGGTTTCATCACCTGTCACATGAAAGTTGTTACAGTGGATCAGGGAGATTCCAGGAACAAAGCTTGTACTTTCTAGAAGCTCCAGAATGTGTAATTTCCCTCTCTCTATCCCTCAGAGATGTTGTTATTGGGAGAGGGATGCACCATGTGGTTAATGGACTGTTTCCCTTGTTTATTTGGACCCCATTGGAGGGATCCAACAGTGATATTTGTGCCTGTTGCCATGTGGGGAACTGTATTAGCACAAGGGAGATCCTACTCCCTTCCAGAGGAAGGAGAGATCTTCGAACTGAAGCTGCTAGGACATTGACCCTCTCGATGTTGGGGATCTTCTCCTCTCGCCCCTCTTCCTGACTGGAATATTTGATCTTGCAGAGAGGGAAGATGGACTGAAATGGGAAAGGAAGCCTCACTTGGCCTATCGATCATTCTGGATACTGAGCTGACTAACATGGCAACTGAGCCCCTGCCTGAGTTTGAAGGAAGGACGCAGGAGAAGTCTCCAGGTGGGGAGCTGCCTGCCTGCTAGTTTCCCTTTCTGTCCCTGTTTTCCCTTAATAACCATTGGTTTCCTACCTGTTTTTAGATTCCTTACAATGTGGAAACAGGCCCTTCGGCCCAACAAGTCCACACCGACCCGCCGAAGCCCAACCCACCCAGACCCATTCCCCTACATTATTTCCTTCACCTAACACTACGGGCAATTTAGTATGGCCAATTCATCCAACCTGCATATTTTTGTACTGTGGGAGGAAACCGGAGCACCCGGAGGAAACTCAGGCAGACATAGGGAGAATGTGCAAACTCCACACAGTCAGTCGCCTGAGGCAGGAGCTTAACCCGGATCTCTGGCGCTGTGAGGCAGCAGTGCTAACTACTGAGCTACAATGGTACTCGCTTACTTATTGCTCTTCATTATGTACAGTTAGCTGGGACACTTGTTAAAGCGGCTGGGCTCTCTGTGCAAGACCCAATTTACACTGAAACCTGACATGGAACTTGCTGTCCAATCAGGCAAGAATTGTACCACTGATGCAGTTGAGTAGAGTTGCTTGAACATAGACAGGATTAATGCTTTATTTGCTCTTTGTGTCATTTTATAAGTTTGATCATGAAAATAAAGGAATATCTTATCCCGTTCACCAACATAGCCTGGGTCACAGCATAATCACAAGTGTTAGTACAGCAACTCAGGAGTTGGAGTATTAAAAGCATGTAAAGATATGTCATTATAACCCAAATATGACATCCGATTGGTTGTGGAAAACACCATCAGTGAAGCCCACAACAGGATGAAATTCCCTGAGATAAGATAAAGTAAAATGATTGATTTCCTTCGTTTTTCCATTTCTGGGTCTCTTTGATTCTCAATACTGCTGTTTCCCCGAAGTTTCCTGCGGCTTTTGCTGGCTGTTAAGATGTGTCTTGTGGGAAAGACGATGAAAAGCAGAATCAGAACAAATGAAACCACTGGGATTAGAATATGATGAAGGAACTTAGTTGATGTCCAGATCCATGAAGACCGAATATTGTGATCTACATGACAAAACCAGGCAATGTTCATTAGCACATACTGACTAGTGAACATAAAATACCAAAAGATGTTCTTCAAGCAGCTCAAAGCACTAGCTATTCCCAGAACCAAAGCTGTTGTTTTGTCAATGCAACATATACTTTCTAATTTTTTTGCAAAATATTGCCACAAATCGTTCAAAGTTGAAAGTGACAGTGAACCAGACAGAACAGTCTGTAGCTGCCTAAAGCAAAATTGTATGAATGTTACATATACGGATGGACTCCAGGAAATAAAATTGTTCTCAGTAAAGAATTGGAATGTGTGTTAAGATCAAGTCAAAGATCACAACCAGTAGATCAGCCATTGCCATGCCAACCAGGTAGATTGTGAGATAATTCGAGAGACAACACTTACTTCAAGACATAATCACAATTGTCACAACTGTGAGAAAGGGGAAGAAAGAAGTCCATTATACATCCAGCAGGGAGCAGGTTCACCAGTTTGATTGCATCTAATGAGATTAAAAAAATGTTATACTGAATACTTAGATGTTTTTTAAAATGATTGTGCCTAAGATGAAGATGCAGTCATAATTGGTTATGTATTGGAGAGTGAAGACTTTTACTTCAGAGTACAATGGGACAGTGATGAGTTGGGTAAATGAACTGAGGAGTAGCAGATTGAGTTTCACTCAGATGAATGTGAGGTGCTGCATTTTGTCAAGGCAAGTCAGAGTAGGACATATATACTTAATGGAAAGGTCCTGGGGCGTATTGCTGAGCAAAGACCTTGGGGTGCAGGTTCATAGTTCCTTGTAAGTGAAGTCACAGGTAGGCTGGGTAGTGAGGACGATATTTGTGCCACTTGCCTTTATTGTTCAGTGCAATGAGTACAGCTGCTAAGAGGTCATATTGCAGCTGTACAGGACATTGGTGAGACCACTTTGGTATACTGTATTCAGTTCTGGTTTCCTTGCTATAGGAAAGATATTGTGCAGCCAGAAAGGAATCAGAACAGTTTTATAAGGATGTTGCCAGGGTTGGAGGGTTTGAGCTGTAGGGAAAGGCTGAATAGACTGGGGATCCTTTTCCTGGAGTGTTGGAGGCTAAGGGGTGACCTTTTAGCGGTTTATAAAATCATGAGGGGACATGGATAGGATAAATAGACAAGATATTTTACCTGCGCGGGAGATTCCAAAACTAGAGGATATACGTTTATGTTGAGAGTGGAAAGATTTAAAAGGAAACTAAGGGGAAACTTTTTTTTATCACAACGTGTGGTGCTTGTATGGAATGAGCTGGAGCGAAATTGGTTGAGTCTGGTACAATTACAAGCATCTGGATGGGAATGTGAGAGATTTAGAGATATCTGGTCAAATGGGACATGAGTAATTTTGCATATATGGTCGGCATGAACAAATTGGACCGAAGGGTCTGTTTCTGCTGTAGATCTCTATGACTTGATGACCACAAGAAGTCAGAACAGGAGGAGGCAATTTGGCCCCTCAATCCTCATCCACCATCAATAGGAACATGGCTAATCTAACATTATTAACCTCACTTTCCTCACCTTTCCCCATTATCAGCCATTTCCCAACTGATCAATATCTAGCCATTCGAACCTTAAATTTACACAAGGTCTCTACCCCCACAGCTGGTGATAGCAAGGCGTTTTGAAGATTTTTAACTCTGTCTGAGAGGGAATACCTCCTCATCTTGCTGTTTAATTGCCAGCCCTTTGCTTCCACCTATGGTTAGGTTATCGGAACACAAGAACCTCCCAGTATGGGTGTGGATGCCCAATGGTTGTATGAATGAGTTATTTTTCATCAATAATCCCTGAGCCCAGCAGAATTCAACTGTAGCACCAGGGTTTGATGGGTGTCACATGACATGATTGGGTGTGTCTCTAGCTTTAAGGGGAGAGAGCTATCATTGTCTGCATTGAGCAGCTCTCCTGAGACAGCACTTGCCAAACCCACTACCAGTTCCATCGAGAAGGAAAAGAAGAACAGATACATGGATGCAGTGCATCTTTTAGATGCCCCGTAATGCTGCGACTAAGTGTTGGTGGTAGAGGGAGAGTGTGTTTGTGGTTATGAAACCATCAAAGTGGGTTGCTTTGTCCTGAATGGTGTTGGCTCCTTGAATGTTCTTGGAGCCGCCCCCATCCAGGCAATGGAGTCCCACTCCTGTCTGCTGTCCTATATTTCAAATCATGACAATTAATCACTCCGTACTCTATACTCTCCAGAAACCGTTTTTATTAATGTTCATACATATTCTGTTTTAATTATCTGACAATAAATCCCACAGTGGAATTGTCCAATACGAGTGGCAGAGGTTTAAGGTGACAGGGGAAAGGTTTGAAGGAGTTGTGTCAGGATCTTTTTTTTACATGGGTAGGTAGGTGCCTTCGAAGTGCCAGGAGAGGTGGCAGAAGTAGATATGATGCCAACATCTAAGAGGCATTTAGAGAGACACCTGAAAAGACAGACAATAGAGGGATAGGGACCATATGCAGGGAGATGAGGTTAGTTTAGAATGGCATCATGGTCAGCACAGACATGGACAGAGCAGTAGCTGTTCATGTACAGTTCTATGGTTAATGTTAGAAATTTGAAATTAACACAGACCATTCCATGTGGCTCTGTTAGGTCATAAAGCCTTGTCAGTGTGGCTTTATAAATATGAACAATATTCACTGCATTCCCTGGGAGAATGGCAAAGATTGGAGCGACGTCGTGAGAATTTGGATGTACTCAAAAGATCAAACGGTCCCATCTCTTCCTTAATGAATGGATTAATTAATCGATGATTCTAATAACTTCCTAAGTAACTTCCTGAGAAGCTTTACGTTCTTCGTAAAGTGTGATGCCCTGTATCATATACATTAATCCAAACGGGCCCAAAGACGGAGTGTAGTGTATTGGTTTCTAACATAGGCACACAGGTTTATGTTACCGTCCAGTCCCCCTACTTATAAATCCCAGGATGTCACACTCTTTATTGCCCAATCTTTCTGCACAAATCCATCAGGGATCTTTGTTCCTGTCCCTCCTTTAAAATTTCACTGTGTCGCTCGTGTGCTCTGCCCTCATTTGTCCGATCATCTGTCATCTCCAACAGCTGATCATTGAATTGGGAAGACAGCTCATTTCAATTGGAGTGAGAGAATGTAGCGAGGGGTCAATATGCAAGCAATCAGACAGGCAAAGGACTCTGCTCCTTTAACTGTCTGTAGGAGCTGATTCTGTTCTAAACAGTGAAGTTGAAAGAGTCAAGAACAGTAGAACGCAGGGGTAGGCCCTTCCGCCCACTTAGCCTGTACCCACCCATGATGCTGTTCTAAACGAAAAACCTTTTGCCTCTACATGCTCCATAGATGTGTGTTCCCTGCCTATTGACAGATCTGCAAAGATGCCTTTTACACATTGTCATTATCTCCACCTTCACTAACTTCTCTGGCAGCACATTCCAGGCAATTACCTGCGCTGGGCAAAATAACCTGCACCTCCCATCTCCTATAAATTGAACCCCTTTTACTCTAAGCCTATGTCCCCGACATCTATTCCCTGAGAAAACCATTCCAACTATCCATTCTCTCTGTGCCTCTCACAGTTTTGTAAACTTCGATCAAGTCACCCCTCAGCCATTAGCATTCAAGTGAAAGGTGTGATTTCATACAGTTTCCAATTCAATGAAATAGACAGAATTACAGGATGAAGTGGGTGATACATTAGTTCTCTGACCCAAAGAGTTAGTAGGGACCAAATGTTCTGTGACCGTATATCCAATGAATTTAGAGAGAGGAGCAGGTTGATTAGATTACTTACAATGTGGAAACTAGTCCTTCGGCCCAACAAGTCCACACCGACTTGCAACCACCCAGACCCATTCCGCTCCATATGCCCCTGCACCTAACACGACGGGAAATTTACCTAACCTGCACATATTTGGACTGTCGGAGGAAACCAGAGCACCCAGAGGAAACCCACGCAGACACGGGGAGAATGTGCAAACTCCACACAGTCAGTCGCCTGAGGCGGAAATTGAATTCAGGTCTCTGGGTCTATGAGGTAGCAGTGCTAACCACCGTGCCACCGTGCTGCCCACGGAATTATAGTCTGGGGCAGATGTGACAAAGGAGCAGCGGTCCAAAAGCTGGTGTAATTTCAATAAACCTTTTGGGCTATAACCTGGTGTCATGTGACTTCTGACTATGTCCACCTCAGTTTAACACTGGTATCACCACATCAAGAGACAGAAAGAGAGAGAGAAAAAGGAAAGTGATACACAAACGAGTGAGACATTAGTGTAGACACAAGGATAAAGACAAGATGGCATTCAAAAGGAAAGAGATTGACGTGAAAAGGGAATTGTTTAAATACTTGATGTACATTATTTCTCAGACAACAAGGTTAGAAGTTGAGAGGGATGAATCAGAAAGGTGAGGGTGTGCTGGGATTTGAACACAACAGTTAAAACATTGACTGCGCAGTTTCAATGGTCCAGGGAGCTGTTTTAGTCAGTGAATACAATGGGGATGGGGCGGTTAGACCCTACATAAATTTGATATAGGCAGCAGAGGTTGGAGAGGCTGTGATTTCTGCAGGATAGAGCTAGGTGATTGGCCAGGACAATATTAGACAATATGGTGGGCATTTCCCAAAGGTACAGATTGGAGATGGGATTAGGCAGGATTAGTAGTACAGCGGGTAATAGAGAAAATGGCAGTGTGAGGAATTCAGCTCAGACTCAAAGAGATAGTTAACTGTCAGAACAATATCGTTCAGACTCAGATATTAGCGAGGGAAAGATTTGGTAGCTAGGAACAGTGTTGGTGGCAGAGGCGAAATACATTGGTAATTTCAGGATACAAAACACCTTGGCATGGGATACGGTTAACAATGGTTCATAATTTACTAGCTGGATGTAGACAGCAAGCCATGGTAACAAAGATAAGAGATCAAATTTCAAAAACAATAATGTAATGAATATTAATAATTATTGTTTGAACAACCGGAGTGTTACTAGGAACAGTAATAACAGCAAGGAAGAAGAGATGAAATAATAAGAAGAGAACAGAAGTAAAGATTTGTTTAGAGTCAGCATCTGGAGAATAAGTCTTACCAGGGACACCAATGATAGCGAGGATGGGATAGTAAATATGTTGGATTAAGAGAAGGACACAAAAGATCGGTGTTTGTACTGGGAGTCCATCATAATTTGCAGAAAGGTATTTAAGTTCCCAAAAGATGCTCTGCCTGAATGTTACATTTGTATCTGCAGTTTTCAGATTCCAATCTATTTCCTTAACATTCCAGTTTACAACTCTCAAATTCTAAACAATTCACTCTCCCTCTTTCTGGAGATATCTATCCTGTTCCTGTTGTCACTGATGCTCCCTTTGACACTGATGTAAACGTTATTGGATTGAATCCTTTATTGAGACATGAGAAACCACTCTAGTGACACAGTCATGGTGAATGTAGAACACAATTAATTCCAATCATTGAACAGTCACTTTTACCCCTTTCAAATTCAGCCTTTTGTTACCACAACAGGTTGAATATTTCTTGAGTCCAACTGGGATGTGTCATGCTAGCTGAGGGAAAGCAAGTTGGGAACAGTCAGGGTTTACAATCGGATTGGATTTGGGAATGATTCCCAGAGAAAAAGGAGTTGTCCTGTTGGTAAAAAAAAAGAGTAGGGGAAACTGTAATCCTTCTTCCCGTCAGCTGGTGGTAAGATCCTGTATGCCATCATCCTGGACCAATATCTTTGGTGCTTTGAAGGTTCGGGTTAATGATTGCTAAGAAACACACAGATGTTGATGGGAAATCCGTACCTCACAATGCTGATTGGGGATTTGTATCGGTTAGAGAGGATTGATGAGGGTAATTCCATTGATGCTGCAAACATGTTTCAGGATACTATAAAGTAGAAAGTGGCTAATGGTTGTGATTTCAATTATAGGTTAGCAGACAGGAGTGGGATGGAATACTCCCACTTGCCTGGATTGGGGCAGCTCCAACAATATTCAAAAAGCTCAACACCATCCAGGACAAAACAGCCCACTTAGATGGCTTCATAACCACAAGTGTCCACTCCCTCCATCACCGACGCTCAGTAGCAGCATTATGGAGCGTCTACATTCTGCACTGCATCGATGTATCTGTTCTCCTTGACCTTCCAGATGAAAGTGGTCGTGGGTTTGGAAGGTGCTGTCTCAGCGCCAATGGCCCAACATTGTGTTATGGGGGAGCTGCTAAAAGCAATTTCCTTCTCCCGCTTATGGCCCTGTGGATCGTATATCCATTAATATCTCTACACCACTGCAGTTCCACTTTGGAGATCCAGCACTGATACTAAGGTTGGATCTGGGAGCATTCCCAAAAGCAACCACATCTTTCCATAATATGGGAATGGTGGTGTCTGATTAATTGGGAGTTCTCAGGAGACAGGTTTGGAAATTCTGTCCTTAAGTTCCAAACCCGATGGAATCTGATGTTAGGCTGCTGGACGCTACTACACCACAACTGGGTCTCAGCAAATCCCCTTTCCCCCGTCCACCCCAGAAACAACAGAGTGTCTCTCCAGATCTCCAGATTCTCGAACTAATGTCACCCCATCACACAAATTTCAGCCTGGCCTGTGTGTGGTCATCTGAAACAAATGGATCTTGAGTTGTTAAACTAGGTGTAGATCTGAGGCACTTGTGTTCAAAAGCAGAGCTCAGATTGTTGAAAAGCTTAAAGCACACAAGTGCTCCCCTGTGTCACCCCCCTGTGGATCAGCAGAGCACACAGTACATGGTGTAATGCGTGCTGTTAATAAACAAAAGCTGGACAGGATTGGAACACCAATCGTTCCTCTCCCACAGTCCATAGGGTGTAGGTACATCAACAACTCCATAAAGGTGGGAATGCTAGGATTTTCACCCAGCGGCACTTGAAGGAATCGTGATTCATTTCCAAGGTAAAGTGGTGAGTGGTTTGGTGGGGAGCTTCTTACAATCCTTACAGTGTGGAAGGAGGCTCTTCCATCCATCGTATCCACACAATACAAACCCTCCAAACAGCATTCAACCCAGACCCATCCACTCCCTATCACTCTGCATTTACCATGCTAATCCACATTACCTTGCACATTGATCAAGTCAGAGAGATGTACAGCATGGAAACAGACCATTCAGTCCAACTCATCTATGCCAACCAGATATCCTAACCTAATCTAGTCCCATTTACCAGCATTTGGCCGACATTCCTCTATCCCTTCCTCTATCCCATCCAAATACATTTTATATTCATAGATTCCCCACAGTGTGGAAACATGACATTCAATGCAACAAACCCACACTGACCCCAAGGAGCATTTGGAAGGTGTTGTATGAGTATTTTTGGCCCAAGCATTGGGGAACTGCTTAATGCAGGCAATGATAGCTCCCTCCCCTTAAAGCTACAGACACACTTTATCATGTCATATGACTCCCATCAAACCCTAGAGCCACAGTTTAATTCTGCTGGGCTCAGGGACTATTGATGACAAATGGCTCATTAATGCATTAGTACTGGGAGATTCTTGTGTTTAATTGGGGGCAGGCTTCCTGATGCTGGGAATCTGATGCCAAACCTCCCAGCCCCTAAAACACTCCCGTCGGCTCAAATAAATTCCTCCAATCGTTTAAAGCAGTAACTAAACAATAAGTAAAGGCTTCATCCAGGACAGCCATGTTTTATTGCACAGATTCAGCAGAGATCAAACGAGGGATTTAGTCTGATGAAATCCTTGTACAGCAGCCTGTGGAATTAGACTGTTCACCTCACACTAATACAGGATCACTGAGCAGTGAATGGATACAGGAACCTTGCCAATTTCCACAGAGAGACGCAGAGCGCCCACATTCCTTATGACTCCATCACTTTTACCCACCACCCATGCAATTTCATTTTATCTGACTCGACCCCTCCCTCTCTCGCTCCATCTCTCCCTCTCCCTCTGTCTGCCCCGTCTTTCTCTTTCTGTCTCTCTTTCTCCCTCTCTTTCTATCTCTATCTATATCTCTATTTTGTATATACTTCGGTCTGACTCTCATCTCTCTCTCACTCACACCCTCTCCCTCCATCAGTCTGTCCCTCTCGCTCACACCCTCTCCCTCTGTTTGACTGTCTCTCTCACTCACACCCTCTGCCTCTGTCCGGCTCTCGCTCTCAGACACACACACACTCTCCCTCTGTCTTACTTTCTCTCTCACTCCATCCTCTACCTATGGTCTGACTCTCTGTCTTACTCACACCCTCTCCCTCTATCTGACTCTCTCTCTCACTCATACCCTCTCTCTCTGTAGGACTCTTTATCATTCCCGCCTTCTCCCTCTGTCTGACCCTCTCTCTCTCTCCATCTCTCTCTCTGTTTCTCTTCGTCACTCCTACCTTCCCTATCTCTCTGCCTGTCTCTCTCTTTTCACACCCCCACTCCCTCCCTTTTCCACTGACTGAATCTCTCTCCCTCCGTCTCTATCACACTCTCTCGGTCGTCCTTCCCTCTCCTCTAACACAGAGATGGTTGGGGGTTGGAGGAGCTGAGTGGTTGAGAGGCTAGAGAGATGTGGAAATGGTGGGAGGAGGGAGGAAATTGGAGAGAGATAGAAAGAAGAGAGAGAGCCAGAGACAGCAGGAGAGTGAGAGAGAATGGGAGAGAGATAGAGAGAGCGAGAGAGAGATGAATGGAGATGGGTGCAGAAACTGGAGGTGAGGGGAGAGAGAGAGAGAGAGTGAAAGGGAGATGTGGAGAGAAAGAAAGAGTGCGCAGAGAGAGAGAGAGAGAAATGAGGAGAAGGAGAGGATTATAAGAAATGGGGAGAGAATGCAAGGGAGGGGGTGGGAAGAGTGAGAGTGAGGGTTGGAGAGAGGGAGAGAGACAGAGAAAGAGAGAGAGTGAGACAGCTACGGTTGAGTGGAGATAGAGGAACGAGGTAAAGTTAAGAATTATGCCCGGCCAGGTCAGAGTGGGGGGCCCCAGAGGTGTTAGTAAGGCCAGGGCTACTTCAACCCAACACCCGAGCTCAGTCCCCAGCCCCTCACCTTCGCTGAGGACGAGAACTTGGGGCTGAGTCTATCTCTCTCTCCAGCTCAGTTTCTTCAACATAAAGACAAACAACAATATTATTCACTCTGCTGACTGGCGCTTTTTCATGGAGTGTTTAACTGTTTACAAATTGAAGTGAGTGATATAGTCAGTGGGATGGTGCCTTTTGTCACTGGCCCCTGAGGTGAGAGAAACATTTAAATGCTTCCCTATAACCATCCCTCCCCCTCAGCGGGATAAAGTTAGACAAACCAGTGTTACCCTCAGTCTGTTGCCCCAGCGACAAGATGCTTCATTGCTGAAAAACTGAACTGAAATGAGAAAATCCAGGATGGATTGATTCTTGAGTGAATGTGATTGATTGATGAATTTAGGTAAAGGGATGCATCAGCACATTCTTCAGCTACTGTCTGAACTTAGTCTGGGTCACGGCATAAAACGCAGTGTTTGTGCAGCAACTGAGGAGCTGCAGCATGAAGCCCGGATCCTGCTCAAAGCCGTGGAGATTCACAGACCGATACCCAATATCCCACATCTGGTGCCATATGGAATACACCATTAATGCTTACCGTAACAGGATGAAATTGGCTGAGATCACAAACAGTAAAATTATGGATTTTTTTTCGGTTTCTCATTTGTGTGTCACACTGACAGTCCCCATTAGTGTGAGGACGGAGTCTCCTGCGGGCTCTGCTGTTCACTAAAGTGCGACTTACATTGAGCAGCAGTATCATTAGAAATGGGAGATCCTGGGTAAGAATGTGGTGGAGGAACTCAACTGTGACCCAAGCACGGGAGGATTGATCACCGACTTATATCACAAAGCTAGGGAATGTTCCACAGTGAATACTGAGCTGTCAGTTTAAAATACGAGAAAGAAGTTTTTAAACAGTTCAGCACAGTCACTGCTTCCAGAACACAGTTTTCTCACTGCAATATTTGCTTTTCAGTTTCTGGCAACAAATGCCCAAGATAAAAGTGACGGTGAAACAGACAGAACAGTCAGTGGCTGCATAAAGCAGGGCAGCGCGGACATTACACACCGGGATGGACTCCAGGAAATAAAAGTGTTTCTGATAAACAATGGAAATGTGTCTCAGCATCAGGTCCAGAATAATAATCAGTAGATCCGCCAGTGCCATGGCCCCCAGGTAACGTCTGACACATGGAGACAATCCACAATCTGTACAAAGCAGCACGATGATCGTCACTACGTTAACTGTGAGGAAGGAAAACAGGCACATTATGCATCATCCTGGAGGCAAAGTAATCAGTCTGATTGAGGACCCAGTGAGATTTTAAAACGTGCCACTGTATTCAAAATTTATTGATAGAATTGGGGTCGAACCTAAAAAAAAGGTAAGATCTGAATTAATGAGAAAGATATGTCATAAAACACTAGAGACCCTCTCTTCCCAACACACATATCCATGAGAACAGCTGGTTTCTCGAACATTCCCAAACACTCAATCACTGGAGTGCAGTCAAAGGTCACTTCTGTCGCGTTCCAATATGGAGGGTGAAAACTTTGCTGTCCTGAAGGACTCTCTCCCAGTTTCTTGAAACTAAATGGAAGCTGGGGTTTTCTGTCTTTTAGTCTAAATTGTGGCCGATCCTCTGTTGTGAAAAAATGTAAATGCAGGGGAAACGTATAAACCCCTTTAACTGCCTGAGGAGACTTCGGAACAGTATCTCCTTCTCCCTGGAACGGGATATTTTCCCGGGGGATCTTATCTCTTGTTCCATTCACTGACATCCAGCCATTCACAAATAATGTCAGTTTTAGAATATTCTGGGGAATGTCGAGTACAGAATGTTCTGGGAATGTTGAGTATAGAATGTTCCAGGAATGTTGGGTACAGAATCTTCTGGGGGATATTTGGTGCAGAATGCTCCAGAGACTGACGTGTATAGAATATTCCAGGGAATGTCACGTATACAATGTTCCAGGAAATGTTGGGTACAAAATGTTCCAGATAATATTGGATATAGAACTTTCCAGGCAGTGTCGGGTATAGAATGTCACGGGGAATGTGGGGTAAAGCATGCTCCGGGAAATGTCAGTTATAGAAATGTCCGGAGAATGTCGGCTATAGAATGTTCCAGGTGTTACAACATGGGGTAAGCCCTGCTGCTTAATTTAAAACCAGCAACGCAGAAAAAGGTTTATCCCGTGCATCTGTCAAACTTCGAGTGGCCAAAAACCACGTTAAGTAAAAATGAACAACTATATTTCTTAACATATAACAGAGAATAATTAACTAATATTCACAAGCCCTTACTCTAAACTACCTTTTTGTCTTTCTTTCTATAATACTTGTCCGATGAAACTCCCAATTAAGATTTACAAACCAAAACTTATTATCTCAAAACCAGGCAACTTTTGGTTCTTCCATTTGGATTTTCCTGTGTCTTCTTTTTTTTTCTTCATCGGGATTTCTGCTTCGCAGGTTATTGATTGACAAAGGTACTGTAAAGTACCGAAAAAGGTACACTTTTGAGAACTATTTTTCAGGCAGTCTGTTTCCATGCTGGGCATCGCAGTTCTCCTCCCAACTGGTCAATTTTCCCCGGTGGTATACCCCAGAGCATTGGATTGTCTCATTGGCTTTTAAGATTGCCATTATACGCAATTCAAACTGAATTGGTGTTTGGTATTTTTTCGGAGAATAACCTAAATTGATTGGCCTAATTTGAATCTGATTTTTGTCATTTCCAGTCAACCAGCTACCTCAGTAGCTGGTGCACATGCTGTATTGTGTCTTATTGAAAACACTTGGTTCTTTCACCGTTAGCTTTTATTCCCTTAAAAGGTATAGTTCTCCCACATCTTCATAACAGAGGAAATACCTGGTATGCAATGTCCCGGGGAATGTTGGGCACAAAATGTTCTGGTGAATGTCAGGTATAGAATGTTCTGGCGAATGTTGGGTACAGAGTGTCCTGGGGAAAGTTGAGTATAGAATATGACAGAGTCAGAAATGGCATAAAAGACCTTTAAACGGCAGCACGGTGTCTCAGTCGTTAGCACTGTTGCCTCACAGTGTCAGAGGCCCTGGTTCAATTTCAGCATCAGGCGACTGTCTATGTGGAGTTTGCACATTCTCCCTGTGTCTGCAAGGGTTTCCTCCCACAATCCAAAGATGTGCATATAGGTGAATTGGCCATGCTACATTGCCCACAGCATTCGGGGAAGTAGGTTAGGGATATTAGTCAGAGGTAAATATGGAGTGATAGGGTCGGGGAATGGTTCTGGGTAGGTTACTGTTTGGAAGGTCAGTTTGGTCACGTTGGGCCGAAGGACCTGTTTCCACCATGTTGGGATTCTCTGATAAAGGCTCTTCTACCCATTAAGTTTGGTGAGAATCCATAAGACCATAAGACATAGGAGTGGAAGAAAGGCCATTCGGCCCATCGAGTCCACTCCGCCATTCAATCATGGCTGATGCGCATTTCAGCTCCACTTACCAGCGTTCTCCCCGTAGCCCTTAATTCCTCTAGACAACAAGAATCTATCAATCTCGGCCTTGAAGACATTTAACGTCCCGGCTTCCACTGCACTCCGTGGCAATGAATTCCACAGGCCCACCAGTCTCTGGCTGAAGAAATGTCTCCGCATTTCTGTTCTGAAATGACCCCCTCTAATTCTCAGGCTGTGTCCACGGGTCCTAGTCTCCTCGTTTAACGGAAACAATTTCCTAGCATCCACCTTTTCCAAGCCATGTATTATTTTGTACGTCTCTATTAAGTCTCCCCTTAATCTTCTAAACTCCAACGAATACAATCCCAGTATCCTCAGCCGTTCCTCATATGTTAGACCTGTCATTCCAGGGATCATCCGTGTGATGGACACGTTCCAGTGCTAGTATGCCCTTCCTGAGGTGTGGGGACCAAAACTGGACACAGTACTCCAAATGAGGCCTAACCAGAGCTTTATAAAGTCTTAGTAGTACATCTCTGCTTTTATATTCAAACCCTCTTGAGATAAGAGACAACATTGCATTCGCTTTCTTAATCACGGACTCAACCTGCATGTTTACGTTTAGAGAATCCTCGACTAGCACTCCCAGATCCCTTTGTGCTTTGGCTTTATTAATTTTCTCACCATTTAGAAAGTAGTCTATGTTTTTATTCTTTTTGCCAAAGTGCAAGACCTCGCACTTGCTCACGTTAAATTCCATCAGCCATTTCCTGGACCACTCTCCCAACCTGTCTGTCGCCTCCCCACTTCCTCAGTACTACCTGCCTGTCCACCTAACTTCGTATCATCGGCAAACTTCGCTAGAATGCCCCCGGTTCCCTCATCCAAATCATTAATATATAATGCGAACAGCTGTGGCCCCAGCACCGAACCCTGCGGGACACCGCTCGTCACCGGCTGCCATTCTGAAAAAGAACCTTTTATCCCAACTCTTTGCCTTCTGTTAGACAGCCAATCCTCAATCCATCCCAGCAGCTCACCTCGAACACCATGGGCCCTCACCTTGCTCAGCAGCCTCCCGTGTAGCACCCTATCAAAGGCCTTTTGAAAGTCTAGATAGACCACATCCACTGGGTTTCCCTGGTCTAACCTACTTGTTACCTCTTCAAAAAATTCCAACAGAATCACACAACCTCACAGTAGGAATCTCTCCCCAAACTCAACTCAATTGTCAATTTCTACCCAATAAACAGTGAAACTCAGCCAAAATCTCGAACATTTGATGTCAGACCATCTTTTATAAACGTACAGATGCTATCACTTATTCGGAGATCTCCCTGACCTCCTTTTTCGTTCTGTCAAACTCTCCCAGTTGTAAGATTTTCTGGATATTCAGTTTCCAATATCGGTCACCTTGCAGCCATTTCTCTCTAATACCATTAAATCAAATTCATTTCCCTCGAAGTACATATTGAACCCTCAATCCTTTTTCGAAAATACAACACAATTCAGGTCGACTATCTTTCAGCCAGCTTTATTCCGCATTATTCCCTGCTCCATTGCTTCCTTTATTCCTCATTTGGACAGCTCAGGAAACGGTCTGACATCATCATACTCACAGAATCAGGCGTGATGGGTAATGCTGCATGATGCCCCATCACCATTCCTGGGTATATCCTGCCCCACTGGCAGGTCAGACCCATCAGTGGTGGGAAGACTGTGGGATACAGTTAAGAAAGGAGTGACCCTGGAATTCCCGATTCCAAAACCTGGGATTCTCATGGTAACAGGTAAACGTTATGAAGGAAATCTCCTCATGGTAAACATCCACTGCCCTACACACCACCCTTCGGTGATAACTCTGGTCCCCACGATGTTGAAAACAAATTGGAGGAAGCACTGAGAGAGACAAGGACACAGAACGCACTCTGGGTGTGAGGGTTCAATGTCTATCACCAAGAGAATCTTCACAGTCCCACCACTGACTGAGCAGGGACAGGCATCAAATACACAGAAGTCAGACTGAGGGAAATGATGGGGGAAACAACAAGAGGGCAACATTCTCACCACACTCCTTGTTACAGGTGTAACTGTCCCTAACAGTATTGCAGGAGCAGCCAAAACACAGTCTTGTCAGAGAGAACATCTCAGCCTCATAATGAAGATACTGCCCATTGAGTTCTGTGGCACTACCTCCTGTGAAGTAGGACATACTTCTAAAAGACTGAGCAAATGGAAACTGGACATCCATGAGCCACTGTGGACTATCAGCAGCTGCAGAATCAATGGTCTTCCCTCCATCATCAACTCAGAAGTGGGCTGTTCACTGATAGTTCCACAATGTTCAGCACCATTCACAGATACGCCTATACTGGAGCAGCCGATTCAGCCCTTCAAGGCAGGAACAGAGTGAAGCCATTCAGCTATTCAAGCCTTGACTTAACAATTGGGGCAGATCTTTTAATCTCTCATATCTGTTACACAGGCAATGGAAGGGAGCATTCAACCTTTCAACGGTGTTACACAGGAATACTGGGAGGTCTGTTTACTTAGCTGGAAGCAGGGGGATGTTATGGATAAATTAGTCTGCACTGTTTAACACAAATTAATTGTGGCAATCATGTAGGGTAACACGGTGGCGCAGTGGTTAGCACTGTTACCTCACAGCACCAGTGGCCTGGGTTCAATTCTTGCCTGGGGCGACTGTTTGTGTGGAGTTTGCGCATTCTGCCTGGGTTTCCTCTGGGTGCTCCAGTTTCTTCCCACACTCCCAAGATGTGCAGGTCAGGTGAATTGGTCATGCTAAATTTCCCGTCGTTTTAGGTGCATTTGTAAGAAGGAAATGGGTCTGGGTGGGTTTCTCTTCAGAGGGTTGGTGTGGACTTGTTGGGCCAAAGGGCCTCGTTGGACAGTGTAGGGAATCTCATCGAATGACACAGTGACCAACGCTGTGTCCTCAACTATGTGCAAACTGTATCAACAGTTTAGCTAATTGGATCAACCACTAAACTAAACTAGTGGATGACAATAACTTTGGTAGGAAACAAAGTTATCAAAAGGATGGAGAAAATTGATAACAATTTGGGAGATGGAATGCAACATGGATAACTATGAACCTGTGAATTTTTCAGGATAAATTTGCATGAATTTATAACATGTATGAACCTCTTGAAAACAGAGAGTGTTTTCTGAATTTTAAAGTCAACTTAAAATGCAGGCTCAGCTGCCCGAGCAGAAAGGCTGAGAGATTACCTTTTCCAAAATAGATACACGTAACGATTGCCTGTTCAATGGATACCCGAGTTTTAGTTGCTTTTTTTAGAGTTCGAATTGAACCAATTATTTAAATTATACCCAGAATACTAAAACCCAATCGAATTTGAATTTGTTATTTTGACAACATTGAACCAATGAGGACCGTATGGTGTAGAGAAAAATAAAAATCACGGCTATTTGAAAATTAGTCAGAGAGTAACTGCCACCAATCAGCCGAGTAACTGCTGTCGAGCCGGAGAGCTCACTTCCATCTAACATCTGCTCTCAAAGAAATGAGAAAGCACTCTCTATCAAAGATATTTTTTCCTATAACACATACTCACAGTAAAAAAAAAGAAGCAGACCCAGGGAGATCAGTGGGCAGAAGATTAATTGGAGCAGAGAAGACAGAGGCCGTGTGATTTTGAAATTAACTCAATGAAATGTTTAATAATTGTGTTATTGGAACAACATTTCTTAGAGTTAGGGTCATATAATTATTAGTTAAGAAGGGGGGTGCTTGGATTTGTGAATAGTTTTTGTTTAGTGTTTTCTTTTTGAGTGAAGAAAATACATTGTTATGTTTTCTTTAAGTCATGGAAATTAGAAATTGCCTTTCACTCACATTTTAACAGATTATGAAACAAGGTGAGCTTTTCTGGGTGTTTGATTTAAATAAAACGAAAGGTTTGATCTCCATGTGTAACAGAATAGAAGGCTGTATGTTACATAAACAGAGAAATATTACAGCATTGTGTGATACGATGTGTACTGGAGGGGACATGGGAAGTGTTGTTTCATCTCCCTGATGAACTACTCACTGATATTCCCAATGGCCCCATTGGTCTCAGTACACACCAGGTATTCTGATGTGATTGGTTGACAGTGCGGAGTAGTGAGTGGGAAGATCAAAGGGATGGCCTTAATCCGAGAGGCCATCCTTTCATTCATGGAGGGAAAGGCAGAAGGGCCAATCACAGAAATAAGAACACAAAAAGTCATTGTAAAACTAGTTGAAATGGTTAGTTATATCACATTCTTAATCCACCGCGTAGAACCAGCCCAGATACCATAAATCCAGATGGAATGCAGCATGAAAGTGTTGTGTAGAGCAAGCTCTGCTCAGTCCAAACTGGACTAGATATCTGTCCAGCACAGGGAGCTATGCAGAACACAGCAGTGCATTGATCTATAAACCCAGACTAGATATCTGTCCAGCTCCTGGAGCTATGCAGACCACAGTAGTGCATTGATCTATAAACCTGGACTAGATATCTGTCCAGCACAAGGAGCTGTGCAGACCACAGCAGTGCAGTGATCCATAAACCCGGACTTGTCATCTGTCCAGCATGGGGAGCTATGCAGACCACAGCAGTGCATTAATCTATAAACCCCGACATGTCATCGATCCAGCACGGTGTGCTACGCACACCACAGCAGTGTGTTCATTCATAAACCCGGACTAGATTTTAATTTTCCTAACAGACAATGGAATGCCAGGGCATTAAGGGCTTAGATGGTGTGGAATTTAAGTGTGTTCAGGAAAGTTTCCTCAGTCAGTATGTAGAGGATCCGATTCAGAAAGAGGCAAAACCTGACGTACTCTTCGGAAATAGGGCAGGACAGGTGACAGAGCTGACAGTGGGGAACACGATGGGACCAGTGACCATAGTTCTAGTACTTTTAAAATAGTCATGGAGATGGAGAAAACTGGGCCACAGGTTCAAGTTCTAAACTGGAGCAAGGCGAATTTTGATGGAATTAGATAGGCGCTTACAGAGGTTGATTGGAGTAGTTTGTTCGCAGGCAAATTGACCTCGAGCAAGTGAAGAAGGGCTTCCTGAAGAAGGGCTTATGCCCGAAACGTCGATTCTCCTGTTCCCTGGATGCTGCCTGACCTGCTGCGCTTTTCCAGCAACACATTTTCAGCTCTGATCTCCAGCATCTGCAGACCTCACTTTCTCCTCGAGCAAGTGAAGTCTTTACAAGTGAGATATATGGAGTTTCAGGTCTATATGGTCCTGTGAGGGTGAAGGGCAAGATTAGTAGGAATAGGGAACCATGGATGAAAAGAGATATTGAGGCTGTGGCCGAGAAAACGATGTAGGTGATGCTCAGGTCCAGGCAGCTGGAATCAAGGGAATCCCTGGAGGTATATAGGGAATACAGGAATTTACTGAAGAAGAAAATCTACAGGGTGGAAAGGAGGCACGAGATCGCCTTGGCTGAGAAGATTACAGTGAATCCAAAAGAGGTTCTTTAAGTATATTAAGTAAAGAATAACTGGAGACAGAAACGTGCCGCTCAAGAACGAAAGTGGGCATGTATGTGTAGAACTGCAGGAGGTCCTCAATAGATATCTGTCCAATATGTTTACTGTGCAGAAAGACATGAAGACTTGGGAATTTAGGGAAGTTAGTAGTTATATCTTGGGGACAGTCCAATATCACAAGAGAGGAGGTGTTGGATGTATTAGAATGTATGAAGGTGGATTAACCTCGTGGTCCTGACCAGATCTATCTAAGGACATGGCAAGAGGCTAGGGAAGAATTCACGGGAGCCCTGGCTGATATTTCTGCATCATCGTTAGACAAGGGTGAGGTCTCAGAAGACTGAAGGGTAGCGATTGTTGTGCCATTATTCAAGAAGGGCGGCAAAGAAAATCCTGGGAACGATAGAGCAGCAAGGTTATCCTCTGTGGTGGGTAAGTTACTTGAGAAGATTCTGAAAGATAAGATATATGCGCATTTGGAAAGACGGTTTGATTCGGTGTAGGCAGCATGGCTTTGTTGTGGGAGATCATGCTTCACAAATTTCTTAGAATTCTTTGAGGAAGTGTCCAGGAAGGTTGACGAGGGCAGAGCAGTAGACGTTTTCAATATGGATTTCAGTAAGGCCTTTGATAAGGCTCCACATGGTAGGCTTCTCAGGAATGTAGATCGCAATGTATCCAAGAGGAGCTGGTAAATTGGATACACAATTGGCTTGATGGTAGGAAGCAGAGGGTAATAGTGGAAGGTGGTTGTTGGACTGCAGGCCTGTGACTAGTGGAGTGCCTCAGGGGTCAGTGTTGGGCCCATTGCTGTTTGTGATCTATACCAATGATTTGGTTGAGAATGTACAAGACATGATTAGTAAGTTTGCTGATGACACTAAAATATGCGAGATTGTGGACAGTTAGGAAGGTTATCAGAAAATGCAGTCGGACCTTGATCAGCTGGGGAGGTGGGCCGAGAAATGGCAAATGGAATTTAATATAGATAAGTGTGAGGTCCTGTATTTTTGACAGTCAAATCAAGGTAAGAGTTTCATGATGAATGCTAGGGCACTGTTCTCTGAAAGTGGAGTCCCAGGCAGACAGTGTAGAGAAGGAGGCTTTTCGTACAGTGGCCTTCTTCAGTCAGGGCACTTAATATAGAAGTTCGGAAGTTATGATGCAGTTGTATAGGACATTGATGAAGCCAGACTTGGAATAGCATATTCAGTTTTGGTTACATTGTTTTGGAAAGATGTTGTTAAACTGGAAAGAGTGTAGAAGACATTTACAAGGATGTTGCCAAGACTTAATGGCCTGAGTTACAGGGAGAGGTTCGACAAGCTATGACCTTTCTCTTTAAGCGCAGGAGACTGAGGGGGACCTTATAGAGGTGTATAAGATCATGAGAGGCATGGATAGGGTGAATGTAATCATTTTTGCCCCCGGGTTTAGGGAAATCAGGGATGACAGGACATCAGTTCAAAATTAGAGTTGAAACAAGAAAATGGAACATGATGTACAGCTTTTTTACACAGAGCGTCATACCTATATGGAATCGGCTGACAGCGGAGGTGGTTGAGGCAGGTACATTAACAATATTGAAAAGGCATTTGGACAAATACATTGATATGAAAGGATTATAAGGATGGGACAAGTGCAGGGAAATAAGATTAGTTTGGATGGATATTTTGGACTCTATGACTCTATAATGGATTTAAAAGTCCAGAAACAAATGGAACTGTGACACATGGTCAGCAATGGTGATGTTTGTTTCCATTTGTTAATACCCTGGGCACACCATTGCAAGGGAATCGGACAAAACCGCTCTGAGTCTCCAAACACATTCTGTGAAATGTCCAGAAACTGACGGCAGTTTGGGAATGGTCCAGCTGGAGCTCCTCTACCCCACTCACTGTTTTTCTGTTTGTCTTTCTTTGTGTTTTTTTTTAACGTTATGAAGTTATTCATAGGGGAATGGAGGAGGTAGGCACCAGACAAGAGTGGCATAGGAAAGGGACTCTCAGACTGGAGGATGTCTTGGGGAGGCGAGTCCCAGACTGGAGGGTGGCACAGGAAGGTGAGAGCTTGAGAGTTGAAACCTGCTGATGGCGCTGGTACGGTCTGGAGACTGGGCCAGGTTTGGACTGGAGACTGGACCTGGTGCAATCTGGAGACTGGGCCCTGTGCGATCTGGAGACTGGCCCCGCTGGACTGTGGAAACATGGCCCAGTGTGGTATGGAGACTGGGCCCGATGCTGTCATATAAGGCATGGCATATTTTTATTAGTGACCATAATTGCATTGGTTTGAAAATAGTTCTGGAAAAGGATAGGACTGGTCCAAAAAGTTAACATAATAAATTGGGACATGGCCAATTTTGATGGTATTATACAGGATCTTTCAAAAGATGATTGGGGGAATGTTGTTCAGAGATAGAGGGCATCTGGCAAGTGGCAGTCTTTCAGAAGTGAGATAACGAGAGTTCAGGGACAACATGTTCCTGTTCGAGTGAAGGGTAATGCCAGCAGGAGGAGGGAACAGGACATGAAGGGGGTTATTGCGGCTCTGGTCGAGAAAGAAAGAGGGAGGTGCAGGGGGACCCCATTATCTGAGGGTCCGGTTTCAGTTACCAGCAGTTTACACCGTTTGAACAATATTATACAAAACGTTCCAGAATCAGGGAGCAAGGGGCTGCCAGGAAGGTAAATTTCCCAGTTAAATGGATGGGTTCACTCCTATCCGCGATTGGTCTCTGGTACGTGGGGATAACTTTATATGACAAGGATAGGCAGCTGGGATCAAGGTAATCAATTGAGGAGTAGGAGGCATGAGGCAGTTTTGACCAATATGGTTAAGAGAATTGAAAGAGACTCTACGAGATATTAAGATCCAAAGAGAAACTAGGGAGAGAATTGTGCCCCTTAGAAATAAAATCCTCCTGGTCTCTGTTTCAGGAACGTTTCCATTTATATGTTTGGGATATGGGAAACTGCAGGTAAATGAAACGGTGATAACCAGACCCATGGATACGGGGTTCACCCTGTAATAGGTTTATTGTCACATGGACTCACACGTGGACAGTGATAACTTGACAAGTTTCCACTTAGGATGCGGTCTGAGCTACAAAGTTAACCCCTCCCTTCCCCCAGGTACAGAATCTTGGTACAAAGCAGAAAAATACAGAAAACAAAATTAAAATGTAAAATATTACAGTCCTTCCTGTAAAAGTAGAAAAACACAGAAACACAGTTAACTGATCAACAACACAGTCTATAAGCGCCTGGCCATGCTGGGTTCACACTCTTCACAAGGACTCGACATCCAATCCCTCACACTCACTTCCTGCTCGATGGGTAAGATCGCACATGAATATATCTGATCAGGATTTACTGTAGAGAAAGACATAGAAGAGAGGGAAAGCAGAGAAATTAATCCATGGAGTATTTTTTTTGAAACAACGCCACATTACAGAAGAGGAACTGCTGGAAGTCTTAAAATGCATAAGCGGAGATCAATACCCAGGGTATGTTCAAGTGTATCCCAGATCATTGTGGGAAGCTGGGGAAGAAATTGCAGGCCACTCGCTAAGATATTTGTATCATTCCACAGAGTTCAGACGAAAGGTCACTGGACCCTGCGTTAACTCTTATTTCTCTGCACAGATGCTGCCAGCTGTGCAGAGCTTTTCCAGCAACCTCTGTTATTCTTAATGATTTGCAGTATCGTCCGTTCTTGCAGTTTTCATTTGTATGCGCCATATTCAGGAAAATAGTAGGAGATCAGTGTAGGAAACCTGGTGAGCATGCAAGAGTTAGGCGGAAGGGTCTATTTGCCTAGTATATGGCTCAAAGTGTCTATGACTCTATTACACCTGTTTCATCATCCAGTCTTCATTGTACTTAATTCATTTCCAAATCAAAAATCCTCTGTAAATACTTTCAATTATCTAGTTCTCGAAACTTTCTTGTCAAGAGAATTCCGAACATTGACGTGGTATTGTGGACTACAGAAGCAGGATTGTATTCAAACACAATATGTAACATTTTTCCCACGATAATCCCTCAGTCTCCCATTACTATCTTGACGATCTATGGTTCCGTGACGAGTGTGGTTGAATATGCCAGGGTCAGAACATTTGTACCTAAACCTGATGACAACCCGTTAAAGCTACCACACTTAGCTGCTTACATTTCAAACAGCAGGACTAACACCTGATAGGCAGGGCAAAGTGATCCCGAGACCAACAGATCAGATCAAAGCTCTGCAATCACGCCACGTCATAAATGGTGATGGATTATTAAATAACTCACTGGAGGAGAGAAGTCCACAAATATCCCCGTCCTACATAATGGGACAGTCCCATACATCAGTGTAAAAGACAAGGATGTAGTCTCTGCATCATCCTCAGCCAGAAGTGTTGAGTTGATAATCCATCTCACCCTCATCATGATGCTCTCAGAATCAATTATGTCAATCTTCAACCAATTCCATCTGCTGCACGTGACACGAAGAAACAGCTGAACACAGTAGATGCGACAAAAGCAATGGACTCTGTCACCATTCGTGCAATAGGACTGAAGACTGCACAGGGCCTGGTGAGACCACACCTAGAGTACTGTGTGCAGTTCTGGTCTCCAAATTTGAGGAAAGACATTATGGCTGTTGAGGGAGTGCAGCGTAGGTTCACGAGGTCAATTACTGGAATGGCGGGATTACCCTACACTGAAAGACTGGAGCGACTGGGCTTGTGTACCCTTGAGTTTAGAAGACTGAGAGGGGATCTGTTTGAGACATATAATATTGTTAAAGGATTGGACACTCTGGAGGCAGGAAACATGTTTCCGTTGATGGGTGAGTGCCGAACCAGAGGACACAGCTTAAAAATACGGGGTAGACCATTTAGGACAGAGATGAGGAGAACCTTCTTCACCCAGAGAGTGATGGCTGTGTGGAATGCTCTGCCCCAGTGGGCAGTGGAGGCCCAGTCTCTGGATTCATTTCAGAAAGAGTTGGATAGAGCTCTTAAGGATTGTGGAATCAAGAGTTCTGGAGATCAGGCAGGAACAGGATACTGATTAAGGATGATCAGCAATGATCATATTGAATGGTGGTGCAGGCTCGAAGGGCATCTATTGTCTATTGTCTATTGACTTGTGCTACACAACAAGCCTTGTCCCGGGGAAGCTGTTTCATTCCAGCTCCAACTCTGACATCTCCCTGGTAATGTGGATATTTACTCAACTATGTCCAGTCCCCTCAGAGGAGAATAATTACAATCTGACCAGTTACCACCCCCTCAGTCCGATCACAATAGTCACATTGGTGGGAGTTCTTTTTGACAGTGCTTCCAAGCAGCACAGATATAACCAGCTCAGTGTGGTTTCCGATAGGCCCCCACGTAGAGATGGTACTCTTGTGGAAATGTCACTGTATTACTAATCCAGACCAGGCTAATAGTCTGGCATCTGGTGGAAGTTAAAAAAATTAATAAAATATCGAGATGTAAAATGTAGTGTAACAGCGACCCTGAAACCAATGTCGATTGTACACACAAATTTCCTTCCCCAGTGTACTTTCAGGAAGCAAATCTCCCGCACTGTCCTGGTCGGACCTAAAAGTGACTACAGACACACAGACATGTGTTAAACTCTTCAATGGTGTCTGAAACGGCCAAGCAAGACACTCAATTGTATCAAACTACTCCAAGATGTTTAAGGATAAAACCGGATAGAACACCCAGCCCCAGCCTTGGTATCGGTAAATGACACGGGAAATACGTTCCTGTCGCCCCTGCAGAGACCTTCTTCCCAAACTCTGAGAGCTTGTGACAACATTTCTCAAGGTTTCCCACAGACTGCATAGAAACATCGGGAAAGGTTTAGGCCATTCAACACATTGAGTCTTCCCCATTTTACTTCATGGTCAAACATCTCCTCAATGCACTTTTCCCACACAATGTACACATCCCCTTAACGTGATTAACCAACGGAAAATATAAAATAGGAACTTCAGTGGTCTCTTCAGCCCTTCGAGTTTGTCCCCCAGTCAATACACAGGCAGTTCTCCTATAACGTGTGTTTATTAAACGTGATGTCGCTGTAACAAGATTAGTGAATTGTGGACATTAGTTTTATAAAGCGAACTCCTGTTCAAAGTGACATGATTCCATTCCTGGCACCAGCTGAACAGCAAACCCGAGCCTCAGGACCCTCTGTCTACAAAATGCACCCTCCGTGTGTACAGCCAAAACAGGAATGTAATCCGCTCTGCAAGCCTTGAACCTCAGCCAGAAACTGGCAACTGGAGTCTATATTTAGAAGGGGAGAATCTTGGGGAAAACTGGACTTCCATGTAGGCATCATGCGTTCAGCTGGCCTGCGTGCTTTCTGGTGAAGAGCTTGGTGAAAGGTACAGGAGTGTAGTCAGGGTTTGTAATGTTAAAGTGTTACATTTACAGTATTGCTTCGTTCCAAAATGTTATTTAAGGAGTTACTTCCACTGTGCTATTGTGTGTTAGACTAACTTTAATTTTTGTTTCTAACTCACATTTTTGTGGTTCGCCCTTTACCCTGTTATTTTCCCACAGGTCACATTATTGATATTACACAGTTTTCTACTACACAATGTTGCACAGAAGGCAGCCAATGTATTATGGGAGAACCACCTGTAACGATGGTTGATCCTTTATCTCCACATCATAGTCCTGCTCTCTCCCCATACCTTCCGTGTCTAGAAATGGTAGGATGCAGTTCTACTGTTCCCAACAAAGTGCACAACATCACATCTATCCACATTGCTCTCCATCTGCCACGTATTTGTCCATCACTCCACTTGTCTCAGTCACCTTGCAGCTTTTTATTATAATCCTCCTCACCCACTCACAATCCGACATTGTTTAGTGCCATCATCAGCATTGGAAATATTGCATTTGATTCCCTCAACAAAATATTTGTGCTGTATTGGGAATAGCGAGGGCCAACATCCCAATCCCTGTGATAATCCACAAGCCTTTGTCTCCAATAAAAGGATACTTTTATTCCGTTGTTTCCGGTCCATGAGGTCTTGTGCTGGAACTTGTCCAGCCTGACTTCTGTTCTTTTGTTTCTTTTCTCCCCCTTCCTTGTCTTTTAACAGCTTACTGACCTTGAAGCTTGGACAGCATCGTGAGCAGCGATTGCCCAAAGCACAGACTTTGAGCGGACTCAGGGCGTGGCCTTCGAGACATCTCAAGCCGGGCCCATGCAACGGACTTTGAGCTGCACCCAGTGCAGAGGAGAGCGAGTCATTACTTATTGTTGCAGAGCAAGGACAGGACCTGGAATCGGCAGCTGCTACATCAGCAGAGGCGACGTGGATAAGATAGGGCCCAGCAGTAAAAGATGGTGCCTGAGGATCGGAGACTTGGCTGCTGGTTTGTCCTCCACTGGCGGTGACACAGTGGTTGGTGGAAAGACTTCATGGTAACATCGATGAGGCAGGCCCAGCAGTGAGAGACATGTCTCTGATATTGAAGGGTTGGCGCAGGGGGTGTTGAGGTGGTGATGAAGGTGTTTCAGCCTAGCGGTAAAGATGGTGCCTGAGCATCAGCAACTTCGATGTTGGTAGGGTCCAGTGTAGATGTGGATGAAGCCGTTGTGGAGGGATGGGGGTGCTGGCGTCGTCGATGGCTCAGGGCCCATGGACTCTCTTCAAGCTGTAGCTTTTGTTTATTCTGTTTTCTTAAGTTCTTCAAAACGGTGCCATTTTGTGGCGACCAGTAAAAGCTTTTCACTGTATTTTTTTGTATCTATCCTATAACGTATACATAAAAATAAACCAAGAATCAAAATTAAAAACTACGACTCACTTCTTCTGTAAGCTTTCCCATTCTGAAGCCCTGTTCCTATATCAGCCACAATTCCATCAAATTTGATTCTCAACACGAGGCTTGGGACTTTATCAAATCTTTATGAAAATCCAAACACATTGCATATATTGTTTCTCCATGATGTATCTTATCAGTCAGTTTCTCAAATATGATACACATTTCAAAAGATCTATGTTGGCATTGTCTCTAATATCACTTTCAGTTCTGGATGTAGGTTTGCTTGTTGAGCTGGAAGGTTCATTTCCAGCTGTTTTATCTGGGCCTCCAGACGAAGCACTGTTCATGATTTCTGCTTTCTCTTTATATGTTTGGGTTTCTTTGGGCAGGTGATGTCATTTTCGAGGAGAAAGTGAGGTCTGCAGATGCTGGAGATCAAAGTTGAAACTTTATTGCTGGAACAGCACAGCAGGTCAGGCAGCATCCAGGGAACAGGAGATTCGACGTTTCGGGCACAGGCCCTTCTTCAGGAATGAGCAGAGAGTGTTCAGCAGGAGAAGATAAAAGGTAGGGAGGAGGGACTTGGAGGAGGGGCGTTGGAAATGTGATAGGTGGAAAGAGGTCAAGGTGAGGGTGATAGGTCGGAGTAGGATGGAGGCGGAGAGGTCAAGAAGAAGACTGCAGGTCAGGAAGGTGGTGCCAGGCTGGAGGGATCCGGCTGAGACAAGGTGGGGGGAGGGGGGATGAAGAAACTGGTGAAGTCCAAGTTCATCCCCTGCGGTTGGAGGGTTCCCAGTCGGAAGATAAGACGCTCCTCCTCCGACCGTCGGGTTGTTGTGGTTTGGCGGTGGATGAGTCCAATGACCTGCATATCCTCGGTGGAGTGGGAGGGGGAGTTGAAATGCTGTGCTACAGGTTGGTTGGGTTGGTTCGTCCGGGTGGCCCAGAGGTGCTCTCTGAATCGCTCCGCAAGTAGGCGGCCTGTCTCCCCAATATAGAGGAGGCCACACCGGCTGCAGCGGATGCAGTAGATGATGTGGGTGGAGGTGCAGGTGAATCTGTGGCGGATATGGAAGTTTCCTTTGGGGCCTTGGAGAGAAGTGAGGGGGGAGGTGTGGGCGCAAGTGTTGCACCTCCTGCGGTTGCAAGGGAAGGTGCCGGGAGTGGAGGTTGGGTCGGTGGGGGGTGTGGATCTGACAAGGGAGTCGTGGAGGGAGTGGTCTCTACGGAAAGCTGATACGGGAGGGGAAGGAAATATATCCTTGGTGCTGGGGTCTGTTTGGAGGTGGCGGAAGTGACGGCGGATGATGTGCTGTACATGTACAGCCACCCGGACGAACCAACCCAACCAACCTGTAGCACAGCATTTCAACTCCCCCTCCCACTCCACCGAGGATATGCAGGTCATTGGACTCATCCACCGCCAAACCACAACAACCCGACGGTCGGAGGAGGAGCGTCTTATCTTCCGACTGGGAACCCTCCAACCGCAGGGGATGAACTTGGACTTCACCAGTTTCTTCATCCCCCCTCCCCCCACCTTGTCTCAGCCGGATCCCTCCAGCCCGGCACCGCCTTCCTGACCTGCAGTCTTCTTCTTGACCTCTCCGCCTCCATCCTACTCCGACCTATCACCCTCACCTTGACCTCTTTCCACCTATCACATTTCCAACGCCCCTCCTCCAAGTCCCTCCTCCCTACCTTTTATCTTCTCCTGCTGAACACTCTCTGCTCATTCCTGAAGAAGGGCCTGTGCCCGAAACGTCGAATCTCCTGTTCCCTGGATGCTGCCTGACCTGCTGTGCTGTTCCAGCAATAAAGTTTCAACTGGTGATGTCATTTCCCGTGGTGATGCCATTCCCTGTTCTTCTTCTCCTGCAAATCCTCTCAAAACTCGTTAGCACTTTCAGTCCCAATAATTTCTCCATCCATTTAATAATTTCATTCAATTCCCTTTTTCTCACCAGACTTAGGTTTCTTAGTCTTGCTGGGCAGATGTTTTGGCTTTTTTTATGTTTTCTTCTGTGAAGACAGAACTGAAATAGTTGCTTCATAGTTTGGCATTTCCCTGTTCTCTCATTCTCGAGTGAGCTCGAGTGTTCCAGCATTATTTGTTGCAGGATTGTCTTTAATTTCAATGTTGGAATCACTGGATTTAATTTACTTCTAGGTCTTCACCCTAAATCCACAAACAAACTCCTCGACTGGCCTTGCCTGTTCCACTGAATATTCAAAAAAAAAATCCTTCCAGAAACCATGGGGAGCAGCTCACTCAGTGGCTGTAACGGTTTTAAAATGGAGACTGTTCCAGAAGAATCCACATCAATCACTGGATTCTTATGGAACAGGATCAAAGGAGAAAAGTATTGCTCTATGTCCTTGTCAAATAGCTCTGTAGGAAGGCACAATGCAGCACATAGAACAGCATTTAGACAACAAAACCTAAGAGTGGAAAGCAGGAATGGGATCGCAGTAATTTCATAATCACTGCCAGTCCCACGTGCTGGTGAGAATTGAATTGTTTTTTAGCAGCAGCAGCAACTGGAAGGGCGGGAGATTCGACCTGCTGGGAGCGGTGGGTCACTGATTTGAACTTTAAAAAATTACCTCAAGTGCGGGGGTCTTACATTTTTGTTTTTCAGCAGCAGCTCGAAGGGCGGGAGGTTGGTCAAAGGGCCTGACGGGAGCTGTGAGTCACTGATTTGAGCATTTATATTTGAAATCAGAGGGCAGAAGTTTCTGGGAAAGGAGGGTAGTTTTTTTTATTTCCGTCCAGCTATATAAGTCAGTGTTTTCTAAACCTGAGACCCTACCTTTGTAAGGCCTCCCACCCAACCACCTCATCTAACCTTAAAGGCCAAGGACACATCAGGGAAGCTTCTCTTCTTTTTTACTTACTAATAAGGGGACTATCAGTGATCGCAGTGCAGGGAGAGGAATGTTTGCGGTGAAGGACGCTATTCACGTCCTACCCAAGTACATCTACAGGAAGTGCACCCAACTCTCGCGTGTTCGGGAACTGGATGAATTTCGGATCATTCGGGAGGCAGAGGTTGTGATAGATAAGAGTTACAGTGAAGTAGTTACTCCACGGTAAGAAGAAAGTTTGGTGACTGTTCGAAGGGGTAGATAACAGTCGATGGAGGGATTCCCTGTGGTCGTTTCCCTGCAAAACATGTGTACTATTTTGGACACTCTTGGGAGGGACGACTTACCACGGATTTGCAGTGAGGACCAGGTCTCTGGCAAAGAGCCAGTCTCTGTTGCACAGAAGGGAAGAAGGGAAAGGACGAGAATGTAGGTCATTGGGGACTCAGTAGTTAGAGACTCAGATGGAAGGTTTGTTGGGAACGAACGAGCAGCACAGTTGGTGTGTTGCCTCCGAGGTACCAGGGTCTGTGATGTCTCGGGGGGGGGAGGGGTATCTTTGGAGTCCTGAAGGGAGTGGGTGACAAGCCCAAAGTCGTGGTCCATTATGTACCAACCACATAGGAAGAAAGAGATGTAGGAGTGTGAGGCAGGATTTCAGAGAGCTAGGGTGGAAGCTGAGAGCGAGAACAAACAGAGTTGTTATCTACGGCTTGTTATGCGTGCCACGTGATAGTGAGCCAAGGAATAGGGAGAGATATCAGCTGAACGCGTGGCTGCAAGAATGGTGCAGGAGGGGGGGCTTCAGGTACTTGGATAATTGGGGCTCATTCTAGGGAAGTTGGAACATGTACAAAAATGACGGTGGTCACTTGAAACAGATGGGTACTAATATCATGGGTGGAAAATTGGCTGCTGCTTTCAGGTGGGTTTAAACTAGCTCAGCAGGGGGATGGGAACCTGCGGTGTAGTTATAGTGCACAGGAGGATGAGAGTAGGGAGGACAAGGTCAGGATTTCAGGGTAACAGGAATATGCTATCAGACTGCAAGCTGGTTTGAATTGTGTCTACTTCAACGCCAGAAGTCTCCAAAATAAGGTTGGTGAGCTTGCAGCATGGATAGGTACATGGAACTTCGATGTTGTGGCCATTTCGGAGTCATGGATAGAGTAGGGTGAGGAATGAATGTTGCAGGTTGCAGGGTTTAGATCTTTCATTAAGAACAAGCAAGATGGTAAAAGAGGGGGAGGTGTGGCCTTGTTAGTAAAGGATAATATAACGGTGGCTGAAAGAAGTTTTGACGAGAACTCGTCTACTGAGGTAGTATGGGCTGAGGCTAGAAACAGGAGAGGTGAGATCACACTGCTTGGAGTTATTTATAGGTCTCCGCAGAGTTCCAGGGAGGTGAAAGAGAAAATTAGCAAAATTATTCTGAGTAAGAATGAAAGGAACAGGGTGGTCATTATGGGGTACTTTGACTGGAAATGCTATAATTCTAGTACGTTGGATGGATCAGTTTTGGTCCAATGTGTACAAGGGGGTTTCCTGATGCAGTATGCCGAAGGGCCAACAAGAGGGGAGGCCACACTGGATCTGGTGCTTGGTAATGAACCAAGCTGTTTGATTTAGTTTTAGATGAGCACTTTGGAGAGAGTGACCATAATTCAGTTACATTTAGTTGAGCGTTGGGAAGGGATAGGTACATGCCACAGGTCAAGAGTTATCAATGGGGCAAGGGCAATTATAATGCGATTAGGCAAGTATTAGGATGCATAGAATGGGGTAGCAAAATGCAGTGGATGTAGACAATGGAAATGTGGAGCTAGCTTAAGGGACAGATATTGCATGTCCTTGATAAGTATGTCCCTGTCAGGCAGGGAGGAAGTGATAAGGTAAGGGAACCGTGGTTTACTAAAGAAATTGAATCTCTTGTTAAGCAGAAGAAAGAGGCTTATGTGTTGACGAGACAAGATGGTTCAGATGAGACGATGGAGAGTTGCTGATCAGGTAGGACGGATTTAAAGAGAGAGTTAAGAAGAACAAAGAGAGGACATAAGCAGTCTTTAGCAAATAGAATGAAGGAGAATCTTGAAGCTTTCTATAGGATGTGAGGAATTAAAGGATGACTACGGTAGGAATGGGGCCAGTCAAAGACAGAAGTGTGAAGTTGAATTTGGACCCTGTGGAGATCAGAGAGGTGCTAAACGAACATTTCTCCTCGGTTTTCACTCAGGAAAATGAGAATATTGTTGAGGAGAAGAATGTGGTACGACATATTCGACGAGAAAGGATTGAGGTTAATTACAAAGAGGTGTTATCAAAACTAGAAGGAAGGAAATTGGTCAAGTCCCCTGAGCCAGATGGGATTTATCTGAGAATTCTCTGGGAAGCTAGGGAGGCTATAGAAGAGACTTTGGCTTTGATATTTGAGTCATCATTTTCTACCGGTTTACTACCAGAGGATTGGAGGATTGCAGGGATGTGCCCTCGTTCAAGAAGGACAGTAAAGATGGCCCAGTTAATTATAGACCAGTGAGTCCTACTTCTGTTGTAGGAAAAGTTTTGGAAAGGATTATAAGATATATGACTTATAATCATCTAGCAAGCATCAATTTGATTTCACATAGTCAACATGGTTTCGTCAAGGGTAGGTCGTGTCTCACAAACCTCATTAAGTTTTTGAGAAGGTGACCAAGCTTGCAGATGAGGGTACATCAGTTGCATGGTGTGCATAGACTTCAGTAAAGCCTTTGATAAGTTTCCACATCGTAGGCTGTTGTAAAAAATGCAGAGTCATGGGATTGAAGGTGATTTAGCAGTTTGCATCAGAAACTGGCTTTCTGAAAGAAGGCAGCGAGTGGTGGTAGATGGAGAATATTCAGTCTGGAGTCTAGTGACTAGTGGTGTGCCACAAGGATATGTTTTAGGACCACTGCTGTTTGTCATTTTTATAAATGATTTAGATGCAGGCATAGGTGGATGGATTAGTAAATTTGCAGTTGACACTAAATTGGGTGGAGTAGTGGACAGTTTGGAAGAATGTTACAGGTTGCAAGGGGACTTGGATAAATTAAAGAATTGGGCTGAGAGGTGGCAAATGGAGTTCAATGTAGCTAAATGTGAGGTGATTCACTTTGGGAAGAATAACAGGAAAGCAGCGTACTGGGCCAATGGAAAGATTCTTGGTAGTCTGGGTGTGCACAGAGATCTCGGAGTCCATGCACATAGATCCCTGAAAGTTGCCACTCAGGTTGATAGTGCTGTTAAGAAGATATACAGTGTGTTAGGTTTCATTCGTAGAGGGATTGACTTATGGAGTCACAATATCATGCTGCAACTACACAAAACGCAAGTGCGGCCGCACTTGGAATATTGTGTACAGTTCTAATCGCCATATTTCGGGAAGGATGTGGAAGCATTGGAAACGGTGCAGTGGCGATTTACCAGGATGTTGCCTGGTCTGGAAGGAACCTCTTACAAGGAAAGGCTAAAAGACTTTGGTCTTTTCTCATTGGAAAGAAGAAGGCTAAGAGCTGATTTGGTAGAGATATAAAAGTGATCAGAGGATGAGATAGGGTAGACAGTGAAAGTCTTTTTCCTAGGATGATGACGTCAGCGTGTATGATGGCGCATAACTACAAATTGAGGGTGATAGATTTGAGACAGATGTCAGATGCAGGTTACTTACTCAGAGAATAGTAAGAGTGTGGAATGCCCTACCTGCCAATATAATTACCTCAATCATATTCGGGAGATTTGAACAATCCTTGGATAAGCACATGGGTGATGATGGGAAAGTGTAGGGGGGTGGGGAAACTGAGAATAGTTCACAGATCAGCGCAACATTGAGGGCTGAAGGGCCTATTCTGTGCTGTATTGTTCTATGTTCTATGTTCTAAGCCTCTTGTGCTCTTAAGAGAAATGTCCCAACTTGTCCAAATTCTCCATTTCATTCAGGCCATTGAAACCAGGAAACATTCTTGTAAATTTCTTCTGCACTCTTCCCAGTTTTATAACATCCTTCCTGTAGCAAGGTAATAAAACTGAACACAGTACTCCAAGTATAGCCTCACCAACATCCTGTACAACTGCAACATAACTTCCCACCTTGTATACTCAATGCCCTTATTGATGAAGGCCAGCGTACCAAAAGGCTTTTTCACTGCCCTGTTTACCTGGGACTCCACTTTCAGAGAACCAGGCACCTGAACTCCATGATGCCTCTGTTTCACTAAACTTGTAAGTCACTACCATTCACCATGTAACTCCTCCCTTGATTTGAGTTCCAAGCTATAAGACATCACACTTATCTATATCAAACTCCATTTGCCTCTTCCCAACCCACTTCCACAGCTGATCAATGTCCTGTTCCAAGTTGTAATACGTTTCCTCACTGTCCACAATTCCAACTATTTCAGTGTCATCAGCAAACTTACTAATTATGCCTTGTACATCATTGAGATAGATAACATACAGTGATGGGCACAGCACCAATCCCTGAGCCATTGCACTATTCACATGCCCCCAGTCCAACAAACATCCTTCCATTATTACACTCTGCTTCCTACCATCGAGTCAATTTTGTATCCAATTTGCCAGC
The DNA here is from genome assembly GCF_037043375.1 of Chiloscyllium plagiosum. NCBI lineage: Eukaryota > Metazoa > Chordata > Chondrichthyes > Orectolobiformes > Hemiscylliidae > Chiloscyllium > Chiloscyllium plagiosum. The sequence goes on along the minus strand of NW_028270183.1, from coordinate 30,526,324 downwards.
TTATTTTGTATCCCATGCAATCTCTCTTCTCGAGCAGCCTACCATGAAGAAACTTATCAAAGGTCTTGCTGAAATCCATATCGACTACATCTACTGCCCTGCCCTCATCAACCTTCCCAGTCACTTCATCAAAGGAGTCTAACAAATTTGTGGGGCATAATCTCTCATTCACAAAGCTGTGCTGACTACTCCGAATCAAATTCTTTCTTACCAAATGCATATATGTATTATCCCTCAGAATCTTCTCAAGTAATTTACCCACCACAGATGTTATCATTCCCAGGCTTTTCTTTGCAGCCCTTCTTGAATTAGGGCACAACATTCATTAACCTCCAGTTTTTCGGGACCTCACCCATGGCTAACGATGATGCAGAAATATCAGCTCGGACAATTTCTTCTCTCACATCTTCGAGTGTTCTTGGATATATCTGATCAGGGCCAGGATATTTATCCACCTTCACATATTCTGATATGTCCAACACCTCCTCTACTGTGATATGGACTATCCTCAAGTTGCCCTCACAAACTCCCTCAAGTTGTAACATTTTATTAAACTCTGACAATGCTTCCTCCTCCTTCGACACCGCTTTCTGCAAGGAGAACACTTGATATCCCTACTGCACCTGTCAACCTTGCAAAGTGTTCCAATCTGTTTTATCCATCAGTCGGAAAAAAACTCAGCAGGTCAAGCAGGGGAGTGGACGTTATAGTTCAGACCCTGATGAGCCCTGATCAAAGGGTCTAACCGGAAAATTCGTTTCCCCTGCTCCTCTGACACTGGTTGACCTGTTGTGCTTTTCCCAGCTCCAGACTTTCACGAGTCTGCCTTTCCAGCATCTGCACTCCTCACTATCTCAAAGCTGTTTCATCCGCCAGTTGACTGCAACTCTCCAAACCCTTCATTGCCCTTCAGACCCTTAGACCAACATTCTTCGCCTCTGTAACACCGTCCAGTTCCACACAGGCATTTTATAATGTAATCTCCTTCAGACCTTGCAGGCTTCATTCCTGTAATATCCTCCAGCCTAGACAGCATTCTATCCCTTCTTCTGCAGCCTTGTCAACTCTCTCCAGCCTTCAGATTCCCTTTCCACGAGCTGTCCCAATCCCCTGCAATTCACTCCATCTTTGTGCATTCTTCCAGCCACGACGGTTCTCACTAACTCTTACTATTCACTAGGCACCGGAACTGTCCTTGTAGCTGTCTACATGCGGAATATGGAGAGGAATGTGTCAAAAATCGTGCAGATTTTATTCGGTGACCTTATTCCTAGTATACAGATATTATTTAGATTCGATATGTCCTTGAAACTGCCCCAAAATTCAAACAGGATTTTCCTTTGTCAACAGTCCATAATTTCTCAAAACCCCTGTTATGCTTTTTTTTTAAAGTATATAGTGCAGATGTCCTTAACAATTTAATGTTCAAACTAATCTTTCCTTAGACAGCTGTTGAGGCTGGCACATTTATTACATTGAAGGCTGGGTTTGACAGATATTGGATCAGTGAGAGAATTGAGGGTTGTGTCGGTATATCAGTAAAGTGATGTTAAGGATGTTCAGGTCAACCACGATCTCATTGAGAGGAGGAGCAGACTCAAATGGGCTGAATGGCCTATTTCTGTTCTGATGTTTTATATTTGAGTAACTGATGCTAGTCTAACCTGTTTGTAATTCGATGTTTTATCTCTCTTTCCTCAAGTGGAGTCCGTTGCTAACTCCCAATCGAAAGAAAGTGTTCTTAAATCTCTGGAAATTTTGGAAATCATGGCTAGTGTTTCCACTATTTGATCAGCTCTGTCTTTTAAGAGGTACAGTATCAGTCACCAGGTCACAGGGAATTTCCAGTCTGAGCTTTTCCAGTCTGGGCAGCATAATGGCACAGTGGTTACCACTGCTGCCTCACATCGCCAGAGACTTGGGTTCAATTCCTGCCTCAGGAAACTGTTTGTGTCGAGTTTGCATATTCTACCTGAGTCTGCGTGTGTTTCCTTTGCGTGATCTGGTTTCCTGCCACAGTCCAAAAATGTGCACGTTCGATGAATTGGCCATGCTAAATTGCCCGTAGTGTTAGGTGAATGGGTCTGGATGGGTTGCTCATCGGTGTGGACTTGTTGGGCTGAAGGGCCTGTTTCTACACTGTAAGTAATCTCATTGTTTTCTCAGACGTATATTTCCTTTCTTGTTTTAGACCCTATCGTCCAAGTCTGGAACGAAACATGTAAAGACAGGAACGTTATTTATTCAACTTCTCTGCTATTTTGTCATGCCCTCTGATTTTTCAAATCTTCATTTCAAAGTTGGCTCAGCTATTGTCTTCCAGATTGTACATTTCTAAAGTGCCTTGTAATGGAGCTTTTAAAAAACATTCACTTGTGTAACAAGGCGTCGGTGGGTTGGCCTGGATTTATTGCCTGTGCCAAGTCTCCTGGGGAAGGTGGTGGTGAGTTTTTGTTGAACTGCTGTAGACGCATAATGCCCTTGGGGAGGATTGAACCAAAGACGGTAATGGAGTGGTGACGTATTTACGAGTCAGGATGGTGAGTGGCTTGGAGTGGAACCTGCAGTTGGAGGTGCTCCCATGTATCTCGTGTCCTTGTCCATCCGGTACCTCACTAACGTGATCGAGGCTTTTGTGGAAGTGACGAAGATGATTGATGAAGTAAAAGAGGTTGATGTTGGCAACATGGACTACAGCAAAGCCTTTGTCAAGGCCCCTTGTGGTAGACTGGTGCAAAAGGTGAAGCCGCATACTATCAAGGAAGAACTGGCAAAGGGGCTTATTCATAGGAAACAGAGAGTAGCTGTGGAAGGATGCTGTTTATAATGGAGGGCTGTGATAGGGATCAGTGCTGGACCCTCAGCTATTCGTGATCTACACAAATGATTTGGAAGAAAACATGGCTGGTCTATTTATTAAGTTTGCGGTTGATACAAAGATTTGTGGAGTTACAGATAGTGAAGAAGATTGTCAAAGGATACAGCAGGATATAGATCAGTTGAAGGGATGATGCAGAAAAATGACAGATGGATTAAATCCGGGCAAATGCGAGGTGCTGCATTTTAGAAGGTCAGGTCCAGGTGGAAATGATACAATGAATGGTAGAACCTTGTGGAGTATTAATATAATCTGGGTGTGCAATTCCATGGATCACTGGAGTCGTCAGTACAGGTAGATAAGGTAGCAACAAAAATACCTATGGCATGCTTGACATCATTTGCAGGGGCATTGGCCATAAGTATAGAAATGTTATGCTGCTGCTTTATACAGCTTTAATTAGGTGACACCCGGATTCTCGCTTTCAGTTCTGGTCATCACACTCCCAGAAAGATGACGATGGAGAGGGTGCAGAAAAAGGTTCACCAGGATGTTGCTTAGTGTTGATGATTTTAGCAATGAAGATAGGTTTGATATACTGAGTTTGTTGTCACTGTACCACAGGAGGCTCAGGGACGACTTAATAAAAGTTTATAAGATTGTGAATGGCATGGATAGAGTGGAAAATAGCATTTTCCAGGGTAGAGGGGTCAATTAATATGGGACACAAGTTCAATGTGCGATGGGGGGGTAGAGGGGAAGGAAGTTTAAAAGTAATCTGTGAGTCAACAGTTTCATACAAAGGAAGGTGACTGCCCAGAACGTACTCCCAGAGGAGGAGGTGGAAGCCGACACGATAGCAGTATTCAATAAATACCTGTACGAACCCATGAAAAGGAAGGAAATAGCGGGATAAAGAACCTGGAAGCGAAGTCAGTTTTAATATGAAGGGGAAAATATTTCAACGCAGGCTTGGAGGGCCGAAGTGCCTACTCCTGCGCTGTACTATTCTTTGTTTAAGGTGTAAGTAATCGTGAATTTGGAAAGTGCTGTCTGAAGATCGTTGCTGAGTTTCTGCAGTGCAATCTGATAACAGCACGTACTTATGCAATCGAGTCTTACTGGTGGAGGGAGTGGATGCTTCTAGGTATGGTGAAAATTGAGCGGACTGCTTTGTCCTGGATAGTGCTGAGCTTCTTGAGTGTTGTTGGAGCTGCACTCATCCATGCAAATGGCCAGTATTCCATCACACTGCTGACTTGTGTCTTAAACTGCCTGTGTGGAGTTTACACATTCTCTCCCTGTGTCTGCGTGGGTTTACTCCGGGTACTCCGGTTTCCTCACACAGTCCAAAAATGTGCAGGTTAGGTGAATTGGCCAGGCTAAATTGCCCATAGTGTGATGTGAAGGGGTAAATGAAGGGGAATGGGTCTGGGTGGGTTGCTCTTCGGAGGATCGGTGTGGAATGGCCGAAGGACCTGTTTGCACACTGTAAGTAATCTAATCTAATCTAAATAATGAGGCAAAAGTGAGGGTTTCGGATGCTGGAAACAAGAGTTTAGATCAGAGTTGTGCTGGAAAAGCACAGAAGGTGAGGCAGTATCCGAGGAGCAGGAAAATTAACGTTTCGGGCAAAAACCCTTTGTCAGGCTCCTCGGATGGTGCTTGACATGATGTGCTTTTCCAGCACCACTCTGATCTAAACTCTTATAAATAATGGCCAGGTTGTGAGGAGTCAGGAGATGTGCTTTCAACCACATTACTCCAAGCCTCTGACCTTGTCTTGTAGCCATTGTGTTTATGTGGTGAGTCCATTTAAAGATCTGGTCAACGGCAATCCCAGGGAGTTGATAGTGGGAGATTCAGCGATGGGAACACCATTAAATGTCAACGGGAAGCGGTTAGTTTTATAGACTAGAGCAGACCACATCAAAATATTTTAGAAGATAACCGAGAAACTCACTTTTTCTTATTTTAAGGCAAATGTAAAGTGTTTGTTGCAGAAACAATGTAAATGGCCAAACTACTCGACGTTAAGCACAATCATTTAATAAACACTGTCGTTAAAATAAATCCAAAGAAAGAGGAATTTAGAATAACTTCACTCTACTGGAAAAAAAAATCATAGATACAGTAACTATTACTAAACAGTTTCAATATAGTAACATGCCATAAACACACCCTTGACCAAAAGGAAAATTCAGAGACAAATTCTCGCCCGCAGTTCCCCCAGCCAATGGAGAAAAACATCAAGAGAAGTTTCAGAGACAGTAGCAACCAGGAGCCATTCACTGAAGCTTCCAGCTCTGTTCAGAACCCAACAGCTCTGATTTAAGGAAAAAACAAAAACCCAGAAATCCTGATCTGGGAGAATTGACTACAACCATTGAAGCTGTTTTAAATTAAAACCCAAGGCCTGACAAGGTGTTTACTCAGTTGGTTTTAACTATCGAACTTGGGACCTCTCGTTCAAACTCTCTCTGAAAAGAAACTTGTACAAAATAACCCTTGAAAGCCCCACCATAGTCACATTGCCTTGTCTTTTCTTGAGATAGTCATAGGCTGGCATTCATTCGCGTGAATGTTGCATGACACTTGTCAGCGCAATCCTGGATCTTGTGCAATCTTGTTTCATTTGAATATGGACTGCATCAATACCTGAAGAATACGAATCATGCTGCACATTGTGCAATCATTGGTGAACATCCAAACGTCTGATCTTATCGTGGAGGAAATGTCATTGATGAAGCAGCTGAAGATGATTTGGCACAGCTATCTCTTATTCTATGTTTTCCATTTGGTTCACTGTTCTGGTAGCCCTTAATTTGTTTCTAAAACACTCAGTCCTCAGAATTGTTGGCTTTCCTTTGGTGGTCTTCTAAGCCTCTTTATTCTCATGATTGTTGATATCCTGGGTGAGTCACTCTATGCATTTCTGGCTGAGCTTTTGATTGCTTCAGTGGAATGTCCTGTTTTTGAACTGCTTACACTGTTCCTTCGAATAATTTCCTCTGCTCTTTCACAGCCATGCGTTTCATTATATTTACTCTGCTTACATTGATCAGTTCTCCCCTTACGCGCACATAATTGTTTTATTTTAAGTTCCAGAATGGTTGAACTTCACTTGACCACATTAAAAACTCATAATACCTTCTAATTTCATCTTATTACGATTCCCTAACTATGACATTGTTCATTGAGTTAGTTTTATGCACAGTGCTCGATCTGAGCTAACTGCAATCCTCGGCAGTTGTCTAATATATAGTTCAGAGAAGCTCGAACTAAAACATTGTCCAAACCCCCCTTGAAGATTACCCTTCCAAGTGTGATTGTCCCAGACTTGGTGAAGATTGAATCCCCCACAATTATCACAGTAACCGTGCACAAATTCTAATAATTTCCTGTCTGATGAAAGGTTTCTCAATGGAATACTGTGCGTGGGCCTAAAATCTTTCAGCCTACCTTTGTGTTCTGACATTTATTACTCCGAATTTGCATTCATACTGATTCAACCTCATAATCTTTGTCATGCCTTTATCCTATCTCGAATTATCACGGTTACCCCTCCTGCTTTCCCATTCTGTTGTGCATCCCAGAATATTGATAGCCCAGATTTTGTTCTCCCGGTAACTATGTCTGTCTGATGGAGATTAGCTTGAAATCATTTGTCTCTCTCTGTGACAAATGCATCGAACTTATTGCAGATTCTTTGTCTATTCAAACATATAGGTAAAAACAATGACTGCAGATGCTGGAAACCAGATTCTGGATTAGTGGTGCTGGAAGAGCACAGCAGTTCCTTGGATGCTGCCTGAACTGCTGTGCTCTTCTAGCACCATTAATCCACATTCAAACATATAACCTGTATATTTTTAACCAAAATTTCCTGTCATAAACCTATTGGCTGGTGTACAGTTTGAGTTGAAATCTGTCCCTGCCGTCTTCATTCTGCTTGTCATCAGTGACATTACCATGTTGTTCTGATGCTTTACCTTTTCTCTTTGGTTTTGGAAATCTTCTTTCATCGAAACCCTGTGGCTGAATCCCATCTGTGAGTTTAAATTTGGATCTCTAAATCTAGTTCCATGATTGGCCTGGAGACTGGTCCTCACGAAGTTCCAGTGGAGTCCATCGAAACAGAGGTCTCACTTCTTTCCTGAAAACTAATATCAATGTTCCATGGATCAAAACTAGTTCTTCCCGCACGAATGTTTGGTCCTGAAATCTTCCTACAGTTTAGAGCTTTCATTCAATATTTCTCTTTGTGGTATCCTTTACTGTGTGCCTGCCTTTCTCCCTTGTAGCTGTTCAAGGATCCTGAGACAACAGGATGCCCCACTCCAGAGAGAATAACAGAGGAACAAGGCAGTAGTTGTTAAGGATGGACAGTGGAGTCTTCCGGATCTCTGTCGGATTCAGACCATTCTTCACGTGTAATCCTCACTGCATCAGTCTGATGTCTGAGTATGTCGATTTCTCTGTCTCCTGTGGATGCTCAGAGTTTGTTACCAAGCAGAATTCCCAACTCTTATCTCATACAGCAACTCATTGAGGATGGATGGACAGCCAGAGAGACAAAGGCCAGGGAACTCTGAAGCCTACAGTAAATCCTGCAGCCAGGTAAGATTATTAACAGTGAACAGAGCAGAGAGCAAACAGAGGGCTCAAACCATCGGCTCACAAGACATGGAATAGAGAAGGGAGAACAGAACACAAATCTCCCAGGGATGATCATCACTGCTGCTGAGAGGGCTACTATCAGATCTGCCGTCCTGAGCCAACATGAGACAGCATAGGAAGCTCACAGTTATCAATTCAGTCCTATGCTACGTTCATGAGGATCTGTATAGCAGGGGGAAAACACGCCTCTCCCAAGCAGCTGGTATTGAAGCCTGTAATCTTTCTGTTCTCTGATTCCTTTCCAAAAATATGACAAGGTCTGGACTTGTCGACCAATGTCTTGAAATTTTTAACACCTTTAACAGTTCCCATCTCTATAACCTTCTCCCCTCCCTACGAGCCCTCCATATATTTGTCATCTTCGCTAACCCTGACTGCCCTCTTTATCTCTGTAAATCATTGCAGCCTCCACTACAAGTGTTATCACAGTCACCTCCTCCTTCAGTCACTACACTAGTTCCTATCTTTGTCGTCTTGTCCAATAGCTAAAGCCCAACCCGACTCTACACCATCTTCCAGCTTCTACCAAACTCCCTATCTGTGCCCCTTCATCTATCTGCAATTACACATAATATCGCTGTAACCTTCTCCAGTCCCAATAACACTCCTGCGTCCTGTTCTCCAGCACCGTAAGAGTCTTTAAACATCTACCATCCCGATAGATTTCTCTGTCTGAATAAACTTACCCAGAACCTTCCTGTTAGTGCAAGCTACTCCAGTCCCCACAACCCTCCTTTTCTGTGATATTTTAAAGTCACTTTAACCCTCGCCATCATCTGGTCCCTGTAATCTCTCAATTGCTATGCCTTTCTTCATGGTCTATAATACTCCCCATCTCTAACGTCCTCAAGTCAATACCAGCTTACGTAAATCCCTAACCTCCTGGAGCCACTGAAACCATTCATATATCTGTAACATCCTCTTGACCTCCAGTTCCTACAGCTCTCTCTCTCTGTGTAACCTCCTTTAGTCTGAATAATCATTGTTAACTGTTTAACCTCCTCACTCAGTGTCTATTACACTGTGTATTACTAATTAAATCGAGTAGGAGAAAGTAAGGACTGCAGATGTTGTAGATCAGAGTCGAAAGTGTAGTGCCGGAAAAGCACAGCCATGCAGGTAGTATCCAAGGTGCAGGAGAATCGATGTTTTGGGCATAAGCCCTTCATCAGGAACCCTCCCTATCTCTGTAGCCTCACCCAGTCACTCCAACCATCCCTATCACTGTAACATTGCCCAGTCACTCTAAGCATCCATATCACTGTAACCTGCCCCAATCACTCCAACCCTCCCTATCACTGTAACATCCTCCAGTCACTCCAACCCGCCCTACCTCTGTAACATCTCCGAGTCACTCCATCCCTTCTAATCACGGTAACCTCCTCTATGCACTCTAACCCTCCCTATCACTGTAACATCCCCCAGTCATTCCACCCTCCCCATCAATGTCACCTCCTACAGTCACTGCAACCCTCCCCATCTATGTAAACTCCCCTAGTAACTCCATCCCTCCCTATCACATTTACCACCTCCTGTCAGTCCAACCCTATCACTGTTTCTTCCTCCAAGTACTCCAACTCTCTCTACCTCTGTAACCTCCTCCAGTTACTCTACCCTTCCTACTTCTGTAACCTCCTCCAGACACTCCAAACCTCCCTATCTCTGTAATCTCCTCCAGTCACTCCAACCTTCCCTATCACTGTCGTCTCCTCCAGGCACTGCAACCCTCCCTATCAATGTAACCTCCTCCAGTCATTGCAACCCTCCATATCTTTGTAACCTTCCCAGTCACCCGAACCCTCCCTATCTCTGTAACCTCCTCTAGTCACTCCAGCCCTCCCTATCCTCGGAACCTTTTCCAGTCACTCCAGACTCCGTATCACAATAAATTGCTCCAATTACTACGATATCGAAAGCTATTGGGTGAAAGCAGGAAGAGGTATTGAGTTAGATTCTATTGAACAGGTGGGAGGGGACTATCTCATGAGTCTGAATAGCCTACACTTGCCCCTCTTTCCTCTGTTTCTATGTAACCCTCCCTATCTCCATAACCTCCTATAGTCCCTACTATCCTCTCCATGCATATAAGCTACTCAAGCTCTGACAGTGTTCCCAATAACTGTAACTTTCTCAGACCCAGAATACTCCCTACCCTCAAACCTCCTTCAGTAGTTACAACCCTATCAATCGGTTTGCTCCTGCAGCCGGATAACATCGTCTATATGTATAGCTTGCTTCAGTTGCTAGAAATTTCCGTCGCTTTATAACACCATATCCTACAGCATCGAAATCCCTCCCTACACTTGTATGTGCCTTCAATCACTACAGTCGCCCCTGTCTCTTTGACGTCACCACACACTACAAACTTCTCTCTCTCAATTACCTCCTCCTGCTGCTAGAAACTTCAGTCTCCATAATGCTCCCCAGCTCACCGTATCTCTGTGACTGCCACCAGCCTTCATGACCTTCCTTGTATCTGTAAACTCCACCAGTTTCTAAAATGCCGCTATAAACGAATGCAGCCATTGTGTTACTCCCCAACTGTCAAGCCTACTCCAATCCCTACAACCACGGACAGACTTTACTGTTCACACGCTCTCTCACTCTAACCTACACCGGAGTCTAAATGCCTATTTATAACCTGTACACTTCTCCAGCCGTTACACCTCCCCCATATCTTTCCATTAGCTCTCCCACTCCCTTAGTCCTCCCATTCTTTGTAAACCAGCACGTCAATACTCTCCCTCTTTGTAACTTGCTATGAGCTCTAAAACATCTCTCCCTCTCTAAACTGATTCAAGCTTTCCAAAACTTCTATCTTCATAAATCCATGCTGCTCCTCCATCTGTCCTATCTGTTTGATCTCTTCCAATCCTGATCAAAATGTGATATGCCAGAATCCTCCTTTTTTGCTTATTTCCCTCAATACATGTATGGAATGAGGTGCCAGAGAAGGTGTAATCTGATGGGGTCATGAATAGGAAAGGTTCAGAGGAATATGGGCCAAATGCTAGCAAACGGGAATAGATCAGTTTTGGATATCTGTTTGGTGCCCATGAGTTGGACTGAATGGTCTGTTTCCATTTTGTATAACTCTATGACTCAATAAATTATAATTATACACTTCTGTAACTAAAAGGGCAGAGAGAACACAATTACTCATCCACTGGCGTGCACACACTAAATGCCATAAGAATATATAGTTCCTTGTTAATTTTTAAAAGGCCATTAAATTCAATTCAAAGTGAACAATATACCAATGAAAAGCTAATCAGTTATTATCAATCCAGCATACACCTTCAGTTAACTCGATAGAATTACGAAGTACAGAGTCATACTGGTATTGAGTGGGGTGGGGGTAGGTGGCATCGTGAAGCGATGTCACCACAAGATTGTTAATGTAGAAACCCAGGTCATTTTCTGGAGATATGGATTTGAATCCCACCAATTGGAATTCAAACTCTACAAAGTATCTGGAATTAAGAGTTTAACAATGATTGTTTTGGGGAATCATCACTATGGATCATTAATGCTCTTTTGGGACAGAAACCGTTGTCCTTATCTGGTCTGGCCTACCTGTGACTCCAAACAGCTCTGGGCAATTAGTGATGGGCAATAAATCTCATATAAACCAGTGTCGCCCACATCCGAGTGAGGAATATAGAAAGGGGTCGGTTATGCATCCCCTCGACCCTCGTGGTTGGTCTGTGACCTAACCTCACACGTCAGCCTTTGGCCTATATCACTTTACAGAGCGAAAAGGCATCTATCACAAATTTAACATGAACAACTGATCCAGCATCCACTGGCATTGTGGAAGAGTTCCAAATATCATCCACTCTTTGTGTGTAGAAATGCTTCTTAATATCTCTCCATTCCTGACCTGGTCTGGAAACAATTCTCTGTCATTGGCCCCTACTTCTAGAATCCCCAACCAGTGGAAATGGTTTATCTTTATAAACCCTGTCTTTTCATTTAAGTATTGTTGATTCAAGCAAATCTGGTAGATAGAGCGGGCGAGGCATTGGCATCGGCATCACGATCAGAACAGGTATCTGGGGAGTATGAGGGGTTGAAAAATGCCATCTTCAGTGTACATGAGCTCGTACCAGACTTCTACAGATGACGTTTTAGGAGTCTAAGCAGGGAACCTGGTCAAACATGCATTGAGTTTGAAAAGATCAAATAAAGTAATTTTGATAGGTTGATAACTGCATTGGAAATAGATCAAATATATGATGCCGTATGAAAGATGATTATTTTGGAGGAGTTCAAATATTCACTTCCTGAGGTACTGAGAATGCATAATGAAGAACGGAATGTTAAAGACGGTGAGATGAGCAGCTGAAATGGCTGATTCTTATGAGTTGGTTCATGAAACGAAGATAGACTTCCATTATGAATTTTCATCTGTGAGGGATAGCAATTTGGGATAAGAGAAATCCCCAGGTAGTAAGAGAGTAAAAATAATTTACCACAGGATAAAATGGAACCCTCTGAGGGAGAAAAAGAACTTAAAAGATCAAGTGTTTTCACAGTAATACAATATATAACATGAAGTCACAGGATTGGTGGGTGAGGAAAAAAGCTGTGAGAAAATAAGATAAGCCCTTGAGTTTTGCTGAAGTGGTTAAAGGGAAGTAGAGTGGAAGCTAAAAAAGCATCAACAGAATGCACAACCTGGTCAGGGGCTGTTTGAAATAGAAGTGTCAGATCTGTTTCAAGAATTTACTTTTGTGGGTGAGGTTTAATCATGTAAGTCAGAAGGAGCAGTCAAATAAATTAAAATGTAAAGGGATACGGAATCAAGTCAATCTTCGATGGTGAGAGATGAGAAAATAATTCAGAAGGAGAAAAGATGGTAATATGTGGAATTCATGGTGAGAGAGCAATGTTACGTGACAGAAAGTGTGTTTGGAGAGTCAGGAGGAAAGTGGTGAAGTCGGGGAAGTAGTAACAGTGAAAAACAGTTTATCCTTGTTAATGTTCGAGCTGGATCACAAGTGAGTGTGATGCCTACTGACACCTTAATGATGAAATGGAGAACATCACATATTCAGGCAGATGCGAAATCGGCAGAAGGTAATTAATTGTATGATTGGTGGGTTATAGAAAGGAAGGGTTTCAGGTAGCAGATAAATTACCAATAGGATCTTATTTGGGAGTAAGGAAAACCTAGCTCAAAATACAAAAAAACAAATTTATTAGCCTGGACTGTAGAAAGGAGCTGAATTTTGCCAGGTTGTCATATGTAATTGGAAAGCTTCAGGCAGTGATAATACGAGGACGCTTAATATCCATTCCCGCATTGGAGGAACATTTGACAAGGTTTGTAATTGATTTTGTAGGACCCCTACCGAAAAGAAAAAGTGAGAATCAGAATTTGATGGCGATAATGGATGAGTCCACGAGACTTCCAGACAACAACCAAAATTTGACAATTTCATTAGTGGGGATAAAGTGTTACTGTTACTTGCAGTGGTAGGCAAAGCATTAAAAGCAAGCTTTAGTGGGCCTTACCAAATCAAAAGGAAATGGAGTGAGACAAGCTATTTAATAAGAATGTGAGATAGAAAGATATCTTATAAAGTGTGTCAAATGAATTTGATGAAAAGGTATTTTGATAGGGTCTGAGATTCAGAAATAACCTCAGCAAAATGCAGCAATACCTCATCTGTCAGAATCCTCAATAATACCAACTCATAACACGTTTTCCATATTCCATCCGTTTCCCCTGCTTCCGTTTTAATGTGGATGATACAATGCAAATAAAATTCATCATCCAATGAGATCATGATTGACCTGTGGTCTGACCCCACACACTGGTCTTTGGCCCATATATCTATTAATAACCTTGCTTACTAAAAACGTTATCTGCAGTTATATTATGGTAGAAACAACTTGGTATTTAAGTTTACCACTATAAATTCTGAGAATCTGAACTTCAGATTCCCCAGTTAGTCTCAGCCAAACATAGGCTCAAGGCTATAAACTGTACACTAAAACTTTTGTAAGCAATTGCTTATGACAGTCCTTTGGAAGAATTACTTCAAAAATATGACCACTACCCCATCTGTCTTTACATTGTAAGTTTGGAGAAAGATGCAATGGTTTTTGCTGAGGCTTGCCACAAGCAGCTCTATGCTGCAGGACTCTGAGCTCGACAGTCTGGTTCCCAGGAGACCAAAACAAACAACAACTGGACAGAGAGGACCATCAATTCAATGAAAGACGCTCTTTGGTCTGCCTGAAACAACAAGGAGTTGGAGGTGACTGAGTGTTCCAGGCTGGCACATTCCAAGATTCCGGACTGCGTGCTGTGGGACGCACTAAAGCTTGGAGCAGCTGCTGCCAAGCTGCAGTGGGAAAAGACGCACTGTGTGAGCTCTTCCTGCCGAGGGAAATGGGAGTCTGTTCAGTTATCGGACCCTCCCACTGTCTCAAATGCATGCAAATATTGGTATAGTCTGCATCAGAGAGTTCTTTGGGTTTTTGGAGTCAACGTCGTACGTTGTGTTTGTTTACTTGAAATGCAAATGGGAAGAACCGAACTGTCTTCCTGACTATGTTTCTATACATAGAGATTTTCAATGAACAAAGTATGTCCTTGATTTTAAAAAAAAAGTGACACCTGCCTCATCAGCCTGTACCAGAAAAAGGATATCACACATGGGATGTGCTCTCCAAAATGGGCTTTGGGAGGAGGGACTCCACAATTGGCTCTGACTGCTCTACACCAACATTGTTTGTGCAGTCTCACACAATGGATAGGAATCAGCAAGGCAGGCAGGCCTGCCCACTCTCTCTTGCCCTGTTTCGATACTTTTGCTTAAGATGTGAGCCTGAACACGGTGACTGATTCAGTGAGGGGAGGGCAACAGCTCCAAACTATCCTGTACATTGGCAACGTCGACGTTTTATGTTCAGATCTGCCTTCATTGCACAAGCTCATGAGCATCTGAGACTAGTTCGACTGGCCTGGGCAGTCAAGTTAAATCGAGGCAAGAGCCAAGGTCTCATGGTCTATATTGGAGTTTAAATTCCAGATATTTATTATTTTGAAGTTCTGTCATGGTAGGATTTGACCCAGCTGCACGATAAACCTCTGAAATGTCTAAACATGGAGTCGATTCATTTGCTGGTTTCCTCGCTGAACCAGAACAACTTGATGTTTCTCTTCCACTTACCCAAGAAATCTTGTTATTTATCATTGAATATGAATTTGTTTCTATTGTTCCTGTGGAAATGGGAATACAGGCAGACTAAGTGGGAGCTGTCAATGATATTAATTTGAATGGACTGGGAACAATATTGAGAGTATGTGGTTTGCTGCTTATCGACATGGGTTCGCGTAATTGTTCAGTGAAAGATTTTCCGGTACTATGGGTGAGCAGTATGAACTATTTTCTCATGCTGAGGAAAATATGAAGTAGAAAGGCAGAAGAATAATTTACACGTGGATGAGGTATACGTGTGTGTGTTTGCAAAATGTCTCAGATATGCTTACGCTTTATGAATGTTTTATTAAGTCTTCAGATGAAACGGCATGTAATATGTTGATCTGAAAAATTGGCATTCAAAAAGCATGGTTCAGGAAACATATTTTGCCCAGGTTTGGGGAGGATGGGAGCAGGTTTGGGAAGGGAAACTGCAAAAATAAACAACCTTGCTCTCAGTCTGTCTTGAGCAGATTTATATGTGATGGAAGTAGGTATTGTCTGTTTGGTGGGCTTACAAATGGACTAATCTTGAGTTCCATAGAACTTGTAACCAAGGAAGACATTACAGTGACTCTGATACAAATGTTCTAATGCTCTTTGACCACAGAGGATGTGCCAGAGAATTGGAGGACAGCTGATGTGGTTCCACTTTTCAAGAAGGGTGGCAGAGATAGGCCTGGAGTAACAGGCCAGTGAATTTATCGTCAGAGTTAGGGAATGTATTGAAGAAAATTCTGAAGGAGAGAATTTTGATATCCATCTGGAAAAGCTTACGTCAGTTAGGGATGGTCAGTGTGGCCTTGTCAGAGGAAGGTCATGCCGAACAAATCTGGTGGAGTTTTTTCGTGGAGATGACTAGGTCTACGGATGAGGGTAGGGCAAATGAAGTTCTTTATATAGATTTCAGCAAAGTCTTTGACAAGGTCCCACACGGAAATTGTTAATACAGGGAAAAACACATGGCATCCAGAGAAAATTGTTCAGTTGGCTCCAGTATTAGCCTAGTTAGAAATGTTGGTAGAAGGCTGTTTGTGTAGTTAGAGCCTGGTGCCCATTAATGTACCACAGGGACCAGTGCCAGATCCCTCTTGCCCGCGATACTCATAAATGATGTTGTAGTTTATGTGTGGGTGGGTGTGTATATGTGTGTGTGTGAGAGAGAGCGAGAGAGTGTGAGTGCTTGTGTGTGAGAGAGTTGTTTACATCTGTGCGTTCGTATGTCCGTGTGTGAACATGTGTGTGTGTGTGTACACGTGTGTGTGTGCACATTGTGTCTACACGTGTGCATATGTGTACATGCATGCATGTTGCACTCATGTGTAAGAGAAAGTGTTTGCATGTGTGTGTCTGTTTGAGAGAGAGAGAGAGAGAGAAAGCCTGTGTGCTGGCACAGGGGGCGTGTTGCTGGGGATGATGGAGAAGTTTGCAGATGATACAACTATTGACACGTGCAAAGTGAGGAATAAAGCCTGAGGTGACAGACATATAGAGACAGATTGATTAGATGAACAATTCAGCGAGGGACGTATTTTAACCCTGATAAGTGTGAAAAGTTGTTGTGGTTCTGTTCGCTGAGCTGGGAATTTGTGTTGCAGACGTGTCATCCCGTGTCTAGGTGACATCCTCAGTGCTTGGGAGCTTCCTGTGAAGCGCTTCTGTGATGTTTCCTCCGGCATTTATAGTGATTTATATCTGCCACTTCAGGTTGTCAGTTCCAGCTGTCCGCTGCAGTGGCCGTAATATTGGGTCCAGGTCGATGTGCTTATTGATTGAATCTGTGAATGAATGCTGTGCCTCTAGGAATTCCGTGGCTGTTCGCTGTTTGGCTTGTCCTATAATAGTAGTGTTGTCCCAGTCGAACTCATGTAGCTTGTCATCTGAGTGTGTGGCCACTGAGGATAGCTGGTCATGTCGTTTCGTGGCTAGTTGGTGTTAATGGATGCGGATCGTTAGCTGTCTTCCTGTTTGTCCTATGTAGTGTTTTGTGCAGTCCTTGCATGGGAATTTGTACACGACATTGGTTTTGCTCATGTTGGGTATCGGGTCCTTTGTCCTGGTGAGTTGTTATCTGAGAGTGGTTGTTGGTTTGTGTGCTGTTATGAGCTGTGCCTCACAACACACTTCACATTCAATAGCCAAATATATGAACAAATCAATGGCACACCCATGGGCTCACCCATCTCTGGACTCATAGCAGAAGCAGTAATGCAAAGGTATGATCAAACAGTCTTACTGCAAATTCAACCCAAACTCTGGGTCAGATATGTGGATGACACTTTTGTAATAATTAAAAACACAGAAATAGAGAACTCACACCAGATCATCAACGCCACACTCACAGGAATCCGATTCACTAGAGAGGAAGAAAAGGACAACCAAGACCCATTCCGAGACGTGATGGTACAGAGAACACCGAACGGAGAATTCACCACAAAGGTATACAGGAAAGCCACACACAGACCAAGTCCTAAACGACGAAAGCAACCACCCCAACACAGAAAAGAAGTTGCATCAATACACTTTTCAAAAGGGCTACAAAACACTGCAGTACACCAGAACTGCAAAAAGAGGAAGAAGAACACCTATACAATGTGTTCGCCAAAAACGATATCCCCGCAATTTCATCAACAGATGCCGAAGGGAAAGACAACAGAATGAGGACATGCCACAACCCAAAGGACTAGCCACACTACCATACATCAAGAGCATTTCTGCACTGACAACCAGACTACTGCGACCACTAGGACTCATAACTGCACACAAACCAACAGCCACTCTCAGACAACAACTCACCAGGACAAAGGACCCGATACCCAACATGAGCAAAACCAATGTAGTGTACAAAATCCCATGCAAGGACTGCACAAAACACTACATAGTACAAACAGGAAGACAGCTTACGATCCACATCCATGAAAACCAACGAGCCACGAAACGACATGACCAGCTATCCTTAGTAGCCACACACTCAGATGACAAGCTACATGAGTTCGACTGGGACAACACTAATGTTATAGGACAAGCCAAACAGAGAACAGCCACGGAATTCCTAGAGGCATGGTACTCATCCACAGATTCAATCAATAAGCACATCGACCTGGACCCAATATACCGGCCACTGCAGTGGACAGCTGGAACTGACAACCGGAAGCGGCAGATACAAATCACTATAAATGCTGGAGGAAACACCACAGAAGTGCTTCACAGAGGGTCCCAAGCACTGAGGATGTCACCTAGACAGGGGATGAAACATCTGCAACACAAATTCCCAGCTCAGCGAACAGAACCACAACAACGAGCACCCGAGCTACAAATCTTCTCCTAAACTTTGAAGTGTGAAAAGTTGAAGTTCTAAATTGGAGAAAGGCCAATTTGATGGTCTGAGGCAAGAACTTTGAACAGCTGATTGGACGGAGATGTTTGCAGGTAAAGGGACGGCCAGAAAATGGGAAGCCTTCAGAAATTAGATAGCGAGAACCCAGAGAAAGTATATTCCTGTTCTGGTGAAAAAAAAGGCTGGAACGTATAGGGTATACTGGATGACTAAAGAAATTGTGGGTTTGGTAAAGAAAAAGAAGGGAGCATATGTCAGGTATAGACCGGACGGTTCGAGTGAACCCTTTGGAAAGTATAAAGGCAATAGGAGTATACTGAAGAGGGAAATCAGGAGGAGACATGAGATAGCTTGTGCAAATAGAATTAAGGAAAATCCAACGGGTATTTACAAATATATTAAGGACAAAAGTGTTACTAGGGAGAGAATATGGCACCTTAAAGATCAGCAAGGCGGCCTTTGTGTGGAGCTGCGGAAAATTGGGGAGATACAAAACGAGTGTTTTGCATCACATTTTCTTCTGAAAAAGGACATGGAAGATATAGAATGTAGGGAAATAGATGGTGACATCTTGAAAAATGTCCATATTACAGTGGAGGAAGTGGTGGATGTCTTAAACTGCATAAAAGTGAAGAAATTACTAGGACCTAATCAGGTGTACACTAGAACTCTGTGGGAAGCTGGGGAAATGATCGCTGGGCACTTGCTGAGACATTTGTATCATCAATAGTCATAGGTGAGGTGCTGGAAGATTGAAGATTGGCTAACATGGTGTCACTGTTCAAGAAGGGTGGTAAGGACAAGTCAAGGAACAATAGACCAGTGAGCCAGATGTCGGTGGTGGGCCAATTGTTGCAGGGAATCCTGAGGGGCAGAATGTACATGTATTTGGAAAGGCAAGGACTGATTAGGGATAGACAACATGGCTTTGTGCATGGGAAATCATGTCTCACAAACTTGCTTGAATTTTTGAAGAAATAACAATGAGGATTGATGAGAGCATAGCGGTAGATGTGATGTATATGAACTTCAGTAAGGCGTTTGACCAGGTTCCCCATGAGAGACTGGTTAGCAACGTTAGATCTCACGGAATGAAGGGAGAACTAGCCAATTGGATACAGAACTGGCTCACAGGTAGAAGACAGAGAGTGGTGGTGGAGGGTTGGTTTTCAGAATGCCTCTGACCAGAGGTGTACCACAAGGATCGGTGGTGTGTTCTCTATTTGTCGTCAGTAATATAAATTATTTGGATGTGAACAGAAGAGGAAGAGTTAGTAAGTTTTCAGATGACACCAACATTGGAGGTGTAGTGCACAGCAAAGAAGGTTAGCTTAGATTTAAACAGGATCTTGATCAGATAGGCCAATGGGCGGAAAACTAGCAGATGGAGTTTAATTCAGATAAATGCGAGATGCTGCATTTTGGGAAAGCAAACTTAGCAGCACGTATACATTTAATGGCAAGCTCCTAGGGTATGTTGCTGAGCAAAGATACCTTGGAGTATAGGTTCATATGTCCTTGAAAGTGGGGTCGCAGGTAGAAAGGATTTGGAAAACGGCGTTTGGTATGATTTCTGATATTGGTCAGAGTATTGTGTACAGGAGTTGGGAGGTCATGTTACGGCTGTATAGGACATTGGATAGGGCACTGTTGAAATATTGCGTGCAATTCTGGTCTCCTTCCGAAACGATAGATGATGGGAAACTTGAAAGGATTCAGAAAGGATTTGCAAGGATGTTGCCAGGGTTGGAGAATTTGAGCTGTAGGGAGAGGCTGAACGTGCTGAGGCTGTTTTCGCTGGAGCAAGGGGGGCTGGGGATGACCTTATCGAGGTTTACACAATTATAAGGCACATGGATAGAATAAATAGACAAAGTATTTTCCTTGGTTGGTGGAGTCCAGAACTAGAGGCCATAGATTTAGGGTGAGAGGGAAAAGTTACAAAAGAGACCTAAGGGACAGCTTTTTCACGCAGAGGGTGGTATGTGCATGGAATGAGCTGCAAGAGGAAGTGGATGAGGCTGGTACAATTGCAACATTTATGAGCCTTTTGGATGGGTACATGAATAGAAAGGGTTTGGAGGGATATGGGTTGGGTGTTGTCATGTCGGCCGAGATTTCGTTGGGATAACTGATCGTCATGGACGAGTTGGGCTGAAGGGTATGTTTCCGTGCTGTACATCTCTTTGAATCTATGACTGTATGAGTGATGAACGTTGCCAGAAGTAACAAGATAAGGGAACAAACAATGAATTGTAGGACACGAAGAAGCTCAGAAGAACAGAAAGAACATGAGGAATTTGTTCACAGACCCCTGCAGGTGAGAGGACAGGATAATAGGGTAGGTAAAAAGGCATTTGGGGCAGTTGCCTTTATTATTTGAGATATAGATTGTAAGAGCAGGGAGATCACGTTGGAGTTGTACAGGCCTTTGGTTAGGCCACAGTTGGAGTATGATGTACAATTCTGGTCACGAAATCACAGGGAGGATGTGATTGCATTGGAAGATTCACCAGAACATTGCTTGGGCTGTGGAAGTTTAGCTGTGAAGAGGGAGCCTGGATAAGCTCAGGCTGCTTTCTTTAGAGCAGAGACAGGGGGATCTAAGACTGGGAGGGGCAAAGACACGGTGAATAGAAAGTAGATGCACACTTAGTCCAAAGGCCAATAACGTAGTGACATCATTTGAAGCTGAAAGGCAGGAGGTTTAGAGAGTATGTAAGACAAAATCTTCTCGCCTCAAGGATGGTAGGGGCCTGCAACTCAGTTGGGAAAACTCAGAAAAGTATTTGGATGAGCACTTGAAATGTTCTAACATTGAAGGCTACGGTCCAAGTACTGGAAAGTGGGACTGGTGGAAATTTAGTATCATTTTGGCTCGGAAAGCACGACAGGCCACAATGCCTCTTGTGTTCTGTATGATTCTGTAATTACAGAATTCTGAATTTTCAGAATTAGTTTCTGTTTTTGTCTTTGTTTTGAGGAAATGTTACCTCGAGTACATTCCAGCTGCTGATATGATCAGTGTCAGTTTCAGCTTTTCTATTAGAGTGCTCGTTTACAAACAGAATTTCCCAACTGAGTTGTAAAACTGAATGAACAGGAAAGCCGTGGGATAACAGTATGCAGTCGATCAGCTTTTAAGGAGCTCGACAATATGAGGGATTGAATAAGTGAATAGTCTCAGCAAAATGAAGGTCATCACTGAAAGGGATACCAAAAGATATTTAGCTCTTGATTGGACAAATAATGTGTGAAATAATGTAAGTAATGTTGTCTGAAGACAAATTGCAAATAAAATTTGAGACCAGTAGGATCAGATTAATCCAGTCTTTGGGGTATTCAATTACGGACTTGAATCTCAATAATGTCACATCCATAAAATAAACTTGTTGTTGTAATCTGTTTGTTCAAAGTGATTTTTAAAATGCAGATATAACTATAGTTTCCCATTGGGGATACCACACAAAATAAAATAAAGTCTCTGGAATGATGTCAGCTCCAACTCCAAGAGAATTCTCCAAATCTGACAGATTGCCAGCAGAAGGAACAGAGAGATTGATTCGCAAACAACAAAATGCATCTTCCAAGGCAAATAGTAGCTAAGGTAGACTACACCATCCTTGCTGTTGTTGGTATTCCTGGTAAGTCTTGGAAAAAAATCAACGTGTCTAAATCTATGCATTGGTTCATACCTATTTCCACTCAAGGACTGATAAGTATTTTATTTCCTTTTAGCAACGAAATCCTCATGCCAGATGACAGTGTCCTCACTTACTGAGTTTACAGTGAAGAGGTTTTTAATGAGGAGGCTCCTCAGTAATGTGCAGCATTGTCTGTTTCTCTGCACTGTGCCCAATGGGTTTGCAGAGAGGCCACGTTTATGGAGTTTGGCTGAGCACCGGCCCTGGCTGGGCTAGAAAGTGTTTAGAAAGACCACTGTCTCTCTGTGGTAAATCAAAGCCTGCTATCGGTTAGATAGATATTGTAACAACCCACCCCTTAGTGACACCTGGTGTTCCCCATGCCTTGATATCAAGGTATTGTGTTGGTGGGTATTGCTCAGGCAGCTTGTTTCAAATGGATGCCCAGATACAATTTGGGCAATGGGTGGCTGGAACAGGTCATTGTGGAGTGATCAATGAGCGTCAGCACAGAATGTTTTCACTACCCTGTATGTTTTAAAAATCATTAGTTGGGTCGGGACATGATATTTGTGGGGAAAGATCACTGGGAGGTGTGTTGAGCACGATGTTCCAATTGTGATGTGTATTGTTGAATTATTTGATTGTCAAACAGATATGTGAGTTGTGGCATTTGTAAAAAGATGCACCGTACCACCGAACAGGAGAAACACTGAGATCTGGAGTGGAGGGGCAGCAGATCTCCCACAGAGAACCAAAAACCTTTTGTGCAACTGCAGGTTTCCCTCGCTGCCCTTTGTCGTTGTTATCCTTTGATGTTCCCTGCACGATAGTGGTCTATGCAATGGGCCTCCCATGTGCCTTCGTTTGGGATTGTTATTTCGTCTTTGGCTATCAATTTTGGATAATTACATTAGATTATTATTGTCGTTATTTAGTTGACCTTGACATTTTGGAGATGAAACCCTTGGATATATTTTGAGACCGATTCACTCTGAGGCCATCATGTCACTCCATGGAGTGCAGTACTCCGTTCGCTTTGTGAAATCTCTGTCCTTGTCCCTGGTCCACAGGGCTCAGAACGCTGGAGGCTGGATGATAAAACAGGATTTTTTCGCTGATGAAAGACAAGTTGGTTTGTGGTGACTGATGCACCGATTTCGTATATTTGATATTGTGGTGCTGCTCCCAGGATCCAGTCAGAATCAAGAACATCCGACCATACGGAGGGAAAGTCAGCCCTGTTACTGCGCCCTCCAGCTGACCTAATGTTCAATATTGACGGACTTGATGAGTTGGATCTATATCAGGGTCACCAGTCGATCCATAGTCCATCAGCATCACACTGCTAAAAGAATATGATTCATCTTGATATAGCCTCATGGCATGGACCATCCTTGTACCAATTGTCACACGGGATGTCTGTCCAAACAGTGATTGTGATTGACACCACAGGGGCGAATTTATATTGAAATATACATCAAACAGTTATAATGGGACTTGCTGTCGTTACATCGATATAGTTCAAGACTTCACCACCAATTCGAGCCAACCTGCCCCTGTGGAATGTTGTCATCTGCTTCTTGTACTCTGGATGATTGGAAATTGGAGGTGAGTGGGAAAGACTATTCGCCCGTGTTCACTTTGCACAAAGTTGCTTTGGACTAAATATTAGGAGAAAGTGAGGATTGCAGATGCTGGAGTACCAGAGTTGAAAAATGTGGTGCTGGAAAAACACAGCAGGCCAGGCAGCATCCGAGGAGCAGGAGAATCGGCGTTTCGGGCATAAGCCCTTATTCAGGAACTAAATCCTGTTTTGGTTGGGGATGGTCATTCAGTGAACTGACCCCACACAGGGCAGCTCAGTATGTTCAGCTCCTTGTGGATGGATGAAATTGTTCC
This sequence comes from Chiloscyllium plagiosum, assembly GCF_037043375.1. Classification (NCBI taxonomy): domain Eukaryota; kingdom Metazoa; phylum Chordata; class Chondrichthyes; order Orectolobiformes; family Hemiscylliidae; genus Chiloscyllium; species Chiloscyllium plagiosum. The sequence goes on along the minus strand of NW_028270183.1, from coordinate 30,502,726 downwards.
TTCTGTTCAAGTCACTGTATCAAGTGCAGGTGGTTTATTCGAGATTACATTTAGGTTCTGAGTAACCCAAGTCTGTTTTGCGGCTATTGAGGGATGGAAAACATGTTGGGGGGTGGAAGTGAGAGAGTACTGAAGGGACGTGTTGGTGCCAGCTTGCACTTGGAAGTTTATAAATGTTTGCAGTGGCAAGAGCACTGAGCTGACCATTTCCATAGTCCATTGTAAATGTCACGGATGCTGCACCCACACTGCTGCCTGGGACAGATCTGGCCCAGTGTGTTTTACAGCAGGGCAGTAACACAGTGGATACAACTCTATGATGGAATAACATCCTGTTAGAATTAACAGGAAGAATACATAATATTTAACGTATTATTTTAACATACCATGCAATTCTTCCCTATCACGATGTGTTCTAACCCTGAATGAGTATTCCATATTCATGCTAATGATGCCTTTGCAGTCTCTCTCATTCGTGAAATACGATTCCCATATTTGTATCACAAAGTCCTTTGTCCACTGTATACACCTGTACACTCTATATCACTAACACAACTTACGAATCCCATTTCCAGAACAGTGAGCATTTTTCTTCTTTTTGTGTGATAAAATCAGACATTCTAGATCTGCCAGGAGGCGAAAATCTGCTACTCGTTGCTTTGTTTTTGTACCATAGCCTCTGACCTTCCAACACAACCGTGTGTTTTTTTTTGTAATTTATTCAATTGTGGACATCGCTGGCTGGGCCCAGTATTTATTGCCTGTCCCTCGTTGACCTTGAGAAGGCGATGGTGAACTGCCTCCTTGCACCAATGCAGTCATCCTGCTGTGGTGTGTCAGTGAGGAATTTCCAGGATTTTGATCCAGTGACAGTGAAGGAACGGTGATGTATTGGAGGGGATCTTGAAGGTGGCGATATCCCCAGGTATCTTCCACCCTAGTCCTTCTTGATGGAAGTGGGTTGGGACGTTGTGATCTGAGCATTTTATGGTAAATTTCAGCAGTGTATCTTTGGAGATGGTACACACTGTTATTACTGAGCATCGATTGTGGAGGCAGTGGATGCTTTAGAATTTGGTACCAATCAATTGGGTGGCTTTGTCCTCAATGATATCAAGCTTCTTGAGTGTTGTTGGGGCTGCGCACATCCTGGCAAGTGGGGTGTATTCCATCACACACATGAGGGTTGTAAATGGTGGATAGGGTTCAGGAAGTCAGGAGGTGAGTTACTTGCTGCTGTATTCCTAGCTTCTGACCTGCTCTTGTAGCCATGTATTTATGTAGTGATTCCAGTTGGGTTTCTGATCAATGATAGTAAAGCAGCCAGTTTATCAGGCAGGTATCCTCACAGTTTTATTCATTACCGAGATGGAGCTAACTGCTTTCAATTCTGTTAAAGGTTCAGCCTTGTCCTTGACAAGTTGATTCCAGTCAGAGTTATTGCTGTTTCTTTCTGTGTGTAATAATTTATCCTTTGTTGATTCATTCAGTCCATGCATCGCTATCAAAGTTCTGACATCTATAATATCACAATGGCAACCATAAATCTCTTTCGACAGCATCTGACAAACCTGCGACCTCCAGCATTTAGAAGAACAGGGAAAGTAGATGCACAGAAAGATCATCAATAAAATTGCTTTTCAAACCACGTTTAGAGTCATAGAGTCATAAAGAGGTACAGCATGGAAACCGTCCATGCCGACCAGATATCCCAAACCAATCTTGTCCCACCTGCCAGCACCTGGCCCATATCCCTGCAAACCCTTCCTACTCATATACCCATCCAAATGACTCTTAAATGTTGCAATTGTCCCAGCCTCTACCACTTCCTTTGGCATCTGATTCCACCCTTTTAGGTCTCTTTTATATCTTTCCCCTCCCACCCTAAACCTATGCTCTCTTGTTCTGGTCTCCACGACCCCAGGGGAAAAAAAAAACTTTGCCTATTTACCCTATCCATGCCCCTCATAATTTTCTAAACCTCTATACGGTCACCCTTCAGCCTCCAACGCTCCAGGGAAAACAGCTCCAGCCAGTACAGCCTCTCCCTATAGCTCAAATCCTCCAACCCTGGCAACATCCTTTTGAACCTTTTCTGAACCCTTTCAAGTTTCACAACATGTTTCAGATAGGAAGAAGACCAGAAATGCACGCAATTTTCCAGCAGTGGCCTAACCAATGTCCTGTAAAGCCGCAACATGACCTCCCAAATCCTGTACTCAATACTCTAACCAATAAAGGAAAGCATGCCAAAAGCCTTCTTCACTATCCTTTTCTACCTGCGACTCCACTTTCAAGGAGCTATGAACCTGCACTCCAATGTATCTTTGTTCAGCAGCAATACTCTCTAGGACCTTACCATTAAGTGTATAAGTTCTGCTAAGATTTGCTTACCAAAAATACAGCACCTTGCATTTATCTGAATTAAACTCCATCTGCCACTTCTCAGCCCATTGGCCCATCTGGTCCAGATCCTGTTGTAATCTGAGGTAACCATTTTCGTTGTCCACTGCACCTCCAATTTTGGTGTCATCTGTAAACTTACTAATTGTACCTCTTATTCTTGCATCCAAATCATTTATGTAAATGACAAGAAGTAGAGGACCCAGCACCGACTCTTGTGGCAGACCACTGGTCACAGGCCTCCAGTCTGAAAAACAAACCTCCACCACCACTCTCTGTCTTCTACCTTTGAGCCAGTTCTGTATCCAAATGGCTAGTTCTCCCTGTATTCCATGCGATCGAACCTTGCTAACCTGTCTCCCATGGGGAACCTTGTCGAATGCCTTACTCAAGTTCATATACATCACATCTACCGCTCTGCCCTTATCAATCTTCTTTGTTCCTTCTTCAAAAATCTCAATCAAGTTTGTGAGACATGATTTTCCATGCACAAAGCCATGTTGACTATCCCTAATCAGTCCTTGCCTTTCTAAATACACGTACATCCTGTCCCTCAGGATTCCCTCCAACAACTTGCCCACCACTGAGGTCAGGCTCACCGGTCTATAATTCCCTGGTTTGTCTTTATCGCCCTTCTTAAACAGTGGCACCTCGTTTGCCAACCTCCAGTTTTCTGGCACCACACCTATGACTATCTATGATACAAATATCTCAGCAAGAGGCCAACAATCACGTCTCTAGCTCCCCACAGAGTTCTCGGGTACACCTGTTCAGGTCCTTGGGATTTATCCAACTTTACCTATTTCAAGACATCCAGCACTTCCTCCTCTGTAATCTCGACATTTTGCAAGATATCAACATCAATTTCTCTATCATCGAAATCTTCCATATCCTTTTCCACAGTAAATACTGATGCAAAATATTCATTAGTTTTTCTCCCATTTTCTGCGGCTCCACACAAAGGCCGCCTTGCTGATCTTTGAGGGTCCCTATTCTCTCCCTAGTTACCGTTTAGTCTTAATGTATTTGTAAAAGATCTTTGCATTCTCCTTAATTCTTTATGCCAAAGCTATGTCATGTTCCCTTTTTGCCCTCCTGATTTCCCTCTTAAGTATGCTCCTACTTTCTTTATACTCTTCTAAGGATTCACTCGATCTATCCTGTCTATACCTGACATATGCTTCCTTCTTTTTCTTAAACAAACCCTCAATTTCTTTAGTCATCCAGCATTCCCTGTACCTACCAGCCTTTCCTTTCACCCTGACAGGAAAATGCTTTCTCTGGATTCTTGTTATCTCATTTCTGAAGGTTTCCCATTTTCCAGCTGTCCCATCACCAGCGAACATCTGTCCCTAATTAGCTTTCGAAAGTTCTTACCTAATACCGTCAAAATTGGCCTTTCTCCAATTTAGAACTTCAACTTTTAGATCTGGTCCATTACTATTTTAAAACGAATAAAATTATGGTCGCTGGCCCCAAAGTGCTCCCACACTGACACCTCAGTCACCTGCCCTGCCTTATTTCCCAAGAGTAGGTCAAGTTTTGTACCTTCTCTGGTAGGTACTTCCACATACTGAAACAGAAAATTCTCTTGTACACACTTAACAAATTCCTCTCCATCTAAACCTTTAACAATATGGCAGTCCCAGTCGATGTTTGGATAGTTAAAATCCCCTACCATAACTACCCTATTATTCTTACAGATAGCTGTGATCTCCTGACAAGTTTGCACCTCAATTTCCCTGTGACTATTTGAGGATCTATAATACAATGCCAATAAGGTCATTATCAATTTCGTATTTCTCAGTTCCACCCAAATAACTTCCCTGGATATATTTCAGCACTCCCTCAGCACAGCTGTAATGCTATCCCTTATCAAAAATGCCACTTGCCCTCCTCTCTTGCCTCCCTTTCTATCCTTCCTGTGGCATTTGTCTTCTGGAACATTAAGCTGCCAGTCCTGACCATCCCTGAGCCATGTTTCTGTAATTGCTAAGATATCCCAGTCCCATGTTCTGAAGCATGCCCTGAGTTCATCTGCCTTCACTGTAACGCCCCTTGCATTTAAATAAATGCAGTTTAACTTATTAGTCCTACCTTGTCCCTGCCTGCCCTGACTGGTTGACTCTCTTCTGTTCTCAACTGTACCAGTCGCAGATTGATCTCTTTCCTCACTTCCTCCCTGGGTCCCACCCTCCCCTCACCTTACTAGTTTCAATCCTCCCGAGCAGTTGCAGCAAATTTCCCTGCAATCTATTAGTCCCCATCCAATTTAGGTGCAATCTGTCCCTCTTGTACAGGTCACTTCTACCCCAAAAGAGATTCCAATGATCCAAAAATGTGAATCCTTCTCCAATGCACCAGCTCCTCAGCCATGCGTTCAACTGCTCTATCCTCCTATTCCTGCCCTCACCAGCTCGGAGCACTGGGAGGAATCCATATATTACTAACTTTGAGGAATTCCTTTTTAAAATTCTGCCTAACTCTCTGTAATCTCGCTTCAGGATCTCAACCTTTTCCCTTCCTATATCGTTTGTTCCAATGTGGACAATGACCTCTTGCGGCCTTCTTTCACCCATGAGAACATTCTGCACCCTCTCTGAGACATCCTTGATCCTGGCACCAGGGAAATAACACACCGTTCTGCTTTTTCTCTGCTGGCCACAGAAACGTCTGTCTGTACCTCGGACTACCGAATCCCCTAACACAAATATCTCTTGGAAGCCGACGTACCCCTCGTTGTTTTAGAGCCAGTCTCAATACCAGTACCTTGGCTGTTCGTGCTACATTCCCCTGAGAATCCATCACCCCCTACATTTTCCAAAACAGCATACCTGTTTGAAATGGGTATATACACAAAAGACTCCTGCCCTAGGTGCCTATCTCTCTTACCCTTCCTGGAGTTAACCCATCTATGTGACTGTATCTGAGACTTGCCCCCTTTCCTATAACTGCCATCCGTGACATACTGTTGCTGTTGCAAATTCCTCATCGCTTCTAACCGTCTCTCCATCCGATCGATTTGATCTGATAAGATTCGCATCCAACAGCATTTATGGCAGATATAATCCGCAGTAACCCTTAAAATCTGTTTAAACTCCCACATCTGACAAGAAGTCTATCTCACTGCAAAGGCCATTTCTGCTCCTTCACAATCTACAGACCCAGAAAACAACACCGTCTTATTCCTCGACAAAGCACTGCACCAGGTTAAATTAATAGTTATGGCTTATATTTTAAGTTTAATCAAGAGACTTATCTCCAAAAACATGTAATCAAGAAAGAACCCACTGTACTCATTACTGCAGCCTTCCTTTTGGACAGACTTAAAACAACAGTTAACTTATCTGATTCTGTGTTGTGAACAGGTTCCTCCAAGATTAGTTGTGAAATTCACTGTTTGTTAATTTTCCCAGATGCACTCCGATGCCCAGCGATACATGAATTCAAAAACAGCAAAGGCAATAACTGTGCAAATTCTCTCTGTCTCTGTCTCTCTCTCTTCTTCTTCATGGAGACTTGGAAATATATTGTTATTCCATCACCTGTTGCCAGGTAAAATTCTACAAATCTCCCCCCAAAACATGGTGGGTTTTCCTGCACACGACGAAATACAGATGTTCATAAAAGCAGGTCTCCAATAACATCACCAAGGCAGTTCAACCTGGATAATGAATACAGGCCCCGCCACTAAAGCTTACATTCCATGAGTAATTATATAAGTAATCATTGTCCCAAATCTGCAAGAGGATATCTCTGAAAATGAAGGATGATTAGTGTCCGGGGAGTACCTCACATGTAGAGAGTGGGAAACATAGAAATATCGCAAAGAAGTTACAGGAGCAGTCAATTTGGCCCTTCAAGCCTTCACCACCATCTAATATAATCTTGGTTGATCGTGCAATTTCAGTCTCACCCTTTCACTTTCTCTCCATATCCCTTGATCACTTCAGCTACAAGAGTCACACCTCGCTCCCGCTTGAATATTTCTAACAAACTGGTCTCAACAGCTTTCTGTGGAAGATAATTCCACAGGTTCACAACTCTTCCTTATCTCAGTCCTGAATGGCTTAATATGTGAAAGTGGAGACTGCAGATGCTGGAGATCAGAGTTGAGAGTATGGGGCTGGAAACGCACAGCAGGTCAGGCAGCATAAGAGGAACAGGAACATTGACATGTTGGGCATTAACCCTTCATCAGGAATGGCCTCACAACGCCAGAGAACCGGGTTCAATTCCCACCTCAGGCGACTGTCTGTGTGGAGTTTGCACATTCTCCCCGTGTCTGCGTGGGTTTCCTCCTGGTGCTCCAGTTTCCTCCCACAGTCCAAAAATGTGCAAGTTAGGTGAATTGGCCAACTTAAATTGCCCGTAGTGTTAGGTGAAGGGGTAAATGTAGGTGAATAGGTCTGGGTGGGTTGCGCTTCGGCGGGTCGGTGTGGACTTTTTGGTCCGAAGTGCCTGTTTCCACACTGTAAGTAATCTAATCTAATCGAAGATTTACCCCTTATTCTTAGACTGTGATCCCAATTCTGGACTTGGCACTGGAAGGAAACCAAAGAGTATTACTTGTGGTCTTCTGTATTTTTTATAAATATTTTTATTGAAAAAGAAAAACATTTTTGGTTTTCTTTTACAAACTTACGAAACTAATACAAAATAGTATAACCACTTTACAATATAATGACAGCATCAATATAAATTAAGAAAACTAACTACTAATCTACTCTTCAGGCTACCAAGACACATAGTAAAACATAAGAAAGAAGCTTCTCTATTTAAAAGAAACTACAGTATATTACATATCTAAGAACAAAAAAAAAGAAAAATTAAAAGAAAAGGCAAATAAATAAATAAGCACTTAAAACAAAATCATATCAAGTCATAACAAGATCCGTATTTTTTCGTGATTCTTCCACCGAAGGGTCCCCTAACCGACAAACATCATCCTCACAGATAAACAAAGTCCCTCAACAGTATAGCCGATACATCTTAATCAAAGTAGTTCAAGAAGGGCTGTCATGTTCTATAGAATAATTCCGTTGTCTGGTGCACCATATTCGTAAGGATGTCCAGTGGAATATGTTCCATAACTATCCTTTGACAATTCGAAAGACCTGGGGACTTTCCGATACCCAGGTACCTAAAATAGTTTTCCTCGCACAAAAGGAGAGGATAGTAAATAGGTTCTTCCCATATGCAATGACAACGGAAGATGTGGATAGCCCAAAAGGAGAGACACCGGGTCCAACCCAATCTCAGTTCCCAACATCTTTGTCAAGGCATTCGCTACACTGTCCCAGTATTTACGAATCTTATGGCATATCCACAAACAATGAGTGAGAGTACCAACTTCTATTTTACAGTTAGGGTACATTGGAGACGCTTCTACCTTCAAATTTGCAATCTGCTCTGGTACCAAATGAGCCCTACGAAGTATCTTAAATCGAATAGCTTGTGTCCTATTACAGATATGAACTTCTTGGAATTTTCCCAGATATCCTCGTACATCTCAAAGGAGATTTCCATCCCTAATTCTTGAGTCCAGGTTTTACATAGTTTCATGCGTCCTTCGATACTTTATTACCTCGTGAGTGATAGACAGTATTGCCAGAGGGATCACCCATCGGTGGAAGCACTCTCCTTTGCATACCTGATTTGTAAGGATTAATCATCAATGTGTACGAAGTCTCGTACTTGAAAATATGGGAAGAGGTCCTTGTTAGGCTACCCAAACCTCTGTTGCAACTGTTCGTAGGGCACCATGATCTCCCCATTGAACAGATCTCCCAAACAAGAGATGTTTGTGTACTTAGATTAGATTAGTTTCAGTGTGGAAACACCCCCTTCGGCCCAACAAGTCCACACTGACCCGGCGAAGCGCAACCCACCCAGACCCATTCTCCCACATTTATCCCTTCACCTAACACTACGGGCAACTTAGCTTGGCCAATTCACCTAACCTGCATATTTTTGAACTGTGGAAGGAAACCGGAGCACCCGGAGGAAACCCACACAGGCATGGGGAGAATGTGCAAACTCCAGGCCGTCAGTCGCCTGAGGCGGGAATTGAATCTGGATCTCTGGCGCTGTGAGGCAGCAGTGCGAGCCACCGTGCCGCCCATACAGATTTTAAATCCAGCGCCTGTCAGGCCTGGCTGAAATTCCAAAGTTCCCATTCCAGGAGTAAAGGGGGAAGTTTTTTTTGTAAATTACCCTCACCCTGTCATATCATCCTCTAAGATTTGATCATGTTTAGGACAATTCGGTTTTTACAATGATCCATGACAATTCTCATCTTATCAATAAATATTAAATTGATGAGAGGGCATTTTGCTTCTGATGCCTCGATACCCAGCCAAATTAACAATGAAATTAACAATTAACCAGAAGCCCAATCAGCCAAATATGATAGCAGGGAGCTCAGTTGGTACTTTCTAAAATCCGGAAAATCTGGACATCCCCTTACTTGTGGGAGGTGCAACTTATCCAATTTAATAAGGGGCGATCTATGATTCCAAACAAAATAACCAAGCCAACCGTAAAGCTTACACAGCGCCTGTCTCGGCAGCATCAAAGGAAGCATTCTCATGGGGTATAATAAGCGAGGGAGAATATTCATCTTGACAAAAGCTATTTTTCCTAACCAGGATATCGGAGATCTTCCTAACGCTGGATGTCCTGCCTTATTTTCTCGTATAAATGAGTTTAATTAGTTTTACATAGCTGACCAAATACCGGGATAATACAAATGCCTAAAAAGAGAAAACCTCCCAGTGACCACCAAAATGGGAACTGGGATTCATCCGGAAATGTGGATATGCCGGTGTGACCTCCGAGCAGCATGGACTCTGATTTCATAAAGTTAATTTTGTACCCTGAAATCACGCCAAATAAATTAACCACTTGAATTAAACGGTGCACAGATATCGATGGATTATTTAAGAAAAGAAGGACGTCATCCACATAAAGAGTAATTTTATGCTGGCCTGATCTTACCTCCGGGGCCATTATCGTGGGGTCAGTTTGGATGGCTTCCGCCAGCGGTTTGATCACGAGTGTAAATAGTAGTAGCGAGAGAGGGTATTCTTGATGACAATCTCTGCCAACACTAAAACCATCCGATCTTATGCCATTGGTAATCACCGCTGCTTTCGGGTCATTATATAACACTGCAACCCATTTGGTAAAAATCTCTCCAATACCAAACTGCTCCTCAGTATTAAAAAAGGTATGGCCTTTCCACCCAGTCGAATGCTTTCTCTGCATCGAGGGAGACGACTAATCCGGTATTGCTCCTTGCTGGCTGACTTGTACCATTTTTAACACTCTTCTGATGTTATTAATAGATCTGCGACCCTTAATACATCCCGTCTGATCATCTTTTATAATAAATGGTAAAACCCTCTTTAGTTCAAAGTTTGGGAGAAGATTTGTAGCTCGGGTGCTCGTTGTTGTGGTTCTGTTCGCCAAGCTGGGAATTTGTGTTGCATTCGTTTCGTCCCCTGCCTAGGTGATGTCACCTAGACAGGGGACGAAACGTCTGCAACACAAATTCCCAGCTCGGCGAACAGAACCACAACAACCCTCTTTAGTCTCAATGCCAGCATTTTTTAAAGGATTTTGAAGTCCACATTCAATAAAGATATAGGTCTGTACGAAGTACAGTCATCTGGGGCTTTTCTTTTCTTAAGGATAAGAGAGGTATGTGCTTCTCTCAGAGAGGGTGGGAGACTACCCTGACTATATGAATAATTATATTTGTCTATATGTGGTCCGGCCAATTTGCCTGTAAACTCTTGAGAGATCTCAACCTGAAATCCACCTGGCCCAGGTGCTTTGCCGCTCTGGAGCTGTCTCACCGCCTCCTGCACTCCCTGAGTTGTCAGGGGGGACATTCAAGAAAGGGACCTGCTCCGAGGTTACACCTGGGAGGTCCAGATTCTTAAAAAAAACTCCATCTTCCTCACTCTATCCTCACAGCCTCCGACTGATGCAGCTCAAAGCAGAACTTTCTAAAAGCTGCATTGATCTTTTTAGAATCACAAGTCAAAGTACCATCATCTTCTCTAATAGATGCAATGGATTGAGGAGATTGTTTCTTTCTGGCAAGGTTTGATAGATACCTGCCCAGCTTATTGCCGTATTAAAATAATCTCTGCTTCACAAATAGTCTCTCCCTCTTCACTGTTTGAGTAAGTGCAGTATTCAAAACAGACCTGAGGTCTGCGATCCACTGCAGTTGAGTAATGGACGGCCTATAAGCATAAACATAAGGGCGGTACGATGGCACAGTGGTTAGCACTGCTGCCTCATAGCGTCAGAGACAGTCAGGCGACTGACTGTCTGGAGTTTGCACATTCTCCCCGTTTCTGCTGGGTGCTCCAGTTTCCTCCCACAGTCCAAAAATGTGCAGGTTAGGTGAATTGGCTTTGATAAATTGCCCCTAGTGTTAGGGGCAGGGGTAAATGCAAGGGAATGGGTCTGGGTGTGTTGTGCTTCGGCGGGTTGGTATGGACTTGTTGGGCCGAAGGGCCTGTTTCCACACTGTAATTAATCTATAAAAAAGCGCTGACTCAGCTGCCTTCAGGCGAGCCTCAAACAGACGCTGCTGTTCTCCATTCTGTCTTTTCCTGCTTTAGCAGTCTCCCACATCACCGATGGGTTACTGGCCGTGCCTGAGTGGATGCAGCAGAAAATTTTAAATTCATGCAAGAAGAATTCTATGAACTTACTATCCTTCAATAGGAAAGCAACCATACGCCAATGTCGGGAACCCATCTTGTCACCACTAGTCTTAACCTCCATATACACTGCTGCGTGGTCGGAAAAAGCTATATTCCCTACTTTACTGAAGAGTATCGAATTCGGAAAAGTCGACAGAACAAAAAAACATATCAATTCTGGTCTGGCACTTGTGTGGTTTAGAATAAAAAGCAAAATCTCTACCCACAGGGTAAAGACACCTCCACACATCTACTAGTCCCAACTCCCTATTCGGACCAGCCAACTGCCTAAATCTCAGAGATATACCAGCAGAGCTCCTAGGTATCCTGCCACATCGGGGTCGATAATACAATTAAAATCTCCCCAAGGGCCATCAGCCTGGAGATCACATCTGTTACGAATTTTAAAAAAAATGTGCTGGGGGCCAGTATACATTCAAACTCCCGTACTCCTCTCCATTTATTCGGGCTTTAAGTATTATAAACGGTTCGGACTCATCTTTTATCTGGCTTAATATTTGGAATGTAGAATTCTTTCGGATAAGAATTGACACTACTCTACTTTTCAAATTGAACAATGAAAAGAGCACCTGACCAAATCCACCCTGCTTCGAATGTTCCCCATCAAATAGATGTGTCTCCTGTAAAAGGGCTACATCAAGCGTCTCTTTTTTAAGACTTGATCGTATATTTTTGCTTTTCAATGGTGAGTAGCTCCCCACCCCTACCCCTGCCACCCCAAAGGAAGGAAGAAAAAGAGAAAGGAGGAAAAAAAGGTGTAAAATCAAACAATTGCCCATATTGTTCAAGTACTTCAGTCTACTTGAGAGCATCTAAAAATTCTTTTGCTTTTTCTGGCGATCCGAAGTTATACAAACCCTCCGTGACTGAAGTGCAGTGTTTCCGGGTATCACATGGAATACTGAATATCTAAATCCCTCAGACGCTTCATTACCTCATCAAATGCCCTCCTCTTGCAGTACCTCAACCGGAGAGAAGTCATGGAACAGCATTATATTGAAGCCCATTCATATCATGGGGATCCTTCCCAAAAGCTCTGCAGGCCTCCAGCAGTATTTCCTTTTCCTGTAGTGCTGGAGTGGCACTAGGACCGCGCGGTGGCGCAGCTCCGACCCAGGTCTGCGCATCGCTACATGGTGGTCCTGCTCAACCTGCACCCAGCCTAACTCAGCCTCGAGCTTCAGCAGTTATGGGAGCCATTGCTCCAAAAGTTCAACAAGCTCGTCTTCCTCCTCCCATTCTGGAAGGCCCAGCAACTGAATATTCTTCCAACGACTGCAATCTTCAAGGTCGTCGAACTGCTCTTCTAAGGCCTGGAATCGGCATTCCAGAGCATGGACCTGACCCATGGAAGATTCAGCAGCGATCTCGCAGACCGTGGTCCATTGCTCTGCCCCTCCGACACGCTGCCTGAGTTTCTCAATCTCCTAGTCATGCTGATGCAGCATGTCTGAGTTCGACTCCAACCTGAACCAGGGCTCCTCAATCGAAGCATCGCTCTTCTCTTGAAGCTTGATAAACTCTGACATCAGGTTCGCCTCTGTAGGTAAGCCCCCCGGAGTGGCCACGGACGCACCTGTTGCTTTGGCGGGATGGGCGGGGGGAGGAATGGTGGGTTGGATGGGTCGATGTCTGTTGCAAACTCCGTCATCCTTTATCCTTAGTCATTTTAGAATGTACCAAACTGCTAAAGTTTGGTGCAGAATGGTTATAGCAGCTGGGGGGGAAAAAGCTATTTTAATGGTTTAAATGTGAGGGAAGGATAAGTACCCCACTTTGTCTGCCTCCTGGGCAGAGCTCAGCAGACTGAGACCTACTGGGTCGTCGTATTCTTGATTTCCCCCATGATGCTCTGTATTTTAAACTTCTACATAACCTCTTATACACCCTCTGCAAAGCTTTAACCCGTTCCCTGACGATGTCATTCCGACTGATGTGTACAAAAACTTCCATCTTCTCACTTTCCCTTTGACAATATGTTTCACACATTTTGAGAAGTTCTTTACCCTCTCCCCATAAAAGCAACACACTGTCCTAGATTCACCCTCCCTGCCACAAAATCTCCTCTCTGTGCCCCTGACAGCAGAGTCCCCATTAACAATTATTCTTTGAAATCTTGACAAACCCGTTTAACATCAGTTCCATTCTTAGTGCCCAAGATCGGACTGCTAATCATACCTTCCTCTGATAGACTATCTCCTCCAACAGCACCTGAAACAGAGAGGAATAGCCATAGGAGACTTCTGAACTCCCCTCTGAATTTTCCTAGCAGTTAATCATCTTTCTGACTGGTCCTGCTGTGTAATCACTTCTCGAAGTCAACTCGGCATCACACCCACTGTCTCCTGTACTTCTCCAATGACATTAAATCTAAAATTAAGAAGCTCTCAATAGCATCTTATATCGAAAAATAAACTGCCTTTCCTTACCCACAGATTTAATATGGAGCAATCAAAGCAGTAGTAAAGTAAAGTAATATAAGTATTAAAAATGAATCAAGGACTCAGCGCCACGCTGGTTCAGCGGTTAGCACTGCTGCCTCGTAGCAACAGGAACCTGGGTTCAATTCTACCCTCTGGCGAGCGTCTGCGTTGAGTTTGAACATTCTCCCAGTGTCTGCATAGGCTTCCTCCCATGGTCCAAAGATGCACAGCTTAGATGAATTGGCCATGCTAAATTGCTCATTGTTTCCAAGGATGTGTAGGTTGGGGTTGGGTGTGATACTCTTCGTCGGGTCAGTGTGGACTTGTTGAGCTGAAGGGCCAATTTCCAAACCGTAAGGATTCTATCAATTCTACTTAATGAATTAATTGAACAAATGAGGAAAAATTGAATCCTGAAATAATCCAACAGTCAGCTTTCAGGTTCGAGAATTAAAAACCTATCTCACAAGCTCCATTTATAAACAATCTCTCCTTTGTTGCATATTTGTTCATGTTATTTTATTTATGCTAAAGCTTTCCAAACACTGATGACAGACTCATTCGTCCCTAGTTCCCATGCTTTTCCTTACTCACTTCCATAAATAATGGCACCACATCAGCCACCTTCTAGTCTCTAGCTCCCGACACATGGCTGTTGATGATATAAATATCTCAGCGAGAGGCCCTGCAATCTCTTCCCTCGCTTCCTCACTATCGGACATATTTGAAGATCAGAGAATTGTTTTATAAGAACTGTATGATGTGGTCCACAAACAACACCGCCGCCAGTCTGCTCCCGAAGTACATCATAGAGTCCACAGACAACGATATACGGGAGGGTCTGGAAAAAATACAAACCCTGGAGAATCCTCTCAGAAACATTACCCTCCAAGAATCAATGGCCCAATGATTTGTATTTGTCTCTCTGGGCGTTGACTAGCCAGGACTCTGCTGTGGTATGTGAGAGCATGACTCTGCTGGTCAGCATGTCTGAATCCACGAGGAAAGGCAGCATCAACCCTGTTCACAGGAGAAGGGAGAAGGAGAACAAAATGACACCACTGTGTCTCTGTAACTGACCCCTGGGGACATTAGACTGACTCCAATGTGTGTCTGTCACTGATCCCTCGTGACATTAAACTGACCCCATTGTGTCTCTTTCACTGACCCCAGGGGACATTACACTGACCCCACTGTGTGTCTGTCACTGACCGCTGGGGGAATTACACTGACCACATTGTGTCTCTGTCACTGGCCCAGACTCTATTGCCCTGGACGGTCACTCTCTCACAATAGAGAGTTAACTGGTGGTGAGTTTACCTTGGGAGCCAGCACAGGATTGAGAAGACAGGGCCTTCACGGTGACCTGAGTTGGCGTGGGAAATACAGTGCCTGCTGTTAGCTCTGCATACAAAGAAACCATCCAGTTCACTGAGAGTCAGAGAATCCCTGCAGTGCAGTTAGAGGCCATTTGCTCATTGAATCTGGACTGTCGCTAAGAGGATCATTCCACCTAAACCCATCTTTTCTCTCTGCTTCCAAACTCTCTGACTCTGTAACTCTGAATATTAAAAAAAAAGCACACAAAGAGAAAAATTACCAAAGTGCATGGAAGCCTTAAAATTGATTAATTTGCATTCTTGTGTGAGATATAAAAGGCTGCTCCTGGGAATGGTGAGGATGGTGGATTGAGATGTGAACTGTAGTGAGGAAAGAAACATTCCAAACGTGGCATGAATTTTCAAATACTCTCTGGTCACAAATAAGGTGCCCCGTTCTTGAAAAGGCAAGAAGTAAGATTAAGTGATGCACCAGGATATTACAGACCTGTCGATTAAACCTCAGTTGTGTGGAAATATTCAGGAAATAATTCTGATGCATCTATACTTTAAGAGACGCGGATTACTCAGGGATAGCAAACATAGATTTATTTCGTTGAAAACTTGTTGCAAATTTGTTCGCATTCTTTGAGGACATAATCATGAATGTTCATGCGTGCAACAGATTTGATGAAATGATGGAATTTATCAAGGATTTTGAAAAGATTCCCCAAGGGAAACAGAGGTAAAACGTAAATGCCCATTCCATTGAAGGCAATGTGGAAAGTTGGATTCAGTATTGGTTGAGCGGCAGGAAACAGAGGCAAATGGTAGGGTGCTGTTTCTGTGACAGGAATTCTGTTTTCGGATTCTATTTCCAGAGGTTCAATGCTGAGATCTTTTCTCTGGATTTTAATTAATAATTTAGAATTTTTTAAAAAAGCATGAGGATAGGATGTGCTCTTTAAAAAAATTATGGATGACTGGCAATGGTTACGGTTGTAAATATTGAGGAGCATACTGACAAAATGCAGAAGGTATAAGCTCCCAGCTCAGTTGGTCCAGCAGAGAACAAAACATTCAAAGTAGAAATATGCAAGGTGAAACGCGTTAGGCAGGCAAACAGGGCAACAAGTGATATCATAAATGGTAAGAACATGGAAGGCATCGAAGACCAGCGCAGCTTTGTAAGACACGGTGGCATAATGGTTAGCACTGGTGCCTGACAACGCCACAAACCCCGGTTCACATTCCCACCTCAGGCAACTGCCTCTGTGGAGTTTGCACATTCTCCTGGTGCTCTGGTTTCCTCCTACAGTCCAAAAATGTGCAGGTTAGGTGAATTGACCGTGGTAAATTGTCAGTAGTGTTAGGTGAAGGGGTAAATGTAGGGAATGGCTATCAGTGGGTTGTTCTTTGGAGGGTCGGTGTGGACTCGTTGGGCCAAAGGGCCTGTTTCCACATGGTAAGTAATCTAAAAACCCTGAAGGTAGATCGCGAAGTTAAGAAGGCAAATTGGGTGCTTGCGTTTTTATTAGCAATGGCATGGAATACAAGGTCTGGGAGGTTTAGGACAAGTGATATAAATTCTGACATGACCACAATTTGAAAATTAGGTGCCGTTCTCGTCAGCACATTAGAGTGAGCTGGCAATGATACCAGACAGGATGAAGAATGATGTTCTCCAATTCTTATTGGGGCTGAAGTGACTGTGATGTGAGGAAGCACTGGACTAATTGGGTCTGCATTCATCCAAGAAATGAAGTTGGAAGGAGGCCCAGATCATGTTTAAGGCGATGAAGATCATTGAGAGGGGAATAAAGGAATCATTTTTGCATTAGCAGAGGTGCTCAAAAGTGCACGTTAATTAAAAAGTAATAAGATTGGCCTTCATAGATTGCAAAACGAAGGCTGTTTACTTTATTTTGGAATCCAATTTGACAAAAATAATAAACAATGTTTCATGTACATTTTTTCACACATCAAACAGAAGCATCGTGCATTTATTCTTGTCCATGGGCCGTAGTGGTTTCTTTACTTCTGAAGTCATGATTGTTAAATCAGCAGTGAAAATCCCCACATTTGAAAGTATGATAGAATACGTCTCTTACACATCGTTGCAACTCTTGTCAGTATTTCAGTCAGCTTGGATGCTGAACCAACAACAACAATAGCTATCTTACTTTGGGGCCTGTCTCTCTCTCTAGCGATTGAATTCATTACAAACGTGGATTCCCTGACAAGTTATCTGCACACTGCCAAAAGCTAAAATTAGTATTGGCTGCATTTAATATTGTGTTAACATTTCTGGTGAAACTTCCCACTCATTTTTTATGATTGATATCATAATTATGGCGTGAACATTGAGCTGAAGCATACCCCTTGTGCATAGTTCTTACAGCGACAATTTTCATCATTTTCTGCTGAAAGAAATCATCATATCTGTCCTAATACTAGCAAACATTTATTAGAGCTGTGCACCAATTGTGAGGTTTCAATTCGTTTTCTTTTTGTTTATGTTGCTATTTTATTTTCAAAATGTGGGTTGAATTTGAATGACGATCATTGTCTGTGAGGTGACAATCAGTGAAAAAACTAAAAGGTTCTACATATTGGCTAACGATTCAGTCTGCTAAATTGAAATGAGTAGAAGTAATTTATAATTTGATATTGAAATGCTCTATTGAAACAAAGAAAAATGAAAATATACGAAAAAGGCGCAGGACTCAGCAATTCGGCCCGTCAAGCCTGTACCATTGTTCAATATGATCATTGTGGATCATACAGTCTCAGTATCCTATTTCAACTCCCCACAACCCTTGATCCATTTAGCCACAAGGGTCGCGTCCAAAACCTTTGCGAATGTCGAACATTAATCATACAACAGTGCAGCACAGTACAAGCCCATCTGCCCTCAATATTGTGCTGAGCCTTTACCCTACTCTAAGATCAAGCTGACTTTCATACCCTTCATTTTACTACTCCGTGTGCCTATCCAAGAGTTGCTGAAATTGCCCTAATGTATCTGACTCTCCTCCCACCACTGGCAGTGAATTCCACACACCCACCACTCTCTGTGTAAAGAATTGAACTTTCACATTTCCCCAAAACTTCCACCAGTCACCTTAACATTATGCCCCCTTGCAATAAACATTTCTATCCAAGGGAAAAGTCTCTGATTATTCGCTGTATCGATACCTTTCATCATCATGTACAACTCTATTAAATCTCCTCTCACCCTCCTTTCTTCCAATGAGAAAAGCCTTAGCCCCATCAAACTTCCATCATAAGATATGCCCTCCAGTCCAGGCAGCATCCTGTATATCTACTCTGCACCCTCTCTAAGGTTTCTGCATCTTTCCTATAATAAACAATTTGAACTGCATACAACATTCTATGGTTCGTCGAAACGGTGCTCTATAGAACTGCAGAATAGCAGTTCCCCACTAATGAAAGCAAACAAACCATGTGCCTTCTTAACAACACTATCAACTTCAGTAGCAACATCTTTGCGTTCTATAGATATGGACCACAAGATCCCTCTTTTCCTCTACACTGCCAACAGTCCATCTTCCGTAGTTAGACTGGCACCATTCCCCACCTCATTCGCCGCTGCATTGAAGACTGCAGCGGCGCCTCCTCATGCTCCTGCGAGGAGGTTGAGCAGTTCATCAACTTCATCAATACATTCCACCCCATCTTTAAATTCACCTGGATATCTCTGACACCTCCCTCCCCTTCCTGGACCTCTCCATCTCCATCAATGTTGACCGATTTGACACCAACAGTTTTTACAAACCCACTGACTGCCACAGCTACCTGAATTACACCTCTTCCCACCTTACCTACTGCAATTCCTCCGTCTCCGCCGTATCTGCTCCCAGAAGGATTAGTTCCACCACAGAACGCACCAGATGGCTCCTTCTTTAAAGACTACAACTTCCCTTTCCACGTGTTTGAAGATGCCCTCCAACGCATCCCATCCACGTCCTGCACCTTCGCCCTCAAATCCCATCCCTCCAACTGCAACAAGCACAGAACCCTCCTGGCCCTCACTTCCCACCCTACTAACCATCGCATAAACCACATTGTCCGCCGACATTTATGCCACCTCCAAACAAACCCTACTACCAAAGATATATTTCCCTCCCCAACCCTTTCCGCTTTCTGCAAAGACCATTCCCTCCGTGACTACCTGGTCAGGTCCACGCACTCCAACAACCCACCCTCCCCTCCTGGCACCTTCCCCTGCCACAGCAGGAAATGCAAAACCTGTGCCCACGCCTCCCCCCTCACCTCCATCCAAGGCCACAAAGGAGCCTTCCACATCCATCAATGTTTCACCTGCACATTCACCAATGTCATTTATTGTATCTGCTGCTTCCGAAGCAGTCTCCTTCACATTGGGGAGACTGGACGCCTTCTTGCAGAGCGATTTAGTTAACTTCTCCCAGACAACCGTACCAATCAACTCCACATCCCCGTGGTCCAACATTTCAACTCCCCCTCCCACTCTGTGGAGGACATGCAGGTCCTGGGCCTTCTCCACCGCCGCTCCCTCACTACCCGACTTCTGGAGGAAGAACGCCTCATCTTCCGCCTCAGAACACTTCAACCTCAGGGCATCAATGCGGACTTCACCAGTTTCCTCATTTCCCCTGCCTCACCTTACCCTAGCTCCAACATTCCAGCTCAGCAGTATCCTCAAGGCCTGTCCTACCTGCCAATCTTCCTTCCCACCTTTCTGCTGCACCCTCCTCTTTGACCTATCATCTTTATCCCGACCCCCATCCACCTATTGTACTCTTTGCTACCTTCTCTCCAGCCCCACCACCCTCCCATTTATCTCTCCATCACAGAGGTTCCCTGCCTTTATTCGTGATGAAGGGCGTTTGACCAAAACGTCGATTTTCCTGCTCCTCAGATGCTCCCTGATCTGCTGTGTTTTTCCAACACCACTCTAATCTAGCTTCTGATCTCCACCATCTGCAGTCCTCACTGAAACCTTCAGCAACTGTTCCATTATAGCACCCAGGTCTGTTTGTACCTCAATTTTTCCTCAACTGCCACCATTCAGATCAGTATCTGTCTACCTGTGTTTGTGACCAAAGTGGATAGCCTCACATTTCCCACATTATAATACAGTTGCAAAGTATTTGTCCATTTATTGAATCTATTCAAGACATCGTGTGGTTTCGTAGCATCCTCCTCATAACAGATACTGCCACCCAGCTTTGTCTCATCTGCAAACTTGAAGATATTGTATTCAATTCCTTGTTCAAATCGTTAATGTATATTGTGGATGACTGATGTCCCAGCACTGAACCGTGCGGCAACCCACTCGTCACTGCCTGCCACTGTGAAAAAGGACACGTTTATTGAAAATCTCTGCTTGCTGTCTGCCAATCAGTCCTTTATCCATAAGAATACATTACCTCCGATGGTATGAGCTTTAGTTTTCCGTACTAATCTGTTTTGGGACATTGGCAAAAGTCTTCTGAAACTCCGGGGACACAACCTGCTGATACACCACTGTCTGCTCTAATGGTCACATCCTTCAAAAATTCCCGAAGATTTGTAAAACATGATTTCCTTTTAGTGAATCCATGCTGAGTAGGACCGATACTGTGACCGTTACCAATCCTTACAGATTGACTCCAGCATTTCCCACACCACAATTTCAAGTCAACTGCTCTATAATTCGCCATTTTCTCGTTCCCTCCTTTTTAAAGATTGGAGTTACAATAGCTACCCTCCAATCCAATGAAACTCTTCCAGAGTCGACAGAGTGCAGGAAAATGAAGACTAATGCATGTGCTATTTCTCCGGCCATTTGCTTAAATATGGTGGGATGCAGCAAATCAGGCTCTTGGGAGTTATTGGGTTTTAATTCCATCAATTTCCCTGATAGCATTTCCGAAAATATGGCCTCCGCTCAATTCTTCCTTCAGGCTTGACCGTCTAAGGACAAGCATTTCCTGAAGATCATCTGTGCCCTCCTTAATGAAGACAGATCCAATATATTTGTACAAATTGTATGCCAATTCTTTGTGGTTTACCATCAATTGAGCATTGAATGGTGCAAAGAGAGTACAAATGCCGTCAGTTTTTATATTTCATTCATTTTCATCGAAATGTGTTTGTCAAAATTGTGAAAGCCTGTTGGTATGCACACCAGGTGTTGTTGAAATCCAGCCAATTACACCGTCTGGGGGGTGGGAGGTGAAGACAAGAGGACATCTCTTTTGTTTCCCTGGAAGGGACGTGAAGTCATCAAGAAGTCGCCCAACATGCACATAAGCAGGGGCCTTTACAGGCTGAATTTAATATCTACCCGTTGAAAGCTTGATATGGAAGGTGCTTTAAAAATAAATTTTGTGATGCAGTTGGAAGAAAATGGGTATATTAGAACCTTTAAAAGTGTCAGCAAGCAGAGTTAAAATTGTTTTGTGATCGATAGATCGCTCTTGAATACTGTTTGGTAATCCAATTCCAGAAATAGACAAAACAAATGCAATGATAGGAAACTAATAAAATGAGAGTCGATCCCGTGAATAGGTGGTGAGAGTAAATATTGCAAATATAGCTAAGGACATATACACGTTTTCCTGAGAGCACAAACAGACGTTAATAGAGTTCTAACATACCAGAAATTAGTTTCCACTATGGGGTCTGACTAGGACTGGAGTAAGGAGCTGTCAACATGTTTAAAGGAAGAGTGAAAACAGAATAAGCTCAGGTCATTGTTTGCACTCGTAGTGTTTGGATTTCCGTATCAGAAATTAATCAGTTCACATCAGCACTGAAGGAAATCAAGCACTGGGCATGGGGCCCGATTGAGTATTCCAGGAAAGGAAGAAAAAAACACAACTAGATCTCAGACCGTCGGATATGGAATGGACATATCCAGTTTTTGCACGATAATTGTAATTTTATGTTGTGTTATCAAAGCTCCACGAAACTGTGCTGAAGTGACGAATTCACACTGAATGCATTTATATCAAGTGACAACTCCTTGGAAATACCGAAGAGGAGTTTTTAATTATTGAAACAAATCTTTCCATACTCTCAATGACAGGGATAAACGAAACTTCAGTGCTCTGATAATAAAAGCTCTGAAACATACAGAGCACTGGCTGTATTGATTATGACACTCGTTACACGATATTGGCAAATTGAATTCAAACATGTTAAAAGTCACCTGCCAGACTCTTCTATATCAAACTCAAACGAATCTGAAGGGAACAGCATTCACCTGTAATTACTGGAATAGACCATGTTAACAATATTCTCGACGCTGATCAACACACATCGAAACAAAATGATGCAGCACTAAATGGGTATGTTCATGTCGAATGTAAAAATGTTGTCCTGGGATCGGTGCTGCTGAAATCATCCTGTGTGAGATGGATGTAACGAGAAAGACGCGGGCCGATGTGTCCTGAATGGAACCATAAAAATGTGCACTGCGAATTCTGCAATTCTTCAACTGAGACTGAAAGCAAGGAATGCATCTCGAAACAGCGATTCATGCGTTTACTGAAAAGATATACAATCCCGACAAATCAGAAAAAGTGCGACTTGGAAAGAAGGAATGGACCAAATCCCAAACACGAATCAACCGCTCTTCAATATATCTACAGCAACTTGATTTTGCTTGTACCACAGAGCCAGAGAGGATCGGAGGAGGTTGAATAATGAGTTTTAATGAACGAACGAGTCAGCATCGAATATTCGTCAGTGTACAAGAAATAACAATTCATAAGTTATTAATATTCTAACAATTCATGGAAATGCAGTTTCATGTTATAATCAAATTGCGTTTGTGCCAATGATCATGTGATTAATATCATTAGCACTTGAACACCCGGTACACTTGGAATATGTTACATTGCATGGCTCCAAAGCACAAAAAACAATGAAAACCTTCGTTTAAAATTTTTGAAAATGTGGCCTACAAAGTCTGCCGAAAGCAACAATAATGTGTAGCTCTAGGAAAACGTTGTTTCTTCACGGCATCTTAAACTGCTTCGCCCTTTCATTGCCATATCTGAAGGAAATCAAATATTATTTCAAAGAAAAATTTCATCTACTATGGTGCAATATGCAATGATATTTAATGACATCGAGGAACAATTGCAACAGGGTTCAGTTATCGCACCCGAATGTTCTATTGAAGGCTATAGGGATTCAAAGCGACCATCAGTGAATTTGGTACATTTTGCTGAGAAAGTCTGGATGGCAATAGTAGAGCAGCTGGGAATGCAAGTCGTGATGCCAGATTTATTGTCGAATAACGACATATGTCCTCATGCCTTCTCGAGTGGTGAGGTAAGAATCTGACATTAAACGTGTCACCTTCAATGAAGCTGGAAGTTAATGGATTCATTTTTGGGTATCTGGAGATGCTATTCTCTTTCCCATAACAACCACGATAAAATATTGGTGACTCTGTATAACCAGCATGGAATGGTCTGTGTAAATGTGAGAGCTGCCGTTCTCTTTAGCTTTGCCTGTAGAGTGAATAAGTGAACGGTGATGGAAATTAAGGTGAAATATTATAAAAACACATTGACACATTTCATCAATGGACTTCTCTTAGCCATAAGACTAAAAATGTGAGGCATTCATTCAGATCAGGAAATTAATAAAAGTGATGTAAGTATGGAGAACTGAGAAAGTAATGTCCTGACAGATGGGAACAGTTATCTTCCGTGAAGTGCAAAGCACAGTAAACATTCGTCCAACTCTAGTTAGACGATTTCATAATAATGAAGCATTAGAATGATATGTTCCTCTCTCATTTTTATATACTCTCCTAACGTTTAGAGAAAGAAAAGGCAACTGGATCCAGAGTCCATGAAGCATATCTCCTGCAGTGACAAGGAGACAGAGATCACGGGGAGTCCACACTTCATCATCCACTTGCACGCTTCAGCACTGCAGAGATCTTCAGGCCTGGTTTTGTGACACACGTCAAGAATAACTCTCACCCAATTTAGTTTGGAAATCAGTGGGCAGAGGTCATCAGCAATGGCAATGTGGACACTCGCCCACAGAAGACTGAAAACGACAGGCTGTGACCAACTTCAGGCAGACAGCACGGCTCAGTGGGTACTATTCATGTCCCTGGAGTAGTTTCGTTGCAGGGGGCGACGTACAGATATCCAGCAAAGCCCCAGGTGGATTTGGGCACCATGTGCTGACAATGGGGCAGTGCAAAAGTGGCAGTTCTGCCATCAAGAAATTTACTTCAGAAAGCCAAGAAGGCATGAACATTGAATGTTGCCTTTGTTATTAACATGCACAACCCATGCAAAAACAATATTCAGTCTGGATCATGCTGCCCGTGAAAGTTGGCAGATTGACAGTCTTGTGGAGTTCCACATGTTTCAATAATGGGAGGACAACTATTCACTAACAACATTGTCATCAGCTAGACGAAGGAAGGGAGGGCGTTTGTAGTGAGGTTGCAGAGAACACGAAGGTAGATGGAGGGAAAGGTCGTGTTGTCAAGGTGGGGCGACTGCAGAAGAACTTTGGCAGACTAGGAAAGTGGACAATGAAGTAGAATACCATGTGGGAACGCGTGAGGTCATGTGCTTTGGTTGGGTGAAGAGAAATATCTTCTCAATGGAGAAAAGGTTCAGGAATTGGAAAAAACAGTGACAACGGGGTCCGAATTCAGGATTCTCTTCCGGTTGACATATCGGTTCATTTGGCAGTTAGTAAGGTAAATGCAATGTCAGCAGTAATTTTAACCGCGTAAGAATACAGCAGCAGCAATTTTCAGCTGAAACTGTGAAAGGCGTTTGTCAGAGCGCATTTGGAATATTGCGAACCCATTTTGGGCTCTGTATCTATGGCAGAATGTGCTGATGTTGGAGACGCTTCAGGGGACGTTTATGTGAATGATCCCAGGGATAAATGACTTGTCATATGAGGAACACTTGAGGACTCTGGGTTTGCTTCTGATTTTCAGAAAGACGAGAGGGTATTTCATTTAAAATTACTGAATACTGAAATGTCTGGGTAGTGTTAACGTGGAGAATCTTTTTAGTAGAATAGAAGTGACCCGAGGGTCAGTCTTAGGTTGAAGGGATAAGCCTTTTAAACTGAGATGAGGAGGAATGTCTTCAGCCAGAAACTGTGGAACTCATTGTCACAGAAGTTTTGGAGGTCAAGTCATGAGTGTGTCAAAGACAGATAGATCGTTTTTTAAATTCGTAAGGTGATCAATGATTTTTGGGAGGAGGCAGTAGAATGGTGTTCAGAAAAATATCAGACAGGATTGAATTATGGAGCAGACTCGATGGACCCAATGGCCTTTTTCTGCTCATATATGGAATGGTCTACAATGTCTGATCACCTGACTTATTAAATGGTGATTTCAGCGCAATAATTAACTGCAGAAATTTCACTTCTAGTATGTGCACATGCCTAAACAAAAGGCGACAAGCGAACTGGAAGTTAACTAGCGAGGACGTGAGATAGGAAACATAGGAATGCAATGTTTCATACACATAATATATTTACATATGAAGTAGGGAAGCAAAAAGTAGTAAAGCAAGGCAGTGGAATATGTATATGCGAACAAATATAATCAATTTTGAAATTTAATTTACTGTTCATGTCAGATATTCCTATTTGCTCATTTTAACGATTTGAACAAAAGAAAAAGTGGATATTTGAGCCCACCCTTTAACTCATCTCTGAATTTACCCTGTGTTCCAGCATAAATGAAAGGGTTGATGCAGGAGCTCAGAGACGGCAGAGTTATTGCGTCTTCTTGGAGTATAAATGATGATCCACTGAAAATAGAACCTGGGGCATAAGTAACATTTGCAATTCGGATATAAAGGACAGTTATAAAAAATGCTGAATAAAACAGCAGAAAACTGCCCGAGATAGCAAAGAGTAAAATGATGGACGTTTTCCGCGTCTCTACCTCGAAGTCAGTCCAATTCTCTCCTTTACTCTGGGCTCGAAGTCTCCTGCGAGCTCGGTTCGCTGCGAGAATGTGTCTGATGGTCATAGCGTTGAGCAGTAAAATCAGAATGAATGGAAGGCAAGGGTTTATGATGGAGCGGATCCAGTCATATGCCGTCCATGCAAATGATGAATAAAATATAGCTTTCATGTTGCAGAACCAGGGTATATTGTCAATTATGTACATAGGTTCGTATACAAAATACCAGAAGCTATTTTTCACGCAGATCAATGAGCATACGATTCCAATCACCCACGCTGCGTTCACCTCCGTGCAGTATTTTATTTTGAGCTTCTGGTAAGAAATAGCAACAAATCGATCAAAGGTGAATGCCACTGTTAACCAAGAAGAACTGTCAATGGCTGCAAAATTTAAAGCATTCCAAAGACTGCATATGGGTGTGATGGACAAGAAACTGAATGTGAAATAAATACCAGCAATTCTGTTTAATATTACAGCCGTCACCATGACCAGGAGATCCGCGACTGCCATAGATATCAGGTAAGAAATTATACATCCAGAAAGACCATATCTTCTTCAAGACAGAATCACAATCACTGCCAGGTTAGCTGGAATCGAGAGACAGAGAAAGAGACTCAAATATTGCATTTCGGGGCACAATGAGGTCGAGAAAAACAATGGTTTGATTTTGTCATAAGTGAGTCATTGGTGAAATAGTCATATTTGAGGCATAGTCCTAATGTAAAGTTATGCCTTAATTTGGGCAATAGTTTTGCTCTCAAAGTGTCCTCTGGATAAAATATATTAGGCATTTTAATTGTTTAGCATTGTAAAATGATCTTGCAAAAAGTAAAAACAAAATCAAAACAGATAGAAACCGACAGTTTATTGTATAAATCCATGAAAAAAAAATCACAGGTGAAGAAATACAGATAGTCTTGAAGTCAGCAAAAACAAAACATATGAAAGCATGGAAATTCACAAGAAGGTGGACGAAAACTCACTGAAGATCAAACTAGTGTACATTTGTGTGAAAACATTCTTAAAGCCTTAGCAGTCAACTTTTCTCCAAAATCTTCTCAAACACTGGGACCTGAAAGGTCCATGGGCTCTTGTTTGATTTATGGGGGAAATGTGTACGCTACCGAGCTACATTTGAACTCGATAATCATCTGGCATATTTCCTGTTGATTTAAAACACTGGAAAAGGCAGAAAATAAATTCCTTTGGAGAAACATTCTTTCAAGGTAGCAGTGCATCCTGGTCTTCAGTGTCATTGTCATAAATTATCAAATTTGTCATTGTATACATATGACAGAGAGATCCACCTAAATCAGATGCGAGAGACGGCAATATTATTTGGTAATATTTAATGCATAAGAAATCGTGATGATCGCAATAGTCTTATAGAATTCCAGATCTTCGGAACATAAGTGAAACCCTGTACTCATCAGAGTTAAATTCGGTGTCAACATCTACATAGAATGTAGCAGTAGAGAACTGAGATGAAATAAAAAAGTATTTAAAATTGACAGGAGAGACACTGTTCGTTATATCATCGAAAAAATATAATTTTCTGCAAAAGAGTGATTTCCTTGCATTTCTTATACATCTTCGAGGAGAAAGTGAGGACTGCAGATGCTGGAGATCAGAGCTGAAAATGTGTTGCTGGAAAAACGCAGCAGGTCAGGCAGCCTCCAAGGAGCAGGAGAATCGACGTATGATTCCTGAAGAAAGGCTCATGCCCGAAACGTCGATTCTCCTGCTCCTTGGAATGCTGCCTGACCTGCTGCGCTTTTCCAGCCACACATTTTCAGCCCCGTTTCTCATACATCTGTCAGCATTCCCGTGCCTCCTAAGGTGCAACACCACTGACTATCCGTGACATAGAGGCCATATTGACTGAGTGCAGTGACAATTAGCTATGGGAAAACTAGTGTCAATCGAAATTCGGGGAGGAAGTTTTCTGCTGGTTGAAGACATATCTCGGAGGAAAAAATAAAACGATGTTGTTATTGAAGATTTGTAACATATCGTTCAGGGCTGTCCTGTAAAACAAAAACAAATGCATCCCTGAGGGAAGTGTCCAAGGTCAAACTGTCTGCAGTTTGGTTCTTTCACCTGTCACGTTCTCTCCACCATCAGTTCAGAAGTAGAGAATTCTGCCACTGGTTGAACCATGTGCTGCAGTATACGCTTCTCATCAGAAGGTCGTGTACACATGAAGCAAGAGTGGACAATGTCCAGGTGCAAGATAACTAACAACTGCAAATAAAAAGGCCACAGAAGTGTCAAGCAATGAGTATCTCCAACAATATGACAGTGACGCCTTGACATTCAATCCATCAGCATCGCTGCATTTCCCATCAATAACATGCTGCAATTTATAATTCACAAAATAATTCATGAGACTCATCATGTAACTAGAATGATTAAGACAAAGGAAAGGCAAAGACTTGGAACCCGACAGTAAGCAGCTCACGGCAACAGCTCCCACCCACGTTCACAATGTCGATAGCACACCGCTGGACTGTAATCCTACACACTTCATGCACCGAAATTCAGCTCCATAAACCCTCAAGAAATTTGACATCACCCAGTAAAATGCCGCTTGTTTCATTCGAACCATATCCTCAAATATTCAGCTCATCTCTATACACCCCCATCACCAACCAGTCTTCTTTCCGACCCATAACATCCAGAAGGAGAAGGGCAGCAGAGAAATGGAATATCCACAAATTAAAAGTTCAACTCTAATTCATTCACCATCCTGTCAGAGGAATATGGTGTCTCATTAAAAGTGACACCGTGAAAGCAATCCCTCGAGTCTCTTCGGGGAATTTGATTAAATTGCAACGGGAAAGTGATAAACTACAAAATTCATACCTCAACATGAAGTCAGTAAATGGCCAACATTTAGCAGTAAACTGATGTCGTACCATTAATGTGAAATAAAAGTTATGATGCTGTGGAGGAGAAGCTACAAAAGATAAAGGAGAGATACATTATACCATTGAATGGGTCAGCTTCATCCCATTAGTAGGAAGAAACAAGAAAAAGCGACCAAATTCTCAGACCGAGTCATTGTTTAGTCAGGATGATCAGGATTCTGGGCGAATGTCGATCCTAGTATCTTAAACACTCCACACTCTCATCAATGTATCTGCCTGTATATTTCCTGTGTATTTTATCATGTACATTGTTATATTGGAATGGGCTCATGAACTGTTCTGCATGATTAAATGAGTTTAGAACATTCCCATGTCGTTGGATTGTCGGTGAGCCTTTTCTGAAATTGCGTACAGGAAGTTAATTTTTTATCTATATTTTGTTTGACAAGACCCGGACACCAATGTAAACTAATGTTTCAATCGTCAGCAGTGAATATGACTGCGCTGAACTGAAACTTCGTGGCGAATCCACTGAACTGCAACGGTTCTCAGATGCTATCATTTTCCACTGAATGCAGTTTTACTGAGGTTTTCCAAGCGCTAGCGAGCACAAGCAAACCAACTGCACCTTTCCACACGAAATCTAACGTTCAATAGCATCGTTTCCATAAACTCAGTGTCAATGAAATTGATAGGTCCATTCTGAACAGATTGGAATAGAGTTCAACCACGCTGTGGGCTATTGCACTGCATTCGACATTCAGCATGAATAACATTTCCATCAAATGCAGCGTGCACGACAATTAATGGAATCCGAGCACAAATTGTGGTTAGCACTGCTACCTCAAAGCACCAGGGACTTGGGTCCGATTCCAGCCTCAGTGTCTGTGTGGCATTTGCACATTCTCCCCTTGTCTGCGAGAATTTCTAACGAGTGCTCCGGTTTCCTCTCACAATCCAAAGGTGTGCAGGACAGGTGGATTGGCCATGCTAAATTGTCTATTGTGTTGCATGCATTAGTAAATGTACGGCAGGGGAATGTGTCTGCGTGGGTTACTCTTTGGAGAGTTGGTGTGGACTTGTTGGACCAAAGGGCCTGTTTCTATACTGTGGCGAATCTAATCTAATCTAATTGATTGAAACAAACAGCAAGCCGTGCAGCGCCTCTGCAGACAGAGATAGATTCTATTGTTGAGAGTGTGGTGCTGGAAAAACTCAGTAGGTCAGGCAGCACCGGCGAAACAAGATAATCTATGTTTGGCCAATAACCCTTCATCAAAGATGAGGCTGGGAGGGAGAAATGGGAGGGCGAGTGGGCTGGGGAGAAAGTAGCTGAGAGTGCAATGGATAGATGGAGGTGGGGGTAAAGTTGATTGGTCGGAAAGGAGGGTGCAGCGGTTAGGTGAGAAGGAAGATTTACCGATGGGATGGTCATGAGGGCGGTGTTGAGCTGGCTGGTTGGAACTGAGATCAGGTGGTGGAAGGGAAATGAGGAAACTGGTGAAATCCAAATTAATGCTCTGGGGTTGGAGGCATCGGTTGTTGAGGGAGTGGCGATGTAGGAGGACCAGTATCTGCATGCCCTTGGTGGAGTAAAAGGGGGTGTTGAAGTGTTCAATTCCGTGTGGTGGGGTTGGTTGGTGCGGGTGTGCCGGAGAAGTTCTCTGAAGCTCTCTGCGAATAGGACTCCTGTCTCTCCAATGTAGAGCAGATCGCTTCAGGAGCAAGGAATACAGTAAGTGACATGTGTGGAAGTGCAGGTAAAATTCCTTTGGAGCCGAGGACGCAGGTGTGGCGGGGGGGACGTGTGGGTGCAGGTTTTGCAATTCCCGTGGTGTCAGGGGAAGGTGCTGGAAGGCAGGGAGGATTGTTGAGGGTAGTGGACCTGACGAGAGAGTCATAGAGTCATAGTGTCATAGAGGTGTGCAGCACGGAAACAGACCCTTTGGTTCAACTCATCCATATCGACCAGATATCCTAATCCAATCTTGTCCCACCTGCCAGGACACAACTCATATCCCTACAAACTCTTCTCATTCATTAACACATCCAGATGCCTTTCAGATGTTGCAATTGTATTACTCAGCCGATTCACCCTTGCCTGAATTTTCAAATCTTCCAAACCTGTTAACATCCTTGTGAATCTTTTCTGAACTCTTTTAAGTTTCACAACATGATTACGAAAAGTAGGAGACCAGAATTGCACGCAATTTTCCAAAAATGGCCTAACCAATATCCTGTACAGGCACAACATGATCTCCCAACTTCTGAACTTAATACTCTGACAAATAAAGGAAAGCATACCAAACGCCTTTTTCGCTATCCTCTGTTACTGCGACTCCACTTTCAATGAGCTATGAACCTGCATTTCAAGCTCTCTTTGTTCGGCAACACTCCCAAGGTCCTTACCATTAAGTGTATAAGTCCTGCTAAGATTTGCTTTCCTAAACTGCAGAACCTTGCATTTATCTAAATTAAACTCCATCTGCCACTCCTCAGCCCATTGGCCCATCTGATAAGATTCTGTTGTTATCTGAGGTAACCTTATTCGCTGTCCACTACACCACCAATTTTGGTGTAATTGTAAGTTTACTAAATGTACCTCTGATGCTCAGATCCAAATCATTTATTGAAATGATGAAAAGTAGTTAACTCAGCACCAATCCTTGTGGCACTCCACTGGTCACAGGCCTCCTGTCTGAAATACAACTCTCCACCACCACCACCCTCTGTCTTCTATCTTTGAGCCAGTTCTGTATCTAAATGGCTAGTTCTCCCTGTATTCCATGAGATCTAAGCTTGCCAACCAGTCATCCATGGGGAACCTTGTCGAACGCCTTCCTGAGGTCCATCTCGATCACGTCCATCGCTCTGCCCTCATCAATCCTCTTTGTTACTTCCTCAAAAAACTCAATCAAATTTGTGAGACATGATTTTCCGCGCACAAAGCCATGTTGACTGTCCCTCATCAGTGCTTGACTTTCCAAATACACGTACATATATATTGTCCCTCAGGAGTCCCTCCAACAACTTGCCCACCACTGATGTCAGGCTCATTGGTCTATAGTTCCCTGGCTTGTCCTTACCACCCTTCTTAAACAGTGACATAATGTCAGCCAACCTCCAATCTTCCAGCACCTCACGTATGACTATCGATGATATAAATATCTCAGCAAGAGGCCCAGCAATCACTTCTCTAGCTTCCCACAGGGTCTTGGGTTCACCGAATCAAGTCCTGGGGATTTATCCACTTTTCTGTGTTATAAGAGATCCAGCACTTCCTCCTCTGTAACATGAACATTTTTCAAGCTGTCACCATCCATTTCCCTACATTCTATATTTTCCATGTCCTTTTCCACAGTAAATACTGATGCAAAATACTCATTTATTATCTCCACCGTTTTCTGTGGCTCCACACTAAGGTCGCCTTGCTGATATTTGAGGGGCCCTATTCTCTCCCTAGTTACCATTTTGTCCTTAATGTATTTATAAAAACCCTTTGAATCCTACTTAATTCTATTTTCCAAAGCTATCTCATGTCCTCTTTTTGCCCTCCTAATTTCCCTCTTAAGTATAATCATACTGCCTTTATTCTCTTCTAAGGATTCACTCGATCTATCCTGACTACACCTGTCATATATTTCCTTCTTTTTCTTCAGCAAACCCTCAATTTTTCCAGTCATGCAGCATTACCTATACCTCCCAGCCTTTTATTTCACCCGAACAGGAATACACTGTCTCTTGACTCTCGTTATCTCATTTCTGAAGGCTTCCCAATTTTCAGCCATCCCTTTACCTGCGATTATCTGCCCTCAATCAGATTTTGACAGTTCTTGCCTAATATCATAAAATTTAGCCTTTCTCCAGTTTAGAACTTCAACTTTTAGATCTGGTCTATCCTTTTCGATCACAATTTTAAAACTAATAGTTTTATGGTCTCTGGTGCCAAAGTGCTACTTCACTGACACCTCAGTCACCTGCCTTCCTTTATTCCCCAAGAGTAGGTCAAGATTTGCACCTTCTCTAGTAGATACAACCTCACACTGGATCAGAAAATTTTATTGCGCACATTTAACAAATTCCTCTCCATCTAAACCTTTAACACCATGGCAAGTCCAGTCTATGTTTGGAAAGTTAAAATTCCCAACATAACCACTCAATTATAGCTGAGTTCTCCTGACATATTTGTTGCTCAATTTTCCTCTGACTGTTAGGGTGTCTATAATACAATCCCAATAAGGTGATTATCCCTTTCTTATTTCTCAGCTCCAACCAAATAACTTCCCTGGATGTATGTCCGGGAATATCGCCCCTCAGCAAAGCTCTAATGCTATCCCTTACCAAAAATGCCATCCCCCCTCTTCTCTTGCCTCCCTCCCTGTCCTTGCTTTAACATTTGTATCCTGGAAGTTTAAACTGTCAGTCCTGTCCATCCCTGAGCCACGTTTCTGTAATTGCTCTGATATCTCAACCCCATGTTCCGAACCATGACCTGAGTTCATCTGCTTTCCCTTTTCGGCTCGTTGCATTGAAATAAATGCAGTTTAATTTACCAATCTTGTTCTCTTCTTTGTTCCTGCCTGCCCTGACTGTTTGACTCGCTTTTTATATCAACTGTACCAGTATCAGAGTGATCTCCTTCCTCGCTATCACCTGCCTAACACTTCATATTCTCCCTTCAGAATCTCATTCTTTCCCTCCTTGTGCCGTCACATCCAATGTGTACAATGACCTTCTGCTGGGCCCTCTCCCCCTTGAGTACATTCGGCACCCGCTCTGAGACATCCTTGATCCTGGTACCAGGGAGGCAACACACCATTCTGATTTTTCGCTGCTGGCCACAGAAACGTCTATCTGTGACCTCGATTAGAGAGTCCCCAAACACAATTTATCACTTGGAACTCGATGTACCCCTCATTATATTAGAGCCAATCTCGATACCAGACACTTGCCTGCTTGTGCTACATTCCCCTGAGAATCCAGCACCCCTACATTTTCCAAAGTAGCATATTTGTTTGAAATGTAGAAAGCCACGGAAGACCCCTGCACTACTTGCCTACCTTTCTTACTTTTCTCGCGTTAATCCATCTATGTGGCTGTATCTCCAACTTTTCTCCATCCTATACTTGCCATCTATCACATCCCCTTGCACTTGTAAGGTCCTCAATGCCCCTAACTGGCTATCCAACCGATCTGTTTGATCTGATAGGATTCGCCACCAATGGCTATTATTGCAGATATAATCCTCAGTAACACGTAAACACTCCCTGAACTCCCACATCCGACAAGAAGAACATAGCAACTACTGAAGGCCATTTTTGACTCTTTTCAAGTTCCATTTGCCAGCACTTGGCCCATATCCTTCCAAACCTTTCCTATTCATATACGCATCCAGATGCCTTTTAAATGTTGTAATTATACCAGCCGCCAAAACATTCTCTGGCTGCTCATTCCATACACGCACCACCCTCTGCTTGAAAACGTTGCCCCTTATGTTCCTTTTATATCTTTCCCCTCTTACCCTAACCCTTTGGCCTCTAGTTCTGGACTCCGCTCTCCTGGAGAAAAGACCTTGTCTATTTATCCTATCAATGGCCCTCCTGATGTTTTAGGCCTCTATAAGGACAACCCTAAGACTCTGATGATCCAAGGAAAACAGCCCCAGCCTATTCAGCCTCTCCTTATAGCTGAAACCTTCCAACTCTGACAACAACTTTGCAAATCTTTTCTGAACATTTTCAAGTTTCATAACATCTTTCCAATAGGAGGGAGACCAGAAAAGCACACGATATTCCAAAAGTGTCCAAACCAATGTCCCGCACAGCCTCTTCCTACAAAACAACCTCTGTGTCACACACAACGGGACAGCAGATTCGATTTAATGAGATAATAATGCCAAGTGTCCCTTGATCTGTTCAGGCTGCAAGGATATGGGTCCAACAGCATCCATAAATAAATTAAATAATCACAATTATAGGCTAAGTATATAACTTCTCTTTCTCAGTCCTGAGATTGCAATTTGTGTAATCTCACTCCAACTTCTAATTCCTGTTTCCAACAGTGACAACCCTTCTTTTTTTTTTAAATGGTACAGCTCCTTCCCAAATTGGTTTCACATTGAAGAGCCAGATGATGCCCATACCATCTGTGCAGTAACATGTAAGTAATGACATTAGAGATGCAATTAAACAGAACCATTAGGGAATCACTGTGCCATAAATAAATAACTGCTGTCTCCATTTACTTACTACTTCAGGCAGTGGGTTTGCCTCATTCTTCACACAGAAGTTGTACGTGTCATCGATTTACCCGATAGAGCTCGTAAACTATCCCATTCTTGCAGTGATTGGGGTGTGTGGTATATCAATTCAAAAGGTGGTGTGTTCAACACACTATGGGACAATTTCTACACAATGCCTGGTAATGGTAGTTGTTCTTATGTACTTAGTTTAGGTCTTAATGCTTGTCTGATCGATAAAGTTGGATGTTTCCAGGAGCTAGCTCAATACCAGACTGATGCCCATCATATACTTTTTACAAACACTATATAATCACTTGCTTTAACTGTGAGAAATGGGAGCATCATTTTATGTTTGCTAATAACAAATCCCAGTTTGCACTCAGCTGCTCTGCCTATCGTCTCTGATCCTTGATATTTTCTTTCCAGCTGCTCACCCTTATCTTTTGTCCTCATTTCTTTACTTGTCCACCTTCATGTTGTTGTCATTTTTCCTGCTGGTCTTTTTTCTTGATGTTCTCTTTGATTCTGTTCTTTTTTAACCCCTGTGTGCCACCTTGTCATTGCATTTCCTTCGGATCTTTTTCAACCAGGCTCCAGTATAACATTTCCCTTCCACCTTCACTCATCGCACTTCATCTCTATCTTTAGTTTTTTTCTTTCTCAGAATCATCGAATCCATACAACTGAAAGATCAAATAGTCCACACTGACCCAAAAGAGTCCGCACTGTATCCTTACATTTCCCATGGCTAACCCACCTAGCCTGCATATTTCTGGACACTATTGACAATCTACCATGTCCAATCTACTGACCCTGCACATCTTTGGACTCTCTTAATCCTGTTCTTTTGTTCATTGATGGTATTTTCTCTGTGACCCTTCTGTTATGTCCAACTTTTAATACTTGGTGTTTTCGTCTCTCATGTTCCCACGTAGCCTTTTTGTTTGCTTCTCTTTTGGTGCACATAATCCCTCATTTTGTCTCCCAATTTTTGCCATTCCTTGCGGTTCCTTCTGGTTTCTTTTCTACAGTGCTGGATTTTAAAGGACTGTCTCCAACTCCCATCTGCACTCCTCAATTCCAATCTTTCAATTGCTCATAGGGTGAATTAGCTAAACTCACTTCTCTATGCCTTTCCACACCTTTCCACAACTTTTCAATACACGATCCAAACACAGTTACTTATCTAATTCTTTTGAAAGTGTGAAAGATCCTTTTCCACTGACATTTCAGGCAACTTATCATCTTTTCCTGCTTTTATCTTTCCATCACAGTTAACCTGGTAGCGATCCTGATCATGTCCCATTAAAGTATGGTCGCTCTAAATGCATTGCATGTTACCTGATGGCCATGGCTACAGCAGATGAGATGGTGATGGCCTGTAATGTCACATTGTATCGGATTGCTAGTCTTTATTGGTTAAAGGTTTTCCTGCTCTACACTCTTGTGTGCAAATTCATTCTCTTCCTGACTCCGACTGGTATAGATTGCTCTGTTTGGTTAATTGTCGCTTTTATATTTGATAGCTTTCTTGCAATTTTCTGCGAAAAGCAGAAAACAAAATATTGCAAGGGTAAATTGCAGTTGGCATTATATTGATTGTGAATGGACTGTTCTTTTTGAAGAATATTCCCTGGTCTTTTTCATATATTCATTATTTCACAATTGACAGTATTCTAATAGGTTGCCTTCCATCATTAAGCTTTTATATGTTACCCACATGGATAGCATTTTCTTGGATTGAACAGCGGTTCACTCCATTGCTTCCCTTCATTTTAATTTTATTGTTTAATGCTCTCACTGTCAGACATATGTTCGTGGCTAGTCAGGTCCGAAAGATTCTCAGGGACCACAGCCGTTGTGAAAATGTTCAGGACCCTGAGACAAAGGACTGACAAAGATCCATCATTTTACTTGTTACTATATCCAGCAGTTTTATCCTGCTCTGTACGACAGAAGTCACATATTTTATATTATATCGAATTACAAACTCTTTAAACACAGATCTTCATTTAATCCTTTCCAAAATTTCCAAGAAGTAGGAAATATGCTTCAGCTTCTGAGTTATTGTACAAATACTGTCATTTACACAGTGACCCAGAGGAAGTTCAGAATTCAGCTGCTTAATGTCATCAGCGATCCTTTCATTCTATTTTATAAATCAATTCAATCAAACAGGATGTAAATCTGACCTCCTCAGTAGTAATTAAAGCTGCAGATCACAATGAGACTTCAATGTTCCATAATGTCTGAACAATGGGAGTGGGAATACCATATACTACACAAGAAATGGATCTTGCTCCAATACCGAATTGCTTTGTATGTTTTTGGTGCTGAATGAATCTGATCTTATGAAGCCACTGCCTTGAGGAAACGGCGGTGGGTATCAATACATCTCAGTAATGTCACATTAATCTGTTTCAAAATGGAAGTTCCTTTGTCGTCCTCTGCAAAGTGTGATCAAATGGTTCCAACCCTCGAATGCTAACAAGTTAATATATAAGTTCAACAATTAAGTTAGCCCATTTGAGGGAATATTACTTTAACCCTTGGAGTGAAGGAGCTGGTGTTGGACTGGCATGGACAAAGTTAAAAATCACCCAACAACAGGTTATAATCCAACAATTTTATTTAGAAGCACTCGCTTTCGGAGCGCTGCTGCTTCCTCACCTACCCAATGAAGGAGCAACGGTTGGAAAACTAGTGCTTCCAAATAAAATTGTTGGATTATAACCTGGTGTTGGGTGATTTTTAACATTAACCCTTGAAGGTGAACAGTCACAATTTATAATCTGCTCTCTCCTCACAGAACCTGTCAGACCTGCTGTGGTTATGCTACAATTTCTGCTTTTATGTCTTTTAATGCGTATTTGCTGTCAGTGTAACTTGGTAAATTCTCACTAGACTATAAAATCATTGAGTCATAAAGATGTACAGCACAGAAACAGACCCTTGGGTCCAACTCACCTATGCTGACCAGTTATCCTAAATAAATCGAGCGCCATTCGTAGCTTTTGACCTATTTGCCATAAACCCTTCCTATTCATACACCTATGCTTGAAGTGTTGTCATTGTACCAGCCTCCACCACTTGCTCTGGGAGCTCGTTCTGTACATGCACCACCCTCTGGTTGAATAGGTTGCCCCTGTGGTTCCTTTTAAATCTTTCCCCTCTCGCCTAAAACCTTTGCCCTCTAGTTTTGAAGTCCTCCTTCACAGGGAGAAGACCTTGACTATTTACCCTATCCATGTCCCTCCCAATTTTATCAACCTTGAGGAGGGCACCCCTTTATAGTTATACTGAATCTGCCTTCTTGCAGCAATGTTAAATTTTGAATCGAAATCCAAAATTTCCCTCTTGCAATTGTTTGTCAGTTCATTGAAAAACTAATTAAATGATCACTACAAGTCTAAAATATCATGAAATTTTAAAAATTGTATTGCCGAGTGAGCATGGAATTCAAAGGGAATATCTTGCTGTGATGTTTTGAAGAAGTAGCAGAGGGAGTAGGGCCTGGGTTGTGGCTGTCATCTATTACCTGCATTTTCAAAAGGCCTTGGATAAGCTACTCCGTAATGGGCTAGTTAATAGGATTAGGGTTAAAAAAAAAAACTGCAGAATCAAACGTAGACACACAGGAGGCCGGTAGAATACAGCAAGCCAGGCAGCATTAGGAGGGTTAGTCAGTGGCAAGTGATATGATGAATTTTGAGCTGACTTCAAACAAAACAGCACAGAGTGGGAGTAAAGGGTGGTGGCTCAAAGTGGGAGAAGGTGAGGAGCAGTGTTCCACATGGATCAGTGCTCGGACCACAGAGAGGCATAATATGGACTTGGACTTTGGAATCCAGATTTTCTAAATTGGTAGCTGACTGCACATTTATGGGGAGAAGGAGAGACTGGAAAATAAATGCAAGTGAGGACTGCAGAGAATCGACGGAAGGGCAAAAGCCTTTCTCCTCCTCCTCAGATGCTGCCTGACCTGCTGTGCTTTTCCAGCACCACACTCCAGTCAGGGACATAGTCAGTACCGATGAGTACAGCAACAATTTTTTTAAACAACGTTATTAAACATGGAAAATGGGTAAATAACTGCCGAGGGGAGTTTGACGGATAAATGGGAATTAGTAGGGTGAATCAGAAGGGCACTGATTACTTGGAAGGTTCAAATGTAGGACGGGATGGGGGAGAGAAAGATTTCAGAGTACCAACACGTTGTTCACTAAAGGCTGGACCACAGGTTCAGCAAAACTATTAAAATAACGTTAATGTAGGACTGGAACAGAATTCACAAGTAGGGGATTTGCATTGTACGAGGTTATGAGGTCTGGTTAGGGTATACATAAAACTGCTTGCAGTTCCTGTCACTGTGTTATGGAAAGGATATAGAATGACTGGAGAGGGAACAGGGAAGATTTGTAAGGTTGCGATCAGAAATGCAAAAGTAAACATCTCAGGAAAGAACTGACGAAGTCAGTTTGTTTCCTCTTGAATAAAGAAGGCTGAGAAGTGATTTTATGTGGGCGGCACGGTGGCACAGTTGTTAGCACTGCTGCATCACAGCGCCAGAGACCCGGGTTCAATTCCCGCCTCAGGCGACTGACTGTGTGGAGTTTGCAGATTCTCCCCGTGTCTGCATGGGTTTCTTCCGGGTGCTCCGGTTTCCTCCCACAGTCCAAAGATGTGCAGGTTAGGTGAATTGGCCATGCTAAATTGCCAGTAGTGTTAGGTAAGGGGTGGATGTAGGGGTATGGGTGGGTTGCGCTTCGGCGGGTCGGTGTGGACTTGTTGGGCCGAAGGGCCTGTTTCCATACTGTAAGTAATCTAATCTAATCTAATACAGGTCATTTAAATGATGGAATTTGAGTGAGTAGATACAGAGAGAACATTTCCACTTGTTGGGAACTGTAACTAAAAGCTTTTAATATAAAGTAGTAATTAATGAATCCAGTCGGGAATTCAATTTGATGAGAATGTAGAACATGCCCCGATAGAGATTAGTTGAATTATAAATGTATTTCAGACATGCAGCGGAGTTAGAAGATTGATGGTTACAATGTTGGATTTAGATGTGGTAAAGCTGGGAGGCAGACTGAGTGGAGAATAATCGACAGGATTGGGTCGAATGGTCTTTATTCCATGAAGCTTGTTTTAAGTAATGCTTGCTTTGAAATATCAGCACTGTTTGGTGAGTTGCTCGCAGTGCCTAAGTCTATGTCACGAATACAGATTGCAAACTCTGGTAATGTGTAACATTGTACAGGGACGTCTTGTGCAAAAACCAAAACAAATCCAGCCCAGACAGTTACTGCCCTATTAATCCACTCTTTTCTTTTTGACACCGGCATTGAAATTGCAGTCAACAGTCGTACTTGCTGAAGAATAAACTGCTCACTGACACTCAGTTTGGGCTCTGCCAGGCCCACTCAGATCCTGACTTTGTCAGCATGGGACAAAAGAGCTGAAAGAGGAGAGGTCGGGGGGGGGATTGGCCCTGACATCAAGGCAGAATTTGACCAAGTGTGGGAATGAACCCTGGCAAAATTGGAAGCAACAGGAATTGGGGAAAAGCTCTACTGGTTTTAGTTGGTATGTACGTATATCACAAAGAAAGGCAGCTGTGTTTGAAGGAAGTGAAATATCTGAGCTCTCTGACAACACCATAAAATAGTCACCAATGGAGCCCCTGAGGATACTGTCCTTGGCACAAGCATTCTCAGTTGCTTCATCAATGAGTGCATAATGTTCTACACCATTTGTCACTTCTGAAGTTGTATTTACAAATTCCAAATGCAATAAATTGGTTTGGGTTAAAAACTGGCAACTCATATTTGCTGCACACTAGTGGCATATAATGGTAATCTCCAATAAGAGAGAATCTAATTATTGGTCATTTATTTCAAAGGCATTAACATCACTGAATCCCTCCGTATTTCTCACCCTGGGAGTTACCATTGACTAGAAACTGAACACGACCAACTGTGGCTACAAGAGCAGGTTGTAAGCTCAGGATTATGTAATGAATAACTCAGCTCTTGACTCCTCAAAGTATGCCTATAAAGCACAAGTCAGGAGGACAATGGAATACCTTCCACTGTCTTACAGGAGTGTATCTCCATCACCACAACAGTTTAGGTCTCTTTATTTAAGGAAGGATATTAAAACATTGGAGGTGGTTCAGCGCAGGATTATTTGATTAATATTTGGTGTAAGCAGAAAATTAATGGTCTTGGCTTCTTTTCACTGGAGCTGAGAAAAGTGAGGCGTGATTCTTTTGAAGTGACAAAGACACAAAATGGACTTGAAAAGGTGGACTTGGAAAGAATGTTTCTTCTCGTGGGTCAGTCCAGAAAGACAGAGTCCTCATGAGGATGGCCTCAACTGGGACATTGGGTTCATGTCACAATACAGGTGACTCCACTACCACACTGTACACTCTTTCAAACACGCACACGTGCGCACGCGCACGAATGCACACACATATGCACACTCTTACGTACTCTCACACTCACAAAGACCGTCTCTCATACACATGCTCTCTCTTGACACATACACATACACCCTCCATTCTCACACCCACGCACAAATCATGCCACAGGCTTATACTCCTCACAATGACACACACGCGCATTACGAAGCATGCATACATGCAAACACAAACTTCCTCAGGCGCGCTCACACTCATATGCACACGCTCACATGCAGACATTTACACTCTCTGTCATGCACGCAAACACACATGAAGTCTATGGAGTGAATTTGCATTTTCAGAATTATATTTGCAGATACATTCTATTTTGCTCCAAAAGCACACAATTTGCAGGCAGTAAACGCAAGCAGTTAATCCTTGTAATCGTTTATAAATTCCTGCTTTGGAAATAGAACCAGTCTGTCTCAAGATTGGGATACAGACATAATCCAACCTCACACATTTTATGCATTGTCTGATCTGTGATGTCAGTTTTTAAATAAAACTTTAAGTTATCTTGAGAATGTGACATAAAAGAAGTTCTAGGATTTACATATTTATGAACGGAAACCTGCAACCCATTCTGAAAAGTGAAAGACTTAACCATAATCTAGGTTTGTTCAATATATTATTTCATTTGCATGACGTTGTATTCTTTTGCTATAAATTCTGTGTCCTATGATACTATCCCACATATACCTAATGAAGGAGCAGCAGTCTGAAAGCTAGTGCTTTGAAATAAACCTGTTTGACTATATCCCGGTGTTGTGTGATTTTTAACCAAGAGCTATGGGGCACTCTTTTAAAAATAGCACCATACTTTTTGGACAGAGATGGAGGACTTACATTCCTCTCCTAGGTTTGTGTGATTTTGAAACTCTCAGCCTCAGAAGCTGATGGAGTTCGAGGGTCATTGAGGTCGAAGTCGATAGATTCACATTTGGCAAGAAACCAAAGAATATTGGGGCTAGATGAGTATGTGAATTTTGGAACACAAACAGATCAGCCATAATGTACTGAATGGAGGAGTAGGTGAAGAATTTATGTGCTTGGAGAAGCTTGATAGTACAGTCTTGCTTGGCATCCTATCAAAATCCTTCACCATTCACCACCTCCTTAATGATGTGCACCACCTACAAAATCACTTCAACCGTTCACCAAGGCTACTTCGAAAACACCTTCCAAACTGGGAGCCTCTACTGTCTAGAAGGACAAGGGCAGCAGATACACGGGGACACTAGGACCTACACATTCCGCTCCAACGCACTCTCTCCTGACGGGGAAATATTTCACTGTTCCTTCACTGTAACAGGGTTGTAATTCTAGATTCTGGATCAGTGGTGCTGGAAGAGCACAGCAATTCAGGCAGCATCCGACGAGCAGCAAAATCGACGTTTCGGGCAGAAGCCCTTCATCAGGAATAAAGGTCTGCCTTTATTCCTGATGAATGGCTTTTGCCTGAAGCGTCGATTTTGCTGCTCGTCGGATGCTGCCTGAATTGCTGTGCTCTTCCAGCACCATTGATCCAGAATCTGGTTTCCAGCATCTGCAGTCATTGTTTTTACCTTGTAATTCTAGATTCCCCAACTACATCGTGGAGATACGTCGACCACATGAGCTCCAGTGGTCCAAGGTGAGATTCACCACTCGTTTCTCAAGGGCAATTAGAGATGGGTTCTTAGTTCAAAGTTTGCGCGAAGATTTGTAGCTCGGGTGCTCGTTGTTGTGGTTCTGTTCGCCGAGCTGGAAGGTTTTGTTGCAAACGTTTCGTCCCCTGGCTAGACGACATCATCAGTGCTTGGGAGCCTCCTGCAAAGCGCTTCTTTGATGTTTCCTCCGGTGTTTATTGTGGTCTGTCCCTGCCGCTTCCGGTTGTCAGTTTCAGCTGTCCGCTGTAGTGGTTGGTATATTGGGTCCAGGTCGATGTGTTTGTTGATGGAGTTTGTGGATGAATGCCATGCCTCTAGGAATTCCCTGGCTGTTCTCTGTCTGGCTTGCCCGATGATAGTAGTGTTGTCCCAGTCGAATTCATGTTGCTTGTTGTCTGCGTGTGTGGCTACTAAGTATAGCTGGTCGTGTCGTTTCGTGGTTAGTTGATGTTCATGTATGCGGATTGTTAGCTGTCTTCCTGTTTGTCCTATATAGTGTTTTGTGCAGTCCTTGCATGGTATTTTGTACACTACATTCGTTTTGCTCATGTTGGGTATCGGGTCCTTCGTTCTGGTGAGTTGTTGTCTGAGCATGGCTGAAGAACCAAAGGCAATAACAAGGTTGAACCAAAACTGTATTCTCCATCCTGGGTGGCCTCAGGATTGTCAACAATGCAGGCCGTGTTACAGCAAGTCTCAGTTCTGCAGAGCCCAATGTCCTCAAGTAGGATTGAGGGGGTATGTTCATGCCAGCTCTCCCCACTTCTGACCCTCAGCAGGAGTTTATCATCCTGACTGTCCTGAATGTTATACATCATCCTCTCCTGCAATAGACTTTCAGGCATTGTTAAGCCTCTGCTTGAGTGATGTGGTGGTGTTACTGGAACGGTAGAGTAGACTATGCCTAATGTATCGGACATGCGGCTGGGTGAGTGATATTTTTGTGCTCCATTAAGCAATATGAGAGTTTGGTGGTTTCGGTTCGTCTGAGAATCTGGGTGGCACGGTGACTCAGTAGTTAGCACTGCTGCCTCACAGCACCAGGGACCTTGCAAGGTATTTTATAAATCACATTACTTTTGCATGTTGTCAGTATAGCGTCTTTCATGTTCATTAGCTGCTGTTTTAGTGTGTTGGTGGGTTTCTGGGCTACAATGATGCCAAGGGTCCTGAGATCCCATTTACCATCCCCTGAGAAAAAGAACAAGAAATTACATCACCATAAGAAATGATGTCACCATTGGAAATGACATCACCAACCCAAGGAAACTCAAACATAAAAAGCGGGCTACACAAGTGCTTTATTCGGATGCTCAAAGAAGATGTTACCTTGTATGGTGATGAAACGTCTGAAAATGAACCTTCCAGCTCGGCGATGAAACCTACATCCAGTAGAGTAATTGGGTCGGGGAATAAGTCTGGGTGAATTACTCTTCGCAGGGTCAGTGTGGACTGTTGGGCCGAATGGCCTGTTTCCACTCTTTAGGGATTATATGGTATGGAAATGTATCTACTCACTTCAAGCAGACACGTTTGTGTGAGAGCATTAGACTGCCGCATCTAATGGGTGAGACTGTGCATTCACCTCTATCTACTCCCTGCACAGAGAGTTCCTTGATAACTTACTGCCCCCACCACACAGAAACATGGCC
Organism: Chiloscyllium plagiosum; assembly: GCF_037043375.1. Lineage (NCBI taxonomy): Eukaryota > Metazoa > Chordata > Chondrichthyes > Orectolobiformes > Hemiscylliidae > Chiloscyllium > Chiloscyllium plagiosum. The sequence goes on along the minus strand of NW_028270183.1, from coordinate 30,457,981 downwards.
TCCCACAGGCCTCCAGGTGGGTGGCATTTCCCTTGAAGGTGCCATTGTTCAATCTGGAACCAGTTGCCACTACCTGCTGTGGTATTCCCCTGCAGCTTGTATCAAGTTCCAGCAACTTGTAGTTCATTAGGTGCAGCAGTTTATGTGATGTGCGGGGAAGCTGTCCCTGGGCTGAATGCTGATTTCAGTCCCATGCTGCAGTCCCCTGTTGAGGGCTCAGTATGCTGGTAACACGATTAGGAGGACAGCAGAGTGAAACCCCCTTCGGGCTTAATCTCCCAATCACTTCAATCAGGTCTGATAGAATGGGCCAACTTCGAAAATCGTGGGAAATATATGAGATGCATTTTGAGAAAAAATTAATTCTCGTTTCACATATTTTCTCCAGCATATTATTTTTGTGAAAAACAATGAACAGGGAGGTTATTTTAGAATTGCTGTTTTTTTCTCTGAGCTGAAAGACTTCAATAGCGAGTCCATGATCTGCTGATTTTGAAATCTTTGGCCTGTCAATGTGCTTTGAGAAGAATCTTGTGGAGGCTGATAAGGGGGCTGGGTGTTTGGAGGGCAGGCTGGGAGGAGGGCGCTGGGGATACCTGTGGGGTGTAGGTTATGGTGACAGGAAGGCAGTTTGTGTTGATTGGGGTTTCTGCAAATTCTAAATTTGTCAGGAAGAGCCAAGAGGTAGATCTTCTGGTCTCTGTGTTGCTGTTCAGTTTCAAACTGCAGATTGCAAATTCCTCATTTATGTGGCCAATAGATAATGGTGTTTTAGCCGATTCTGTGAAATTCAGTCACCCAGTCACAGATTTCACGTGATGACTCACCAGGCTTCTGAGTCATATGTTAGAACTGAATCATTCTAGAATGTGTCCTCCTGTTCCATGGAATGTGTATTCCTGCTCCATCAGATGTATGTTTCTGTTCTATTTCATATACACTGAAGGTTCCAAACTTATTCATATAAAATGGTGATAAATGTTGTCATTTTGTGACATTAAAAATGCACGATAGGAGAGAGAAACCAGCCTGAATAAGACAAGCAGAACTATAAAAGACAAATACTGTGGATGCTGGAAATCTAAAATATGAACAAAAACTGTGCAGTAAAGACTCAGAAGATCAGGCAGCACCCAACCACCAGAGAAGTTTACTCTGATTTCCTGACAGACAAGACCTTCAGTGCAGATAGTTCATCAAAGCAATTGTGATATGGTAGCCACTATGGTCAGATACCAGGGACAATTTAACCAGTTAAAGAAAGAACAGGATCTTTTCTATTATTAACCACCAAATAATCTTGGACAAATGTAACTAATACAATTGTCTGGAATGTTTATACCTACATTCGTGAATCTGTACGGGCTAATGTACTAAACAGCTGATAAAATAGCGATGATGAGAAGCATTATTGAAGGAAATGAGTAGAATATTTATACGGATAAGAAAGAGAACCGATGTAGGTTGTGAGTTTGAACAGTAACTAATTGTAAGGATACGACTATGCCAAATGATATGAATATTTCACTAAACATTATAAACAGTGAGTAAGAGCATGTCATATCAAGATTCCATATTTATAAACTATTAATGGTGCTGATTATTGAACCTAAACTTTAGTGAGACAAGACATTATTAGAATATTCTGTAGAGTTTCACAGAACAAGCAAGGCCAAAAATCTGAATAAAATGTTTCAGCACCCAGCACATGTTTTGGGATTCACGGGGAACGGCACTATCGTGAGGAATTCCAAAGTTTGCTCAGTTTGGAGCTGCATGCCCAAGGCCATGCCAAAGATCGCTTTGTCAATGACATGTTGATTGTATTATTGAGATTAATGATAGATTGATGGAGAACATTGATTGGTAAAGAAGAGTATGGTCTGGCCTGGCCTGGGCTGGCCGAGGGTAAAAGTTGTGGAGGGCACCATCTCGTCCTTTTCTACTATCTGTGCCGAGGTGGATAGGAATGACAGGTTTCTGCTGCTAGGCTTGAGGCTCTCACCCACAGGGGGTAATGGAAAGGGACGGATTGCATTACTGACTCCAGGAACTACCCTGGACAATTATGTCGTAAGTTCCCCTTGTAGATTTATTTTTTTGTTGTAGTAATGATCACCATGAATCCATTAAACAAAACAAAAGAAAGAAAATTGTTTGCCATTTATATAAATGATGTGGATAAAAACATAGAATCCCGACAGTGTGGAATCAGGACATTCAGCCCAACTAGTCAACACTGACCGTCTGAAGATTATTCCACCCATACCAATTTCCCCTATTACTCTGCAGTTACCCCTGATTAATACACCTAACCAACACATCCCTGAATACTATGGACATTTTAGCATGGCCAATTCACCTAACCTTTATATCTTTGGACGGTGGGAGGACACCAATGCAGATATTAGATTAGATTAGATTACTTTACAGTTTGGAAACTGGCCCTTCAACCCAACAAGTCCACACCAACCCGCCGAAGCGCAAACCACCCATACTCCTACATTTACCCCTTACCTAACACTACGGACAATTTAGCATGACCAATTCACCTGACCTCCACATCTTTGGACTGTGGGAGGAAACCCGAGAACCCAGAGGAAACCCACGCAGACACGGGGAGAATGTGCTAACTCCACACAGTCAGTCGCCTGAGGCGGGAATTGAACCCAGATCACTGGTGCTGTGAGGCAGCAGTGCTAACCACTGAGCCACCTTGACAGCTTAGAGTGCATGGTTAGTAAGTTTGTGGACGACACCAAAATTGGTGGTACAGTAGAAAATTGAGGTTTTCTAAAATTACAGAGGATTCTTGATCAAATGGGTCAAGGACTGAAAATATGTCAGAAGGAGTTCAATCTGGATAAGTGCAAAGTATTGCATTTTGCTGGAATAAGCAGGGATGGGACACATACAATTAACGTTAAGGCCATCGTCAGTGTTGTGGAATGGAGTGTCCTGGGGGTGCAGGTGTGAATTCTTTGACATTTATATCACATAAAGATAATTTGTTTTTAAAAAGTCTTTAGTGCTCCTGCCTTCATTGCTCAGTTCCCTTGAGTATAGAAGTTGAAAGTCATGTTGAGGCCTTTTTTGGAATACTGTGTCCAGTTCATAGAGTCAGCGGGGAGACAGACCAAAATGTCCATCCACACTAACCCCATTTCCCAGCACTTGGTCCATACCCTTCTAAACCTTTCCTATTCATGTATCTGTCCAAATGTCTTTTAAATGTTGTTAATGTACCCCCCTCAGCCACTTTTGCTGGCAACTCCTTCTATATGCATACCACTCTCTGTATAAAAGGTTGCTGCTCAGGTTCACTTCTATTCTTTCCACTCTAACCTTAAACTGATGCCCTCAAGTCCTCGAATCCCCAACCTTGGGAAAAAGACTTAGTGCATTCACCCTATCCACGCCTCGCATGATCATATACACTTTTATAAGATCCTCCCTGAGTCTCCTACATGCAGAAGAAAAAGGTCAGAGCTTGTCCAACCTCTCCCTGTAATTCAGACTGTTGAGTCATGGCAACATCCTTGTAAATTTCTTCTGCACTCTTTCTAGTTTAATAACATCCTTCCTATACCAAGGTGGGCAAAACTGAACACAATATTCCAAGTGCGGCCTCACCAACGCCCTGTATAATTGTAACATAACTTCCTAACTTCTATACTCAGTGCCCTGAGGATTAAGGTCAGTGTGTCAAAAGCCTTCTTCACTGCCTGGTCTACCTATGACCACTTTCAGAGAACAGTGCACCTGAACTCCAAGGTCTCTCTGATCCACTACACTCCTTAAGCCCCTCCATTTCACCTTGAAATTCCTACCTTGATTTGTCTTTGCAAGATGTAAGACCTTACACTTACCTATCTTAAACTCCATTTGCCATTTCTTCGCCCATTTCCCCAGCTGACCAAGGTCCTGCTGCACTTTCTGTGGACCTTTCTCACTGTCCACGATGCCGCCTATTTTAGTGTCACCTGCAAACTTACTAATTATGCCTTGTACATTACCATCCAAATCATTGATATAGATAACACATAGCAGTTCTGCTCCAGTTGACAGGATGGATATGATTAAGCTGGAGACGGTTCAGAAGAGATTCCCAGGATGTTGCTAGTTATGGAAGATTTGAGGTAGAAAGAAAGGCCGGATAGCCTGGGAGCTTTTTCACTGGAATGGAGGAGGTTGAGTTGCTTCTTTATCGAAGCCTTTGACACAATGTGGATACATCATGTTAATGGGAGCTGTGTTTGTCCTCGGATGGGAAATTTCAGGACGAGGTGGCATATTTTTAAGGCGAGAGGAGAGAGATTGAAGAGACATGAGAGTTTGTTTTACATAGGGGGTGCCTCGCGTGTGGAATGAACGTCCTGAGGAAGTGGTGGATGTGAGTACAATTACAATGTTTAAAATACACTTAGATGGATATATGAATCTGAAATATTTGGAGGGTTATGCGTCAGGACCGGGCAGGTGGGACTAAATTTAGTTTGGGATTATGTTCAACATGGACTGGTTGGACTCAGGGGTCTCTTTTGGTGCTATATGACTCTATAACTCGATAACTGCGGATGCGAAGAATCTGAAACAAAATCAGATATTGCTGGATAAACTCAGCAGGTGTGGCAGCATCTATGGAGAGAAAGAAGAGTTAATATTTGGGGTCCAATGACCCTTCTTCAAAACTGTCCATTCCCTTCATCATCTTCATTCCTCTGTCAGGATCCCCCTTAACCTTCTCTGTTCCAAAGAAAAGGACTGGAGCTTATGCAGCCTCTCTTCATCGCTGATATGCTCCATCCCTGGGGAATCTCCTCACCATTGCCTCCAGTGCAATCCCATCGTCCCGAAAGCGTAGTGTCCATCTGTGGCCAAACTTCAAGTCACGGACGTCTGCAGCATGACTCCCCTCCTCTGATATTGAACGTCTCAGTGGCAGAAAAGATGCTTCCCCTTCTGCCTCCTTCATGAGTGTTGTTTTGCTCACATGAAAAAACATTGGTGTCAGTTGGTCAACATTGATCGCCCTCCCTAGTTGCCCCTTGAGAAGGTGGGGGTGAGCTGCCTTCTTGAACTGCTGCAATCCACCTGCTGTGGATTGACACATAATGCCCTTAGCGAGGGAAATCCAAGGTTCTGATCCAGTGACAGTGAAGGAACAGCGATATATTTCCTGATCAGGATGGTGAGTGGTTTGGAGAGGAATGGAGCGTATTCCACACGCTTCGGCGGGTCGGTGTGGACTTGTTGGGCCGAAGGGCCTGTTTCCACTCTGTAATGTGATATAATCTAATGTAATCTAATGTAATCTAATCTAATGAATTGAAGGTGATGGTGTTCTCAGGTATCTGCTGCCCTTGTCCTTCTAGATGGAAGTGGGTGTGGGTTAGGAAGGTATTGTCTGAGGATCTTTGATGATTTTCTGCAGTGCGTCTTGTTGATAGTACACACTGCTGCTACTGAGCGTCGGTGGTGGAGGGCGTGGATGTTTGTGAATGTGTTGCCAATCAAGCGGGGCTACTTTGTCCTGGATGGTGTCAAGTTTTTGAATGTTGTTGGAGATGCACTCAACCAGACAAGTGGGGAGCATTCCATCAACCTCCTGACTTCTGCCTTGTAGATGGTGGCGAGGCTTTGAGGTGTCAGGAGATGAGTTACTCACTGCAGTATTTCTAATTTCTGACGTGTTTATGCGGTGGGTTCGGAGAACATCAAAGAACAAAGAACAATACAGCACCGTAATAGGCCCGCCGGCCCTCCAACCCTGCATTGACACATTCTGCTCTTTCTCACGAAAACTCTTCACGGACAGGATCCCTATCCCTCTATTCTCTTCCTGTTCATGGATTCATCCAGGGGCCTCTTGAATGCTGCTGTTGTGTCAGCTTCCATCATACGCTCTGGCAGCGTGTTCCAGGCACTCACCACCCTTTGTGTGAAAAACCTGCCTTACACAGCTCTTTCACACTCACCCTCCCACAGACCCTTGAACTTGTGTCCCCTCGTAACCTTGGGGTAAAAACCTCATACTTCCCACTGTGTGCATGCCATTCACAATCTTATAAACTTCTATCAGGTCACCCCTCAACCTCCTGCATTCCAGTGAAAACAAAACCCAATCTATCCAGCCTTGTTCCATAGCCACAACTTCTCCCATATCAGTCAAATTCCTGGTAAAACCTTTCATCATCCTCTCCAGAGCATCTGCATCCTTCTGGGAGTGTGGTAACTGGTTGAGTTTCTGGTCAATAGGAACCTCCTGGATGTCGTTATTGCAGGTTTGCAATGCCACACCCAATCGAATGCAGCCTTGAGCCATCTCGCTAATGGGTCAGGAGCTGAGTGACCCTGGAGGAAGCCAAACTCGGCGTCACTGAGTAGGTTATTGCTGAGCAGGTGCTGCTTGAGAACCCTGTTGATGGGGGATTGTGCTGGAGTACAATTCTGCTGCTGTTGAGTGGCACAATCTGTGTTAAGTCTGTCTCATTTAGCATGGTGATGGTGCCACACAACACACTGGAGATTATTCTCAATGTGAAGGCGGGACTTTGTCTCCACAAGGACAGTGCAGTGTGCACCCTGTCATAGGCAGATGTATCTGTAGCTGGCAGTTTGGTAAGGATGGGGTCAGGTATGATTTTTCCCTCGTTTTGTTTCCCTCCCCACCCACCGCAGATCCAGTCTAGCTTTAGGACCGGACCAGCTCAATCAGTACTGCTGCTGCTGAGCCACTCTTGGTGATGGACATTGAAATCCCCACCCAGAGAGCGTATTGTGCCCTTGCCATACTCAGTGCTTCCTCTCATTGTTGTTCAACATGAAGGAATACTGATTCATCAGCCGAAGGAGGACGATACGTGGTAATCCTTACCACGACACGATACGAGGTTTCCTTGCCCATGTTTAACGTGAAACCATGAGACGTCCTGGTGCCCAGATCCAATGTTGCGGGCTCGCAGGGCACCTCCTTTCCGACTGTATCCCAGTGTGCTACACCCTCTGCTCTGTCCGTCTTACCAGTGGGATATGTAAGGCCTGATTCGAGAAGTATATTCCAATACTCTCCCAATGTTGGCAGCAGCACCAGATGTCAGTAAGGAGAACTTTGTAGAGTTATTTCCAGTGCCTATATCAGTGTCACGTTATCTGCTAGTTTTATTTCTTTGTTGAGACTCTGTAGTGATAGTTACAAGCGAGCGACTTGTTCGGCCAATTTTGTGGATAGTTGAGAGCCAACCACATTGCAGTCGGTCTGGAGTCACATTTAGGCCAGACCAGGTATGGATGGCAGATTTCTATTCCTGGTGGATGCAAGCCAACACAAAGTGCTTTTCCAGCATTCAATGATAGGTTCATGGTCATAATTAGATTCTTAATTCCAGATATTTTTATTGAATTCAAATTCCATCATTTGCTGTGGCAGGATTCAAACCTGGTTCCCCAGAACATGAGTAATGTTTCTGGATGAATAGCTTGGACATTATCCCATTAGACCGTAGCCTGTCCAGGTTATAAACCTATTCACCTATCCTGCCCCCTGCAAGGATCTGTGGACAAACACCTCTTCCTCTGAGCTTCCTGCTGTCCTGCCATTCACTGAGGATTTATAAAAATAATTGAGAGGTGAATATGGGGGTAGAATTAGTAAGTTTGCAGATGACACCAAAATTGGAAGTGCAATGGACAGCGATGAAGGCTATCTCAGAGTACTTTGGGATCTTGATCAGATGGACCAATGACCTGAGGAGTGGAAAATTGAGTTTAATTTAGATAAATGTGAGGTGCTGCATTTTGGAAAGACAAATCAGGACAGGATTTATACAATTAATGGTAACGTCCTGCAGAGTGTTGCTGAAAAAAGAGACCTTGGAGTGCAGGTGCATAGCTCCTTGAAAGTGGAGTCGAAGGTAGATAGGATAGTGAAGAAGGTTTGCTTCCCTTTATTGGTCAGAGCTTTGAGTATACGAGTAGGGAGGTCATGTCGTGGCTGTACTTGACATTGTTTCGGCCACTTTAAGAAAATTATGTGCAGTTCTGGTCTCCTTCCAATCGAAAGGATGTTGTGAAACTTGAAAGGGTTCAGAAATTATTTCCAAGGATATTGCCAGGGTTGGAGGATTTGAGCTTTTGGGAGATGCTGAATAGGCTGGGGCTGTTTTCCCTGGAGTGTCGGAAGCTGAGGCGTGACCTTATATAGGTCTATGAAATCATGAGGGGAATGGATAGGATAAATAAACAAAGTATGTTCCCTGGAGTGGGGCAGTCCAGAACTCGAGGACATAGGTTTAGGGGAAGAGGTGAAAAATTTAAAGGAGACCTAAAGGGCAACCTTTTCACGCAGAGGGTGGTGCGTGTATGGAATGAGCTTCCAGAGAAAGTGGTGGAGGTTGTTACAATTACAATATTTAAAAGGCATCTGAATGGGTATATGTCGGAAGGGTTTAGTGTGATATGGGCCAAGTAGTGGAAAATGGGATTAGGTTTATTTCGGATATCTGGTCGTCATGGACAAGTTGAACTGAAGTGTCTGTTTCTGTGCTGTGCATCACTGTGATTCCATGACTCGATGTGCATTCCCTTGTTAAAAATCATAACGCCAGGTTTTATTCCAAAGAGTTTATTTGGAAGTACAAGCTATTGCAGTGCTGCTCCTTCATCAGGTAGCCAGTCGGCCAGGATCACCGGACACAGAGTTTATAATAAAAGATCAAAGTGTTATACAACTGATACAACGTATTAAACCAAACTAGATTGCTGTTAAATCTTTCATCACTTCGAATGGGGAATGTAGGCTTCCAATAATTAATAATTGAATCCCAGAACTTCTTTTAAGTCGCATTCTTGAGTTAACTAAAGGTTGCATAAAAAAACTGTGATATCTCAGCTCAGACAATGTATTAAAGATATAAGAATAGAGTCTGTCTGTATCCCAATCTTGGTTCTATTTCTAAAATAGGAATTTTCTAAAATATCACATGGACTGACTGCTTACAGATTGTGTGTGTTTTGAACAAAATAGAATCCAAATGCAAATCTGCAAATGCAAATGCATCCCATAGACTTAGATGTATGTGTTCATGTGCTCATGTGTGTGTGTGTGTGTGTGTGTGTATGGGTTGGAGAGAGAATGTGCGTGTGTCTGCATTCGCGTGTGGAAGTGTGCTTTCGTATGAGTGTGGATAGTGAAGTGGGTTCACCTGTAGTGTGACATGATCCCATGATCCCGGTTGACGCTATGTGACATATTCCCTTGTCTTATTCCATCTCCCAAAGTACATCACCTCATGGTGATCAGGGATAAATTCCATTTGCCACTAATCTGCCAATCTGAGCAATTGTTTTGTATCCTCCTGTAACTTAACACCTTCCTTCTCACTGACATCCATTCAGCCAAATTTCGTAAAATCTGCAAACTTCCTCATCATTCCCCGCAAGGAGAACACAAGAAACTACAAACTCCACTGCTTAACATAAGTCAGGTGTTATCCAGAACAAATTTAAAGTGTTCCGTGTTGTGGGGACTATCGGTGAAATGCTTTCCCACGGCCACCTGGAACACTTGTCTGGCTTCATTTCCCGGATTTAGGTGCAGCACTGCATTGTCCCTTGTAGGGCCATCTCCATGTGGACGCCAAAACCTGCCCTGTGTACACGTCAAAATATTGGCCTCCTGTTAACCCTTCATACAGCGATGATCCAAATTAATATTGGGGTCTTTGAAACCCCCAGACATCATGATCTTTTCAATAATTATTTTTACACGCTTTTTTGAAAAGGCTCCATCTCTGCTTCTTGATTGGCCAGTGACTATTTGGGTGTTTACTGTATAAACCCAGAAGGGAAACAGCTCCATTTGTATTCAGAAATTCTACACACAAAGCCTCATTTGATGTACCTTCCAAGGTACGATCCCTCCTTACCGCAGTACCTGAATAACTAATAATATGACACAACTGCACTTTTGTGCCCACCCCTGTTCAGCCTGAAGATCCTATCTCCTGGATGTTGTCAGTGTTGTCCTTCCCTCAGCTGCGTCTCTGTAATAGCAACAACCTCACATTTCCATGTGTCAATCCAAGCTCTTAACTGTGAGCCCTGGTTACCAACATTGGATCGCTGGCATTCTGTGAACGCCGGTTATCAATACTCAATCAATGGTAGTCTGTGGACACTGGCTATCAACACACGATCACTGGCACTCTTCGAGCACTGGTGTCAACACTTGATTCACTGGCACTCTGTGAGCACTGGCTATCGACAGTTGATCATTTTATCTCTGTGAGCTCTGGTTTTCACCATTCAATCACTGGATCTCTGCGAGCACTGGTTATCAACAGTCGATCTCTGGCCCTCTGTGAGCACTGGTGTCAACACTCTATCACTATACCTCTGTGAGCTCTGTTTTTCAATACTCCTCACTGGTGTCAACACTTGATTTATTGGCACTCTGTGAGCACTGGCTATCAACTCTCGATCACTGTATCTCTGTGAGTTCTGGTTTTCAACACTTGATCACTGGTTGTCTGCGAGCACTAGTTATCAAAACACCATCACTGGCACTCTGTGAGTACTGGCTATCAACACTCGACCTCTGTATCTCTGTGAGTTCCGGTTTTCAATACTCGGTCACTGGCTCTCTGTGAGCATTAGTTATCAACACTCCATCACTGACACTCTATGAACTCTGGTCACCAACACTCGATCACTGGCAATCTGTGAGCATTGGCGATCAACACCCAATCAGTGTATCACTGTGAGCTCTGGTTGTCAACACTTGATCACTGATTACCTGAAAGGTCTCGTTATTGGTGCTCAATTACTAACAATCTGCAATCTTTGATTCCCGACACTCGATTACTGACAATCTTCCAGCTCTAGTGTCTGACCCTCAAATCACTGACAACCTATGAGCTCCAATGTTCAGCACTCGATCCATGATCTCATCATACTGGAATTCTTCATTCCTGGTCCCATTCTGGAAAGTATCTTCTGCACTTCCTTCTAGGCTTTGATTATTTCCTAAAGTGTGGAGATCTGACGACCACACAATGGGGGAACGGGAGAAGATACTGAATGGCATGAATCATTAGACATGTTGAAATAGGAGTAAACACTCATTTGAAAGATCCGGAAAGATTTATGACCTGGAATTTCAATTGCATAATTTACAATAGTGTGTGAGTTTGGGTTTGTTAAGCCACAAACATGCTTTGGCGAACCAATTATAGAAAGGATATTAATGCCAGGAGCAACAAGAGGCAAATTCAATCACATCATTGGTGATTTCAGAGTTAGATATGCATCTGCCCATGTAGAAAAGCAAGTGCTAAAGCTTCCTGACATTCATCAGACACAATCTCCTGCTGTCACTCTGTAAAGAAACTCTGAAAGGGCAGCAAGTGGAACTACACATGAAGAGTCACAGTGTCTGTTTGCCTCTCAAGACAGGATGCTTTTCCAGGTAAAGAAACTGAACGGGAGGCTCCCGATCAAAATGTCCATGTGATTTTTCCGAATCAACCTGCAGAAAGAAAATAGCAAGTGGAGAATCTGACTGGACAGCAGCAACACCGTGACCCGGGAAAATGTTATTCTGTCCCTATTAATTAAACCAGAATTTCTTCATTTTCAGTGGAAAAATGAATTAATGTTGATTGACAGAATGAGCTGTCAGAATGTTCTACTTCAGGAGAACTGATCAATTTTACAGCTGAACAATGAAGTAACACACACATCCCAGAAATGTCTTTATAGTGTTATTGCCTCATACTGGAATCAGTGAGGAACAGTTCATGGTAAAATGCTGGCGTTAGTAATGTGAAGTACGCTACTTATTCTGAAAGGATAGACAAGGAGGAACAGACGGCGGAGTTACTTTATTGGTTCAGAATAACATCAAGGCTTTGCTAAGAAATGACATTGGCACAAGGAACCAAGATATTGAAGCAGTCTTTATATTAGATTCTATACAGTGTGGAAACAGGCCTTTCGGCCCAACAAATCCACATCGATCCTCCAAAGAGTCACCCACTCAGACTCATTCCCCTTCACCTGCATTTGCCGGACGAATACAGCTAAATCACATGTCCCTGAATAAAATGAGCAATTTACCATGGCCAATTAACGTAACCTGTACATTTTTGGATTCTGGGAGGAAACAGGAGCATCCAGAGGAAACCCATACAGACAAGGAGAGACTGTGCAAACATCACACACAGTCGTCCGAGGGTGGAATCAAACATAGAGGCCTGGCGCTGTGCGGCAGCAGTGCTAACCACTGAGCCATCGTGCTGCTCCAATCTGACGGGGAATAAAACACAAGGGAAGAAGTCTCTTGGTAAGAGAAATGTACAGGTCCCTAAAAAGTCCTTTTGAAGTAGGGCACTGTATAACGCTGGAAATAATGACGGGATGTGAGAAGACTACTTGATTATAACTCTAATTTATTTCACTTCAATTTCCAGTGTATTGAGTTAAAATCCCACAACACCAGGTTATAGTCCAACAGGTTTATTTGGAAGTGCAAGCGTTCAGAGCGCTATTCCCTAACTAGGTGGTGATGCAGTATAAGATTGTAAAACACAGAATTTATAGCAAACGTAACAGTGTGATGTAACTGAAATTTTGTATTGAAAAAGACCTGGATTGTCTGCTAAGTTTCTCGTCTTTGAGAATGACCACGTTGGTTTCAGTTCTTTCATTTGTAAATTCCAGAACTTTTTAAAAGTTACATTCTCAACAGTTGCCATGTCACCTCAGATTATGCATTGAAGATGTGAGGTGCCCGGTGTGAGGCTGTCTGTGCCCCAATGTTCAGACTGATTCTATTTCTAAAAAAAGGGATTTACAAAATCTCACATGGATTCATGCATTTTTTTGAGCAAAATAACATATAATTCTGCAAGTACGAATTCACCCCACACACTTATCTGTGTGTGTGTGCATGTGGGTGTGTTGTACCAGCCTCCAAAACTTCCTCTGGCAACACATTCCATACGTGCAGCACCCTCTGTGTTAAAAAGGTTCTACTCAGGTCCTTTTTCAATAGTTCTATTCTCACCCTAAAGCACTACTCTCTAGGCTCTCCCACCCTCAGGTATTCAGCCTATCCAGGTCCCTCATGGTTTGGACTGAGATTGCTTCATTGTTTGACATGTTGTGAATGATGCAGAACACTGTGTTCCAAGCAGCAGTGTAGGTGCTGGAACAGTCACATCAACAGGGTACAAAAATAAGGTTCAGGCTTTCATCAGCTGGTTGTGACGCATGAGCAAAATATAATAAATTTACAGAGGAGAAAATAGACAGTTTTAGTGACATATTGGATACGGGTATCAGAGAGAACTCTTTCACTGGGCGAGGTGAGCTGCTACATCTGCCTGAGAGGAACTATACTATATTAATTAGAATTTTCATTTGAAATACGCCAAGATTTGCAATGGGCTTATGTGTTGAAGTCTATCTGACTCCAAGGTACGTTGTTAATTACTGAACAAAACTGACAGATTTGTTCAGACACGAACTTTTGGAAATTCCTTTTGAGCAAATCTGGGTTTGCTGACCTCTCATTCAGTTTCACCTGAACATGTCAGGAAACTTCAAACTCTCTCGGATCGCTATATTGCAACCATTCTAACGTGTTTCTCCATGTTCCTGACGCAATGCGACAATATCCCTAATCCCTACAAAAACTGCAGATGCTAGAAATCCGAAAGAAAGGCAGAAATTCAGCAAGTCCCCGTAGCGTCTGTGCAGAGAAAGCAGAGCTAATGTTCCTTCGGAACTGACGGTAACCAGGAAAAGATGGCAGAGATGCTGAAGGCAGGAGGTTGGTATCGAGCTGGTGGGATTGGGGTTGAGGGTGGGGCGGTGTGGAGTGCACAATTAGCAGAGATGCAGCCCACAGAGTGGGACAACAGCAGTAATACAGACAAAGGAATGGATTGGGGTCAGCCAGAGAGAAATAACACCTGATTAGAGGGAGTATCAGGAGGCGAAAATGGATTGGCTGTGATGAATGCAGCCCACAATATGACAGGTCAGGACTGCGGAGGTGGGGAAAGGCTGGAGACGATGTTCAAGCCCGAAAATGGTTGAAATTGAAATTGTCGGCTGCAGCATCCCCAACCAAGTTCTGTTTTTGTCCCTGATCCCTGGTTGAATTTTCTGCCATTCTCAACGTTACAAGTTCTGGGAAACTGGAGGACCAAATAATGAACAAGGAAGAGAACACTGTGTTAAAACACAAAAAAAACAAGATGGAATGATGTACCTTGCACATTGAGCTTCAGATTGACGTGTGAACGAAGCTCATTTTCAGGGTTTATTCATTAAGCTGAAGCCACAAATGACTTTAATGAATGTGTCACAAAAAGTGTCAACATGATCAAAGTTCATCATGAGGAAAGAGGAAAGAGCAAAGGGGAGTGGGAAGATAAGTAGTAACGGGGGAAAGGAAGTTCACTGAGGCAGACGAAAGAGGGAGTGGAAGGAAATGAGAAAGATGAGAAGGTTGAGGGAGAAAAGAGTTAAGGGTGGGCAGATGGCTGGAAATGAAAGCATTTCAGGAGGAAAATGGAGAACGTTATTGGAGGGAAAGGTGAAGGGGCAGGCTGGAGGGATAAGGGGGAAGGGAAAGGACTTGGATGAGATGGCAAGGAGAGAAGAGAAGTTCCCGGATTGATCGAAATAAAGGTTGTTTACTGGGTGACACACTGCCTTGTGACGAGATGTTGAAGATTTTCACCTTGCACTCACCAAACCTAGGGTATAAGAAGCAGACTGGAAACGGAGGCACCATTTTATACATAACGTGCTGATTGTTTGGCCCTCTTTTTTCATGGAGGTGCAGCAAGAATAGTTAACTGTCAATCGCAGTTCCAGGCCTGCCAATGTCTCCAAGAATGCAGGAAAATCTGTCATCTTTGGGAATGCAGGAAAATCTGTCCTCTCTGAGAATGTGGGAAAATCTGTCGTTTCTGGGAATAAGCAAAAACCTGTCATTCCTGGGAATACAGGAAAATCTGTCATCTCCAGAATTGTGGGAAAATCTGTCATATCTGGGAATGCAGGAAAATCTGTCATTTTCTGGAATGCGATAAAATCACTCATCTCTGGGAATGGAAGAAAATCTGTCAGATCCGGGTATGCAAGACAATTTGCCATCTTTGGGAATGCAGCAAGGTCTGTCGTGTCCAGGAATGCTGTGAAATCTGTCATCTCTGGGAATTCAAGAAAACCTGTCGTCTCTGGGAACGTAGGAAAATCTGTCATCTCTGGGATTGTGGGAAAATCTATAATCTCTGGGAGTGCAGAAAAATCTGTCGTGGCCAGGAATGCTGGAAAAGCTGTCGTCTCTGGGAATGCAGCAAAATCTGTCATCTGTGGGAATGCAGGAAAATCTGTCGTGTCTGGGGCACCACATTTTGTTTAAAATGCATATATCTCCAATTTCATTTTGCTTCCCTAAAACAGAGTTGTGATGATGTATGCAGGAAGCTTCAGACATGAGCAAATCCGTCACAGTGCTGGACCTGTCTGTTGATCTTAAATTGGTGAAACTCTGTACCCAGCGTGGTCATTGAGAAAAGGACTTTCCAATTGCTGAATTAGCCCTAACAGAGAACAGACTTTCCTGAGGAGTGCCAGCACAAGCTGACTGAAGGGCTGCAGCCTTCAGCTCTCACTTTTCACCTGGAGCAGTGTCCAGGCCAACCCATATGACTCTGCAAGGGGAAGGGATAGCAGACAAAATGGACACAGGAAGCTAACTGGCTCATCCTGCTGTGTGGGAAATTCGAGTGGTTCTTTCCACTGACAGGGCGCTGTTCTCAAGCCAAACAGATGTTTTATAGACTGGACTAATAATTAATGTGACGGATAATTTCTCGTGCCAGTGTGATGCTAGGCACATGTGGCACACTTTCCAACAACTGGCATGTCATATTAACCGATATACCCCATTCACCATTCTCAGTGGTTGCCTTATCTTTTGCACTGATATGCTGGGCTCCTCCATCAGTGGTGGGGGCTGTAGAGGGGGGATATTTGTGGAGCCCTCTCCTTAAACAAGCTCTTCAATTGTCCATCAGTATTCACATGTGGAGAACGACTGTGTTTGTGATCTGGAATAGCTTATCTCTATCAGGGGTTGCATGGTGGCTCAGTAGTTAGTACTGCTACCTCACCGTGCGAGTAACCTGGAATCGATTCCAGTCTCAGGCTGTGTGGAGTTTACACATGCTCCCTGCATCTGCGTTGGTTTCCTCTGCGTGCTCCAGTTTCCTCCCAGATTCCAAAGACTAGGTGCATTAGTCAGGATAAATGGTCTGGATGGTTTGCTCTTTGGAGTTTCTGTGTTGGGCTGAAGGGCTTATTTCCACACTGTAGGCATTCTATGATATGCTGCTTGCATTGCATCATGTCCACTGTTGTTGCTTCACATGATTACCAGCTCATTTCAGTGTGGCTGGTCTGCTCTTCGCTTATATTCCCACACTTCTCATGAATCAGCCTTGAGTACCCCAGCATTACGATAATGGGGAAGTGAATTATTGTATAATTCACCTCATTCAATTTCCTATGGACTTGATAAGGTCCATTAAACCTTTCTTTTAATGGTTCACATACCATTGGAAGGAACACTAACACTTTATCCCCAGTAGCAACATTACAAATTTGTGATTTTGCATCTGCTTCCTGTTCATCACATACTGTGATACTTTTAAATACTGTCTAGCTCACTCTTCCCCTTTATAACTGTTCCCGAAAATTTGACACATTATCCAAATATGTGATATCTGAATTCTGCCTCACAAATCTATTTTAGCAGTCCTCTTATCTCATGTCCGAAATCCAATTCAAATGAACTGCATTTAGGTGATTCATTAGATGCATTTCTAGTTCCAAAAACTACAAACGGGATTCCCTTATCCCATTTATCTGTATATTCTTGACTATAAGCCCACAATATGGTCTTTAATGTCTGATGCCACCTTTCAGGCGCTCCCTGCGATACTGGATTGTATGCAGTAGATTTGAATTGTTTCATTCCTAAACTGTCCATAACATCCTGTCCATTTACGGGCGGCACGGTGGCACAGTGGTTAGCACTGCTGCCTCGCAGCGCCAGAGACCCGCGTTCAATTCCCGACTCAGGCGACTGACTGTGTGGAGTTTGCACGTTCTCCCCGTGTCTGCGTGGGTTTCCTCCGGGGGCTCCGGTTTCCTCCCACAGTCCAAAGATGTGCAAGTCAGGTGAATTGGCCATGCTAAATTGCCCGTAGTGTTAGGTAAAGGGGTAAATGTAGGGGTATGGGTGGGTTACGCTTCGGCGAGTCGGTGTGGACTTGTTGGGCCGAAGGGCCTGTTTCCACACTGTAAGTAATCTAATGTAAGTAATCTAATCTAATCCTTAATTAATGTTCATAAAATCATAAAATTCCTCCAGTATGGAAACAGGCCATTTGGCCCAACAAGTCAACATCAACCCTTCGAAGAATGATCCAACCTGACCCATTCCCCTACACTACAATTACCCTTGAGTAATGCAGCTAACCTGCACATCCCAGAACACTATGGGCAATTTAACATAGCCAGTTCTCCTAACCTGCACATGTTATGTAAAGTTTGATTCTTGCTCTCACTGTTGGTCGTCCATATCTGGATAAAAATTTGACAAACTCTCTTACAATTCTTTTAACTGTGATATTGGATAATGGAATGGCTCCTGACGATCTGTTAGACAAATTCGTTATAGCCAACTACATCCTGATGCAATCTAAACCAAGAAAAATGTTTTTCTATTTTGGTTTATGTTTTCCTTACTCCCAAATGACCACCTGCTGGTAATACATGGGCTACCAACAATACCGACTGGTAATATGACTTAATGAACGTCTGCCTCTTTCTCATCACCTGAACATGGGATGGTTTCCATTTCCTCATCAAGATGTAATTTTTAAGATAATAACATTCTGGGATATACTCAGATTCTTTTTCTGTGTACACATTTTGATACATTGCTTTTGTGCTTCCTCTTTCTGTTGTAATTCAGATATTTTCTCTGAACTATAAATATCCAGTTTGTCCTCTGGCTGTTCTTGCTTTTCCTCAACCATTTGATTCAACACAGTTTCTGATAAATTAACTTAAATTTCCTTATCTTTAATCATTGATTTCAACTCCTGCTTTAACTTGTGGTGTTGTGACCTCAATATCACACAGTCAGGAAAAATCCCAGGTTACACGTCCTATAACACCTCAGTGCCTGATGTTCCACTCGCTTTTCAACCAAAGTAGGCCTCAATTCCACCTGTGACCCAGCTATATCATTGCTACGGACAAACTGTAAGAGGTTTTCTATTACTCCACATCACATTTTCCACTGGGCTCTTTGAGCAGACTGCTCTGCAATTCCATCTCAGTCTCTCAACATGATAGATATAGATGGAACAAGGCAAACCGCACCTCCTGAAGCGATAGTATTTCAATATTCTCAGGCCTCCCACTTTCCCTTCACCTGATCAAGGAACAGTGCTCAGAAAACTTGTGATTTCAGATTAAACTGCTGGTCTAGAACGTGGTTTCATGTGACTTCTGACCTTGTCCATCCCCAGTCTCACACCAACAACTCCATATTTCACCCACTTTCTAAGTGTAGCTGCTCCCAGGATATGTTTGCCAGATCCCATATAATGCTGTTAAAACGGCACTTCCTTTTTAGCCATGATACTGCATAATGGAAAGGCTCCTGGCAATCTATTAGACATTTCCATTATAGCCAAGTACATCCAGATACAATGTATTTTGTATTTTAGCTTGGCTTTTCCTTACTCCCAAATGGCACTTCACTTCTGCACTATCCTTATCCCTTTCCATAATGACTTTGAAACTTCTAAAGTTATTGCCACTATCTCCAAAGTGCTCGTCTATTGAGAATGCAAATACTTAATTGCCTTCATTCCCTAGGATTATATCCAGTATTACCTTACCTTTAGTCGGACTGTCTACGTAATAGCAAACAAAGCTCTCCTAAATGCACGTTAAATCTTTAAAACACTAAGATGATACCGATTAATATTAGCAAAGTTGAAATCCCTCCAACTATAATGTTGTTTCTCTCATTCCTTCCTGCGATCGGCTCCACCATCTACTTCTGCCTGTTGGGAGGCCTGGAGTATAGTTCAAGCAAAGTAGACATGATTTATATGTGCTGGTGTAGGACTGGGGTTTACAAAGTTAAACACCACAGAACATCAGGTTATAGTCCAACAGGTTTAATTGGAGGCACTGGGCTTTTGCTGTGCTGCTCCTTCATGAGCTGGTTGTGGAGTACACAATTGTAAGACACAGAATTTGTAGCAAAAGTTTACAATGTGATTTAACTGATATCATACATTGAAAAACACCTTGACTGTGTGTTAAGTTCCTCATCCGTTAGAATGACCATGATAGTTTCACATCTATCATAGGTAAATCACAAAACATTTTTTAAAATTTACATTCTCACGATAATTGTAACAATTCATGTATCTCAGATAAGATGTTAAGATGTTGAAAGTGTTAGCCCCCGTGTTCCCTGTCTGTGCCATAATGGTTAGACTGATTATAATCTAAAACGTGAGTGAACAGAGCCTTACATGGATTCATGCAGTTTTTGAGCAAAGTATAATGTAACGCTGCAAGTACAAGTTCATCCTATAAACGTATAAGTGCATGTGTGCATGTGGGTTTTTTTGTGTGTGTGTGTCTGGGGTGGGGGGCGTTGTGAGTTTCTGTGAGAGAGATTGCATATGTTTGTGTGTGAGAGTGTACAGTGGTCTTAGGCTGTGAGAGGGTGCATGTATGTGTATCTGTAGGAGTGTGTGCATGTTTGTGTGTATGTTTGTGTGTTTGTGCGTGTCTGGGGTTGGAGATTGTGAGTGTCTGTGAGAGAGAGTGTATATTTGTGTGAAGTATTCATCCTTTTTTTTATTTCTACGTTTTTTCCAGATGCCCTCATTTGAATAGCCTTCTAACATCCTCTCACATTGCTGCAGTGATGGTTTCCTTTCTCAATAATGCAATTCCCGCTGCTCTCTGACCACCTCCACTATCCTGCCTGAAACTCCAGCACACTGGAATGTCAATCATATCACAGTGATTGCAATCGTGTCATAGCCCCACAGGCTGATTAATGCTCGAAGTGAATCCACCTTCCAGTCATGTCATTGTCTCACAGACTGATCAATGCTCAAAGTCCGTCCACCTTGCCGATCATGCCAGAGTCCCACAGACTGATCAATGCTCTCAGTCCAGCCACCTTGCCAATCGTATCATTTTCTCACAGACTGATCAATGCTCTAAGTCCATCCATCTTGCTAATCATGTCATAGTCCCACAGACTCAATGCTCTCATTTCATCAACCAAGCCAATCATGTCACAGTCCCAGAGACTGATCAGTGGTCGAAATCCATCCACTTGCCAATCAAGCTCCTTACAGTAAAAAAGATCCAGTGCAGCTTCCTGCACCTCCTATCAGCCTTCTCCGATGTGATGGGCCAAGGGGCCTTTTTCTGTATTGTAGCCCTCCGTGCCATCAGTATGCCCTTACTATTATGAATATGGCACCTTGATTCCCAAAGGACATACACTCGGGAACAATCACCAAGGTAAACCTCGCTCTTCACTTGATATAGTTTGTCAGTGGAATTGCAGTCAGATCATTGTTCCGATGTGTGTCTAACCGTACAAAATAAGAATAAAGAACAATACAGCACAGGAACAGGCCCTTCAGCCCTCCAACCCTGCGCTGGCACAATATGCCTTCCATATTAAAACTGTCTTCATTTACAGGATCCGTATCCTTCTATTCCCTTCCTGTACATCGATTCATCCAGGTGCCTCTTGAATGCTCTGATTGTATCTGCTTCCACAACCTCGTCTGGCAGCGTGTTACAGGCACTAACCACCTTTTGTGGGAAACACCTGCCTCACATATCCATTTTCACCACCCTTCAACCTGTGTCCCCGAGTAACTGAACCCCCCACTCTGGGGAAAAGCCTCATTCTTCCTTACATTTAAGACTATAAGACATAGGAGCACAGATTAGTCCATTCAGCCCATCGAGTCTGCTTCACCCTTCAATCATGACTGATCAGTTTTTCAACTCCATTTTCCCCCTTTCTCCCGACCACCCTTGATCCCCTTGATACGCAAGAACTAACCTATCTCTGTCTTGAATATACACAATGGCCCGGCCTCCACACACTTCTGTGGCAATGAATTCCATAGATTCCCCACTCTCTGGCTGAAGATGTTTCTCCTTATCTCCATTCTATAAGGTCTTCCCTTTACTCTAAGGCTGTGCCGTCGGGTCCGAGTGTCTCCTCCTCATGGCAACACCTTCCCAACATCTATTCTGTCCGGGCAATTTAGTATTCTATATAAAGTTATAGAGTTGTAGTGATGTGCAGAACCGAAACAGACCCTTCAATCCAACTCGCACATGCCGACCAGATATCCCAACGCAATCAGTTCCACCAATCATTACCCCCCATATCCCGCCAAACCCTTCCTGTTCAAAGATGCATCCAGATGCCTTTGAATTGTAACTTTAATAGCCTCCACCACTTCCTCTGGCAGCTCATTACAAACACGTAACACCCTCTGTGTGAAAAAGGTTGCCCTTAGGTCTCTTTTATATCTTTCCCCTCTCACACTAAACCAATGCCCTCTAGTTCTAGGCTCCCCCACCCCAAGGTAAATAACTTGCCAATTTACTCTATCCATGCCCCTCATGATTTTATAAACCTCTATAAAATCACCACTCAGCCTCCAACGGTCCACGGAAAACTGCCCAGCAAATTCAACCTCTCCTTTTAACTCAAATCCTCCAACCTTGGCACAGTCCTTGTAAATATTTTCTGAACTCTTTCAAGTTTCACAACATCCTTCCGATTGGAAGGAGTCCAGAATTGCATGCAATATTCCAAACGTGGCCTAACCATCATCCTGTACAACCGCAACATAACCTTTCAGCTCCTGTACTCAATACTCTGACCAATAAAAGAAATCATACCAAGCACTTTCTTCATTATCCTCTCTTCCTACGATGCCACTTTCAAGGAGTTATGGACCTGCACTCCAAGGTCGCTTTGTTTAGCAACACTCCCTGCTAAGATTTGCTTTCCCAAAATGCAGCACCTCACATTTGTCTGAATTAAACTTCATCTGCCACTCCTCCGCCCATTGGCCCATCTGAGCAAGGTCCTGTTGTTATCTGATGTAACCTTCTTCGCTGACTACTACACCTCCAATTTTGGTGTCCTCCAATTTTGGTGTCATCTGCAAACTTACTGAAGATACTTTTTATGCTCACATCCAAACCATTTATATAAATGACAAGAATAGTGGACTCGATCTTTGTGTCACTCCACTGGTCATAGGCCTCCAATGCGCAAAACAACGCTCCTCCACCACACTCTGTCTTCTACCTTTGAACCAGTTCTGTATCCAAATGGCAAGTTCTCCGCCTATTCCATGTTTCAATTAGATTTCCCCCCATCCTTCTAAATTCCATTGTGTGTAGTTCCAGAGCCTTCAACAGTTCCGCATGTGTTAAGATTTTCATTCCTTGGATCATTCTTGTCAACCTCCTCTGAACACGCTCCTGGGCCAATACCTTCTTCCTGAGATAATGGGGCCCAAAACTGCACACAATACTCCAAATGTGATCTGACCAGAACCTTATAGAGACACAGAAGTTCATCCCTTGTTTTATTTTCACGTCCTCTCGAGATGAATGACAATAGTCTATTTGCCTTCCGAATTACCGAGTCAACTTGCAAGTTTACCTAGACGAATCCTGGACTAGATCTCCAAATACTTCTGAATTTTCTCCGTGCTGACCAGCAATCCCAATTTGACCGAGTCCCATTTGCCAGCACTTGGCCTTTATCCTTCCAAGGCCTTCCTGTTCATATACACATCCAGATGCCATTTCAGTGTCGGAATTGTACCAGCCTCCATCACTTCCTCTGGCGGCTCATTCCATACGCACACCACTCTCTGAATTAATATGGTAGCATTCAGGTCATTCTCAAATCGTTCCCCTCTCACCCTAAAGCACTACCCTCTGGGTCTGGGCTCCTTTTACCTCAGTCATTCAGCCTAGCCAGGTCAGTCATGGTATGGACTGAGCTTGTTTCATTATTTGATGAGTTGCCAATGATGCTGAACACTGTATTCTAAGCAGCAATGTAGATGCTTGGAACATTCATTTCAACAGGGAAAAAAGGTATGGTTAAGGATTTCAGCAGCTGACTGTGATGCATGAGCCAAATATGTAACTTAACAGACAACAGAATAGGCAGTTTTAGTGGATATGGGTATCAGAGAGAACTCCTCTTTCACTGGGCACAGTGGACTGCGACATCTGCTTGAGAGGTACTATGTTGTGTGATCAGAGCAGTTATATCAAATACACCAAGTTTTGCAACGGGAATGTCAGCCGAGATTTTGCTTTGAAGTCTATCATGGTCCTAGGCACATTGTGAATAACTGAAAAAAGTAGACAGATTTATTCAAATAGGAACTTTTGGAAATTCCTTTCGAGCTAATCTGGGGTTTCTGACCAAAAATTCGGTTTCACCTGAACATGTCAGGAAACTTCGAATTCTCTCGGCTTGTCATAATGCAACCATTCCAACGTGTTTCTCCATGTTCCTGAAGCAATGAGACAATGTCCCTGATCCCTACAAAAACCTGCAGATGCTGGAAATCTGGAAGAAAAACAGAAATTCAGCACGTCCCTCAGCATCTGTGCAGAGAAAGCAGAGCTAACGTTTCTTCAGAACTGACGGTAACCAGGAAAAGGTGGTATAGATGCTGAAGGCAGGAGGTTAGTATGGGTGTGGTGGGAGCCGGGGCGTGCAGTGTAGAGTGCACAATTGGCAGAGATGCAGCCTACAGAGAGACAGAACAGCAGTTAGCCCGACCAAGGGAAAGAACACTTCATTAAAGGGACTAATAGGAGGTAAAAATGGATTGGTTGGGATGAACGCAGCCCAAAATACTTGTGGGGACGACGACTTACCAGGGGTAAGTAACGGGGCTCAGGCCTCTGGCACGGAGCCTGTCCCCGTTACTCAGAAGGGAAAGGTGGAGAAGAGCAGAGCAATAGTAATTGGGGACTCGATAGTTCGGGGCACAGATAGGCGGTTTTGTGGGAACGAGAGAGACTCACGTTTGGCATGTTGCCTCACAGGTGCAAGGATACGTGATGTCTCTGATCGTGTTTTCCGGGTCCTTAAGGGGGAGGGGGAGCAGCAGGAAGTCGTGGTCCACATTGGCACCAATGACATAGGTAGGAGGAGCGCTGAGGATGTTAGGCAGGCTTTCAGGGAGCTAGGTTGGAAGCTCAAAGTTAGAACGAACAGAGTTGTTGTCTCTGGTTTGTTACGCGTGCCACGTGATAGAGAGTCGAGGAATAGGGAGAGAGAACAGTTAAACGCGTGGCTACAGGGATGGTGCAGGAGGGAGGGATTCCGGTATTTGGATAACTGGGGTTCTTTCTGGGGAAGGTGGGAACTCTATAAACAGGATGGTCTGCACCTGAACCTGAGGGGCACCAGTATCCTTGGTGGGAGGTTTGCTAGTGCTCTTGGGGTGGGTTTAAACTAACTCTGCAGGGGCATGGGAACCCAGACTGTAGCTTTAGGGTGCAGGACCTGGAGTGTAGGGAGGTTAGGAACATGGTATCAATTTCAAAGGAGGGTGCCCGTAAACAGGAAAGTGGCTTGAAGTGTGTATACTTCAATGCAAGAAGTATACGAAATAAGGTAGGTGAACTTGCAGCATGGGTTGGTACCTGGGACTTCGATGTTGTGGCTATTACGGAGACATGGGTAGAACAGGGACAGGATTGGCTGTTGCAGGTTCCAGGGTTTAAATGTTTTAGTAGGGTCAGAGGTGGGGGTAAAAGAGGGGGAGGTGTGGCATTGCTTGTCAAAGATAGTATTACAGCTGTGGAAAGGACGATGGATGAAGAGTCGCCATCTGAGGTAGTTTGGGCTGAGGTTAGGAATAGGAAATGTGAGCTCACCCTGTTAGGAGTTTTTACAGGCCTCCTAATAGTCCTAGAAACGTAGAAGAAAGGATTGCGAGGATGATTCAAGAGAAGAGTGAAAGTAATAGGGTGGTTGTTATGGGGGACTTTAACTTTCCTGATATTGATTGGGAAAGCTATGGCTCAAGTTCGTTAGATGGGTCAGTGTTTATCCAATGTGTGCAGGAGGGTTTCCTGACACAATATGTAGATAGGTCAACAAGAGGTGAGGCCATACTGGATTTGGTTCTGGGTAATGAACCAGGCCATGTGTTAGAATTAGAGGTAGGTGAGCACTTTGGGGACAGTGACCACAATTCGGTGACTTTTACTCTAGTGATGGAGAGGGATAAGTGTGCACTACAGGGCAAGAGCTATAGCTGGGGGCAGGGAAATTATGTTGCGGTGAGGCATGACTTAGGATGTGTGGCTTGGAAAAGTAAGCTTCAAGGCAAGGGCGTAATTGATATGTGGAGCTTGTTCAAGGAGCAACTATTGAGTGTCCTTGATAAGAATGTACCTATCAGGCAGGGAGGAAAGGGTCGTGTGAGGGAGCCATGGTTTAATAAGGAAGTGGAATCCATTGTTAAATGGAAGAGGGCGGCCTATGTAAAGATGAGGCGTGAAGGTTCAATTGGGGCGATTGAGAGTTATAAGGTAGCCAGGAAGGACCTGAAGAGAGAGCTAAGAGCAGCAAGGAGGGGACATGAAATGTCCTTAGTTGGTAGGATTAGGGAAAACCCTAAGGCTTTCTATAGGTATGTCAGGAATAAAAGAATGACTAGGGTAGGAATAGGTCCAGTCAAGGATAGTGGTGGGAAGTTGCGTGTGGAGGCTGAAGAGATTGGGGAGACACTGAATGAATACTTTTCATCAGTATTCAATCAGGAACAGGACATTGTTGTCAATGTGAGTACTGAGTCACAATTAAGTAGAATGGATGGCTTTGAGGTATGTAGAGAAGAGGTGTTGGAAATTCTGGAAAGGGTGAAATTAGATAAGTCCCCTGGGCCTGATGGCATTTATCCTAGGATTCTCTGGGAAGCAAGGGAGGAGATTGCAGATCCATTGGCCTAGATTTTTATGTCCTCGTTGTCTACAGGAGTAGTGCCAGAAGATTGGAGGCTAGCAAATGTGGTTCCCTTGTTCAAGAAGGGGAGTAGGGATAACCCTAGTAACTATAGGCCGGTGAGTCTCACTTCTGTTGTGGGCAAAGTCTTAGAGAGAATTGTAAGGGATTGGATTTATGAACATCTGGATAGGAATAATGTGATCAAGGATAGTCAGCATAGTTTTATGAAGGGCAGGTCGTGCCTCACAAACCTTATTGAATTCTTTGAGAAGGTGGTCAAGGAGGTGGACGAGGGGAAAGCGGTAGATGTGGTGTATATGGATTTTAGTAAGGCGTTTGATAAGGTTCCCCATGGTAGACTACTGCAAACAATACGGAGGTATGGCATTGAGGGTGAGTTGGAGGTTTGGATTAGGCGTTGGCTGGCTGGAAGAAGACAGAGGGTAGTAGTTGATGGCAAAGGTTCTTCTTGGAGTGCCGTCACTACCGGTGTTCCGCAAGGATCTGTTTTGGGACCATTGCTGTTTGTCATTTTTATAAATGACCTGGAGGAGGGGTTAGAAGATTTGGTGAGCAAGTTTGCGGATGATACGAAAGTTGGAGGAGTTGTAGACAGTGAGGAAGGATGTGGCAGGTTACAGCGGGATATAGATAAGCTGCAGAACTGGGCAGAAAGGTGGAAAATGGAGTTCAATGTAGCTAAGTGTGAGGTGATTCACTTTGGTAAGAGTAATAAAAAGATGGGGTACTGGGCTAATGGTCGGATTCTTGGTAGCGTGGATGAGCAGAGGGATCTTGGTGTCCATGTACACAGATCTTTGAAAGTTGCCACCCAGGTAAATAGTGTGGTGAAGAAGGCATATGGCGGACTGGCTTTTATTGGTGGAGGAATTGAGTTCCGGAGTACTGAGGTCATGTTGCAGTTGCATAAGACTCTGATGCGGCCGCATCTGGAGTATTGTGTGCAGTTTTGGTCGCTTTACTATAGGAAGGATGTGGAGGCACTGGAACGGGTGCAGAGGAGGTTTACCAGGATGTTGCCTGGTATGGTAGAAAGATCATATGAGGAAAGGCTGAGGCACTTGGGTTGTTTACATTGGAGAAAAGAAGGTTTAGGGGTGACTTGATAGAGGTGTACAAGATGATTAGGGGTTTAGATAGGGTCGACAGTGAGAATCTTTTTTCCACGTATGGAGTCAGCTATTACAAGGGGGCATAGCTTTAAATTAAGAGGGGGGGTAGGTATAGGACAGATGTTAGGGGTAGATTCTTTATTCAGCGAGTCGTGATTTCATGGAATGCCCTGCCAGTAGCAGTGGTGGACTCTGCTTCATTATGGGCATTTAAGCGGGCATTGGATAGGCATATGGAGTATAGTGGGCTAGTGTAGGTAAGGTGGGCTTCGATCGGCGCAACATCGAGGGCCGAAGGGCCTGTACTGCGCTGTATTCTTCTATGTTCTATGTTCTATGTTCTAAAATATGACATGTCAGGGCTGCAGTGTCGGGTAAAGGCTGGAGAAGGTGTTCAAGCTCGAAAATTGTTGAACTTGATATTGAGTCCTGTCGGCTCCAAGCAAGTTCTGTTTTGTCCTTGATCCCTGTTTGATTTTCCAGCCATTCTCATCGTTACAGTTTCTGTGAAACTGGAGGACCAAATAATGCACGAGCAAGAGAACACTGTGTTCAAACACGAAAGAAACCAAGATGAAATGATGTACCTTGTACATTGAGCTTCAGATTGACGTGTGGACGAAGCTAATATTCAGGTTTTATTCATTAAGTTGAAGCCACAAGTGACTTTAATGAATGTGTCTCAAAATGTGTCAACATGATCAAACCTCATAATGAGGAAAGAGAAAAGGTCCAGGAGAAGTGGGACGATAAGTAGGAGCGGGGGAAAGGACGTTCACTGGGGCAGGTGAAAGAGGGATTGGAGGGCAATGAGAAAGAAGAGAAGGGTGAGGGAGTAAAGAGTGATGGGTGGGCAGATGGCTGGGAATGAAAGTGGTTCAGGAGGGGACTGGAGGATGTTATTGGAGGGAAAAGTAAAGCGCTGGGCTCAAGGGATGGGGGCAAGGCAAAGGACTTGGAGGAGAGGGAAAGGAGAGAAGGAAAGTGGGCAACATGTGAAACGTGGAGATTGGTTTTGCTGAAGGAGATGCAGAGTAGAAGTGGGCATGGAGGATATTTGTGGTTTGGTGAATTACAGTGAGTGCAAAGGAGAGAGAAAGGGAGCAGAGGAGGTTGGTGATGGAAAGGCAGTCACTTCTGGTGCTCTGACTGGCTTCAATAATTCAGGTCGGCCTAGAAAGGAAATTGAAAGACGGGTTTGCAATCTCTCTCCGTCATTTAGAACCCGAGTAACAGCTGGGGCTGAGCAACCAAGGCAGGCTGCAAGGGATCTCGC
This sequence comes from Chiloscyllium plagiosum, assembly GCF_037043375.1. Classification (NCBI taxonomy): domain Eukaryota; kingdom Metazoa; phylum Chordata; class Chondrichthyes; order Orectolobiformes; family Hemiscylliidae; genus Chiloscyllium; species Chiloscyllium plagiosum. The sequence goes on along the minus strand of NW_028270183.1, from coordinate 30,429,405 downwards.
TATCAGGAAGACTCTCTGTGCAGGACTTCAATCTTTGAAAAAGTACACCATAGGTTAATGAAAGCATCAATGATGTCCAAACAACATTGGAAAGAAGCAGCTCCCCCTCACAGCGCGCCTGCTAAATCACTCTTCCGTTTCCCGGATTGATCGAAATAAAGGCTGTTTATTGTGTGACATTTTGCCTTGTGATGAGATGTCGAAGCTTTTCATCTTGCATTCACCAAACCGAGGGTATAAGAAGCAGACTAGAAACGGAGGAACCATTTTATACAGAACGTACTGATTGATTGGCCCTCTCTTTTCATGGAGGTGCAGCAAGAACAGTTAACTATTAATCACAATTCCAGGCAGGCCAATGTCTCCAGGAATGCAGCAAAATCTGTCGTCTCCTGGTATGCAGAAATAATCTGTCATCTCTGGGAATGCGGGAAAATCTGTCGGCTCCAGGACTTCAGGCAAAAATCTGTAATCTCCGGGAACAGGAAAACTGTTGTTCCAGGAATGAGGAAAAATCTGTCATGCGTGGGAATGCAGGAAAATCTGTCCTCTGCGGGAATGCAGGAAAATCTGTCATCTCTTGGACACCACGTTTTGTTTAAAATGCATATACCTACAAATTTCTTTTGTCTCCATAATACAGAGTTGTGATGATGTTTGCAGGAAGCTTCGTACATGAGCAAATGCATCACAGTGCTGAGCCTGTCTGATGATATTAAATTGGTGTAACTCTGAGCCCAGCGTGGTCATTGGGAAAGGGCTTTCCAATTTCTGAATCAGCCCTAACAGAGAACAGACTTTCCTGAGGATGCCAGCACAAGCTGACTGATGGGCAGCAGACTTCAGCTCTTACTTTTCACCGGGAGCAGTGTCCAGGCCAGCCCACATGACTCTGCAAGGGGAAGGGATCTCAGACAAAATGGACACAGGAAGCTTACTGTTTCGTACTGCTACGTGGGAAATCTGAGTGGTTTACTCCACTATCAGGGTGCTCCTCTCAAGCCAAGTAGATGTTTTGCCGACCGAACTAATAAGCAATGTGACGGATAAATTCTAATGCCAGTGTGATGCCAGGCATGTATGGTATTTTTCCAACAACTGGCAGGTCATATTAACGAACATATTATTCTCAGCTTTTGCTTTATCTTTTGTACTGAAATGCCGGGCCCCTCTATCAGTGGGCGGGGATGCGAGGGAGATATTTGTGGAACCCCCTTCTCACGCAAGTTTCAATTGTCCATCAGAATTCACAAGTGGAAGACGACAGAGCTTGTGATCTGTTCTTTTGGAATAGCTCATCCCTACAATGGCCGGCATGGTGGCTCACTGGTTAGCACTGCTGCCTCATAGTACCAGTGACCCAAGTTCGATTCCAGCTTCTGGCGACTGTCTGTGTTGAGTTTGCACATTCTTTTGTGTCTGTGTGCTTTTCATCTGGGTGCTCCAGTTTCCTTCCACAGTCTGAAGATGCCCAAATTAAGTGCTATATTCAGGGGTAAATGGCTTGCTGTTTGGAGGGTCGGTGTGGGCTTGTTTGACAGAAGGGCATGTTTCCACACTGTAGGGATTCTGTGATATGCTGCTTGTCATGCAACAAGTCCAATTTTGTTGTTTCACCTGACTGTCATCTCATTTCCGTGTAACTGGTCTGCTCTTGGCTTGTATTCACATAATTTTAATTGAGTCAGGTTTGAGTACACCAGCTTTATGGTAATGATAAAGTGATTTATTAAATAATTCACATCAATTTCCTTTCGACTTGATAAGGTCCACTAAACCTTAATTTTAAAGGTTCCGTCACTGGATCACATGAGCTATCACTGGAAGTAACACTAACATTTTATTCCAACAGTAAAATTGCAAATTTGTGATTTATTGTATGCTTCCTGTTCATCATATACTGTGATACTTTTAAATGATGTCTAGCTAACTATTCCACTTATGTAACTGTTCCCTAAAATTTGACGCATAGTCCAAATATGTGATCTCTCAATTCTGACTCACAATTTTCTCCTTAATCAATTTTAGCAGTCCTCTTACCTCATATCCAAAGACCACATTCGAATGGACTTTATTTAGTTAGTTCATTAGATGTACTTCTAAATGCAAAAAGTACAAACATAAATCCCTTATCCCAATCATCTGGATAGTCTTGACTATAAGCCCTCTACTTGTTCTTTAATGTCTGATGCCACCTCTCTAGTGCTCTCCGCAGTACTGGATGATACGCAGTAGATTTGAATTATTTTATTCCTAAGCTATCCATAATGTCCTTGAATACTTTTCATAGAACCATAGAATCCTGACAGTGTGGAAACAGGCCATTTGGCCTAACAAGTTAGCAGCGACTCTGCGAAGAGTAATCCACCCTGACCCATTCCTCTACACTACATTTACCCTTGACCCATGCAACTAACCTACACACCCCAGAAAACTATGGACAATTTAGCATGGCCAATTCACCTAACCTGTACATTTGATGTAAAGTTTGACCATTGATCTGATCGCATCTCTGTTGGTCGTCGAATCTGATGAAAACAATTGAGTAATTCCCCTACAATTCTTTTAACAGTGATGTTGCATAATGGAATGGTTCCTGGCAATCTATTAGGCACCTCCATTATGGCCACATACCTCCTGATGCAATCCAAGTCAATAGAAATGTTCTTCTATTTTGGCTTGTGTTTTCCTTACTCGCAAATGACCACCTGCTGGTAATACATGGGCTACTCAATATACCTTCTTTCTTTAACCCACTGGCATTACGACTTCATGAATGTCTGTCTCTTTTGCATCACCGGAACATGTGATGGTCTCCATTTCCTCATCTAGATATAACTCTTAGGATATTAACATTCTGGGATGCAGTCAGATTCTTTTTCTGTGAACACATTTTGATGCAATGCTTTAGTGTTTCCTCTTTCCGTTGAATTTCAGCTAATTTATCTGAACTAAAAGTATCCACATTGTCCTCTGTTCTTGCTTTTCCTCAACCATTTGATTCAACACAGTCTCCGATAAATTAACTTCAACTTCCTTATCTTTAATCCATGAATTCTCCTCCTGCTTTAATCTATGGAGTTGTGACCTCGTTATCACACAGTCAGGAAAATTCCCTGGATATACGTCCTATAATACCTCAGTGCCTGATGTACTACTGGCTTTTCAACCAAAGTAGTCCTCACTCCCACCGTGACTCAGCTATATAATTGCCAAGGATAAGCTGTATTTCCAAAAGGGAGAATTTCTCTATTATTCCATGTGGGAAAATATTTGCTAACCTACGATAGGCCCACAAAAGCAAAATTGGCAAAACTGTACCAAAACACCCAGAATTCCCGAGCAGCTCACAAACCGAACCTGACAGCACGCAGAAAAGAGAGTACACGTTAATCTCCCATGAACATGAGAGAGCACCACAAATATCTCAAAGCCGTAAGGGCACTTTCAAAACCCAGCAATACCAAAGCCACGCAACGAGCTGGTCAGACAGAGAGGCACCAGCAAGGACATGCTCCAGGAACAGGACAATGGAAGCAACTCACCATTTCAGAAGAGACATTAACACTTAACTGTGAAGATGAATTGAACCCGCGACACTGTCAGGATGTTGCATTGTGTGAAAGAACAGGACGTTCATCTGATAACTGTTTTCCAATTAGCATCTTTGCAACTAGATTACTCCATTTCCAGACACATTGTGGTTTCCCATTTCTTAATCAGTGTCGTTGTGCAGCACTGCTCTAAAACTGGTCTCATCATCAGCTCTGGGAAGAGAAATCTGATCAACCTGCACAGACTGTGAATTCAGTGTCAGCTTCTCTGTTTTCTCTTCCAGCCATATCGTTTGCAATAAACTGTTTGTCAATTTCACTTCCAGCTGTGATTTGTGATCTCTAACCTATTGGGGAAGTTTCTCTGACAGTTTGGCATTAGTCGGCAGGGCTTTTTGTTTTCTCTGTCAACATTTTAAATTTAACCCGTCTGGTACTGGCGGCCAGTCCTGCCCAGGGGGTCAGGCCAGAGAAAGGCAGGACGACTGCAGAGGGTGGCCACAATTCTGATCTGTGGCAAATTGACTTCAGTTACTGCAATTTGGAAATTGAGTAGTGATCTGGCCTGTGGATGTGGACATTCGACTCTTAAATTGCTGCCAGAACTTGGCCTGTGGAGGTAGTCTGGTAAGCGGTTACATTATTTAACAAATTTAACGAATTGACCGCCGGCTGCTGCTGCAATTTGCAACGTGAGTAGTGACTGTGGCCTGTGGATGTGGGCACTTGGCTACTAAGTTGTTAACTGCCTTTTAAGCTGCCACGTCTGGGCCTGTGGCGTCGTCTGGTGGGAAAGTAAGTTAACTGGCAGCCGGTAATGTGGTACTAAACAGTGTGGACTGGGCTTATGGAAGTCGTCACCTGTGCTAAATTAATTACCTAATATTTTTGAACACGCCTTAATTTTGCCCAAACGTGCTTCACCTTGAGCGTGGACTTCTATCACTAACCTGTTCTAGCCAGGAGAAACATGGTCGGGCGGAGAAAGTTAGGTACAATGCATGGAGAGACCATTCATCAAATTCTCGGTTTACCTCTGACAGATCCACAGATCGAACAAAATTGACTTGGGCCCAGCTGTGTTGTCCTGTCCGGTGGTTTCTAAGTGTTTGTTTTGGGTGTGTCTGCTGTCTAACCTGTCAATCACCCACTGCCTGTGTTCTGTTAGCTCTCCATCTCTGTGATTTGGTTTCCATCGAAACCTGAAATAGAGCACATAGAAATTATCCCAAGACATTCAGGAGCCGTGGGGGCACGGACATCAACCGTCTGCCAGGAGATGCCAAATGTGGGAGCTGTGCAAACATGAACACGTGGTGATAAAGGCCGGCGTCGAAAATGAACAAGAGTACCCTGAATAGGCATGGTAAATACATAAACTGCAAGAGCAAGGTAGGAGATGCTCTTGTTACAACTGAGTCACCGGCAGACATCGTGCAGAAAGACAGGGGACAGCCGTTATGTTATCCCCTTCACAAGAGACCTTTACACCTGGTCCCACAGAACTGGCCATATGGGGGTGGGGGCTACAAAATTGATAAAATTGATTACTGGACCACGGCCATTACAGGGGATCCCTCATGGGACATTGTCTACATGTTGAAATGTCTCGCAAAATTCCGGGACTTTGACAAACGCCACCAGCCCCCTAAAGTTTAAGACTGTAGCAATAAAACCCCGGCTACGGAGACCCCTACCACCCCCGAGTAGAGCCGCGCCGCCTTACGCCCCGCAATACCCTAAACTTCCCATTCCTGGCCCAGAGCCAGACTCGCTGCAAATTAAGTGGTTGCCTTTGTTACCATGCAGTCCGTGACAAGCTTGCAGCAGTCCGAAACAGCCACTGAGCATTGAGTCGCCACCGCAGCCCCACTCAGATAATGACATCAGGCTCACACGCAGCATGTCGCTGCCCTGAAAAACCAGGCATTGAATGATGGCCTCTCCACATTATGATCGGATCTACTCCCCTTGATAAGCCCTGGACCCACGCAGAGGTCCTGGTCATATTGCAAGATACCCCAGACCCATTGAAAAACCACTCGCATTTTATAATTGGCGGCTACAAATTTCCACTATTTACAAATGTGTGCCACAGGATGTGGAGGCCCTGTTACAACTCGCTTGGCGACCATTTGCTCTACCATTAACTTCACCACCCAACCCTGGGACACTGCTGCAAACTGGGACAGATGGCTGGACAGCACTGTGAAAGAGGCGATACAAACTAGAGCAAGACAGCATGCAGACTTTGGTGCTGTTACCCGGAGCTGCACAAAACAGACGAGCCCCTGAAAGATTTCATTTTCTACTTTAGGAAGGTCTGGGATTCTTTAACAGGCAGTCCCTTAACAGAGAATGAGAAGATAGCTTTACAGACTCTCGTCAATTGCATGCTCCCTACATATGCCTATGAGAAGAAACTACATAACTTAACCTGGCTAACAACGTCCTGGGGGGACACCTTAACCACACTTACTAACCTGGATAGGAAATCGACTGTTCACCACACCAAGACAAATGGGGGCATTCCACCGAATTGCACAATTGGACCACCCTAGGAACACAGCCAGGCTAGTACAGTTTAGGGTTCTTTAAAGGACCGTGATGGAACTGTGACAAACCAGAGCACTTGGATAGACGCTGTTGCTTATCACCCAAGCAGGGACGGCCAGGCCCTCCATCCACCCCATTCGCCACAGGCAGAGCAGCCACATCCCACCACCCCACAGTGGCAGCCTCGCCAGGCTGACTACACTATAGCTGGTCCCTTCCTCCATGCTCCAGAAACAAACTGGGGCTGCCGTGAGAGGGAGGTTTTGCAGGTGGTCTCAATACACCTATCCAACTTCCCATTGGAAAACCTGATGATGCACGTGGAACTGAGGGGGCAGCTCATCTCCTTTCTGCTGGATTCCGGGGCCACACATTCATCTGCGACTCCCTCTGTATAACTTTTCCTGAGTACCAAGACTGTCCGTACAGTATGGGTTTCAGGATTGGCAATGACAGACCCACTCACCCAACCCGTGAACTTTATTATCAGACCTGCCACTGTCCCTGATGTGGCCATCATTTCCGCTATTTGCCGAGTCGCCCTCCCGGGCGGCAAACCTTATGCAAGCTAAATGCATAAGGCCTCATACTGGAGATCCCGCAGCTCGACTGTCTGTGTGGAGTTTGCACATTATCCGCATGACTGCGTGGGTTTCCTCCGGGGTGCTCCAGTTTCCTCCCACAATCCAAAGATGTGCAGGTCAGGTGAATTGGCCATGCTAAATTGCCAACACTGCTATCAATAGAGAAAATGCTGGAAAATCTCAGCAGGTCTGCAAGCATCTGTAAGGAGAAAAAAGAGCTGACGTTTCGATTCTAACTGACCCTTCATCAAAGCTCTGAGCCTCATCTCGCCCTCACTGGCCTGTACTTTGTGGGACCACCGGCAGGAGGTACAGCTTGGCAAACAACAGGCTGCACTGTTCTGCAATGGCCCGACGACTGTCCCACACAGTCACTTTATTGTCAAGAGCCCGTGGCTCCCCAAGGATTTATGCCACATGATGGTGCGCCTGAGACAGCGCCCCTCCACTTCGGCCCCCTCAGTCAGGACCCCGTCCTCTTGTGGAGATTGCCCGGCTTGAGCAGGATGAATTTTGTGTGCACTGCATTCCTGCAATGCTCCAGGTCACTTGCGCCCTACAAATCGCAGGAACTGCCTCCCCCCATGAAAACCCCCTGTTGCTAGCGGACCTCCAGCCATCAATCTGAGTACAACATTCCAAGCACTCAGGCAAAGTGAAGTCTGCCCCACCATACTTTGTCACACTAAAACAGGGAGTCATACTGCAGTCGATACGGCAATACGCACTGGCCCCAGCAGCAGCAGAAGGCATCAAGCCAGTGATTGACTTCCTTCTCCAACAGAATGTCCTAGTTTCAACAAACATTTCCTGAGGTACATCCATCCTACCCATCCCAAATCTCGGGAGGCCAGTACTGTGGCATTTTGACCAGAATCTGAGAGCTATCAATGCAATTGTAAATCCGTGCTCCACAGTGGTCCTGGAGACTAACTCCATACTCACTAGTATCCCTGCTTCTGCCACCTGCTTGTCTGTAATCAACGTCTACTCAACCTTTTTTGTCGATCAAATTGTCCCCTGAGAGTTAGTACCCTTTCACTTTTATGTACAGCGGCTGGCAGTACACATGGACCAGGCTTCCCCAGGGTTACAAGGAGAATTACACAGTCTATGCCGCTGCAGTACACCGTACCCTTTCTACTTTACATCTGCCATGCAACAGCACCATCCTGCATTATGCGGATGATTTGTTACTGGCCCCCAGCACCGCAGAATCATGTATGCAGGACACTGCAGCATTGCTCTGCTGTCTGGCAAAAGATGCACACAGGATGTCCATTGAAAACATGCAGCTCTACCAGTATACAGTACAGTAGTTCGGAAACAAACTCTCACATGGTCTCAGGGCTCCATCAAGACAGAGAGTTGCAGTCGTCACTCAGCTCCCCCCGACAGCCCCAAGAACCCAACTGCAAGCTTACCTGGGAATGCTGAATTATTGCAGGCACTGGATTCCAGATAACCATGCCATTGTTGGCCCCTTATGGGCGGCCAAAGATGGAATGGACATTCACTGAATTAAGATAGTGATTCGGCTTTGCTCTGGCCTAAGGGTCCCAGACTACACACAGCCCTTCTATCTATACATCAATGATTGCGAGGGGTTTGCATCCACCATGTTGACACAGCTCCATGGGGATCTCCAGTGCCCTGTTGTTTTTTACTGTGTACACTGACCAACTGTTGTAAGGGGAATGCCGGCATGTTTGAGAGCTGTGGCAGCAGCCGCAGTAACAGTAGAAAAGGCCACCCCGCATCGTGCTGGATCACCCATGCACTGTTTTGTTTCCCCATTCGATCTCCCGGCTGCTAAATTCTGCAACAGCCCAAAACTTCACTGCCAACTGGAGAACTGGCTATGATGTGGATTTGCTCTCTAAAGCCAACTTGTCCCTTAAACATGCCCCTGCCCTGAACCCCACCACCTACATCCTGTAGGCCTCAGAATAGCGAAGGCCTCAGTATTCCCTGACCCCATGCAAGCAGTGAGAGCTGCCCAACAGGCTGACCCACAGCAAGAAAAGGACAGTTGGACCCGCATTGGGGTCATGCAATCACCTTCCCTGATCGTACACCACAATGGACACATCATTTGCTGAAGGGCTGATCTAGACACACTGGCCGTAGCAGCCCAAGGCATTGGACACATGGGCAAGAGGAGCATGATACACATTGTAATAGAATCCTGGTATGCACCGGGATTCACTGCCACTGTCCAAGCCCTGCTGTCACAGTGCCGCATCTGCCTACAGAACAATGCAGGAAAGCCTGTTGCCAAATACAACCACCTGGCAGTTCCTGAAGGGCTGTTCTGTTACTTACAGATCGACCTTGCACACATGCCTCTGAAACCATGTCATCATAGCCACGCTCTCTAAATGGGTAGAAGCATTTCCCATGAGGAAGAATTATGCATACACAGTGGTTAAATCCCTCCTAAAGGATGTTATCCCCAGATTTGAGGTCCCCGGTAACATAGGGATGGACAGGGATCTCACTTCATGGCTAGACTTATGACTGGAATTAGCGAGGCACTAGAGATCTCATGGTGACACCACATACCCTATCAACCTCAGTCGTCAAGCATGGTCGAACTGATGAATTGCTCCCTGAAGACCACACTGAACAAAATCACCCAGGACACAGGACTGACCTGGCCAGACGCCTTGCCACTTGCCTTCTTTACTATACGTGCACAGGCAAACCACACGATTGGGCTCACCCCTTTTGTAGTCCTTATGGGACGGCCTATGCCCACTGCTACAAGACCCCCAAAACAGATACAGCCATTCTGAAAAAAGAGGCCCTGCTAAATCATGTCCTCAGCAAGAGCATTAGTGTTACACACGACCAGGTCAGGGTCGCATAGCTCACACGCAAATCAGTGCCCATTCATCCATTCCAAAATGGGAATAGAGAGAACCCTGATAATGATAGACCAGCGAGCCTTACTTCGGTTGTAGTTAATTCTTGGAAACATTTATAAGGGATAGGATTTATAATCATGTAGATAAGAATAAGTTGATTAGGTATAGCCAACATAGTTTTTTGAAGCGTAGGTCATGCCTCACAAATCTTATTGAATTCTTTGAGAAGGTGACCAAACAGGTGTTTGAGGGTAAAGCAGTTGATGTGGTTTATATTGATCTTAGAAAGGCGTTCAATAAGGTTCGCCACTGTAGTTTATTGCACCAAATACGGAGGCATGGCAATGAGGATGATTTAGCGGTATGAATCTGGAATTGGCTATGTCAAACAAGATGGTAGTTGATGGGAAATGTTTATCCTGGAGGTCAGTTACTCATTGGTTACGGCAAGGATCTGTTTTGGGTGCACTGCTTTTTGTCATTTTCATGAATGACCTGAATGAGAGCATGGAAGGATGGGTGAGTAAGTTTGCAGATAACAATAAGGTCGGTTGTGTTGTTCAAAATACCGATGGATGTTGAAGGTTACTGACAGACAGGCTGTAGTGCTGGGCTGATAGGTGGCAAATGGAGTTTAATACGGAAAAGTGTATGGTAATCACCTTGGAAGGAGTAACAATAATGCAGAGTATTGGGCTAAAAGTAAGACTCTTGGTAGTGTGGATCAGCCGAGAGATCTCAGTGTTCATGTACTTAGATCCCTGAATGTTGCCACCGAGGTTGATAGGACTGTTAAAAAGGCATATGGTGTGTTAGCTTTTATTGGTAGAGGGATTGAGTTTTGGAACCCAGCGATCATGCTGCTGATATGTAAAACTCAGGTATGACCACACTTGGAGTATTGCGTACAGTTTGGTTCACCAAATTATGGGAAGGATGCAAAGGCTTTGGCAAGGGTTCAGAGGAGATTTACTAAGATGTTGTCTGGAATGGAGCGAAGGTCTGACAAGGAATGTCTGAAGGGCTTGAGGCTGTTTTTGTTAGAGAGAAGAAGGTTGAGACATGAATTAATTGAAACGTATAAGATAATCAGAGGGTTAGATAGCGCAGACAGTGAGAGTGGATGGTGATGGCTAGCACAAGGGGGCATAGCTTTAAACTGATGGTTAATAGATTTCGGAAAGATGTCAGAGGGGGTTTCTTTACATTGAGAGTAGTAGGGGCGTGGAACACAACGCCTGCAACAGGAGCAGAGTCCCAACATTAAGGTCATTTAGATGGTCATTGGATTGACATGTGGATGAGAATGGAACAGTGTAGGTTAGATGGGTTTCAGATTGGTTTCACAGGTCGGCGAAACATCGAGGTCCGAATGGCCTGTATGTGCTCTATTGTTCTCTGTTCTATGTTCTGATGCTCCAGGCAAACTCTCACTCACATTCTCTCTTTCACTTGGTCAACTTCGACTGACTTCTAAACTCTTCCTCATCCTCAGATTGGTTTTCTTTTGGCCTGATTGCTGGTCTGGCAATCGCAAAATGGTGTCTCATCAAAAGGGCATGTCACTCTCTCATCACAATTATTTTATTGAGCAGCAGGAAGAGAACCAAGCAGAAATCAAGGCTGTGATACGGTTCAGGACGATCGAGATGGCCAAGGCTGCACGTCATTTCATTGCACTACGATCACCATCCTTGTAGATCCAAAACATTGCAGACAGGTGACTGGCATTTCACAGCAGGAAGAAAATTCCGTGAATGCAACACAGATACATTTAAGCAGCTGACAGACACACTGATAGTTGCAGCCACTCATTCTGGGAATATTGTGCTCCTCAATTTCAAGCTGATTTCATTAATTTGGAATCAAGTGAAAGTCTATAAAGATAGTGGGACGACTGAAAGTTTGGCAGAACTTCGAGAAACCCTTCCCACTGATGCATCAACATGGGAATGTCAACCAAGCTAGGAGATAGCCTTGGATATGCCTTGGGTGTTGAAGGAGACCCTCCTTGTCAGCAATGCTCACCTCACCTGAATAAATAAATGATGAAATAAATCGACATATAAATAAATACGTAGAAATGAAGACCTTCCTGTGATGAGTCTGTACTATTTCATTTGAACTTTAACCTCGCCTCCAGCGCCCTCCGGACTGATGGAAATGTACCAAGTTAATATTGACAGACATGTGTTCCAAATGTATTTGTAATACATTCACTGACTTTCTGCACATTAATTCTTAAAACATGCATTTTGAAGTTGTGTCTTGTGTGCTGTGGACAAGAAAAAATACTTGTTAAACTTTGTATTTTTGAAATCGTGTTCTTTAATATGACGTGGTGTTTGACAATTGACCAGGAATTGTTCTCCGTTCCTCATTTCCCTTTAACTTCCACGCTCGTGGCTCTGAAATTTTATGGCTGTTCACGTGGAGACACATCTAGTTTCAAAACAGAGATGGCGACTGCATTACTTCCTTCAAGTAGATCAGCATAATGCCGACGTGAATGAACAATGTTTTATCTCCAATTTTTAAATATTCGAACAAATAAGCGAAGTGGATATTGCAACCCATTTTTAAATTCAGCTCTGAATTTACACTGCGTCCCTGCCCAAGTAAAGCGGTTGATGAGACTACAGAAGGAAATATCTGGTTTCCTCCAGAATAAATCTCAAATCACTAAAATCCGAACCTGAGAAATGAGGAAACTTCGCATTTCGCACAGAGACGATCGTTAATGTAAACAACAAATATAAGAGGATGAAACAGCCGGAGATACAAGAGAGTAAAATAATTGACTTTTGCGCTTATCCATTTCGGAATCACTTCATGCCTCAGGGCTCGTATTCTTCTGCGGGCTCTTTTGGCCGTGAGAATGTGGCTGACTGTCCGAGTTTTGAGTAACAAAGTTGCAATGAAGTGGAGGAAGGTGTCTCAGTGGTTCGCACTGCTGCCTCACAGCGCCAGTGGCCTGGGTTCAAATCCAGCCTTGGATGACTGTCTGCGTGGAGGTGCACATTCTCCTTGTGTCTGTGTGTGTTTCCTCTAGGTGTTTCTGTTTCCCCCCACAGTCCAAAGATGTGCAGCTTTGATGAATTTGCTGTGCTAACTCGTCTTGGGTGTGCAGGTGACGTGATCTATTTGGGGATAAATGTAGGGGGATGGGTCGCGCCGTAAGAATCAGCGTCGACTTGTTGGGCTGACCACCCTTCCGTTCTGGCACCCTACCCTGCTACCGAAGGAATTGCAAAACCTGCGCCACACCTCCTTCCTCACCACCATCCAAGGCCCCAAAGGAGCCTTCCACATCCATCAAAGTTTCACCTGCACATCCACCAATGTCATTATTGTATCTGCTGCTCCCAATGCAGTCTACTTTACATTGGTGAGACTGGACGCCTCCTTGCAGAGCACTTCAGGGAATATCTCCAGGATTCCTGCACCGCTCATGGCCCAACATTTCAACACCCCCTCCCACTCTGCTGAGGACATGCAGGTGCTGCGCCTCCTCCACTGTCGCTCCCTCACCACTCGACACCTGGAAGAACGCCTCATCGTCTGCCTCAGAACAATTCAACCCCAGGGCATCAATGTGTACTTCACCAATTTCCTCATTTCCCCTCTCCCCCACCTTACTCCATTTCCAACCTTCCTGCTCAGCACTGTCCTCATGATCTGTCCGACCTGCCAATCTCCCTTTCCACCTATCCACTCCACCCTCACCTCTGACCTATCACCACCATTCCCACCCCCATTCACGTATTGTAGTCTTTGCTACCTTACCTCACCCCCCTCCGACCTACCCATCACCTCCATCTCCACTCCCATTCACCTATTGTACTCTTTGCTGCTTTCGCCCCAGCCTCCACCCCATTTATCTCTCCACTCTGGAGGCTTCCTGCCTCCATTCCTGACGAAGAACTTTTGCCCAAAACGTCGATTTCCCTGCTCCTCGGATGCTGCCTGACCTGCTGTGCTTTTCCAGCAAGATTCTGATCTAAACTCTGGTTTCCAGCGTCTGCAGTCCTCACTTTTGCCTTGTTGGGCTGAAGGGCCTGTTTCCAAACTGTTTGGATTCTATGAAAGGCATTAAAAGTACAACAAATCAAGTCATGTGCAAAATATGCAGATGAGTTGTAAAATATTGATTTCACATGGCAAAGCCAAGGAATTATCGCACATATATTATTGATATATATTATTATATATGCATATAATGACATATATATATTGTTCAGGAATATGCATATATTATTATGTGCATAATATTTAATACATAACCAGGTCACACACAAAATATATGAAGGAATTTGTAATACAGGTCAGCCTGATTATAATTTCTGTGACATGGGCCAGTGTCTTTTCAGTGCAATACAGAGGAACCTCGAGTATCTGAACGAGATGGGCTGGCACCATTTCTTTTGGATAATCAATTAATCAATTCAAAGCTTTTCCTGTGGGGCTCGGAGATTTTAAGTCTGCTCCTGGTTCAGGAGATGAGGGAGTTGCACACTGCACTTGAGCCAATGCCCCCCACACACACTCCTATCCAGCAACGCTCCCACTCCCGTCCAACACCATACCCGCCCCTGCCCATCACTGCCCCCACCCCATCCAAAACCACCCCCTAGACCATCCCCACCCCCACCCCGTCTAAAACGTCCCCACCCCCGTCCAACACCACCCCCCGCCCCGTCCATCAATGCCCTCCACTTCCCATCCAACACCGCCCCCCCACTCCCATCCAACACTCTGCCCCGCCCCTGTACAACACTGTTCCCTGCACCTGTCCAACACCGCAACCGCGACGGTGCAGCACCAACCCCCAGCCCTGTCTATCGCCGGCCCTCGCCCCCATACAACACTGCCTACCACCCCGTCCAACACAGAACCCGCACCTGACCATCGCCACCTCCCGCCCCCTTCCAACACCGTCCCCCACCCCCGTCCAACACTGCCCCCACCCCCTTGCAATACCGCCATTGCTCCGTCCATCCCCGCCCCCAGCCCCGTGCAACACTGCCAGCACCCTATCCAAATACACCCCTGCCCTGTCCACCGACGTCCAACACCTCCCTGTCCAACAACACCCCTCCAACCCCATCCAAAACCGCGCCATTCCATCGCGCACCGTTCCCCAAATCATGCAACACAGCTCCCCACCCCTTCCAACATTGCACCCATCCATTACCGCCCCCGCCATGACCAACACAGCCCTCCTCCCCTGTCCAACACCGCACATCCCATCCTTGTCCAACACCGCTCCCCGCCCACGTTCAACACCAACTCCCCCTCCCCCGTCCAACACTGACTTCAGGCCCTTCCAACCCCCCCACTCCCTGATTCAACACCACCCACACCCCCGTCCAATACCAAACTCCAACACCCGTCCAACACCGATCCACCCCCATCCAACATGCCCTCTGCCCCTGTCAAAAACCGAACCCTAACCTGTCCAACATCATCCCCCACCCTGTCCAAAACCGACACACTCACGTCTTGCTCAGCAACGCTCCCGCCCCGTGCGAATCCAACTCCCAAACCAGTCCAATACCGCCCCCCACCCCGTCCAACACTGCTTCCCCACCACCGCCTCATCCAGCACAGACCCTTACCTCTGTCCAACACTGATCCCACGCCCCTTGTCCAAACGTATCACCTGCTACCATCCAAAGCCACCACACCCCCACCCACGCCCCACCACCATGCAACACGGCTACAACATGCATCCAAACCCGCACTCACATCCCCCACCCCATTCAACACCGTGCCCCACCCCATCCAAAACCGTTACCATCCCCGTCCAACCCTGCCCCCTGCCTTGTCCAACACCTCCATCTGTTCCTGTACATCTCCGCTGCCCCGCCCCATCAAACACTGCCCCCACCCCCCGTCCAACTCCGCCTTACTGCTCCCTATCCAAACTACCCCATCACACATCCAAGACCACCACTGCCCCATCAAACACCGACACCCCACCACATCTAACACCGACGCCCCCACCTCGTCAAACACCGACCACGCCTCGTCCTACATGGTGCGACCACACCTCGTCTTACACCACGCCCACACCCTTGTCCAACCCGCCCCCACACCCCCATCTAACTCCACTCCCCACCCCCATCAAACAAAGCGCCCTCCAACCCCTATACAATACTGCCTCTCTGCCCTGTCCATCACCGACCCCAAACCCAGTCCAGTTCTACCCCTCCACACCGGTCCAACTCCGCCCCCTACCCCGTCCTCACCCAATACCGCACCCTGCCCTGTCGAACACCATCTCCAAACGTGGAACAACACCACCGCCGACCCCCGTCCAACATTGCCACCCCGTCCTCTCCCCATCCTGTCCAGCACCAACACTTACCCGTGTGCAACACTGACTCCCCGCCCCATCCAATGACTCGCCCACCCATCCATGCCAATGTCCAACACCACCCCTGCCCCCATCCAACACCGCCCCATACAACTCCATCCCCAAACCCAGTCCACCACCGCGCCACACTCCCATACAACACCGGCCCCACCTGCATCCAACTCCGCCCCATCTCTGTCCATTGTCACTCCCATCCCATCAAAAACTGCCTCCCGGCCCGTCCAACACCATGCCCTAACCAGTCCAATCCCGCACCCCACCCCGTCCAACATCTCATGACTGCCCCCGCCCCATCCAAAACCGACCACCACCCTGTCTAATACCGACGCCACCCCATCTAACACTGTCCCCACCACATCCAACACCGCACCCCACACCATCCAACATCGCCCCATGCCCCGTCCAATACTGCTCCCACCCTGTCCATTGCTGCCCTTCAACCCCTTACAACAATGCTCTCTGCGCCAATCCAGCCCCAGCCCCAACCCTTTCCATCACCACCCCAAACACCATCCAACCCTGCCCAACCCCCTTCAACTCTGCCCCGTCCCCTTCCATTGCCACCCCATCCCCTTCCAACACCGACCCGCATTCCCATCCAGCACAGTCCCCAATCCCCTTCCAGCTAAGCCCCTCCCCGTCCAACACCATCCCCACCGACACTATTGTGTAACTTAGCAAAACTAATACACCCAACCTACACATCTATGCACACTATGGTGTAATTGAACATGGCTAACACACCAAATCTACACATCCGTGGACTCAATAGTGTACTTTAGCGTGGATGTCACAACCAATCAACACATCCGTGGAAACTATGCAGTGATTTAACATGGCTAACACAGTGAAATGACATATCCATGGACTCTGTGGTATAATTTAGCGTGGCAAACACACAAGCCCTTCACATCTGTGGACAGTATGGCAAAAAATTAGCATGACTAATCCACCGAACCTACACAACCTTAGACACTATGGTGTAATTTAGCATGGCTAACACACCCACCGTATACATCCATGGACTTGATAGTGTCGTTTAGCATGGCTAACACTGCGAACATACACATCTGTGGATGCTTTGTTGTAAGTTATCATGGCTAACACACTCATTCTACGCATCTGTGGGCACTATTGTGTCATTTAGCTTGGCAAACAAACCCAATCTTCCCATCTGTTCACACCGTGGTCTAATTTAGCAAGGCTAACAGCTGATCCTACACATCTGTGGAGACTAGTGTGTAATTTAGCATGACCAACACACCCAACCTCTACATCTGTGCACACTATGTTGTAGTGTGGTATGGCTAACACATCCAACCTACACATCTGTGGACAGCATGGTGTAACTTTGATTGTCTAACACACTCAACCTCCATATCTGTGGACTCTGTTGTGTAATTTGGCACGGTTAACGTACCCAAAAACACATCCGTCGACACTATTGTGTAATTTAGCATGCCTTAAATACCCACCTGCACATCCGTGGACACGATTGTGTAATTTAACATGGCTAACATACTAAACCTGAACACCCGAGAAACTATAGTGTAATTTTGCTTGGCTAGCACGCACAACCTACACATCCGTGGACACTATGGTTTAATATAGCTTGGCTATTGCACCCAACGTGCACGTCCATGGACACTGTGGTGTAATTTAGCATGGCTTACACACCCAACTTACACATCTGTGGACACCATGGTATAAGTTAGCATGGCTAACACACTCAAGCAACTCATCCGTGGACACTATGGTTTAATTTAGCATGGCTAACTTACCCAACCTACACATTCGTGGAATCTTTGGTGTCATTTAGCATGGCCAAAAAACCCAAAAACACATTTGTGAAAACTATGGTGTAATTTAGCATGGCTAACGCACCAAACTACTCATCTATTGACACTATGGACACATTTTTTTTTAGATTCCCTAGTGTGGAAACAGGCCCTCCACACAAATCGTCGCCTGAGGCTAGAATCGAACCAGGTCTTCTGGTACTGTGAGGCAGCAGTGGTAACCACTGAGTCACCGTGCCGCCCCTATGGGGACTGTGGCATAATTTAGCATGGCTAACACACCCAACCTACACGTCCGTGGTTACTACGGTGTAATTAGCCATAGCTAATGCACTCAACCTACATATCCGTTGACACTACGGTGTAATTTAGTATGGACAACACAATGATCCTATACATCTGTGGACACTATAAGGTTATTTAGCACGGCTAACACACCCAAACTACACGTCTGTGGACACTATGGTGTAATGTAGCATAGCTAATGCACCCAACCTGCACATCCATGGATACAATGGTGTAATTTAGCATGGCTAATCTACCCAATCGGCACATCCGTGGACACTATGTTTTAATTTAGCATGGCAGACACAACCAACCAACACATCCGTAGATACTTTGGTGTAATTTAGCGTGGCTAACATACCAAACTACTCATCTATGGACACCATGTTGTAATTTCGCATGACCAACCAACCTAATTGACACAGCTTTGGCCTGTGGAAGCAATCTACAACACTTGGAGGATACCCAAGCAGATACAGGGAACATGTGCAAACCCCATAAAAAGTTAGAATCGAACGTTTGTTTCTCTTCCTTTGAGGCAACAGTACTAACCCCTGAGCTATGGAGCTATTATAATGGCTTTTCGGAAAAAAGGCAAGACAAGTGACTGAAGTGTTACTAGGGGAACATGCAACTAATGAACATAATACGATCAGTTTTGAAACAGTTATGGAAATAGATACGTCTTCCAATAAAGTTTAAGATTTTAATTGGAGCAAGGCACATTTTAAGCTAATAAAAATTAGCTTTGAAAAGTTGATTGGAGTAAACTGTCACAAATAAAATGATGACTGCCAAATAGGTGGCCTCTAATCATGTGATAATGAGAATTCAGAAACGTTATGTTACTGTAGGAGTGAACGGTAAGGTTAAGAAGGTTAGGAAACGGGGAGGAATACAGATATTAATGTTCTTGTCAAGAATAAAAATGAATCAAAGATCAGATATAGACAATTGGGATCAACTCAATCTCTTGCCGAGTTTAAAGCGTGTAGCGGCAGTCTTAAGAAGGAAACCAGGAAGGCAAAGACGGTATGAGATACCCTTGCTAGATAAGGTTACCGATTATCCAAAAAACATTCTGTAAATCCATGAAGAGTAAGAAAGCAAATTGACAGAGAGTAGACCTCTCTGAGAATCAATAAAGTTGGCTTTGTGTTGAAGTTGACGGGATGGGACAGAAAATGAATATGAATATTTTGCGTCAATTGTGATTGTTGAGAAAGAAATAGGTATTAGACATCTCAGGGAAATAAATATTGTTGTCGAATGTGTAGTGCTGGAAAAGCACAATCGGTCAGGCAGCATCCACGGAACAGGAGAATCGACGTTTCCGGCATAAGCCCTTTATCAGGAATGAGGCTTGTGGGCCGGGGGTGCTGAGACATAAATGGGAGGAGGATGGGGCTAGGTGAAGGAAGCTGTGGGAGAAGTTGATAGGCCAGAGAGGAGGATGGAGCAGAGAGATGGGAAGGAAGATGGAAAGGTAGGACAATTCAAGAGGGCAGTGCTGAGTTGGAGGCTTGGGACAGGGATTGGGTGAGGGGAGGGGGAATGAGGAAACTGGTGCAATCAACATTGAATTCGCGTGGTTGCAGGGCCTGAAGGTGGAAGATGAGTCTTCACACATTTGAGCCACAAGGAGAGGCTGAATAGTCTGGGGATGTTTTCCATGGACTATCGAACTATCGCTGAGGGGTGGCCCATGCAACGTTTTTTTTATATCATGGGGGACATGGATAGGGTAAATAGACAAGATATTTTCCCTGGGGCGGGGGAGTCCAGAACGAGAAGGCATAGGTTTAGGCTGAGAAGCGAAAAATTTAAAGGAACTAAAGTGACAAAGTTTTTTCAAAGAAAGTGGTGCTTGTGTGGAATGAGCTGCCAGATGAAATGATGAAGGCTGATACAGTACAACATTTAAAAGGCATCTGGATGTGTATCTTAAATAAGAAGGGTTTAGAGGGATATGGGCCAAGTGTTGGCAAATGGGATTGGATTCGGTTCGGATAAATGGTCGGCATGGACGAGTTGGATCGAGGGGTCTGTTTCCGTGCAGAACATCTCGATGACTATGACTCCTTGATCTAATTCTATGAAATCTGTCATTTCTTTGACCATCACACCAGCTGGTAATATTACACCACAGCAGAACATTTAACACTTGCAGGAAGACATTACAGGACAAGATTTACAGCAGTCCAAGAAAGCAAATAAATCAATGGATGACTTTGACACATTTTGAATAGATGAGTGAGAATTTAAAATCGAGAATTTGGAGGTCAACATGCCTGTGTAGATCACTCTGATGAGTGAATGGTCAGAAAATATGATTTGTTGATAAAACAAACCCGGAGGGTGGAAGAAATTTGTACAGAGTAAATATGTGGCGTTTATAATGTTGTGTCAGGCGGATGTGGCGCTGGATTACAAGGGGCCCGAGGTAACAATGGATTGAATGATTGATTCAGCAATTATAAGCTGAGGCAGGGTTGGGTTTAGGAGCTGTGTTCCAAATGGAAACAATAAATTTTGGTGATGATGCAAGTATCTTTCTGCATTGACCTCAAGCTCCAATATCAAGCTACAAGCAAACAGGGTTCATCCAGAGTCAGTTCTTGCTGAGCTCGATGTAGTCAATGAGATTCACAAAACATTTTCATGGAAGCACTGACGACGTCGGCACATCTCCCACATCCGACCCCATTCTCGTGCTTTGGTTTTCTGTTTGGGCCTTGGATTCCCCATCAACACAGCAGCGGATTGGTGGAAAGAAGTGAATAAAGAAAGGGAGTGATATCAGCGTCTGGCCGTGGGAACTGATTGCGATCCGACACAGTATTGCTGGAAATACATTTGTAATCAAAAATACAGGCTTTTTACAGTACGTTATTTATTCTTTATAATAGAAACCTTGTTGTTAACGTTTGTCACGATGTGTGGATCAAAGAATTTCATGAGGAAGTGTGCAGAGAATCTTGTTGTTGCGTTTCCCACACTGACCTGCAAGCATCCTTTCCTCCATTTCCTTTCCTTTAACAATCTAGCTCACTCACTGGGAATGGATTGCTTGGGATGAATGCTTTTTTTGTTAATGTCCAATTCCTCTACCGGTGATGTTTTTGTTGTTCAGCTCATTGCTAACAGCACTTTACGCTGGCTTTACTGCTGCAGTCTCGTTTATTCTGCTCCTCAGATGGAGACATACCTGGATCATTTAAAAAGGAGTGTCATGGAGACTCAACAAATGGTGGTGATTCTGTAGAACTGTTGTGGCCAGCTCTGCCTAACAACCAAGGCATGTTAATGTTTTCTTGCCATCCCTAGCCAAATTATGTGGTGGAGTTATTAGTTTAAAACCTTACAAAACACATATTTGTAAATATTTGGAGTGGGAAGGATGCCAAAGGGAAAAGGACCAAACAAACGGCACGGCGGCACGGTGGTTAGCACTGCTGCCTCACAGCGCCAGAGACCCGGGTTCAATTCCCGCCTCAGGTGACTGACTGTGTGGAGTTTGCACGTTCTCCCCGTGTCTGCGTGGGTTTCCTCCGGGTGCTCCGGTTTGCTCCCACAGTCCTAAGATGTGCAGGGTCAGGTGAATTGGCCATACTAAATTGCCCGTAGTGTTAGGTAAGCGGTAAATGTAGGGGTATGGGTGGGTTTCGCTTCGGCGGGTCGGTGTGGACTTGTTGGGCCGAAGGGCCTGTTTCCACACTGTAATCCAATCTAAATCAAACAGCAGCAGGGACGACACTCCCCTGCACCACCTACCACACCAGAGACTGCAGGAGCAGCCTGTCCTGAGTCCCCCAACCACCTGACAGTCTCACAGGAATTGGCTGCGGCAATGGAGAGACTTACTTTGAAAGTTGGGGCTGCGATTGAGGAAATCCGTGGGGAGATTCGTGCCCAGGTCCAACCTATCGCATCCATGCTTCAGAAGCATGAGCAGGAGAACCAGGGCCTGGGGGAGGGGCTGGAGGAGGTCGAGGGTAGAACTAAGGCTTCGGAAGCTGTGATTGAGTCCTCATCCAGTCGCATCCAGGTGCTGGAACGAGAATTGCGGGCCTTGCGCGACCATATCGACGACCTCAAAAATCGAGGTTGCAGGATAAATCTCCGAATTGTTGGGTTCCCTGAAGGTGAGGAAGGTGGGCAGCCAGTCACTTTCTTCGAAAGGTGGCTGCCAAAGTTTTTGGGCCTTCACATCGAGTCCAGCAGGCTTCAGATTGAAAGGACTTATCGGGTAACAGTGTACAGGTCAGGTCCAATGCAGCGCCCCCGTTCGCTCCTAGTGCACTTCCACTCATATGAGGACAAGCAAAAAGTCATAAAAGCTTCCAGATCCCTGAGAAAAGATATGCAGGCACTGCTGTACAAGGGGTGAAAAATCATGTTATTCCAAGATTTCTCTGCAGCTGTAATTCGGAAGAGGAAATCTTCCAATTAAGTTAAAAAGAGGCTGAGGAACATGGGCATTCAGTACTCCATAAGATACCACGCAGTACTTTGTTTCAGCCACGAGGACTCAGTTTATGCATTTGACTCAGCGGATAAAGCTAAGAACTTTGTGGACTGATTGGCCTGAAGAATATGGTTAATGTTTGTTCTCTTTTCTATCTTTCCCCATGTTTTCCCTTTCTATTTTTTATTCTTTTCTTTCCCCCTAATAATTTCCTTTTTGGAAAGGGGGGAAAGGATTTTGGAATAATTTGTTCCTTTTTCTAATAACTGGATTTCTGATGGGAAATTTTGTGGATGTTCCTTCTTGTCTCTCTCACTTTTTTTTTATTGTTCTGCTTCTCTTTTAGTAACAAGTAGGGTGACATGAAGCCAGGGATGGGTGGACTGCTTATCCTGACTTTATCTTTTTTTTCTGTTGATTTAAGGGTCATCTCCTTGTTTTGTTTTTCTGGTCTAAGGCTGGGACATAGTCCGGGTTTGAAGGAGCTGTGAAGGAGGGGATGGGTAGGGTGAGTGCCCCCTATGGGCTAGGGGAAGTGTCTTACATTCAAGGTTTAATAGTTGGTTTTCTTTGAAGTTTTTTGGAGTAATAGTTGTTTATAGTTAAGATAGAGTGTTTTTTGTATATATAGAGTTTCGATTCTATGAGTCTTTATTAACTTATGCTTGGTGCTTTGTAAGCAGGGTTCTCCCTCCGAGGAGTTCAAGGATGTCTGAAAGGGGATATGGTTAAGTGTCTTCTTAAATGGTGCACCTGGAACATTAAGGGAAGTCATTAGACTATGAAAAGGTAAAAAAATGTTGTCTCGCCTTAAGAGGGAAAGGGTTGAGATCGCTTTGTTGCAGGAAACCCATCTTGATGATGGGGAACACCTGAAATTACAACGGGGGTGGGGTGGGGGTGGGGTTATGCGCGGGTATTCTTTTCATCCTTTACTACTAAAAGTAGGGGAGTGGTGATACGTATCTTGAAAAATCTTCCGTTCACATTATTAGAGCAGGTGAAAGATGAGCAGGGACGGTTTGTAATACTTAAAGCCATGATACATGGGGAGGAATATGGCATTTTGAACATCTACTGCCCTCCGGCATAGCCCCTCAAATTTTTGATTCATGCTTCCTCTAAGTTGAATGCTTTTGGAACACGGCACATTATTATTAGAGGAGAATTTAATTGTCTATGGCATCCTACAGTGGACACTATGCCTTGTGGGCCCCCAACTATTTCTTCACGGGCCAAGCAGGTGGTTGACTTATGCGAGGAGTTGGGGCTGGCGGATATTTGGAGATGTCTTCACCCTACTGGCAGGGACTTCACCTTTTTTTCAAACCCACGTAAATGTCACACAAGGATTGACCTCTTTCTGGGTCCCTCGGCCCTTCTGATTTCGATTAGAGGTTGTAAAATTGGGAATATAGCTATCTCTGATCACGCGACAGTATATTTGGACTTTAAGGCCAAGAGTGAATGGCTAGGTTTGCAGAACAGGTGTTGGGACACATTTATCTTTCAGGATTCCAAATTTGTGCAATACGTTTTTAATGAGTTTCAGGAATTCTTCGCTACCAACTCAGGCATGGCTAGTAGTCCGTGTAGAGAAAATGAGGTCTGCAGATGCTGGAGATCAGAGATTGAAATGTGTTGCTGGAGAAGCGCAGCAGGTCAAGCAGCATCTAGGGAACAGGAGAATCGACGTTTCGGGCATTAGCCCTTCTTCAGGGTAGTCCGTGTATGCTATGGGAGACTGCTCAGGCCTTTGCTAGGGGATTAGCTATTTCCTATTTGGCTTGCTGGAAATGACAGAAGGAGGAACAGTAACGTCTATTTTTGATGTGCGTGAAAGCCACGGAGTTGGCACATTTTGCGTGGCCTTCGGTGACTAAGCTGCAGTGGACCACAGCCCTTCGGGCTGCCTTGAATTCAATACTGACACAAAACACGAAGGAATGACTTGCTTTCGCTTGACAAAGGCTGTTCGAATATGGGGATAGGCCAGGGAAGTAGTTAGCGTACCTGACTACGAGAAAGCGTGCTCCCCAATCTATTACTGCAATCAGAGACAGCGCCGGGGTCCTTACACATAATGATAAAAAGATTAATGAAGCTTCTCATGGCTTTTACTCTAAGTTGTATTGGTCTGAAAGTTGCGACGACAGTAGGGCGAAAATGGAGACTTTTTTTAAGAACCTGGACATCCCAGGGGTAACCTTGGAACAGGCCTCTCTCCTTAATGCCCCCTTGACAGTTCAGGAAATACAGGAGGCAGGTAGGCAACTTCAGAGTGGGAAAGCGCCTGGCCCTGATGGTCTTCCATGTGAGTTCTTTAAGGAGTTTATAGGGATTCTGTCAGGGCCGATGTTGGAGATGTACAATCACTCTTATATGCATGAATGGCTAAAACCATCTTTGAGATAAGCTAATATTTCCTTAATTCTTAAGAAGGGGAAGATTCCTGAGGATTGTGCCTCATACAGGCCCATCTTTCTATTAATTTCAGATTTCAAGATTCTGTCCAAGATCCTGGCGCTGAGATTGGAAAGGGTGTTGCCCCATATTATTAAAGAGGAGCAGACAGGATTTATAACAGGCCTTAGGTCCTCTAATAATATCAGAAGGTTGCTGAATGTGGTCCAAGTTTGTCAGCAATGATCAATCCAGGGGTTGGTGATTTCCTTAGATGCAGAGAAAACAGTTGACTGGGTGGAATGGCCTAATCTTTGTTATGTCTTAAGACAGGTTGGGTTGGGTGGAGTCTTTGCTAGGTGGGTAGAGGGCTTATATTGCCACCCTCTGGCCGTGGTCATCACCAACGGGGTGAAGTCTGGGAATTTTAGGATTGGTAGGGGTAGTTGGCAAGGCTGCCCCCTCTCACTGTTGTTGTTTACGTTGGTGATAGAGCTGCTGGCAGTGGCCATTCGTCAGAACGTCCACATAACCGTTCCAGAAGTGGGATCGAGGGCGCACAAGATTACATTGTAGGCGGATGATGTCCTTCTGTTTTTATCAAACCCGATGACCTCCGTATCCCATTTGATACAAGGTATCAATATATTTGCGGCTATTTCAGGATATAAGATTAACTTTGCAAAATTGGAGACTATGCCTTTGGGGAACCTTAAGGATGTGCCAGAAGTTGAAGTGGCCTGAAGTTCCCTTTTATGTGGTCACGGGCAGGGTTCCAATATCTATGTATTTTTATTATCCCCAAGTTTGATCTGTTATTTCGGAATAACTTTGCTCACATGCTCGACAATACGAGGTGACATCTCCAGATATGAGAGGCTCTTCCAATTTCATGCATGGGCCGAATATCTCTCATTTAGATGAATGTTCTTCCTCGTTTGATTTATCCCATGCGTATGCTCCCTATAATGTTTCCCAGGTCAACGCTGCGGAAACTCACGGGGTAGTTTGGTCCCTTTGTCTGGCATCGTAGGCGGCCCCTCAACATACTTAGTTAATTACAGTTGCTTCAAGAAGGGGGACGATTTGATTTCCCAGACATCAGAAGGTACCAATGGAGTTCCCTGCTGTCTTTTGCGATTGGGTAGGTAATGATTCAAACTCAATATGGCTGGATATTGAGGCCTCCCAAGCAACCTGCCCTCTTATTAACCTGTTGTTCGTGGATAAGATGAGGACAGTAATGGACCACTGCTGGAACCCGATTGTCATTAGTACAGTCAAGGCTTGGAAGATGATGCGTCAGAGTGAGAGTTGTTTATCCAAGACTTCGACACTTACACCTATAGTTGGCATGATGATGGACCCAGGGCTCAAACTATGGGCAGCGAGAGTAGTTGCTAGTTTGGGAGACTTGTTTCAGGGGGAGGTTATGATGTCTTTTGAGCAACTGAGCTGCAAATACGGGTGACCCAGCAGAGACCTTTTTTTTCAGGTTAGGGATTTCATCCAGAAGAAGACTACGTTTCTCACTCAGCTCTATAAACCCGATACAGAGAGGTTGTTGCTTCGTTCCACAAGCACCCTTTCGGTTAGTGCCCTCTATCGCCTGCTGGGTGGCAGGGCCTGGCATGATATTAACTGGTTATGTGAGGTCTGCGAGCAAGAGCTAGAATTGGAGATCTCTTCTGAAAGATGCGAGAACTGTCTGGTAAAGTTATAAAAAGTGGCATCTTAATTGTACCCAAATGTAAAATAAGTGTAGGTACTATTACCCATTGCTTCCATACATGTCACAGGCTCCGTATTTCCTGGAGCGCTGTGGTGGGAGAGATAGGGAGGGTATTGAGGACTGAAGTCAATGTAGACCCGACATCTCTCCTCTTAGGTCTACCGAATTTACCAAATTTAAACGGGCATTGGAAGAAACTATTTAATATTCTTGCATACTGAATATTCTGATGATTTGGATGGCTTGCTGGGTTGGCAGAAATTAATTATGGAGAACATTCCCTTGGACGTTTTTACAAACATGGTGCACCACATAACAGATCATTTTTATAAGACAAGGAAGCCCTATTTGAATTATTTGGAAATAGATTTGTCAGTTGTCTTAACTAGGGCGTTTGTTTAACCAGGATGTTTAGATTTGTCAAGCCCTGGGACCTGGAGGGGGTCTCCTGAGTTAATGCGCATATATATACAATATTTCCATTCCTCTGTTTGGGAGCTTTGCACCGAGCATAGCTGTTCTGTATTTTGTGAGGTTTTTTTTGTTTTGCTTTTCTTTTTTATGTTGTTACTTTGCACAGTGTAAGGGTTTGTTTTGTATTAGAGGGCAGGTTAATAGTTAGGAGATAGTCGTTGTATTGTTATTTGTGTTTTTTTCTTTTTATTATTCTGATAGTTGTTATTGATGGTACTTTTCAATAATTTTATATGCTTGTAAAGTTAAAAAAAATTGCTAATAAATATACTTACAAAAAAAAGGAGTGTTATCATGATGCTCCCCCTCCTCCTTTCAGTCCATTCCTCACGTGGACTCCTCGTTCCATTCTCTGCTGCATCTCACGTTGGCTCTAAGTTTCTTGGATTTATTCATCAGTTGAGTTATTTTTATAATGGGATATTTCACTGCATACTTTAACTGGTCTCTGAACTTCTTCTGTGTTACCACATAAATAATGCAGTTTAGGTTCCGTAGCATATCTGCAACTTGTTCGAAGAGACGAGAAGCAGCGGAATCCAAGGAATAACCACCTTGAAAGAAAAATAAGATATACCCCAACCAGAGAAGGATGAAGCTGGCTGATATAGCAAAGAGTAAAGTCACAGAATTCTGTCTGCTGTCTACCTCCGAGTCATTCTCTGTTTTTCTCTGACCTCTAAGCCCCTGACGCATCTGAATGGCCTCAATGATATATCTGACAGTCAGAATGTTCAGGAAGAGAATACCAGTGAATGGGAGTAATGGTGTTAAAATGTTTTCGAAATGCTTAAAGCTTGTCCAGCAACTGTCAGAATAATAGCTATAGCTGTTATAACAGTACCACGGAATATTGTCGATAATCTCTCCAGGGTGTAAATCGATAATAGGTGGGAATGTTCTTCAAAGAAAAGAAAATACAGATTGTTGCGAGAACCTTCGTTGCAGTTTTCTCTGTGCAATACTGAGAATTCATTTGATGTAAAAAATGGTGACAAATCAATCAAAAGAAAAAGCGACAGTGAACCAAACAGAACAATCAATAGTCACACGGTTCACAGCATAGATAACACTACAGACAGGAGTGATGTCCAGAAAATACCGTGGATAATAATAGTAAGCAAACTGATAAAGTAATATGTGAAATATAATGAAGAGTAGATCAGATGTAGCCATGGCCATCAGATAGCGAGTGGCACATTTAGAAAGACGACAGTTGCTGCAAGACAAAAGTGCAATCGTAACTAGACTAACTGTAAGAGAGAGAGGCAGAAAATGAGATGTAAAGTTACTGATTAAACATTCTCAGTGATTGTCCACTGTTTGTAAGTGATGGATTGTCACGCAAAGACAATTATAGTTCCATATCATATGAAGTTTAATGAATCTGATGCAGAGCAACAAACCCTCCATAAACAAATCATTTTCACTCAAAAATCATATAGGGAAGAGCATGAGCAGCAGATTATTCTCAGAAGTACTGTCATGTACACAATTTTTTTGGGGGGGTTCAACAGTGGTTGTCTTCACCTGCTTTGTTGGTTACTCTGAATGAAGTGAGTTTTTCATAAGACCAGAACAGTCACACAAAGACACCAGCAATCAGGAGACAGTCAACACAGGCATTGACTGCAAAATATATTCATTCAGTTTTGAAGCCTCCATAGTTGTGATTGCCTCCAGAAGTGTACACCTTACCACATGACCTACTGTTCAATCACTCCACATTGTGGCCTCCACCATGTAGGTGAACAACTGATCGGGCATTGAATGTCTCCCTCCGAAAGTCCTGATAATCTGAACCATGGAAATATTCAGTCGTGAATCCAACCCCATGTCCCAAGTTGGATCCTAATCACAATCAAGATTTAACACAATCAAGGTAAAATAATCTGTCTTCTAGCTTTGAGAGCAGCAGGAGTTAGGAAACTCATTGGACCTGGCAAAATAAGCTGTGGCACACATTATCCACTGAGGGAGCTGATGTCCTCAAATCCGTTCACCTTGGATATTTCTACTGGGTGACAAGGGGGAAATCAGTGAATGATGTGGATCTGGATGTTCAAAAGGCTTTTGACAAGTTTCCACACAAGAGAGTAGTGAGGAAAATTAATGCTCGCGGTATCAGAGGTAGTGTACTGAGGTAGATAGAGAACTGGTTGTCAACCAGCAAGCAAAGAGCTGGAATAAGCGGTCCCTTTACAAAGCAGCAGGCAGTGAGGAGCGGGGCACCACAGGGTTCAGTGCTGGGACCGCGGCTGTTCACAATATACATGAACCATTTGGAAGAAGGAATTGAATGCAATATCTCCAAATGTGCAGACGGAACTGAGCTGGGTGGCAGTGTGTGCTGCGAGGAGGATGCTAAGAAGCTGCAGGGTGAATTGGACAGACTGGCTGAGTGGGTTAATACTTGCCAAATGCAACATAATGTGGATAAATGTGTGGTTATCCACTTCGGTCACAAGAACCGAAAGGTAGATTGTGATCTGAATGGTGGCAGTTTAGGAAAAAGCGAGCTGCAATGCGACCAGCGTGTCATGATGGAGCATTTTCTGAAGCATGGCATGGAGGGGCAGCAGGCAGCTAAGAAAGTTAATGGTGTGCTAGCCTTTATAGTGACTGGATGGGGGTATCGGAGTCGGGATTGGACCTCACATTTATCCAGATTGAACTCCATCTGCCACCTCTCAGCCCATCTCTGCATCCTGTCAATGTCCTGCTGCAGCCTACAACAGCCCTATACACTGTCAACGACACCTCCAACCTTTGTGTCGTCTGCAAACCTGCTGACCCATCCTTCAATCCCCTCATTCAAGTCATTAGTAAAAATTACAAATAGTAGAGGCCCAAGGACAGAGCCCTGTGGAACACCACTCACCACAGACTTCCAGGCAGAATATTTTCCTTCTACTACCACTCACTGTCTTCTGTTGGCCAGCCAATTCTGTATCCATACAGTTAAGTTCCCCTGTATCCGATTCTTCCTGACCTTCTGAATGAGACTACCATGGGGAACAATATCAAATGCCTTGCTGAAGTCCATATACACTACATCCACAGCTCGATCCTCATCAAAGTTTCTAGTCACATCCTCAAAGAACTCGATAAGGTTTGTGAGGCATGACCTGCCCCTCACAAAGCCACGTTGACTGCATTTAATCAAGCCATGCTCTTCCAGATGATCATAAATCCTATCCCTCAGAATCCTTTCTAACACTTTGCAGACGACAGACGTGAGACTCACTGGTCTGTAATTGCTGGGGATTTCCCTATTTCCTTTCTTGAAGAGAGGGATTACATTTGCCCCTCTCCAGTCCTCAAGTATGACTCCCGTGGAGAGCGAGGATGCAAAGATCTTCGCAAATGGTGAAGCAATTGCATTTCTCACTTCCCAAAGCAGCCGAGGACAAATTTGTTCCGGGACTGGCGACTTGTCGATCTTAATGTTTAACAAAATTATCAGCACATCAGCTTCCTCTATCTCTATCCATTCCAGCATGCACACCTGCTCTTCAAAGGTTTCATTCACTACAAAGTTCGTTTCTTTAGTAAAAACAGAAGCAAAAAAACTCATTTAGGGCTTCCCCTATCTCCTCAGACTCCACACACAAATTCCCTACGTTATGCCTGATCGGCCCTACTCTTTCTTTGACCATTCTTTTATTCCTCACATAAGTGTAAAATGCTTTTGTGTTCTCCCCAACCTGTTTTCCCAAGCCTTTTTCGTGCCCCCTTCTGACTCTCCTCAGATCGTTTTTGAGCTCCTTCCTCACCTGCTTGTAATCCTCTAGAGCTAAGCCTGACCCTAGCCTCCTCCACCTTATGTAAGCTATCTTTTTCCTTTTGACGAGAAGCTCCACCGCTCTTGTCATCCAAGGTTCCTTTGTCTTACCAATCCTTGCCTGTCTCAGAGGGACATATTTATTCATCACTTGTAACAACTGTTCCTTAAACAGTCTCCACATGTCTATAGTGCCTTTACCATGGAACAATTGCTCCCAATCCATGCTTCCTAACTCATGTCTAATCGCATCATAGTTTCCTCTTCCCCAATTAAATATCTCCCCATTTTGCCTAATCCTCTCCTTCTCCATAGCTATATGTAGAATGTGAGGCAGTTGTCGTCACTATCACCAAAATGCTCTCCCACCACATGATCTGATACCCGTTTCCGAGCACCAAGTCGAGAATGGCTTCTCCCCTCGTTGGCCTGTCAACGTACTGAGTTAGGAAACCCTCATGAACACACCTTACAAAAACAGCTCCATTCAAATCTTCTGCTCAAAGGAGGTTCCAATCAATATTGGGAAAGTTAAAGTCACCCATTATAATAATCCTACTACGTCCACACTTTTACAAAATCTGCCGACCTATGCTTTCTTCAATCTCCCTGGGGGGCCTGTAGTAAACCCCTAACGAGGTGACTGCTCCCTTGCTGTTCCTAATTTCCACCCATACTGACTCGATAGGCAGATCTTCCTTGACAATGGAAGCTTCTGTATCTGTGATATCCTCTCTGATTAGTGGTGCTGCACCCTCTCCTATTTCCCCCCTCCCTATTCTTCTTAAATGCTCTAAACCCTGGAACATCCAGCAACCATTCCTGCCGCTGAGAAACCCATGTCTCTGTTATGGCTACAACATTATGATCCATGCTCTAAGTTCATCACTTTTATTTCTGATACTCCTTGCATTAAAGCAAACACACTTTAAATGATCCCTTGGTTCCTTCCCAGGAAAGTCCTTCCCCCTAGCTGGTCTACCTCTTGCTATTGCCTCATCTGCATCAACTCTCACCTCCGGTATACAGCTCACGTTCCCACACCTCTGCCATACCAGTTTAAACCCTCTCGAAATACTTGAGCAAACCTACCACCCAGGACATTGGTCCCCTTCCAGTTCAGATGCAACCCGTCCTTCTTGTACAGGTCCACCTTCCCCAGAAGGCATCCCAATTATCTACATATCTGAAGCCCTCCCTGCTACACCAGCTGTGCAGCCACGTGTTAAGCTGCGCCCGCTCCCTGTTCCTCATGTCGCTATCTCATGGCACCGGTAGTAAACTAGAGAACTCTACTCTGTTCGTCCTGCTTTGCAGCTTCCATCCTAGCTCCCTGAAATCACTTTTTATATCCTTGATCCTTTTTCTGGCTATATCATTAGTGCCAATACGTAACACGATTTCTGGCTGTTCGCCCTCTCCTTTTAGAACCTTATACCCCCGATCGGAGATGTCCCGGACCGTGGCACCAGGGAGGCAACATACCTTCCGGGAATCCCGATCCTTACCACAAAATCTCCTGTGGATTCCCCTAACTATCGAGTCCCCTACCACGAGTACTTTTCTATTCTGCCTCCTTTCCTTCTTTGCCACAGTGTCAGGCTCAGTGCCAGAGGATTGACTGCAATGCTTTCCTCTGGTAGGTGATCCGCCCCCCCCCACCCCCCCCCCCCCACCCCCCAGCAGTATCCAAAACGGTATATTTATTGCTGAGGGGATTGTCCACAGGGGATCACTGCACTCTCTGTCTGGGCCCTTTCCTCCCCCAAACTGTAACCCATCTATCCTTGTCCTGAGCCTTAGGAGTGACCAACTCCCGGTAACTATGTCTGGAATAAACTTGTGAAGCACAAGCCCGAAATTTTACAGGAATTGAAAGCAATTAGCTCCATCTCGGGAATGAATAAAACTGCGAAGATACCTGCTTGATAAACTGGCTGCTTTACTGCCATTGACCAGAAACTCAACTGGATTCAATACATAAACTCAGTGGCTACAAGAACAGGTCAGAAACTAGGAATATAGCCGCACGTAACTCACCTCCTGACTTCCTGAAAGCTGTCGATGACATACAACCCAAAGGATTGTGATGGTATACTCCCCACTTGCTTGGATGAGTGCAGCTCCAATAACACTCAAGAAGCTTGATGTCATTGAGAACAAAGCTGTCCAATCGATTGGCACCAAATCCACAGCATCTATTGCCTCCACTATCAATGCTCAGTAATAGCAATATGTACCATCTACAAGATGCACTGCATAACTTCACCACAAAATGCTCAGACAGCTTCTTCCAAACGCACAACAACTTCCATCCAGAAAGACAAGGTCAGCAGATACCTGGGCACATCACCACCTTCAAGATCCTTTCCGAGGCACTCACCACCTGACGTGGGAATATTTCGCCGTTCCTTCACTGTCACTGGGTCAGAATCCGGGAATTCTCTCCCTTAGACACCACAGCAGGAGGACTGGAGTGGTGCAAGGAGGCAGCTCACCATCACATTCTCAAGGTCAATGAGGGACAAGCAATAAATGCTGGGCCCATCCAGCAAAACCCCCAAACCACAATTGAATTTTTAAAAAAACTACACGGTTGTGTTGAAAGGTCAGAGGCTAATGTTCAAAAAACAAGCAATGCGGAACAGAATTTGTGCTCCCGGCAGATCCAGAACGTCTGTCATTATCACACAGAAAGAAGAGAAATGCTCACCGTTCTGGAAATGGGATTTGTAAGTTATATTAGTGACATAGAGTGTACAGATGTATACAGAGGATAAAGGACTTTATTTCACAAATATGGAAATCTTATTTCACACAAGAAAGAGGTTGCAATGGAATGATTGGCATTAATGTGGAATACTCATTCAGGGTTAGAACACATCGTGATAGAGGAGAATTGTATGATATGTTAAAACACTACATTAACTGTTCTATATTCTTCCTCTTAATTCTACTCAATTAATATACCATCGTCATAATACTGCAGGGACTAAAGTTAGTTATTTGTTGAAACTGGCATTTTTATTCCTATTACTATGAGTATATACATTGCCTTAAATGGTTACCCAATGAACACAGTCTGCCGATTTCTCAGCAACAAACCCAAACAAGCGAATGCAACACGTCCAGAAACCCTAGCCACTCTCTCCTACATCAAAGGCATCTTGGCAATGACTGCCAGACGACTCAGACTTCTTGGCATCATGGTATCCCACAAACCCACCAACACACTAAAACAACAGTTAATGAACTTGAAAGACCCGATACAGAAAACAAGCAAAATGAACGTCATTTACAAAATACCTTAGAAAAACTGTAACAAACACTACATTGGACAAACGCACGGAAAACTAGCTACAAAACGACATGACCCTCTCTCACTAGTATCCTTACATACGGATGAAGAAGGACACCACTTCGACTGGAACAACACATCTGTCCTTGGACAATCCAAACAGAGACATGAATGATAATTCCTAGAAGCATGGCATTCCAAACGGAACTCTATCGACAAACATATTGACTTGGATTCCTATACCATCTCTGAGAAAAAGAATAGGGAATGGCGTCACCACCGAAAATGTCATCACCACAGGAATGATGTCACCAACCCAAGGAAACTAAAGCGCAAAATAAAAAATGCCACCAATACTTCATCCAGATGATGATGTTAACTTGTATGGTGACGAAACGTTTGAAAACAAACCTTCCAGCTCAGCAAGCATATCTACATCCAGAACCTCAAACTGAACTACGAAACTTCTCAAAACTCGTTGAGAGCTATGGGTGCAATGTGAAAAAACTGGCACGAAAATTGTAAACCAATGCCAACCGACAGTGCGGCACCTGTGAATAGTTGTACTTCCTGCACGAATGCCTAAGGAAACAGGTACTACCTAAATGTCTTAAATAAAATTCTCCCCATAACACATCACTAGCAAAGATAATGGCCAAGCAAAACGGCCGCACCATGCTTAGAGAAATGATTAATGATACCCACAACAGACTCCGTAAATACAATCGGGAAATTTGGGGGGGAAATTGTTTTACTCACTGATGCAACACACCATGAATGAACAGACACAGTCCAACAAGCCATAGATATTAGACAGCGACATACACAGAAAATGAAAAAAAAAGTCCTGCCGGAAAAACTAGACACACTTACACAAACAAACAACACAGTCAACACAGAAGCATGGATTAAAAAGCTTATCTGACCGACCCTTAACAGATACGGAAAATGCCTTCTGAGTAGGGGGATTAATTACAACTGCCAAGATGCGGACAAGAAAGATTTCTTCGCAGCATTAGAAACAATACGGAAAGACAAGCAACTCACGAAAGAAACCCAGCAAACCATCAGAGAGACAGTCGCACCAACATTAAGCAGGACATAAGAAGGAAACTTACTCAATACACAACAAAGGAAGCGCTAGAAAGACTATTAAAAAACATTGTTATTCTACCTCTAGAAAAATCGCGCTTGACAATCATTTTAAATCATGGAGACTACATTGAGAAAGCGAATGCACTACTAACATACACCAACACTTACCAACAAGTGGTGATCGACCAGACCCCACAACTGGAGAGCTAAATCACAGCCCTACTCAAAAGAACTTCAGAAATCTGGAGAAATAAATAAGACCGACTTCTAAGAAATGAAACTAGATGGATCCAACACACCACGCTTCTTTGGATGACTCCATATTCACAAACGAGGATCCCCCTTTAGACCCATCGTCTTGCTCCCTGGAACACCAATTTACAGATTGGCCAAGGAACTACACCAAAGACTAAAACACTTCATAAAAGACTCACCCCATTCCATTCACTCCATCCAAGCATTTCTGAAGACCGTCAAATACACGAAAATAGAAGAGGATTCAATCATGGTTTCAGTTGACAAAATAGTCCTGTTCACGTCCATCAACATTAACCTGGCCAAGGGAGCACTGACTACACCATTATAACTCCCAAAGACGCATATACCCAACACCACCAAATTCACCAACAAGTACAATATCGTCAAGCTAGTGGACCTATGCCTAACCACCCACTTCACCTTCAACAACAAAGCCTACAGACAACCAGTGGAACACCGATTGGATCGCCGATGTCAGGGTTCAAAGCAGAGGCAGTAATGCAGAGACTCGAACAAACAGATCTGCCAATCATTCAACCTAACATTTGGGTCCTATACATGGATGAGACCTTTGCCATCACTGAGCAAAATAAATTAGAGAAAACGTTCAAGATCATCAATAATACCTTTACTGGCATAATATTCACTAAAGTGGAAGAAAACAACAACAAACTGCCAATCTTAGACGTCACAGTAGAGCGAAGAGCCAGTGGGGAACTTCAAACCAGCGTCTACAGGAAAAAAAACCACATACAGACCAAATACTGAACTGCGAAGCAATCATCGAAACCTCCACAAACGAAGCTGCATTAGAACATTAGCATAACGAGCCACCACACACTGCAGCACAGAGGAACTATAAAGAACAGAGACAAATCAGCAGAACGGTGTACTCAAAAAAAGGTACTCAATGAACACAGTCCCATGATCTCTCAGCAACCAACGCAACGAAGCTGACACAACATGTCCAGAACCCCCAACCACTCTCTCCTACATTGAAGGCATATCGGAAAAGACTTCCAGCTCAGCGAGCAAAACTACATTCATTGCCTTAAATCTGATTAATGCACCATCATTTTCAAAACCCCTTCCTCGATAGGAGGATACACATCCCAAACTGAAGAGCAGCAATCACTAGAAAATTAACTGTGGAAAGAATATACATTACAGATTCAAACATTGTTCATCTAAATCGAACCAGTTATAGATGAGAAATAGTGTCAACACTTTCAGCTCTATCATAATCCTTTTTCATGTATGGATAATAAATTAACGTAACCATGTCCCACAACTTGTCCTCACCTTGCTGGAAGATTAATCAGTACCAGGAATATTATTTGAGTCAACATAATATGTCTATCACTCAGTTTATTGAATTGACATTTTTGCACTACCATTTACACGTTATTAAAACATCATATCTGTTTATCCCAATTGGGACATTAAACATTGTAAACTTAGCATCAAACACATAGAACCAGCTGTGACGATTTTCCCATTTGCAATCCATTATGTATTTACAAACGACACTGAGAGCTCCATCATGGGGCAGAACAGAAATGGGGACTGTAATATTATTGATGCACTGCATGGCTCATATTGTTCTGGTCCTGGTTCCCACTGAGGTCAGATATTCTATTTCATTCCGTTCTCGATAAATGGTTCAATTCCATTGTTAGGGACACTCCTACTTTTCTGAGACCACTGGGGTAATTTGCTCCTCTGCTGTTAATAACACACGCTAGGAACTCACACCCACACTCAGTAAAATTCATATAGAAAGACTCTCAGTGAATCACATTCTGAAAGATATTCCCAGTAAAACTCGCAATTGGAATCATGGGTATTGTCCTGTTCGGGCTCGACACGTACTACAATGCTACATTTGTAGATATCCACAGAAAAGCAAGAAAACTGGGTCATAACTTCGTATTAGAGCAATTCCCCCCACTCAGTACAAATCTACAATGACCCATCCTACTAGCAACATGAGGCCACAGAAATCTGAGGGTTCAGCAGGCGTATTGGGATCCCCATTCAATACAATTCTACAATCAGGAAATCCTTCACTCAGACTGATTCCTGGAGATCTGGATGAACAGTACAGAACATTCCAGTCAATCACTGGTTAACACAGATGGCCTGTGAGCTACAGACAAAAGATTTATTTTCCTCCCATTTGAGGAACTACACACAGAGTTAGTTTGGACATGGTAACTGCGTACACGAATATCATTAGGAACTCGTACTGTCCCAGTTCAGTACGCAGTATGTTAAGAGTTAAGGCTGGTGAGGTCTTGAACTGCATCGATGTAACTACAGCGAGTCTCATTAGAACTGTTGGAATGTATGCACCCATATAAATATCACAGCAATGGATCAGCATTCAGACAGCACTCAACATCAAAGATCAGGATCCTCTGGGGAAGTAAAATCAGTACAAGGATCAAAACACTCCCAGAGAGCCGCTCACAGAACGCCCATACCGCAGAACACTCCATTTTCTTCATTGTTCGAACCTTTGTCATTATGAGAGTAACACATTATGAAAGTAACACTGTGTTCTGCATTATACTAAACTCTGGCATTATAAGAGTAACACATAATGAGAGTAACACTCGGTGCTCTGCATTGTACTGATCTCTGGCATTATGACAGTAACAAGTTCTCTGAATCAGAGAGGTAGTCACACCAACAGTAAGCAGACAAAATGATTGAAACACACTCAATACACAAGAAAGGTAAGTATGGAAAGATTAAAAAAAAGGATAAAAACATTGTTATCCTACCTGCAGGCAAAGGGTACTTGACAGCCAATTTAAGTCGAATACACTACATTGAAAAAGTGAACACACTACTTGCAGATGTCAACACTTACCAACAAGTGGCGATAGACCCGACCCCACAAGAAGAGAACCGAATCACAGCCCTTCTAAAAAAAACTTCACAAATCGGGAGAAATAAATAAGAATGACTTCAAATAAATGAAACCAGACAGATCCAACACATCAGGCTTCTATGGATTACCCAAAATTCATAAACCGGGAGCCTCCCTCAGACCCATAGTCTCGCTATCTGGAACACCAACTTACAGATTGGCCAAAGAGCTACACCAAAAACTAAAACACTTAGGAGAAGACTCACACCACTCCATCCACTCCATCCAAGAATTCCTGAAAACCATCAAAGCCACTAAGATAGACTAGGATGAAATAATTGTCTCCTTTGATGTAACAGCCCTTTTCATGAGAGTACCTTAAATCCTATAGTTTGAAGTTCTCTTTCCCTGGAATACTCTCCCACTGACACTTCTCCCACTTGTTTGGTACCATCCACTCTCTTTGGTGAATCACTACAAGTTGAACTGAGAAGCCCTCCTGGAGAGATTTTAAAATTAGGCCCGCTAAGGTTTTTTGGATTTTATCTGTTTAAGTTACTGTTGAGAATAGCAATTTCCCTCCTGTCATTGTTGTATTATGTTTACACATCTGCAACATTTGCTCACATATCTGACTCTCTGTCTCTTCCAGACAGCTTGGGCGTCTATAGTACATACATAACACATGTGATTTTCCCTGTTTATTGTTAAGCTCTAAACATCTGGATTTAATTGAAAAGCCTTTGAAGATACAGGTCTTTCTTATTGTTCTTATTGAATTTTTGACAAACATGCGAAGCCACTGCCACTTTCAAATTTTGCTTGAAGATTCTATGAAGTGGGAACATAGACAGATTAAGTGGCGGCTGTCACTGACATCAATTTGAATTGACTGGGAACAATACTGAGACTGTGTAGTTTGCTTCTTATCAAGATGGGTTCGTCTAATTGTTCAGTGGGAGATTTGCAGGTTCTATGGATGAGCAGACTGACAGTTTTCTCGTGCTAAGGAAAGAAAGAAGTCAAAAGGTAGAAGAAGAATTTATACGTTGATGAAGTATACGTGTGTATGTAAAATGTCTCAGATATTCACTGCTTTGTGAGTATTTTATTAAGTCTCGGTCTGAAATGACATGTAATTGGCTGAAGAACGGGCGCTTGAAAGCCATATTTCAGGAAACATTTTATGGAGGGAGGATGGTACCGGCTTTGGGAAGGGTTACTGCAAAAATAAACCACCTTGCTTTCAGTCTCGCTTGAGCAGATTTATACATGATCAGAACAGGTATCGTATGTTTGATGGGCTTCAAAACGGACAAATCTTGAGTTCCAGAGGAGTTATAACCAATGAGACGAGGGAGGAAATTACACTGACACTGACCCAAATGTTTAAATCCTTACTGCCCACAGAAGAGGTGCCAGAGGACTGGAGGACAGCTGATGTGGTTCCACTTTTCAAGGAGGGTGGCAGAGACAAACCAGGAGTAACAGACCAGTGAGCGTAGCATCAGTGTTAGGGAACAGATTGTGGAAAATTCTGAAGGAGAGAATTTTAATATCCATCTGGAAAAGCTTACGCCAGTTAGGGATGGTCAGTGTGGCCTTGTCAGAGAAGGTCATGCTTAACAAATGTGGTGGAGATTTTCGTGGAGTTGACCAGGTCTATGGATGAGGGCAGGGCAAATGACGTTGTTTACATGGATTTCTGCAAAGCCTTTGACAAGGCCCCACATGGGAGATTGATAATGAAGGGAAAAGTGCATGGTATCCAGATTAAATTGGTCAATTTGTTCAGAGATGTTGGTAGAAGACTGTTTGTGCAGTTAGAGGCTGATATCCATTGATGTACCACAGGGGTCAGTGCCAGATGCTTCTTGCTTGTGATATTCTTAAAAAGACGTTGTAGTTTGTGTGTGTGTTTGTGTGTGTATGTGCCTGTACATGTGTGTGTATGTGTGAGTGCATATGTGTGTGTGTGAGAGAGAGAGTGTGTGCATACGTGCATGTGTGTGAGAGAGAGAGAGTGTGCGTATGTGTGTGTAAGAAAGAGAGTGGGTTAGTGTATGAGTGTGAGAGCGTTGTGTACATGTGTGCATGTGCGAACAGGTGTGCGTACAGGTGTGCATGTGTGTATGTACATTGTGTGGATACATGTGTGCGTGTGCACGTGTGTTAGAGACTGTGCATGCATGTGTTTGTATGTGTGCGCGTATGTGAGAGAGTGTGTGTGCATGTGCGAGTGTGAAAAGGAGAATGTGTGTGTGACAGTTTGTGTGTAGGTGGACACAGGCGGCGTGTAGCTGGGGATGATGGGCAAATTTGTAGATGATTCAAATATTGACACAGGGCTCAGTGAGGAATAAAGCCTGAAGTGACAGACAGATACAGACAGATTGATCAAAGGAAAGATCAGCAGGGGATGGTATTTAATTCTGGTAAGTGTGAGTGATGGACGTTGACAGAAGTAACAAGACAAGGGAGCACTCACTTAATGGTGGGACATGAAGAAGCTCAGAGAAACGGAAAGATCTTGAGGAGTTTGTGAACAGATCCCTGCAGTTGAAAGATAAGGTTAATGGAGTAGTTAAGAAGACACATCGGGCAGTTGCCTTTACTAGCTGAGGTAAAGATTGTAAGGGCAGGGAGGTGACTTTGGCGTTATACAGGTCTTTGGTTAGGCCACAGTTGGAGTATTGTGTACAATTCTGGTCATTGCACCACAGGGAGGATGTGTTAGTACTGAAGAATTTTCCAGAACGTTGCTTGGACTTTGGGAGTTTATCTGGGAAGAGGGAGGCTGGATAATCACAAGCTGCTTTCTTTAGAGATCGGACAGGGGTTTATTAGACTGGGAGGGGCATGGACAGGGTGAATAGAAAGCAGAGACACCATTTCGTCCAAAGGCCAATGACAAGGAAACATCATTTGAGGCTGAAAGGCAGGAGGTTTCGAGGGAAGAAAAGACAAGATCTTCTCACCTCGAGAATGATAGGAGCCTGCAATTCAGAATGGAAAACTCAGAAAAGTTCTTGGATGAGCACTTGAAATTTTATAACATTGAAGGCAATGGTCCAAATGCTGGAAAGTGGGACTGATGTAAATTTAGTGTATATTTGGCTGGAAAACCATGACAGGCCACAGTGCCTCTTGTGTTTTATATGATTCTGGCATTCTAGAATTCTGAAGTGCAGTTTCAGGATTAGTTTCTGTGTTTGTCTCTGATTTGAAGAAATATTACCTCGTGTACGTTCCAGCTACTGATGTGGTCAGTATCAGCTTCAGCTTTTTTGTCAGAGTGCTCGTTTATGGATAGAATTTCCCAAATGAGTTGGAAAACTAAATGAACAAGAAAAGAAATGGGATAATACTGTGCAGGAGAACAACACTTAAGGAGCTCGACAACATGGGGGATTGAATAACTGAACGGCCTCAGCCAAATGATGGGCATCACGGAAAAGGATATCAAATGATATTTAGATATTGACGGGATGGATAAAGTGTCAAATAATGTAAGGAGTGATGTTTGAAGACACATTGTGTTTCACATTTGAGACCTAATAGGATCAGATTAATCCAGTCTTTGTGGTATTCAATTATGAACTTGAATCTCAACGATATAATATCATTAAAATAAACTTGTTATCGTAATCTGTTTGTTCAAAATGATTTTAAAAAAAGTGCAGGTGTAATCAGAGTTTCCCAGTGGGGATACCACACAATATAAAATAAAGTCTCTGGAATGGTGTTAGCTTCAACTCCAAAAGAGATCCCCCAATCTGACAGGTTGCCAGCAGCAGGAACAGACTGGATCTTCCAAGGCAAATTGTCGCTAAAGTATACTGCACCATCCTTGCTGTTTTTGGTATTCCTGGTAAGTCTTGCAACAAACCAACGTGTATAATACTCTGCGTTGGTTCATACCTATTTCCACTCGACGACTGATAAGTATTTTTTTCCTTTTAGCAAGGGAAATTCTGATGGCATCTTAAAGTGTCCTCACTTACTGAGTTTGTCAATGAGGAATCTCCTCAGTAATGTGCAGCATTTTCTGTTTCTCTGCTCTGTGCCCAATGGGTTTGCACTGATGCCACGTTGATGGAGTTTGGTTGAGAACCGTTCCTGGCTGGTCTAGAAAGTGTTTAGAAAGACCACTCTCTCTCTGTGTGAATTCAAAGCCTGGTATCAGTCAGATGGGTTTTGTGACAACCCAGCTCTCTGACACCTGGTGTTTCCCATTCCTTGATGTCAAGGTATTGTATTGGTGGTTCTTGCTCAGGCAGCTTGTTCCAAATGGGTGCCCAGATATAATGTGGGCAATAATTGCGTGGGACAGGTCATTATTGAGTGATCAATGAGCATCAGCACAGAATACATTCACTACCCTGTGAGTTTCAAAAATCAGTGGTTGGATGCGGGCACAATATTTGTGAGGACAGGTCACTACGGGGGTGGGGGGGGGGGGTGTTGAGCACAGGGTTCCAATTGTGATGTGTATTGTTCAAATATTTGATTGTCAAACAGTCATGGAAGTTGTGTCATTTGTGAAAAGATGCACCGTAATGTCCAATAGGAGAAACACTGAGATCTGGAGTGTAGTGGCAGTGGCTCTCCCACAGAGGATCAAACATCTTTGTCCAACTGCAGGTTTCCCTCCCTGCTCTTTGTTGCTGTTACCCTTTGATGTTCCCTGCACGATAATGGTCTCTGTGAAGGGCCTCCCATATGCCTTCGTTTGGGCTTGTTATTTAGTCTTTGGCTATCGATTTGTATAATTATGTTCGATTATCACTGTGGTTATTTAGTTGACATTGACATTTTGGAGATGAATCCACTGGACATATTTTGAGACAGATTCACTGTGAAGCCATAGTGTTTCACGATGGAGTGCAGTACTCCATCATCTTTAAGAAATCTCTGTTCTTATCCTGCTCCACAGGGCTCAGAATTCTGGAGATTGGGTGATTGTTTTGCTGATGAAAACAAGTTGGTTTCTGGTGAATTATGCGCAATTTCGGATATTTGATATGGTGGTGTTACTCCACGGATCCAATCAGGATCAAGAACATCCGACCATACGGAGGGAAAGCCAACCCTATTACTGTGATCTCCAGCTGACTTGATGTTCAGGGTCACCAGTTGATCCATAGTCCATCAACAACACACTACTAAAAGGATAGGATTAATCTGTAGACATTGATATATCCTCATGCATGGACCATCATTGTACTGATTGGCACACAGGATGCCTGTCCAAACAGTGATTGTGATTGACACCAAAGGGACGGATTTAGATATATATATATATATTCCAACAGTTATTACGGAACTTGATGGAGTTACATCAATGCACGTTCTCACCAGCTAATTTTAGCCTACCTGCCCCTTCGGAATGTTGACACATATTCCTTGTACTCTGGATGATTGGAAAGTGGAGATGAGTGGGAAAGACTGTTCGCCTGTGTTCACTTTGTGCAAAGTTATTTCTGACTAAACCCTGTGCTGGTTGGGAATGACCATTCAGGCAACTGACCCCACACAGGGCAGATCAGTATGTTCAGCTCCGTCTGATTGGATGACACTTTTCCTGTTGCTCAAGTTGCTGTATCAAGGGGAGGTGGCTTATTGGAGATCGCATTTAGGTGCTGAGTAACCCCAGACTGTTTTGTGGCTATTGAGGTATGTTGGGGGTGGGAGTGAGTGAGTATTGAAGGGACTTGTCTGCTGCCAGCTTGTACTTGAAAGTTTATAAATGTTTGCAGTTACAATAACACTGAGCTGACCATTCCCACAGTCCATTGTAAATGTCAGGAATGCTGCACCCACATGGCTGCCAGGGTCAGATCTTGCCCAGTGTGTTTTACAGCAGGGCAGTAACACAGTGGATACAACTCTTTGATGCAATAACATCCTGGGGCTTCAATCCCAAAATGGTTTACTTAAAGAAAGATGTTATTGTTGTTGTAATGGGTGGCAAGATACCAAACAAGTTCATCACTGTCGCTGATAGCACCATGCAAGATTCATAGTTTACTCTGTTTCTTCTGTGAGTTGGTTGTCTTTTAGTGTTGTTTCTAATGCTGCTCAGAAATATTTCTTGTCCGCATCCGTAATCCTCTTACGGAGACGGCTTTTTCAGTGTCTGTTAAGGGTCAGTCAGATAAATATATTTTTATCCATGCTTCTGTGTTGTCAGTGTTGTAACTTTGTGTAAGTTTGTCTAGTTTTTTTTTTCTGCAGATGTAGTTTCTTTTCATTATCTGTTATGTCGTTGTCTAATATCGATTGTTTGTTGTAC
This sequence comes from Chiloscyllium plagiosum, assembly GCF_037043375.1. Taxonomy (NCBI): domain Eukaryota; kingdom Metazoa; phylum Chordata; class Chondrichthyes; order Orectolobiformes; family Hemiscylliidae; genus Chiloscyllium; species Chiloscyllium plagiosum. Next base: position 30,384,693 of record NW_028270183.1, on the reverse strand, counting down.
TGTGTCTGTCCATTCATGGCCTTTTGCATGATAAAGTACAGATTTTTGATGCAGCATTTCCTGGTAGTATTTACGGAGTCTATTTTGAACATCATTAATAATTTCTCTAAGCATTCTGCAGCCATTTTGCTCTGCCATTCTTTTCGTTAGTGGGGTGTATTGATGACTTTTGTATTTAAGGCATTTAGGTAGTACCTGTTTTCTTCGTCATTTGGGCAGGAAGTACAACTGTTCGCGGGTGGCACTGTAGGATGGCATTCCTTTCCCAATTTTGGGCCACTTCACGAAAGAGGAGCAAAACAACAACAAACTGCCAATCCTAGATGACACAGTCGAGCGAACAGCCAATGGGGAACTTCAAACGAGCGTCTACAGGAAAAAAAAACACATACGAACCAAATACGAACTGCAGAAGCAATCATCCCAACATCCACAAGCAAAGCTCCATCAGACCGTTATTTCAACAAGCAAACACACACTGCAGCACAGAGGAACTACGCAGAGCAGAGGAAAATCACATATATCATCTATTCAAAAGAAATGGTTACCCAATGAACACAGTCCGCTGATTTCTTAGCAACTAACCCAAACAAGCAAACAAAACACATCCAAGACCCTTGGTCACTCTTCTCTACGTCAAAGACATCTCAGAAATGACTGCCAGAAAACTCAGACCCCTTGGCATCATGGTAGTCCACAAATCCATAAACATAATAAAACAGCAGCTAATGAACTTGAAACAACTATACAGACAACAAACACAATTAATTTCATTTACAAAATACCTGTAACAAACACTACATCGGACAAATAGGCAGCCACAAGGATACAAGAACATCAACTAGCCACAAAACGGTATGACCCTCTCTCACTAGTATCCTTACATTCAGATAAGGAAGGACACCACTTCGACTGGGACAGCACATCCATCCTAGGACAAGCCAACAGGGACATGCACGAGAATTACTGGAAGCATGGCATTCCAACCAGAACTCTATCAACAAACATGTCGAGTTAGACCCCATCTACCACCGCTGAGAAAAAGAGCAGGAAATGACATCACAGGAAATGACATCACCATAGGAAATAACATCACCAACACAAAGAACTGAACCAGATAAATAGAAAGCAAGAATCATCAGCAGTGCTTCATCCGGAGGCCCACTGAAGATGCTAACTAGTAGGGTGACAAAACGTCTGGAAATGAACTTACCAGCTCAGCGAGCAAACCTGCATCCATGTTCCACCCCCTGGTGAAAATGTTGCCCATTAGGTACTTTTTCAGTTTTTACCCTCTCAACATACACCTATACCCACTGACATCACCAGCTGAGGAAAATACCTTGACTGTTCGCCATCTCGATGCCCCTCATGTTTTTATAAACCTCGATGAGGTCATCCAGAAAATAATTGCAGGTGGATGTCATTGCTCTAAACTGTTGCTGAAGAAATGTGTAACTGGGAGAAGAAACGTAGCTGTGTTAGCATTAAAGCAATTGTCTCCCCCCAACCACCAAAACCCCACCCCATCCCACAGAGGAAATTGAAAATTGCAATTCAACGATCCAAACACAGAAGGTCTGTTTGAGGATTCTCCCAATTTGTGCTTCTTCCGCAGAGGCCGCATTCAGGCGTTTACCATAGACCCTCCTCAATGGGCCCATCTGATTGATTCACCCCGAGGCCGAATAAATTCCAAACGTGTTAAGACCCGAATTTACTTCCTCGATCCTGCGTGTGTTTCAGGAAATGCGATGAATTTAACCATGGAATGAAATGGTCTGGGGCAGCCATTTCAGTTCATTGTACCGAGGATCGAATGGTGAATGTTCCCTGTTATTTCTCCCTGTCTCCATCTTTGACCCTGAACGATGGAAGCATAGAGAGAGAGAGAGAGAGAACATAAAAGTGAAATAGAGAGAGAGAGAGATGCAAGTGAGAGAAAAAAGAGTGATGATGGAGGGATACTCTGCTGATACTGCAGAGTCAACATAGGTGTTCTCAATGATTGGAAGACACTAGGATGCTTAGAGGAACAGAGCGATCTTGGGGTGTTTGTCCAAATTTCTCTGAAGGTGACAGGTAGGGCTGATTAATAGGCTAGCTCAGAGATCAGTGCTGGCACCACATTTATGTACAGCATACATCAGTGACTTGGGCAAAAGAAGTGAAAGACCTCCAGTCAAGTTTGTGGATGGCACAAAAATACGTTGGAAGGGCAGTGATGAGGATGCTGCGGGGTAATAAACAGTTTAAACGAGAGGGCCAGAACTTGTCAATTAGAATATAATTTGGGAAAGTGTAAGGTTGTGCAATTTAGCAGGAAAAACAGCGGAAATCAATAGAATGCCTTGAAGAGACATGCTGATGATATCAACTAAGTATCCTAGAATTGGGCCTGAGGGTATACAGGTCTCAGATTCCATCTAACCCCAGTCATCTGAAGCATGACACACTGATGAAATCTATTTGTCACTGATAAGCCAAATACTGGCCAAGACATTTCTTGTGCCTGTGGAAGTAATGTTTGAATGTAACAGACTGATGTAATTTCAATTCTGTTGGATTCTTCAATACCACATTTAACATGCATAGTTGTTATGCACCCCGTGGGATCACATAACCATTGATGCATCAGGTCTACATATCTATCTGAAGGCAACATGCATATCATGGCTATCAATGCAGGCCCTTTGTCAGGAAAATCAACGGAACATCAACGGATTCGGGGATTCACCATGATCATTTCCTGTGAACAAAGCAGAGAGAGCTAATTGCTTTCTGCTTAAATATAACTTATTTCAAGCTAATATAAATTCTTAGCCACTAACTTGCAAATACAAGCAAGTTTGAAGATGACAGTCCTGTACTGAGGCAATGAACAAACTGTTTTTCTCTTCCCATGAAACAATAGGACTATAAGGATACTGTTCTGATTTTGTTTTAAAGAATGTTTAATGTTGAATGTAATAGTTTAATGTTCCTGACAGCATGGCTACCAAGCTCTCCTGAAAAAAAAAAATCACATACAAATTCACTAAAAAACTGGTTTCGATGATAACAAGCCTTCCCTGTATCCTGGGAATAGTTCAGCCGTTTCCCCTTTCCAAAACAGCAGGGAGGGAGAGAGAAATCTGGGAGGCATCAGCATTCCGCATTTGGTACAAACATCAGCTTGTGGCTAAAACGGCCAAATACAAAGTCTCAATTTTGAGATGACAAGTCTGCATTTCTTAAACTGACTTTTTTCCATTGTTCCAAGTTCAGGAAAACAGGAAATAGAAAGAATGAGAAGAAAAGACACTGAAACAGTTAAACAACACTTTTTTAAAATATAAAAGCAATGATTTTTGACAATTAATAAGAGACACTTAGATAGGGAATGAGTAGTCAATGATACTTTTACTGAATTATAACTTTTCAAAATAAGTATTGTTATGAAGGAGTAGGCGTCTACTGTACCTTTAAGAGTGACAGAAAGCTGGCAAGGACTTAACAAGCACAAAGTGTGTTGAAAAGTGTAAAAATGTAACATTTGGCTGTGAAACAAATAGCTGATCTGAGTTGCTATGGTACACAACAAATTCGAATTTGGCCAATCAGTTTAAATTATACCCCAAGATATCAAAATCAAATCGAATTTGAATTTTACTGTTATGACGACATTAAACCAATGAGACAGTCTGATGTTTTGTGGTAGAAAAATCATACAGTTTTAACAGTTCACCAGAGCAACAAAGAGCACCATACTGTCTGCAGACGCTCTCTCTGAAAGGTGCCTTTTCATGTGAAATCTGTGCAACAGAAGACCGAAGAAAAGACGACCCAGGAAAACCTACTGAGGAAAATACAACGGGAAGACCGACTGCTGGCTGGTTTTTTAAAACTTAATCGGGGTTTTATCAGATGAGTATATTGTTGTCGCGTTGGAGGGACATAAATCAATCAGACAAAGGAGATTTAATATTCTCTTTTTTCTTGAAGTTAAGAAATAACTTGTAAATATTTTTCTTTTAGAAGTGGTATTTGAGGTAGTTGTTTGTCACTCATACTTTTACAGACTACGAGGTAAGGTGATCTGTTCTGTGGTTCTGGACTAAATTAGCAGAGGATTTACCTGGAGTTGTAACAGTATATAGTTTTATTTTCAGCTCAGATGACCAGTGATTGCAAGATGAGAGTTCAGAAATGGTTACTTATCACCAGCAAAGGGGAGAATTAACATGCCAAAATTTTCTATGGATGCACAAAAAGTTCCAGAAGACTAGATCTATTCATTATTTCCTTGTGTGATGTGGACATCACCAGCTAAGGCAGCATTTAATGGCTATTCCAAGATTTATTTTAATTCATTTGTGTATCATTGTCATCATTGGTTGGCTCAGCATTTATCATTCGTCTAGTTGCCATTCGAGAAGTTGGTGGTAAACTCCTTTCCTGAACGGCTGCAGTCCATATGCTGTAGTATATCTGCAGAAAATTCCAGGATTTTGACCAAGCAACACTGAAGGAATGGCGATATATTTTTAAGTCAAAATGGTGAGTCACATGAAGGGAAAATAACAGGTGGTAGCATTCCCATGTATCTCCTTCCCCTGTCCTTCTGGATGGAAGTGGTCAAGGGGTATGCTGTCTGTGGATCTTTGGTGATATTTTGCTGTATATCTTGTAGATAGGACAGACTGCTGCTACTAAGTGTCAGTGGTTGAGGGGGTGGACGCTTCTGGACTGAGCTGCTGATCAAGCAGGTTGTTTTGTCCTCAGAAGCATAAGTTTCATGATTAATGGATTACAACTCATGTCATAAAGACAGAAACCCCAGACATCTATTGAATAGTTTGTGGGAAGATGCTGCAAGAAGGGGCTGGGGTGTGACCTACCCCAAGAGGAACTGTCAGAGGGGCACCTGGATTTAGTAACTGCCTCTCTCCACAGCTAAACCCACATAGATGTAAGTTGCAGAATGACTAGTTTTAGGTACAGGCCCATGCTATTGTACAGTCAGTGATGCACACACAGCAGCAAAACCTGTGATGGATGCCATTTGTCGCTACTACTCAAAGCTGTGCAGAATTTCTTGAAATCTCTAAATCATGTGGCAGCACATAGGACATTGGTCACTTGTGGCTTCAACGGCCGAGTTAGACCCGAGAACAAAGCACAAGTAATACATATAATGGTAGAACACCACAAGAGGCAAATAAGTTGTTTAGGAGTTGCACAAATAAAGTCACATCAATGACGTTCAGAGCTGATCAAATCTCTGGCAGTGACCAAGCTTTCAAAATGAAAATCCCCACGGAACTGAAAATGTTAACTCTGTTTCCCTCTCAGCAGATACTGCCTGGGTTTTCTCTCGCAATCACTGCATTTCCATGGCGTTAGCACCACACACCATATTAACAGTGATACAAAGCTTTTGCAACCATAACATCACATGTCCTGTCAAGTGATGACAAAATCTGAAATCAGGAGAAAAGCTGGTGCCAATGTATTATCATTCAACATAACCAAACCACAAGAAATAGGAACAGGTCGAGGCCATTCAGCCCCTCCAGCCTGCTCTTCCATTCAATCAGGTAGGTTAGCATGGAGATTTGCCCCCTTCCATTAAAGCAGACTTCACACTGGTAAAAAGGGAGCATGGAGAATAGCTAAGTGACAGTGTAAATAGAAAGATTGATTGGAAAGGATCTGAATGTGAAGATAACACATCCATTAAAAAAGAAAGACAAGACAGAGTCAGAGTATGTAGTAACTCTGAAGAACTAAATTGCATTTATTTCAATGTAAGGGCTCTTACCGATAAGGCTAATGAACTCAGGATATGTTCAAGGACATGGGACTTGGACATCATAACTGTCACGGAAACCTGGCTGAGAGATGAACAAGACTGGCAAGTCAATGTTCTGGATTTTAGATGTTAGAGGAAAGGAAACAAGAAAGGAGGGCTGGGTCGTGGAGTGGCATTTTTGAGCAAGGAATACCTTACCTCTGTAACTGGAGAACATATTTCTGAAAATTCGCCCAGAGACAATATATGTGTAGAAATTAGAAATAAAAAAAGTAAAGATCACCTTGATGGGGTAGTATTATAGGCTCCCAATAGTCAGAGAGAGATTGGAAAACAAATATGTCGGGGGATCTCAGATATGTAAGGGGATCTCAGAGAGTAAAGGGGACTCAGATATGTAGGAGGATCTCAGATATGTAGGGAGACATTTGATATGTGTAAGCGTAATAAAGCTGCAATAATGTGAGATTGAAATTTTCCAAACATTGACTGGGAGTACCATAGTGTTAAAGGTTTGGATGTGAAAAATGCGTTCAAGACTATTTTCTCCATCAATATGTGAATGATCGTACTAGAGAAGCAGCCAAACTAGACCATAATTCAAGCAATAAGTCAGGGCAGGTGACTGAAGTCAGAGTGAGGGAACGTTATGGGTCTAGTGATCATAATTCTGTTATGTTCAAAATAGTTATGGAAAAGGATAAGCCTTCCATAAAAGTTACAGTTTTTAATTGGAGTAAGACAAATTTTAATCGTGAGACACTAACTATCATAATCTGATTGGAGTAAACTCTTTGTGGAGAAAAGGACGTGTGCGAAGTGGGAGGCTTTCAAGAATGTGAGACGAGAGTTCAGAAGTATTATGTTCGTGTTCGAGTGAAGGTGAAGGCAGTTAAGATGGAGGAACAATGGAGAAATAAAGATATTGAGGTTCCAGTCAAGAACAAAAGAAAATCATATTAGAAACAGACAAATTTGTTTAATTACAAAGGGATCTTGATCAAATAGGTCAATGGACTGAAAGTGGCAGATGGAGTTCAGTCTGGATCAATGTGAAGTATTATATTTTGGTACAATAAACAAAGATAGGGTTTATACAATAATCATCAGGCCATGGGTAGTGTTGTAGAACAGAGATACCTAGGGTTTCAGGTACACAGTTCTTTGAAGTTTACATCACATATAGACATTGGTTAAAAAAGGCATTTAGCATGCTTGTATTTATTTAGGTCTTTGAGCATAGAAGTTGGGAAGTCATGTTGAGATTGAACAGGACATTGATGAGACTTCTTCCAGAATATCGTTTACAGTTAAGGTCAACCAATTATAGGAAGGATATTATTAAGCTGGAGAGGGTTCAGAAGGTATTTACCAAGCTGTTGCCAGGCATGCAGGTTTGAGATACAAAGAAAAACTGGATAGGCTGGGACATTTTTCCCTTGGAGCATAAAAGGTTGAGAGGCGTATAGTTAGAGTTAATGGTCGTGTTCTTTTCCTTAGAATTGGGGATTTCAAGACTAAGCGGCACATTTTAAGGTGAGAGAAGAGAGAGTTTGGAAAGATGAAGTGGCAATTTTATTTACACAGTAGATGATTTGTGTGTGGAAAGAACTTCTTGAGGAAGTTGTGAATGTGAGTACAATTACAACGCTGAAGAGACATTTGGGTTGCTGCAGGAATTGGAAAGCTTTGAGAAATGCGGGCCAGGACCAGGCAGATGGGATTAGTTTGGTTTGAGATTATGTTTGGCATGGACTGGCGTCCTGTATCTTCTCACTGAACCTGGGCTGGAACAGAATTTCTGGAAAACCAATTAATGGGTCACTTGGCACTAGGTCTGTTTGATGAAAGAAAGTATTTTGAAACTGAGAGTAACTGTCTATACTCGAGTTAATGATGGGAAACCAGACAGAATTCATTCAGAATCTGACAGTGACCATGCATCCTGGAAACATTGACGGGACATGACAGAGTACCTCACTTTTTAAAATATTTTAAAATCACCATTTTCTTTCATTTTGATTGATTTCCAACGACAGTTCGTGAGGATTCTGTCATTTCCACCTCCATCTTTTTTGTTTTGTCATTTACCATCCCACCCCCCCACCCCCCACCCCCATCTTCCCCAACACTGGATGTTGCAATATTTTGGCTGTTATTGTTGTGGAAGATAAAAACTATCTAATGTGTAGGTAAATAAAGATAATGATTACATAAGGGACGAAATAGTTTATGGATTAACATGTATTATTACAAACAATAAAGGTATTTAGCTCAAAGGACAACGCAGCAACCATTTTCAAGCAGGCAACTTGATGGTCAATCATTTTGTTGTCAGAATCCAAGAGCCTTTGCGAGTATAGGCCTTTTTGTCTCGAATCCTGGGAATAAACAGTTTATGTGACCCGAACAAGCTCTGACGGATACTATCCTCACTGTGTAAGTGTAAAACCGTAGCCCCATCCATTCTCGATCAGCAGGGAATTTTATCATAACTGCACATGTAAGTAAAGTGAGTAAGTCATATGTAGACTTTCCCATGAGCTTTGTTGCAAAAGACTGCAATTTGAATAACGCTTTGGAGATTGTTTCCTTATGTTTTTAGGACCTCTTCCCATGCATGATTAAATAAAGACTGGCTTTGGACAATTCAAATGCTTGTTTGACCTGTGTTTCGGGTTGGTAAAAAGTTTGGCATTGTCACCCTGTCACCTCAGTCTCTCCTGCCCGGCAACCTATCATAAAACTTTGCTTCTGCTCTTCCTTTCACCGTCCCTCTGTAATACAAGGAGCAATGCAGGAAGCTCCTTCTCTCACACAGTCAGTACATTCTCATTCAGAGAATGCAAAGACACAGAAGGGTCATCACTCCCACAGGCTTAGGTACAAAGTTAAAAATCACACAACACCAGGTTATAGTCCAACAGGTTTAACTAGAATTAAATCAATTAAACCTGTTGCACTATAACCTGGTGTTGTGTGATTTTTAACTTTGTACACCCCAGTACAACACCGGCATCTCCAAATCAGGCTTAGGTACAGACAGTGATCATCCCATTCCATTTCTCTCCAGACATTTCTGTCAACAAATCCCAGTCTGCAAATCACATCTACCATAAGAACGAAAACGACTTAATTTCTCAAAAGTAACGCACAGCAACAAAGTGAATAATACATTGCAGTAATATGTAATTTGAAAAGCTGCACTATCCAGATTTTGTCAACATTACACAAAAACACAGACCGCTGGAAATACTGCTATTTACTCTGATGAAAGTTCATTGCCCAGAAACATTCACTCTGTCTTTCCTTCACAGATGTGTGACCGACTCAGTATTTGCACCGCTCTGTTTCACATCATGCAGGTTTGCTCCATGTTCTGAAGGCATACAGGTTAGTTAACTGAAACAGATATTCTCAGAGTTCAGGTTAGTTATTGGTGAAAAACCACATGGAAACCTTTACGTTAAGTTATCAAAGATACAATTACAAACTCATATGGGGATAAACATTAAATATATGAGTGTAAACCATCTGAGAGTCAAAGAATAAAAGAGTCGAGAGTGCGGTGCTGGAGAAAGCACAGCAGGTCAGGCAGCATCTGAGGAACTGGAGAATTGACGTTTCAGGCAGAAGCCTTTCATCATCCATTCCTGATAAAGGGCTTTTGCCTTAAACTTCGATTCTTCTGCTCCTCGGATGCTGCCAGAATTGTTGTGCCTTTCTAGCACCACACTCTCGACTCCGATCTCCAGCATCTGCAGCCTTCACTTCCTCCCAAAGATTAACAGAGACCTGAGTATAGAATCTCATTCTCATGTACAATATCATTCACTGGGAAATAATCTCTACAAATCAAACTGACAAGCTGTAACATTCACAGACTGAATGAATCCAGCTGTCAGCTCTAAGAACTTTAACATATGGATCAGGCCTTTCCTTTTCCTGCTCCTTGGATGCTGCCTGACCTGCTGTGCTTTTCCAGCACCACTCTGATCGAAACTCTGGTTTCCAGCATCTGCAGTCCCCAAGCTTGACGAGATTCTGTCTCAGCACTGCCCTGATGTATTTACTAATCAAAAACACCTCTCCCCATTCTTTCTTGTGCCACCTTCTATCTTAACTATAAACAGATAATTGAGCTTGATTTTAGAGTTCTATATCAAACTAGTTCTGATGAAGGATCACTGGACTTGAAACATTACCTCTGTTTTCCCTCCATGGACATTGCCAGACCTGTTGAATTTCTCCAGCAATTTTGGTTGTGCTCTACCCAGCTTAAGCAGCAAGTCATAGTTCACGTTATTTCTTCAGCCCTTTTCTCTTGCTACAACAGCATTGTTCGGATATATCTACTACTGGCCCATTTAATTGTTTTCAATAATAACACTGCACTGCCTGAAGCCATCTCCAGATGTCATCTCCCTGCTCATTTCTTAAGAATACGCTTGGATAAAAATGAGCAGCTGTCGGGAAGCAGGATGCGAGGAAGTGAATTCGAGGTAACTGTGGGAGGGGGTGAATTTGTAATGGATATTGGTGTGCTCCTTTCCCCAGAACTAGAATCACAGAAATCAGAAATGGGAAAAGTCAGAAACGGATGAGGTGGCCATGAAAGAAGTAGAGAAATTGGAAGTAAATTGACTTTCTTTTCTCGTTCTGGCAAGAGCAAGAAAAGCACAAATTGATTCACTGATATATTGAACAAAGAGCTGTGGGTGGAGCTTGAACTAGTACTGGAAAAACCAATATTCCACAGATTCCAAAAAGAGACAGATGCAGCTGGGACTGTGCAGGTAGACAGAACCATCCCTTTAACATGGAGAAAGTGAGCCAAGTAAAAGAAAAATAATTACAGATTAGCTCGACGTGGCAAAAGTGGATGGTGATGGAGGGGGACTGTTCAGGGCTCTTATTGAGGAACAAGCGGAAAAAAATTCAGACCATCTGATGGCAGACAGATGCCCAGAGGGATTGTTCATCTATTATAAAAATGAGGCAGCTAGAGATAATAAAAAGAATTGGAAATAGTACATTTAACTTAAAGCTTAAGAGGATTTGTGATTTCCACTAAAACCTCAAGCTTTTTCTTCCTGCCATGATCATTTCTGTGTCACCTTATTGTAAAATAGTTAAGCTCAGCATAGACTCAGATGAGCTGGAAGGTTCATTTCCTCACCCTACTAGGTAACATGATTAGTGAACCTCTGGTGAAGTGCAAGTGTTATTTCCTGCTTTCTATTTATGTGTTTAGATTAGTCACGGAGTCATAGAGGTGTACAGCACAGAAACAGTCCCTTTGGTCCAACCCGTCCATGCTGATCAGATATCCCAAACCAATCTTGTCCCACCTGCCAGCACCCGGCCCATATCCCTCCAAACACTTCCTGTTCATATACCCATCCGATGCTTCTTAAATGTTGCAATTGTACTACCCTTCACCACTTCCTCTGGTAGCTCAATCCATACACGCACAACCATCTGTGTTAAAATGTTTCCCCTTAGGTCTCTTTGATATCTTTCTCATCTCACCCTAAACATTTGCCCGCTAGTTCTGGGCTTCCTCACCCCAGGGAAGAGATTGGTCTATTTACCCTATCCATGCCCCTCATGATTTTATAAATCACGAACACTCCTGGATAAACAGCCCCAGCTATTCAACCTCTTCCTATAGCTCAAATCCTGCTACCCTGGCAACATCCTTTTAATTTTTTGTGAACCTTTTCAAGTTTCACAATATTCCAAAATTGGCCGAACCAATGACCTTTCATCTCCTGTACTCAATTCTGACCAATAAAGAAAAGCTTGCCAAACGCCTTCTTCACTATCAAATCTACCTGCGACTCCACTATCAAGGAGCTATGAAGCTGCACTCCAAGGTCACTTTGTTTAACATTCCCAAATATAAGTCCTGCTAAGATTTGCTTTCTCAAAGGGCAGCACCTCGCATTTATATAAATTAAACTCCATCTGCCACTCCTCAGCCCATTGGCCCATATGACCAAAATCCCATTGGAATCTGAAGTAACCTTCTTTGCTGTCCACTACACCTCCAATTTTGGTGTCATCTGCAAATGTACAAACTATTTCTCTTATATAACAGTACAGCACAGAACAGGCCCTTCAGCCCACGATGTTGTGCCAACCACTGATCCTCATGTATGCACCCTCAAAATTTCTGTGACCATATGCAAATCCAGTAGTCTCTTAAATGTCCCCTATGACATTGCTTCCACAACTGCTGCTGGCAACGCATTCAATGCTCTCACCTCTGTATAAAGAATCCACCTCTGACATCCCCTCTATACTTTCCTCCAACCAGCTTAAAACTATGACCCCTCGTGTTAGTCATTTCTGCCCTGGGAAATAGTCTCTGGCTATCGACTATGCCTCTCATTATCTTGTATGCTTCAATTAGGTCCCCTCTCCTCCTCCTTTTCTCCAATGGAAAATTGCCCGAGCTCAGTCAACCTCTCTTCATACGATAAGCCCTCCAGTCCAGGCAGTATCCTGGTAAACCTCCTCTGAACCCTCTCCAAAGCATCCACATCTTTCCTACAATAGGGCGACCAGAACTGGACGCAGTATTGCAAGTGCGGTCTAACCAAAGTTTTATAGAGCTGCAACAAGATCTCACGACTCTTAAACCCAATCTCCCTGTTAATGAAAGCCAAAACACCCCTATGGTATCTTAACAATCCTGTCGACTTGGATGGCCATTTTAAGGGATCTATGTATCTGCACACCAAGATCCCTCTGTTCCTCCACACTGCCAAGAATCCTATCCGTAATCCTGTACTCAGCTTTCAAATTCGACCTTCCAAAATGCATCACCTCGCATTTATCCAGGTTGAACTCCATCTGCCACCTCTCAGCCCATCTCTGCATCCTGTCAATGTCCCACTGCAGCCTACAACAGCCCTCTATACTGTCAAGGACATCTACAACCTTTGTGTCGTCTGCAAACTTGCTGACCCATCCTTCAATCCCCTCATCCAAGTCATTAATAAAAATTACATACAGTAGAGGCCCAAGGACAGAGCCATGTGGAACACCACTCACCACAGAACATACAACAATACAACACAGAACAGGCCCTTCGGCCCACGATGTTGTGCTGAACATTTGTCCTAGCTTAAGTACCTATCCATGTACCGATCCAATTGCCGCTTAAAGGTCACCAATGATTCTGACTCTGCCACTCCCACAGGCAGCGCATTCCATGCCACCACCACTCTCTGGGTAAAGAACCTCCCCCTGACATTCCACCCTTCACCTGAAATTTATGTCCCCTTGTAACACTGTTGTATCCGGGGTAAAAGTCTCTGACTGTCTACTGTATCAATTCCCCGATCATCTTATAAACCTCTATCAAGTCACCCCTCATCCTTCGCTGTTCCAATGAGAAAAGGCCTAGCACTCTCAACCTATCCTCATATGACCTATTCTCCATTCCAGGCAACATCCTGGTAAATCTCCGCTGCACCCTCTCCAAACCTTCCACATCGTTCCTAAAGTGAGGCGACCAGAACTGCACACAGTACTCCAAATGTGGCCATACCAAGGTCCGATAGAGCTGCAACATCACCTCACGACTCTTGAATTCAATCCCTCTGCTAATGAACGCTAAAACACCAAAGGCCTTCTTACAAGCTCTATCCAGCTGAGTGGCAACTTTCAAAGATCTATGAACATAGATGTCAAGATCCCTCTGCTCCTCCACCTTACTAAGAACCCTACCATTAACCCTGTATTCCGCATTCTTATTTGTCCTTCCGAAATGGACAACCTCACACTTGTCAGGGTTGAACTCCATCTGCCACTCCTCAACCCAGCTCTGCATCATATCTAAGTCCCTTTGCACCCAACAACAGCTCTTCTCACTATCCACAACTCCACCAATCTTTGTATCGTCTACAAATTTACTGACCCACCCTTCGACTCCCTCTTCTAAGTCATTAATAAAAGTTACAAACAGCAGAGGACCCAGAGCTGATCCCTGCGGAACTCCACTTGTAACTGGGCTCCAGGCTGAATATTTACTATCTACCACCACTCTGACTTCGACCGGTTAGCCAGTTCTCTATCCAACTGGCCAAACTTCCCACTATCCCATGCCTCCTGACTTTCCGCAAAAGCCTACCATGGCGAACCTGATCAAATGCCTTACTAAAATCCATGTACACTACATCCACTGCTCTACCCTCATCTACATGCTTGGTCACCTTCTCAAAGAATTCAAAAAGACTTGTAAGGCAAGACCTATCCCTCACAAATCTGTGCTGGCTGTCCCTAATCAAGCAGTGTCTTTCCAGATACTCATAAATCCTATCCCTCAGTACCCTTTCCATTAATTTGCCTACCACAGAAGTAAGACTAACTGGCCTGTAATTCCCGGGGTTATCCATACTCCCTTTTTTGAACAGAGGCACAACATTCGCCACTTTCCAGTCCCCTGGTACCACCGCCACTGACAGTGAAGACGAAAAGATCATTGCCAACGGCTCTGCAATTTCCTCTCTTGCTTCCCACATAATCCTAGGATATATCCCGTCAGGCCTGGGGGACATGTTTATCCTCAAGTTTTTCAAAATGCCCAACACATCTTCCTTCCTAACAAGTATCTCCTCTAGCTTACCAGTCCGTTTCATACTCTCCTCTTCAACAATACGGTCCCTCTCATTTGTAAATGCTGAAGAAACTTATTCATTCAAGACCTCTTCTATCCCTTCCGACTCAATACACAGTCTCCCATTACTGTCCTTGATCGGACCTACCCTCGTTCTCGTCATTCTCATGTTCCTCACATATGCATAAAAGGCCTTGGGGTTATCCTTGATCCTACCCACCAATGATTTTTCATGCCCTCTTAGCTCTCCTAATCCCTTTCTTCAGGTCCTTCCTGGCTATCCTGTATCCCTCCAATGCTCTGTCTGAACCTTGTTTCCTCAACCTTATGTAAGCCTCCTTCTTCCTCTTTACAAGACATTCAACCTCCCTCATCAACCAAGGTTCCCTCACACGACCATTTCTTTCCTGACTGACAGGTACATACATATCAAGGACATGTCATATCTGTTCCTTGAAAAAGTTCCACATTTCAACAACATCTTTCCCTGACAGCCTGTGCTCCCAATTTATGTTCCTCAGATCCTGCAGCATCGTATTTACCCTTCCCCCAATTGTAAACCCTGCCCTGTTGCACGCACCTATCTCTCTCTGTAACCAAGGTGAAAGTCACAGAATTGTGGTCACCATCACCAAAATGCTCACCCACTAACAAACCCATCACTTGTCCTGGTTCGTTACCAAGTACCAAATCCAATATGGCCTCCCCTCTGGTCGGACAATCTACGTACTGAGTTAGAAAAGCTTCCTGGACACACTGCACGAACACCGCCCCGTCCAATCTACTTGATCTAAAGAGCTTCCAATCAATATTTGGGAAGTTGAAATCGCCCATGACTATTACACTATGGTTTCTGCAACTTTACAAAATCTGTTTCCCAATCTGTTTCTTCACATCTCTGCTGCTATTGGGGGGCTATAGTAAACACCCAACAAGGTGACTGCTCCTTTCCTATTTCTGACTTCAGCCCATACTACTTCCAAAGGCAGATTCTCCTCGAACTGCCTTTCTGCAGCCGTTATATCATTTCTAATTAGCAACGCCACCCCCCTCCTTTTTAACCACCCCCCAATCTGACTGAAAGATCTGTAACCAGGAACCTTCAACAACCATTCCTGTCCTTCTCCTATCCACGTTTCCGTGATGTCCACAACATTGTAGTCCCAAGTACTGATCCATACCTTAAGTTCACCCACCTTATTTCTGATACTCCTTGCTTTGAAGTATACACACTTGAGCCCATCTGTGTCCGCAAGTATTCCCTGTCAGTAACACCTTCTCCACAGCCTCCCTACATTCTTGGACATCCTGAAAAACAGCTAACCTACTTGCTGGACGACAAGTCCGGATCCCATCCCCCTGCCAAATTAGTTTAAACACCCCCCGCCCGCAAAGAGTGCTCGCAAACCTCCCTCCCAGGATATTGGTACCGTTCTGGTTCAAGTGCAACCCGTCCTGCTTGTACATGTCCCACCTTCCCCAGAATGCAGTCCAGTTGTCCAAATACCTGAAGCCCTCCCTCCTACACCATCGTTACAGCCACATGGTCAACTGCACTCTCTCCCTATTCCTTGCCGCACTGTTATGTGTCACCGGCAACAGAGATGACGACTCTGTCCGTCGTAGCTTTTAGCTTTCAGCCTAACTCCCTGAGCTCCTGAATGACCTCCCCACCTCTCTTCCTACCTATGTCGTTGGTGCCAATGTGCACCACGACTTCTGGCTGCACACCCTCCCCCTTAAGGATTCTGAAGACACGATCCAAGACATCTTGGATCTTGGCACCTGGGAGGCAACAAACCATGCGAGAGTATCGCCCATGTCCACAGAACTGCCTGTTTGTCCCTCTAACTATAGAGACTCTTATAACTAGCGCTCTCCACCTCTCCCCCTTTCCCTTCTGGGCCTCAGAGCAGGACCTCGTGCCAGAGAGCTGGTCACTGCAGCTTACCCCTGCTAGGCTGTCCCCCCCCCCCCCCCCGCAACAGTATCCAAAGCTTATTGTTGAGGGGAATGATCACAGGGGATCCCTGCATTGCCTGCTTCCTCCCTTCCCAGCTCTAACTGTTACCCAACTACCTCTGTTCTCTGGTGTAAGTTTGTCCCTGTAGTTTCTATCTATCACCCTCTCAGCCTCTCGAATAATCCTCAGTTCATCCAACTCCAGCTGCAGATCCCTAACGCAGTCTGCGAGGAGCTGGAGCTGGCTGCACTTCCTGCAGGTGAAGTCAGCAGGAGCATTGGTGGTCACCCCTACCTCAAACATCCTGCAGGAGGAACATTCCACTGCCTGCACTGCTATAACTCTACACTTAGTCTCCAAAACAAGAACACTAAGTAGCTTACCTGTTCAGCCGACTGAGTGCTTCTTTTTAAGTTACAGGAGGAGGGAGGGTGGGAGACACTACACGTGTAGTGTCTCGTGTTCCTTCTCCACTCAAACTTCTTACCTTCCCAGAAGCCTCTGTTGACGACTTCTGGGTACCCGCTCCTAGTTGAAAAAAAAACACAGACTGCGAAAAGAAAAACGTGAATTTAAACTGGTCTCCGCTTACCTTCCGGCCCCCCTCTCTGTGCGCCCGCTGTAGCACTTCCAGGCAGAATATTTTCCTTCTACTCCCACTCGCTGTCTTCTGTTGGCCAGCCAATTCTGTATCCACACAGCTACGTTTCCCTGTATCCCATTCCCCCGGACCTTCTGAATTAGCCTACCATGGGGAACAATATCAAATGCCTTGCTGAAGTCCATATGCACTACATACACAGCTTGATCCTCATCAAAGTTTCTAGTCACATCCTCAAAGAACTCGATAAGGTTTTGAGGCATGACCTGCCCCTCACAAAGCCATGTTGACTGCATTTAATCAAGCCATGCTCTTCCAGATGGTCATAAATCTGATTCCTCAGAATCCTTTCTAACACCTTGCGGACGACAGATGTGAGACTTACTGGTCTGCAATTGCCGGGGATTTCCCTATTTCTTTTCTTGAAGAGAGGGATTACATTTGCCTCTCTCCAGTCCTCAGGTACGACTCCAGTGGAGAGCGAGGATGCAAAGACCTTTGCAAGTGGCGAAGCAATTGCATTTCTCATTTCCCAAAGCAGCCGAGGGCAAATCTGGTCCGGGCCTGGCGACTTGTCAATCTTAATGTTTGACAAAATCTTCAGCACATCAGCGTCCTCTATCTCTATCCATTCCAGCATGCACACCTGCTCTTCAAAGGTTTCATTCACTACAAAGTTCGTTTCTTTAGAAAAGACAGAAGCAAAAAACTCGTTTAGGGATTCCCCTATCTCCTCAGACTCCACACACAAATTCCCTGTGCTATCCCTAATCGGCCCTACTCTTTCTTTGACCATTCTCTTATTCCTCACATAAGGGTAAAATGTCTTTGTGTTCTCCCTAATCCTTTCTGCCAAGCCTTTCTCGTACCCCCTCCTGGCTCTCCTCAGACCATTTTTGAGCTCCTTCCTCGCCTGCTTGTAATCCTTTGGAGCTGAGCTTGACCCTAGTTTCCTCCACCTTACGTAAGCTACCTTTTACCTTTTGACGAGAGGCTCCACAGCTCTCGGCATCCAAGGTTCCTTTATCTTACTACTTCTTGCCTGTCTCAGAGGGACATACTTATTCATCACTTGCAACAACTGTTCCTTAACCAGTCTCCTCATGTCTATAGTGCCGTTACCATGGAACAATTGCTCCCAATTCATGCTTCCTAACTCATGTCTAATTGCATCATAGTTTCCTCTTCACCAATTAATTATCCTCCCATTTTGCCTCATCCTCTCCTTCTCCAAAGCTATGTAGAACGTGAGGCAGTTGTGGTCACTATCATCAAAATGCTCTCACACCACAAGATCTGATACCTGCCCCGGCTCTTTTCCGAGCACCAAGTCGAGAATGGCCTCTCCCGTCGTTGGCCTGTCAACGTACTGAGTTACGAAACCCTCCAGAACACACCTTACAAAAACAGATCCTTCCAAACCATCTGCTTGGAGGAGGTTCCAATCAATATTGGGAAAGTTAAAGTCACCCGTTACAACAACCCTACTACGTCCACACTTTTTCAAAATCCGCTGACCTATGCTTTCTTCCATCTCCCTGCTGCTATTGGGGTGCCTGTAGTAAACCCCTAACGAGACGACTGCTCCCTTGCTGTTCCTAATTTCCACCCATACTGACTCACATCCATTAAATAAGTGATGAAAAGTTGTGGATATAGCACCGATCCTTGTGGTTCTCCACTGTTCACAGGTCTCCAATCTATAAAACTACCCTTCACCATCATCCTCTGTCTTCTACCTTCGAGCCCGTTCTGTCTCCAAATGGCTCGTTCTCCCTGTATTCCATGAGAGATAGCCTTGCTAACCAATCTCCCATGAAGAACGTTGTTGAACGCCTTACACATAATCCACATATATCACATCCACCGGTCTGCCCTTATCAATCCTCTTTGTTACTTCTTCAAAATGCTCAATCAAGTTTGTGAAACATGATTTCCCACGCACAAAGCCATGTTCACTATTCCTAATCAGTCCTTGCCTTTCCAAATACAGGTTCACCCTCGCGAGGTTTGAGAAGATTTGTAGCTTAGGTTGAGGTTATGGATGTAGGTTTGCTCGCTGAGTTAGATGGTTCATTTCCAGACGTTTCGTCACCATACTAGGTAACATCTACAGTGGGCCTCAGGCGAAGCGGTGTACATGATTCCTGCTTTATATTTATATGTTTGAGTTTCTATGGGTGTATATCCTATCCCTCAGGATTCCCTCAACAACTTGCCCACCATTGATGTCAGGCTCACTGGTCTATATTTCCTGGTCTTGTACTTGCCACCCTTCTTAAACAGTGGCATCACGTTAGCCAACCTTCAATCTTCTGGCACTAACCTGTGACTATCGATGACACAAATATCTCAGCAAGGTCACCAACGATCACTTCTTTAGTTTCCCACAGAGTTCTAGGATACACCTGATCAGGTCCTAGGGATTTATCCACCTTTTGTGTTTCAAGATATCCAGCAGTTCCTCCTCTGTAATATGGACATTTATCAAGATGTCGCTATCTATTTCCCTACATTCTATATCTCCGATGTCGTTCTCCACAGTAAGTACTGATGAAAAATGCTTGTTTATTATCTTCCCCATCTCCTGCGGCTCCACAGAAAGGCCGCCTTTATGATCTTTGAGGAGCCCTATTCTCTCCCCAGTTACCCATTTGTCCTTAATCTATGTGTAATAAACCTTTGGATTCTCCTTAATTCTATGTGCCAAAGCTATCTCATGTCCCCTTTTTGGCCTCTGGATTTCCCTCTTAAGTATATTTCAACAGCCTTTATACTCTTTTAAGCATTCACTCGATTTCTCTTGTCTATACTTTAGATATGCTTCCTTCTTTCTCTTAACCAAACCCTCAATTTCTTTAGTCATACAGCATTCCCTATAGTTACCAATCTTTCCTTTCACCCTAACAGGAATATACTGTCTCTGGACTCTCGTTATCTCATTTTCGGAGGCTTCTCATTTTCCAGCTGTCCCTTTACAAAATCAGCTTTCGAAAGTTCTTGTATAATACCGTCAAAATTAGCCTTCCTTCAATTTAGAGCTTCAACTTTTAGATGTGGTCTATCCTCTTCCATCACTATTTTAAAACCAGTCGACTTATGTTCGTTGGCACCAACGTACTGCCTCACTGACACCTCTGTCACATGTCCTGCCTTATTTCCCAAGAATATGTCAAGCGTTGCACATTCTCTAGTAAGTACATCCACATATTGAATCAGAAAATTTTCTTGTACACACTTAATAAATTCCTCACCATCTAAACCCTTAACGCAAAGGCAGTCCCAGTCTATGTTTGGAAAGTTAAAATCCCCGACCAAAACCACCCTATTATTCTTACAGATAAAGAGATCTCCTTACAAATTTGTTTCTCGTTTTCCATCTGATTATTATGGGATCTATAATGCAATCCCAATAAGGCGATCATCCATTTCTTATTTGTTCGTTCAACACAAACAACTTCCCTGGATGTATGCCCAGGAATATCCTCCCTCAGCACAGCTGTAATGCAACCCCTTATTAAAAACTCCACCACCCGCTCCTCTCCTGCCTCCCTTTCTGCCTTTTCTGTAGCATTTGTATTTTGGAGCATTAAGCTGCCAGTCCTGTTCATTCCTGAGCTATATTTCTGCAATAGCTATGATATACCTGTCACATATTCCAAGCCATGCCCTGAGTTCATCTGTCTTCCATGTTAAGCCACTTGCATTAAAGAAAATTCATCAGTCCTCCCTACTTCTTTGCTTTGTCCCTGCCTTCCCTGACTGTTTGACTCGCTTCTTTTCTCTGCTGTACCATTCTCAGATTGATCACTTTTCTACCTATCTCCCTGGGCTCCAGCCCCTTGAGTTGCAGATGTCATTTCCTGTTTGTTTTCTCAGAGGGTGGTAGATGGGATCTAAGTTAACGTGTTAATAGAGTTCCATTTGGAATGCCATGCTTCTAGGAATTCTTGTGCATATCTCTGGTTAGCTTATTCGAGGATGAATGTGTTATCCCAGTCAAACTAGTGTCCTTCCTCATTTGTATGTAAGGATACTAGTGAAAGTCGGTCATGTCATTTTGTGGCTAGTTGATGTTCATGTAACCTAGTGGCTAATTTTCTACCTGTTTGTCCAATGTAGGTTTTGGTACAGTTCTTGCAAGGTATTTTGTAAAGGACGTTCGTTTTGCTTGTTGTCTTTAGAGGGCCTTTCAAGTACATTAGTTGCTGTTTTAGTATGTTTTCTGGTTTGTGGGCCACCATGATACCAAAAGGTCTGCGTAATCATTTCTGAGATGTCTTGGATGTAGGGCACAGTGGCAATAGTTTCTGGGTGCGTTTTGTCTGTTTGTTTGGGTTCGTTGCTGAGAAATCAGCGGAGTATGTTCATTGGGTACCCGTTCTTTTTGAATATGCTGTATAGCTGATTCTCCTCTGCTCTTTGTAGTTCCTCTGTGCTGCAGTGTGTGGTGGTTCGTTGAGATTATGTTCTAATGTAACTTTGTTTGTGGGAGTTGGGATGATTGCTTCTACAGTTCAGTTCTTGGTCCATGTGTGTTGTTTTCCAGTAGAAAACGACACACTGCAGCACAGAGGAAGGACGAAGGGCAGAGGAGAATCAGCTATACAGCATTATCTGATGCATCAGTATTAAAAATGAATGGGTACTCAATGAACGCAGTCCACCTATTTCTCAGCAACAAACCCAAGCAGGTAGACAAAACGACCCCAGGAACCCTAGCAACTCTCCCGACATCAAGTACATCTCGGAAAAGACTGACAGACTATTCACGCCTCTTGGCATTATGGTAGCCCACATCTACCACCCTCTGAGAAAAAGAATAAGAAATGACATCATCAACACAGGAAATGAAACCACCAAACGAAGGAAACCTAAGCAGAGAAATAGAAACAGGGACATAACGCCATCACTTCACCGGAGGCTCAATAATAACGTTGCCTAGTATGGTGACGGAACGTCTGAAAACGAACCTTCCAGCTCAGCGAGCAAATTTGCATCCTGAACCTCGAACTGGGCTACAAATTTCAGTACAGTCCCTTTTATCACATTGCACATGTTACATTCTCAAAGGAATTCAATTGAATCGCAAACAGTGACGACTCTCCCAGATTAACTTGAATTGATAAAAGTGTCCTGCTCTATCTGTTTGAATAATGTCTTCCAACAGTTTCACTGTGACATGTTAAGTTAAATGACCTCTGCTTCCTGCTTTCTCTCTTCCTTTTGAAATGCAGGTCTTCCACCTGTTATCTTCCAATACACTGGGGCTGAAACAAGGTGTACCCGGAGCGCAACAGTTTCAAGAAACAGTTGTTAAAGCCCTTTCACTGGCTGGGTAATGAGTTCCCCTTCCTCCATGAGAGAGAATGATTTCTTTCTGAGCTGATAGATTCAGAATGGTGTATGACTGAGGAAGTGGAAGTGACTCTATTGTTTTGCATACATCTTGCTTTTGAAACCAAGGTGATGGTGGAGAATGGTGACTATATACTTTTTACTGTACTCATGTTTTCCTGTACTTGAGTACATGTGACAATAAAAACTAATTCTAGTTGTCATGCGAAAATCAAGCCTCCAGTGAGTCAATTCGGTGACCTAATTTATTACATTATTTACAGTTTTTTAACAAATATACTCAGGTATGATTTGTTTTGTATACATCAGAAAGCAATAATTAGCAATGGCATCAATAAACTCAGTCAGACAACATTTACAACTGGAAAGTGAGGTTTTGAATAACTGTCAGCGTGCCTATCTCCACAGGAAAGGAGATGGGAACTCTTCCCAAATGATTGGCCTTTGCGTGCTCTTGACCCATCCCTCGCTCCCTCTCTCCTTCACATCAGTACTTTTGATATCATACCCTCACACTGACAATGATCAAACATTGTCACTTTAAATCTGAAACAGCACATTCTAAAATTTACTGTGCTCTCCTGATACTTCTGTTATCCCAGAGTTACAACAAGGATATCAATATTCTTCGAATACAATTAAAGTTTCAGTGCTGGTTCCAGAACACAGTCGCGTTGCAATTACAGGAACCATTTTGCTGCGCTGTTCATAAAGGCATTATGCTTTGTTCCTGTCGAACACAAACACTGACCATTCTTGGATCATTTGCAGTATATATACATCTGAGACACAAGGACTGACCAAACATCATATTCCTGTACATTTCAGGAGGGCAGGCGATCACTAGACTGTCACTAGACTGTTAATGCAGAGACCCAGGTATGTTCAGTGGACCTGGGTTTGAATCCCGCCACGGCAGATGCCATTTGGACTCAGTAAAAACTGGAATTAAGAGTCTAACGTTGACCACGAAACCATGGTTGATTGTTGAAAAAATTCATCTGGTTCACTAATGAATCTGTCATCCTTACCCAGTCTGGCCTGCACGTGACGCCAGACCCACAGCAATGTAGTTAACTATTAACTGCCCTCTGGACAATTAGGGATGGGCAATAAATGCTGACGTGGCCAGTGCTGCCCACATCCCGTCAATGAATGAATAAACAAAATTATAAAAATATATAACTTGCTTTGAGCAGCAAGAAATTTATGACCTGCTTACATGCACTAACCACTTCCTGGTAGTGCTTTCTGAAAATGCTACACAGTTAAGAAACTTTTCAAAGAAACTTCAGCCAACGCTGCTCTCTGCTCCATGCTTGTTACTATGGGTAAAACGTGGCTGCACTGAGTATTCGACAATTTGATGAATTCCCTTATAGCAATGGTTATACCGTTTCCAGTCCAAACACGCACACAGCATCCATTCAAAAATATCTGCCAAATGTTACACACTCAATAATTTGATTTATAAATTTGTCGGAATTGTTTTTCAGCCATAA
This sequence comes from Chiloscyllium plagiosum, assembly GCF_037043375.1. Taxonomy (NCBI): domain Eukaryota; kingdom Metazoa; phylum Chordata; class Chondrichthyes; order Orectolobiformes; family Hemiscylliidae; genus Chiloscyllium; species Chiloscyllium plagiosum. The sequence goes on along the minus strand of NW_028270183.1, from coordinate 30,360,846 downwards.
TCTTGGTTGTCAACATGTTCTTTTTTAAATCAGACGTGTTGCATTAATTAATTAAGGGGACGTGACTGCAATGGGAAGGGCCAAAGCGTATTTTCGTTGAGACTGTGGTGGTAGCTGCTTTCCTGTGACACTGCAGTCCTGCTGGTGATGGAACAATTGTACAGTAGAGTGAAGGGGAGAGGGATTTTCTAGGATTTCAACAGGCGGACACTGAAGGAATTGGCTTAGTTCCAGAGGGCTGTTCTCTCATAGAAAGGCAAAAGATGGTGGTTTTAACCGAAGGAACACCTTGCCTCCCGACATCTCATACGAGCCATCAAGCCAATTGTGCTAACTGACTCCGCCCACGGCTCCCCGCAGCAGGGTGACTGGACTGTTGGTTTGTGATGTAGAGTGACACCAACAGCGCAGGTTCAATCCTCACACTGTCAGATCACCAGGAGCATTCCACCTTCTCAACCTCACCCCTCCCGGAGGTATGGTGATCCTCAGGTTAAAACATCGACCCGTCGTGTCTCACTGATGAGAAAGCAGCTCTAGAGTTCATTGGGACTATGGTGACATTACTGAAGGAATATATACGCCCAAGTCAGGATGCTGCTACTGTTCATCGCTGGTAGGTGGACTGCATGCTTGTCGGTATGCCAACCAAACTGATTACATTGCTGTTCAACAGAAAGTTCTGAAAGAGATTAGCAGGCCTGGTTTAACTGCAAAGAGAGAGATAACGAATGTTTCAAATCCGACACGATTCTGCTTCAGCACTGCTCTGAAATTATTTGGACTCAACGGTTAACTCTGCATTTCTCTCCACAAATAGTGCATGACACAAACACTGACCAGTTTGTTTGGCAGTGAGGAAAGCAGTCTCAGGTTACAGAGAGAACTAAACAGATTTGTCAGATAAGTTGATCAATGGAAAATGAAATTTAACGCTGACAAAACGTGAGAGGATGTGCTGCAGCAGAGGTCACAAGACAAACAGTACTCAATGAATGGTAGGACACGACGAAGCTTTGGGGAATAGAAATTGAGATGTTTACTTACAGAATCGTGGACGTGAAAGGACAGCTTAATACTGTAGCTAAGAAGGCATACAGGACGTGTGTCTTTACCATTTGAGGCACAGATTCTAAGAGCAGGGAGATCCTGTTGGAGCTGTAGAGGATTTTGTGAAGGCTACAGTTGGAGTATTGAATGCAGTTCTGATCACTGCCCCTTAGGAAAGATGTTACTGCACTGGAGGGAATACAAAGAAGATTCATCAGAATGTTGCTTTATCAACAACAATTTAGCTGTGAAGAGGGAGACTCGGCAAACACGGGTTCCTTTCTCTCGAGCAGAAATCAGGTATATCAGACTATGAGCAGCTTGGACAGGGTGAATAGAAATCAATTGTTCCTCTCAAACAAAGTACCAACCACCATGTGACATAATTTGAAGCTGAAAGGGAGGATGTTTCGAAGGGACATGAGGAAAATGCTTCTCACCTAGAGGATGGTAACGGCCTGCAATGCACTGCCTGGCTTGAATTTGAAATGGAAAACCACACAAACTTTAAAAGAAATACTTATATGAGCACTTGCAATGTCATACGTTTCAGGGCTGTGGGCCAGGTGCTGTAAAATAGGACTGAGGTAGATTTAGTCTAATTTTGACAGGACAAACATGATGGGCCGAAGGGCCTCTTGTGTTCTATATGATTCTGTCATTCTAGAATTCTAAAGTTAAATTCCTGAATCAGTTTCTTTTCATTTGCATTTGTGTCGAGGAAATATTACCCAGGGTAAGTTTTAGCCGTTGTTGTGGTCAGTATCATCCTCATGTTCTGTGTTAGAGTACTCATTCACAGATAAAATTTCCTCAATGAGCTGTATAAAATAATTAACAAGAAAAGCACTGCTAAAACAGTGTCCAGTGAAACATCTCTCAAGGAGGTCTACAACAGGAAGTAATGAATGACTGAATGGCCTCTGCAAAATGAAGGTCGTCACTGACAGGAATATCAAAAGATGTTTAGATATTGATGGGATTGCTAGTGTGTGAAATAATGCCAGCATTGTTGTTTGAAGATATATTGCAATTAACATTTGAGACCTAATAGGATCAAATTATTTCAGTCTTTAGGGTTTTCACTGACAGACGTAAACCTCAATGACATCATTTCATGAAAATAGACCTGTTGTCGTAATCTGTTTGTTCGAAGTGGTTTTAAAAATTGAAAATGTAATCACAGTTTCCCATTATATATACCACACAATACAAAATAATAACTCTGGAACGGTGTCATTTCCAACTCTGAGAGAATTCTCCAATTCTGACAGATTGCCAGCAGCAGGAACAGAGGGATTGTTTCACAACAATAAAATGCATCTTGCCAGGCAAATGGTCGCTAAAGTATACTACACCATCCTTGCTGTTGTTGGTATTCCTGGTAAGCCTTGCAACAAAATCAACGTGTTTAAATCTCTGCGTTGGTTCATACCTATTTCCACTCGACGAATGATAAGTATTTTATTTCCTTTCAGCAACAGAAATCCTGATGCCGGGTGATTGTGTCCTCACTTACTGAGTTTAAAGTGAAGAGTTTGTTAATGAGGAGGCTCTTCAATAATGTGCAGCATTGTCTATTTCTATGCACTGTGCCCAATGGGTTTGCACTGAGGCCACGTTGATGGAGTTTGGCTGAGCACCGACCCTGACTGCTCTCGGAAGTGTTTAGAAAAACCTTTCTCTCTCTCTCTCTCTCTCTCTCTCTGTGGTAGTTCAAAGCCTACTATCTGTCAGATGGATTTTGTAACAACCTGATTAGTGACACCTGATATTTCCCATTACTTGATGTCAAGGTTTTGCGTTTGTGTGTCTTGCTCAGGCAGTTTGTTCGAAACGGTTGCCCAGATACAATGTGGGAAATGGGTGGGTGGAACAGGTAATTATGGAGTGCTACGCCTGCGTCAGCATATATAGCGTTGAATGTTCTGCTGGGTATCTGTAATGCAGCATTTGGCTAAGTGTGGAGCATTAACCTAAGAATCTCAATGATTCCAATTGCAGGTTGTACTGGGAATACAGTTCACTGTAGAACTGTATTACGTGTGGGTCAATAATCTGGTGGGAACACCGGATTTCAGGGCAATGTGATTCAGTGAATATCTTTCAATTAGAATTTTAACGAGTGTGGGTTCCTAGCCAAAGACTAATAACTAACCCCAGTGTCCAAGTGTTACTGGGAGCATCTCTCAAAGTAAAATTACACTGAATGTGGTTTACTAATTGGAGGGGAACAACCTACTCCAGTGGCCTTGCACAAGGAGGAACATCTCTGACTGTAGAATGTAACTGTTCGTGGGAAACAGAATGAAAGAGAATGTCTGACTGCAGTTGTAATGAGGACCATAATTTAATTGAAGTCATGCAATGCATCGCTTATATTACATTTGTCATTCTGATCTGTTCACTTGTGGAACTGTCAATGTAGTTTGGAGGTACGGTCGATCGTCCCTGTGGAAATATTCACAGTTGATTGAATAGATTCGGTACTAAGTTTATAAAGTGAAGCATCCAATTGTAGATTTTAAAAAGTGAGTTTTGCATGAAGTAAAAATACCAGAGTAACAGTGTCAATTCAATCAATTGTTTCATAGACATATTATGTTTGCATAAATCATCTTTTTGGTTATGATTAATATGTCAGCAAAGCTGTAGGACATTGCTTTTCTAATCCATTTTCTCGACATTAATAAATTTGCAGGTAAAAGGGCATCTAACAAATAGGAAGCTTTTAAGATTGTGCTGACTAACGTTCCAAGGCACCTTCTTCCTGTTTAAGCGAAGGGTAAGGCTGGTAAGAATAAGGGACAATGGAAGAATATATGTATTGAGATTTTAGTCAAGAATAAAAGAGAATCGTATTTGTGATATACACAACTTAGTCCGGTTGAATCTCCTAATCAATATAAGCAGTGCAGGGGTATTCTTAAGAAATATATCAGGAATGCAAAGAGGGGATATCCGATCAGATTTCCAGGTAAAGTCAAGGATAATCTAAAGAGATTCTGCAAATGCATTATGTGTAAGACGGTAACTGGAGAGAAGGTGGGTCCCACTAAAGATCAAGGAGGTCATTTTTGGGTTGAACCCCAGGAGATGGGCGAGATACTGAATGAATATTCTGCGCGAGTTTTTAACATGGAGGAAGAAATGGAGACTACACATCGCAGAGGAACATATTTTGATGTTTCAAAACAGTTCCAAATCCTGAAGAGGTCTTCGAGAATATAAAGGTGAATAAATCTCTGGCACCTGATCTAATGTATCCCAGAATGCTATGTAAAGTAAGGGAGGAAATTACGAGATCCCTTGCAGAAATATTTGCATCATATATATCTACAGGTGAGGTGGCTGATGACTGGTGGGTGGCTAGTGTTTTACCTTTGTTTGAGAAAGATTGGAAGGAGAAATTGGGGAAATACAGACCTGTTAGTCTGATTGTGAGTGGGGATAAATTGTTGGAAGTGATTTTTAAACTATAGGATTTATGTGTATTAAGGGAAGCAAGTATTGATTAATGATGGTCACTAATGAGTTTGTCCAAGACACATCGTGTCTCACAAACATTACATTTTTTTTTGGAAGTTATCACAAATATTGATGATGGCAGAGCAGCAGACATTGTATACTTGGAGTTTCGTGAAACCTTTGACAAGTTTCCACATGGTGGATCAATTAGTAAAGTTACTTCACATGGGATTCAGCAGTAAGTTTAAAATCAACTAGGCGAAAGTGAGGACTGCAGATGCTGGAGATCAGAGTCAAGATTAGAGTGGTGTTGGAAAAGCACAGTAGGTCAGGCAGTACCCGAGGAGCAGGAAAATCCATGTTTCGGGCAAAAGCTCCTCACCAGGAATGGCTTTTGCCTGAAAGGTCGATGTTCCTGCTCCTCAGAAGCTGCCTGACCTGCTGTGCGTTTCCCACACCACTCTAATCTAGACACATGGGATTTAGACTGGGCCTGACCATTGAGAACTTAATAACCCATTGGCAGGCAGCAGAAAATGGTGGTGGAGTTTTATTTGTTTGACTGGAGGCCTGTCACCAGCGGTGATCCGCAGGAATCTGCTGTGGATCCATTTTTGTTTATCATTTATATCAATGATTTGGGCCAACATATAGATTTCATGCTTAGTAATTTCCGCACAACATCAACATTGGTGGCATAGTAGACAGTGAACAAGTTTGTCGAAGCTTACAGAGGGATGTTGATCAAATGGGTTCATGGGCTGAAAAATGGCAGATGGATTACAATCTGGATAAATGCAAGGTATTGCACTTTGGTACAACAAACAAGGGTAGGTCTTTGGATAGTGGTGTAGAGCAGAGAGACCTAGGGGTGCAGGCTCATAATTCTTTGAAGTTTACATTTCATATGGACAGGGTGGTTAAGAAGATGTTTATCATGTTTGCCTTCATTGCTCAGTCGTTTGCGTATAGGGGTTTGGAAGTCATGCAGAGGATATACTTGACATTGACAAGGTCTCTTCTAGAATGTTGTGTCCATGTCTTGTCGCCCAGTTGTAAGAAGGATATGATCACGCTGGAGATGAGTAGTCAGAATTTAACAGGATGCTGCTGAGTACGGAAGAGTTGGGTTATGAAGAAAGGCGGGATTGGCTGGGAGTTGCTTCTGTGGCGCGTAACAGGCAAACGTATGGAGGCTTATGAAATAAGGAGAGGTACAGACAAGTTTAATGATAGTTACGTGTTTTACTAGAATGGTGTTTTCAAAACTGGTGCACATTTTTTAAAGTGAGAGGAGAGAGATTTTTTGAAGCAAAATGAGGGGCTTTCTTTTCCACCGAGTAGTATGAACTTCCTGAGGAAGTGGTGGATGTGAGGACAGTTAAAATGTTTCAAAGATATTTAGATAAGCACATTAATAAGAAGGGTTTGGAGGTATATGGGACAGGAGCAGGCAGGTAGGACTATTTTAATTTGGAATTATGTTCGATATAGACTGGTTGGAGTTAAGGGTCTGTTTCCGTTCTGTATGAGACTATGACTCTAAGGATGTATGTAGAACTAGAATTGATGACACCGTTTAAAGGACTGTACCTGATTAGATTTAGATTAACAATAGGTTGAGAGTGCTAGGCCTTTTCTAGTTGGAACGGCAAAGGATGAGGGCTGACTTGATAGAGGTTTATAAGATGATCATAGGAATAGATAGAGTAGACAGTCAGAAACTTTTTCCCCAGGTACAACAGAGTGTTACAAGGGGACATAAATTTAAGGTGAAGGGTGGAAGTGAGAGGGGAGATGTCAGGGGTGGGGTTCTTTACCCAGAGAGTGGTGGAGGCATGGAATGCGCTGCCTGTGGGAGTGGTAGAGTCAGAATCTTTGGTGACCTTTAGGCGGCAATTGGATAGGTGCATGGATGGGTGCTTAAGCTAGGACAAATGTTCGGCACAACATTGTGGGCCGGAGGGCCTGTTCTGTGCTGTATTGGTCTATGTTCTATGTTCTAATATTTCAATCTTCAATTCGTAATCTATCCACAGTTAATTTTCCAATTGTCGCTTTGTGATGCATGTCCACTTTGGCGGAAGGGATATCGATGAGCAATGCGCATCAATCAGTTTTACCACAGTATCTAAAATTTGCCGGAGTTGTGGGTATGTTTGCTGAGCTGGAAAGTTGATTTGCAGACGTTTTGTTCCCCGTCTAGGTGACATCTTCAGTGCTTTGGAGCCTCCTTTGAAGTGCTGCTGTACTGTGTCTTCCAGGAATGATTTGTTTCCGTTCCTGCTGCTTCTGATTTCCGGTTCCAGTTGTTCCGTCTAATGGCGGTATATTGGGTCTATTCTATGTGTTTGTTGATGGAGTCCGTGGCTGAATGCCATGCTTCTAGAAAATCTTTGTCTGTCCACTGTTTAGATTGTCCTGTGATCATTGTGTTGTCCCAGTCTAATTTGTGGTCCTTGTATGGCTACAGGGGACAGCTGATCGTGGTGTTTAGTGGCTAGTTGGTGTTCGTGGGTGTGGATAGCTCATTGACTTCTGTCGGTCCTACATCGTGTTTCGTGCAGTCTTTGCGTGGCATTGTAACCAGAACTCCATTATTCAACACATCGATTTCGGTCCGAGCTACCTTCCCTTCAAAATAATAGAACCAAAAATGACACCACCCACAGAAAAAAAACTAGCCCCATAAATTAATAGGGGGCCATGACACCTGCGCTTCACCGGATACTCTCACTGATGATGCTACTCAGAACGGTAATGAAAAGAAATCTTCCAGCTCAGTGTGCTAGCTTACATAGTTGTGTTCAAAGTTTGTGAGAAGATTTGTAGCTCGGGTGCTCGTTGTTGTGGTTCTGTTCGCCGAGCTGGGAATTTGTGTTGCAGACGTTTCGTCCCCTGTCCAGGTGACATCCTCACTGTTTGGGAGCTGCATGTGAAGTGCTTCTGTGATGTTTCCTCCGAACGGACAGCCAGACTACTGCGACCACTAGGACCCATAACAGCACACAAACCAACACCCACTTTCAGACAACAACTCACCAGGACAAAGGACCCGATACCCAGCATGAGCAAAACCAATGTAGTGTACAAAATCCCATGCAAGGACTGCACAAAACACTACATAGGACAAACAGGAAGACAGCTAATAATCCGCATCTATGAACACTAATTAGCCACGAAATGATACGACCAGCTATCCTTTGTGGCCACACACGCAGATGACAAGCAACATGAATTCGACTGGGACAACACGACTATTATAGGACAAGCCAAACAGAGAACAGCCAGGGAATTCCTAGAGGCATAGCACTCATCCACAGATTCAATCAATAAGCACATCGACCTGGACCCAACATACCGACCACTGCAGTGGACAGCTGGAACTGACAACCGGAAGTGGCAGATTCAAACCACTACAAATGCTGGAGGAAACATCACAGAAGCGCTTCACGTGAGGCTCCCAAGCACTGAGGATGTCACCTAGACAGGGGACGAAACATCTGCAACAAAAATTACATAGTTATGTTTATGGCTGTTGGAGGTCAATCATCTCAGTCATTGTATACCTCTTCAGGAATTCTTCAAAGTCATGTCCTCAGTCCCAATATATAAAGTTCACTCATTACTGCCATTCCCTCCATCACCATTTCCGAAGTGAAGAGGTTTTCTCCTGATTGCATCATGTTCTGTACAATTTATGACGCTTTAGATACTGAAAAGGTCTGTGTCCAGATACAGCAAGGTAACATCCAGCTTGTGCCAATAGTTGACAAAGATCATTTGCATCTCACAGGCATCCAGCAATGACCATCTCCAAAAATTGAGAATCTCCCAATCTCCCATTGACTTACGTTGACATCACCATCACTGACTGCAACTTGGGCCAACCATTGGCAAGACATTGGTCTGGTACAACCATACAAGGTGCTGAGGCCACAGGAATGTGTCAGACATTGATTACTGTGGCAATAAGGTCCCTGCCTGCCTCTCTAATCCATGTCCACCATCCAGAATACATAGCTCAGGGGTGAGATAGAGCATTCTCTATGTATCTGTCTTACTGAAGCTCAATTGCAAACCTCACAAAGCTCCACATTGTGCAGGGCAAATAGTGGATTGATTAGTGTGCCTATCACCACATTAAGTAATCACTCCCCTCACCAATGACAAGCATGACCAACAATGAATACTACCTACAAGATACAAACTAGGAACACCCCAAATCTTTCTCAACAATACCTCGTAAACACATGACCCATGATCAAGGGCAGCAGATGCACAGAAATACCATCACATGCCAGATCAATTTCAAGCCAAATTTCATTCCAACTTGGAAACCTATCATTGTATCATTACTGTTGCTGGGTAACAATTCGGCAACTCTCCCCCAAAAACACTGTGGGTTTTTCTGCAGCATAGGCAATAAAGCTATTCAAAAGGCATCATTTACAATGGTCATTACAGCTGGACAATGAATACAGGCCTGGTCACTGAAGCTTACATTAAAGTGTACTTTTAAAAATAGTTACTATTACTGTTTCTGCAAAAATATATCTGTGAACTGAAGAGTGGTTTGTATCTAAGGGAGTTTACTGAATGGCAGAGGGATGCTTGGTGCTGAGGTCTTGCTGAATTCAGGGCATCACTTGCCCTCGAGGATAGTCAGTGCCACATCTTACTTTGTTGATTCCATGAATTTCCAAACTCTTGCTAGTCTCAAAACCATGAGAGACATCCTTTGCCTTGGAAGTCTGTGCTGGGTTCTGGTCTATATGTTGGTGTTCCCTATGCCAGAAAACTATGTTGAATCGAGTGGGAGATATTTTATCTGTAAATGTGTACGGGGAGCAAAGTTTCTGTTATTTATTCAATGGATTTTGGAATCAGTGACATGACCCCGAATTACCACCTATCCCTAACTGCCCGGGGGCACATTAGAGTCACCGGATTGTTGTGGGTCTGGAGCTACGTGTAGGCCAAACCACATTAGGATGAAAGATATTCAAAAGGATGTTTGTGAAGGAGATGTTTTCCTTTCCCTCACAATCAACAACACTTTAATGGTCACTATTAGACTGTTAAATCTATATTTTTATTGAACTCGAATTTCATTATCTGCCTTAACAGAACTCGAACCCAGCTCCCTTGAACATTACCTAGTCTTTGACTCCATGCCCTATCGTTTGCTCATTTACATTGTGGAAGACATCTATTCCTGGAAACTGTTGAGTGACTCAGTTACCTGTACTGTCATTCAGTTAGTGTGGATGTACAATTCTGGAGATAATCTGAGGTGTTGAGTCTCCACAACTGAAAACAGAAATATTGCATTCAATGTCCATGTTAGGTGTCTTCCATTCTTTATTTTACTGTTCCGGGGTATGATTGTGGGGATGTTGTGGTCTTATGGGACACTCTGGCCAGTCTTAGTAACCTATAAAGCTGGTGAAATCCGTGAGTCTAACCCAAAAATATTGAGAACATAACCGTATTTCCAGAAGTTATTTGCTCCTCATGCAAATTCCTATAATATTTATAAGTGCAATCATTCATTTGACAGTGGTAACTGTAGTGCTTCAGATCATATGACACAGAACACTAATCATCTTTGTGCTAAAACCAGTCAGGCACAGAGAATATTTGATCAGTAACTTTGTCTTCTTTTTTTTCCCAATTTCTATCCTACAGTTAGTCTAGCGGCGATTGTATTCTTGTCTAGGGGCAAGTGTGGTCTGTCAACATGTACCACTCGCTATCTGGTCACGATGGCAGTGTCTGATCTACTTTACATTATTCTTGATGTCGTACTTAACAAGTTTACTTACTATTACTATCCACGGTCTTTCCTGGACGTCACTTCTGTTTGTAGTGTGAACCAGGCCCTGACTGACTTCACAATTGATTGTTCTGTCTGGTTCACTGTCGCTTTTTCTTTTGATCGATTTGTCGCCATTTGTTTTCATCAGATGAAATCTCAGTATTGCACAGAGAAAACTGCAATGAGAGTTCTGGCAACAATCTGTATTTTATTTTCTGTAAAGAACATTCCCAACTACTTCCGATTTGAATCTGGAAGGATCATCAACAATGTTCAATGGTACTGTTATACCAGGGACAGTTACTTTACTGAACCTCTGTGGGTGAGTTTTAAATATGTTGAATCATTTTTAACACCGCTCCTCCCTTTCACTTTTTGTCTCTTTCTCAACGTTCTGACTGTCAGACACATCTTCGAGGCCAATAAGACACGTAAGGTACTGAGGGGTCAGCGAAAGACAGAGAATGACCCCGAGACAGAGAGCAGAAAGAAATCAGTGACTTTACTGTTTGCGATATCTGCCAGCTTCAGACTACTCTGGTTGGTGTATATTATTTATATATTTGATATCGGTTATTACTTGGAGGAGTCTTATCTCTTTGAACAAGTTGCATATATGTTGCGGAATCTAAGCTGCTGCTCAAATGCATTTATTTATGTGGTAACGCAGAAAAGGTTCAGAGACCAGCTAAAGTATGCAGTGAAATATCCCATTCTAAAAATAACTCAATTGATGAATAAAGCTAAGGAACTGAGAGGCAATATGAAATGCAGTAGAGAATGGATTGAAGAGTTCTTGTGAATAGACTGAAAAGAGAAGGAACAGCACCAATGTGGTAGCACTCGTTTTCTAATTTGTAAGGAATGACTCCATCTCAGGAGCAAAACAGAGACTGCAGGAGCAAAGCCGGTGGGAAATGCTGTTAGCAATCAGCAACGGCTAGTAGAAAGCTGAACAACAAAAAACCAAATGAAAGAGGAATTAAACATGCACAAAAGATACATTAATCCCAAATAATCAGTACTCAGTGAGTGACACGGATACAGAATTAAATGACCTGGAGGAAAGGGTCAGTGTTAACTTCAGGGGCCAGGATGGGAAACACAATGACAGACACCTGTCCACTCATCCTCACGGAATTCCCTGAGATATACATCTTGAAAGAAGTACAAAAACAAGAAGTTTCTATTAGAGAGAGTAAAATCTAACATAAACTGTAAGCATTTTGCATTTTTATTAGAAAAGTATTTTCATCAATAATTTACATAGTCTGTTTCCATTAAATCAGCCCTGCCTTGATGACCACTATCAGTTCCTTCGTTTCTTTGTTTCTTTCCACACTCTGTCTTTTCACAAACACTAATGTGATGGATGGGGGAGTCCAAGGACCAATCAGAGAACTGAGTGACAGAGAGGATCCGAAGCTCGGGAACCAGATTGGATGTCGGAGTTGAGCCGATATCCTCAGTGCTTCCATGAAAATGTTTTGTGGACCTCACTGACTCCATCGAGCTCAGCAGGAACTGACTCTGGATGAACCCTGTTTGCTTGTGACTTGATATTGGAGCCTGAGATCAAATCAAAAAGATACTTGCATCATCACCAAGACTTATTGTTTCCAGCCACAAAACAGCTCCGACATCTATCACTGCCTCTGATCATAATTGGTGAAACAATCATTTATTTTATTGTTAACTCTGGACAATTAAAAACCAGTACCAATTCGGCTGAATACCAGATTATGATCTCCATACATTACTTTGTCCACATTTCTTCCACCCTCCTTATTTGCATTTCCAACAAATGCCAGTATTCCCTGATCATCCATTGACCACCGGAAGACTACAGGCACATTGCCGTTCAAATTCTCGATTTGAAATTCTCACTCGTGTATTCCATGTTTGTTTGCTGATTTCTTTATTGCGTTAGACTTGTTTTATAACCGGAAAATGAAAGTGTTCTGAGTTCTGCTGTGCTGTACATGTTCCCAGCTGGTATAATTGTGAAATATGTTACAAATTGCACTGCAGTCAATCAAACGAAATTGCTGCTAAGAATGCCAGAAAGTATGGTGGGTCTGACGATTGGGAACAATTTAGGATGCAGCAAAGGCGGACCCAGAAACTGACCAGGGAGGGAGACAATATGAATATAGTCTTCCCTTGAAGCAAAGCACCCTCTGACTTTCCCAGGCAATTTCCTGTTTGTCATCTCCCGAACAGCACTTGCAAACCTATTTATGAGGTTCATCTTTCCAGTTCTGCCAAGATAGAAAGCGTCCATCTTGTTGGAAATGATCCTGCTCCAGAGCTGGTCCCATTACCTCTCAAACACGCTGCCTGACCTCCTGAACCAGTTTTCCAGCCACATGTCCAACCACTCCAATTTTCAACAACACATGGGACTGGCAGTGATTCTGAAATTACTGTGTTACCAGTCCTGCCTATCACTTTTAGGCTTTTCTGTCTAAATTCTGTTTTATGGACCGACAGAGGTCTTTGACAGGGACATAGACCACTTCTTTGCTGTTTTGATCCTGTTCCAGCAGAGTTACTGGCAGAATCCAATGACTGAGTGAGTGAGCTGATCCCCATGGTTTCTGGAGGAATTTAATTTTGTTTTGTAATATTCAGTGGAACAGACATGGCCAGACCGAGAAGTAAATTAAATCCAGCGATTCCAGCATTGAAATTAAAGACAATTCTGCAACAAATAATGCTGGAACACTCGAGCTCACTTCCGTACCTTGCCATTCCAGCTGGATTCATTGTTTTATTTTAAATCTGAGACGAGTTGAGTTCAGTGAAATGAGGATGTGAAGAATTCTGGCAATTATGGAAAATGGAACAAATGGGGATGTTGGTCAATGAACCCAACATCACTGAATAACAGAACAGACTCCTGTAACTAATGTGTCTCAGCATCTGCAAAGCTCTAGGAGCAGAACTTCAACTTCTAAGGGGATGATTTCTGAACTCACCCTCTAAATTAAATCTTTTCTAGATTTGAATTTTAGCTTTTGCGCTGTTCCTCTCTCACATTCATTTATTTGCTGCTCTGAGTTTTTAAAAAATATTTATTTCCCCTTCTTGCACTTAGACACATTTATGCAGTCTTCCACAAACATGAGATTTTTTATATACATTCCTACTGTTGTATCATAACACATTCTGTCTCGTGCCCTCCAGCATCATAGTCCTTCACTTTTCAACACACTATCGCCTCCTACACTTTTGGTTTAAACCTTGTTGTACTTCCAAGTTCCTTCAGTTGAGATGAAAAGTTACCAGTTTGAACCATTCAGTCTGTTAGTCTGCCTCTATTCTCTCAGACCTGCTGAGTATGTCCAAAGTTTTCTGCTTTCTTTTTATTAACATAACAGATTTTAAGAAGATAGTAGTCTCAATAAAAATAAAAATGACAAACAATGAAAACTGGAAGTGCTCACACTATCTGATCCGCTCCAATATAATCGCCTTGATTATGTAGAGATAGAAGCAGCCACTATTCCACACTTACCGAAACCGTTGAGGGAAATTAGACAAAAGATAGGTCATGATGTGGAGGAGCTGCTGCTGGGGTGAACAAAGTTAAAAATCCCACAAAATTAGGTTCCAGTCCAACAGGTTTATTTGGAAGCACTAGATTTCAGCATTGCTCCTTCATCAGGTAACTGTGGAGCAGGAACATAAGATTGTTGCATGGAACCATCAGCAGACAGAGATGTTCCCTCTCAGTCACAGAACATTTCAGTGGTCAGGGACACTCGGCCTCGGATCTTCAAGTGAACCTCCTCCAAGGCAGACTTCAGGACAGGCAACAATACACAGTGGCCAATTTTACATACTCACATACTCACGCAGACCACCTCTCATAAACACACACACGCACAACTCCCACCTTCACACTCATGCACACACCCACTCACCGGTTTATCTTCCATCACCCTCACACACACGCTTTACCAAGCATGCAGACACGCAAACACACACTCTCTCACGTGCGCACACTCACATGAACACACTCAGTCTCTCTCTCTGTCTCATGCAAGTGCACATACTTTTATGTCAATGTGTTGAGTTTATATTTGCACAATGATAATTGTAGATACATTTGATTTTGCTCCAAAATGGAGCAATCTGCAGGAAGTGAATCCATGCAATATTATATAAATACCACTTTGGAAATAGAATCAGTCTGACTCAACAACGGGACACAGATTCTAACCTCACATCTTTAATGCATTATCTGAGCTGAGATGTCACTTTTTTCTTTAAAACTTTCAGCTATCTTAAGCATGTGACAGAAAAGAAGTTCTGGGATTTACATCGTCATGATCGGAAACCTGCAGCTCATTCTAAAAGGTTAAAGTCTTCACAGCAGTCTAGGTTTGTTCAATATATCTTTTCAGTAACATAACACTGCAATCTTTTGCGATATATTCTGCATCTTATGGTCCTGCTCCTGATGAAGGAGCAGCACTCCGAAAGCTAATGCTTCCGAATCAACCTGTTGGACTATAACCTGGTGTTGTGTGATATTGAAAATAAAAGATAGGTCATACAGTGAAATTCCACTATCACTTACAAAAGAAGGTAAAACAATTCTGGTGGAACAAGAACTTCAGAAGAGAAATGCAGGAGAAGAAATCGGATTGGTGAATGAAAGTGGATATATGTGCCAACATTAGGATAGTATCTCACATATTAGTAGGAATACAATTAGTATTGGCCTAGGAAGGATAGGCTGCAGATCCTGTTAATGCTACACGTTAAAGAAAAAAGAATGGGCCCTGATAAGAGAACAACAGAAACTGCCAACAATACGAATAACTGGACATATTGCTTTGATAACCTGACCAAGATTCCTCAAATCATGTGACTGTCCAGCAGGAATGAGGCAAGGAATACCAGGCCTGGAAACTGTCAGTAAAAATTGGTTAAAGGCCTTTGGTTGACAGTTCTTCCCAAAAAGGGTGAAATTGTTGGGTAAATAATTATCGAGAACAATCAGAGCTTTGTAGACAGAATATATCCAAGGTACGATAGCATGCAGATTGTACAACAATAGGTATAAAGTGGATGTTGACTCCCCTTTAAGTCAAAACACCCAAACAGGAGCACCTTCCCCTACAATGTGGAAAAGGAATGTGAAAAGTAGTGCAACCTGCTTTTCAGCAATATCTAGTGGTTAAATAAAATAAAATTTTGACACTTACTTTAAAAACAACAATTAACAATTTATTCATCTAACTCTAACAGTGAACAATTAACTAAACTATTAACAAACAGAATAAATCCCTGCGGACGACTACCTTTCCGAATAAAGCAAGATTCTAATGATATGCTGTTACAATAAATATAAATTCCACTCATATAACAAGAACAGAGTGTAGTCTCTCAAATTTACAGCCAAGTCACGTGCCTTGCAGAATGTTCTGTGTTTTCTCCATTGATTCTTCTGTCAGGAATACCTTCTCCATCTATGGCAGCATTGTTATTTCGGTTATGCTTTCTCTGAGACATAGATGACTCCGAGAGCCAATTTCTCTTGTGAAAGAGCAAGAGAGAGAGAGCTGAGGGCTGTTAGCCCAGACAGATGGCAGTTAGTTCTGGTGGATGGCAGCTTCTCTTACACCCTTGATACATGTCTATAATCCTTACAACAGGATGGGTCCTATGTCATCAAAACCATCAGAGTGAAATTGAGTATGTTTTTGGTACCAAAGTGCCTGGTTCAAATTTATTGCCTAAATTAAAAGGTTAAGTAATACTATTGTTTGGCCTGCTAATTGTACAGGCTTTCGTTACAAAAGTTTCAGTTCGGGTTCTCTTTGTACTTGCACTTTAAATCTCTAAGCACAGAAAAAGCACAATCTTTTAAAAGAGACCGTACAACACTTTTCTCATTTTACAATTTTTCGACACCAAATTCTGACTTCTTGCCTTCCAGTTTACATTTACTCTACCCAACTACACAAAACAATGTATATATAAAGGTTCCTGCTGAAAACAAACAAATGCAGTTGTTTATGCACAGACAGCTGGATAATGACATCCTAAAGTATGCTAATATAAAAATTCCACACCCATTTGATTCAAAGTCTGAGATCCAACACAAGATGGAAGGGAAGAATCTATCCACCCTCAGATCATTATAGCCATATATTTTGAATATAACATGTATATAAAAGTGTTTTTAAAGTGTAACAGTCATTAAGAGATTGAACTGAATTGGCATGGACAGAGAGCCCTCGATTGTCGGGAAAAGCTCCCATCCTGCAACCAGTGACTAAATACCAATAACTAAATACCAAATGCAGAGTCAGCAGTGTTGGAATGTGGTTCAATCAGACACTTTGTGAAAGCCCACGGATCGGTGATATGGGTGTCTGGGAAACATCATGAGGTCATGGGAAGCCCTGGGATTGTCCATCACTCCATACAATCTCATCATTTATTTGATTAGATGTGGATGCAATCAATTAAAAATAAAATTGGTTTGTAATTGCTGGAGTGGAATTAAAATAAATGTATACAGACGTATGTTTTAATCGTTTAGTGAAGAACATTCTTAGTCCCCAGAGGCTTATTTATGATGTAACATCATTAAACGTTGATGCTTGAAGTGGAATCCAGGTTTTGTCTGACTTATTTAGTCATTTCAATACAACACATGTTAAACAGAAGGACGCCATTGGCCCTGTGACACCTGTGCAAACTATCTGAAAGGTGTGTCAAATTAGCACGACTCCACTACCTTTCTCCATAACGCTGCAACCTCCCAACAACAGCTATTTACTGAAATCTATGATGAAAGCTATTATTGTATTTGCATCCTTTCACGCAGTGAATTTCTAATCAAAACATTCCACTGTAGCAAGGAAACCCTTCTAATTTCCACCTTCGATAAGGTTGTCAATTCTCTATCGTTTGCTTCCTGTCTCTCCTCTCAATAGGAACAGGCTACTCTCATTCACCTCAGCATGTCTTCAGCTCAATGAAACCTCCTGCAAACACTTTCTTCTCAAAGG
This sequence comes from Chiloscyllium plagiosum, assembly GCF_037043375.1. NCBI lineage: Eukaryota > Metazoa > Chordata > Chondrichthyes > Orectolobiformes > Hemiscylliidae > Chiloscyllium > Chiloscyllium plagiosum. The sequence goes on along the minus strand of NW_028270183.1, from coordinate 30,343,473 downwards.
AGAAAACTCCAGCTTCCTATTCTTTCTACATCAGTGCGGTCCCCCATCTTGGAGGATGGTGTTTGGTGCCAAACCACGGTCATGGTGCGTGTGGAGGTGGTGGACAAGAAAGACAGAGAAGAGTTGAGAAAAAGGGAGTGAATACAAGAAAGTGAGGGAACTGGAGATAGTTAGAGAAAGGGACAGTCGTACAAAAAGAGAGAGAAGGAGAATGAGAGCAACGAAAGGAGAGGCTGCCCATGGGTGACTGTGTATATGTGTGTGTGTGTGTGTGAGAGAGAGAGAGAGAGAGAGAGAGCACAAGAGGCAGTGAGAGAGCAGGTAAGATGGGGGTCCAATAGAATGCTCCAGCCAGCGCTCCTCCATTCATTACTTTTCATTTTTCCCTGCCCCCCCCCCCCGCCCCCCCCACCTTCTCCCAGCCTCAGTGACCGGGCTCAGTCTCTAAATCCCAACCTCCACAGTGCGGTCAACATGGACACCAGTGACAAGAGGCCTGGCGGGGTTGGGTGTGGGAGATGTGTCCCAGGGTAAAGCGGTCAGTCTATGTGGGGTACCCCTGCATTGACCTCCTGCAGAGTGTCTTTATGCAGAGACTGTGTTATTTGTCTTTTTTAAATTTGCTTTGTGTGTTTCTGACGGATGGTTATACTCCGTATAGCCATGATGAAACTGTTTTTCCTTCATTTCTCAGTCACTAAGGACTGAACTGAGTTACTCTGTACCTTAAATGGTGCTCTAAATTGTGACTTATTAACTTTTTGCTGAACGCATGTGAACACATGTGATAATAAATCTAATTCTATTCAATTCGCAAGAAACAAGGGAGTGCTGTCAATGTGTGCATGTGTGTGTGAGACAGAGAGAGAGGGAGAGAGAGAGAGTGATATGGAGTGAGCGAGTAAAGGAGACGCTGCCGGTGAGAAAGAAAGAGAGAGAGGAGGCGAGACTGTGAGAGAAACAGACAAAGAAAACTAGATGAAGAGAAATAGAGCAGAAAACAAGAGAGAGAGAGAGAGAGAGTAAAGGGGAGAAGTCAGTCAGCTCAGGGAAGACACAAAGAATCTGAAAAGGTTAGACTCACCACTGCAGAGGGTCCAAGCTCTCTCTCTCTCTCTGTCTCTCTCTCTCTCTCTCTCTCTCTGTCTCTCCCTCTCTCTCTCTCTCTCTCTTTCTCTCGAGGGTTTCTTACTCCATTGAGAGAGGCAAGCTTTGATCAGCATGATCTCAGATGGATTTCATGGCTAACAGATAGGATTGGTTGTATTTGAGGAGGTCATTTATATGTTTTTTTCAACAAGGCCTTTGGCAAAGTCCCACATGGGAAATTGACAAAGAAAGTAAAATCTGATAACATCAAGGGTAACTTGGCAAGTGACATCCAACATTGTCTTAATGGTCAGAGAAAGAGGCTGATGGCAGAAGGTTGTTTGTGTGACTGGAGACCAGTGTCCCCAGTGTATCGCAGGGATCAATGCTGTGTCCCTTATTATTTGCAGCATTCGTTATGATGTACAGGTGAATGTGCAGGGGATGGGGAATCAATGTGATAAGTAAATTTCCATTTGACACAAAGATAATCCAGGTGGTTGGAGTGAGGAGTGAGGAATAAGGAGTTAGATCTTTTGTTACAGGAAGATACAGGTCGAATGATCAGAAAGGCAGATCAATGGCAGCTGGAATCGAAACCTAATGAACATGAAGTGATGCACTTAGGAAGAAGGAAACAAACAGGGGCGTACACAATGAATGGCAGCACAAAAGAAAGCTCAGAGGGTGTTTCCCCCCACACCCCTCATGTAATACAATTTGAGAAGGCACAGGGGACCATAGATATAGCCTTTATTTATCAAGTCAGCAATTACAAGAGTTCTACAGGAATTTGAATAGGCCAAGATAGAATATTGTGTACAATTCTGGGCACCACATTACAGGAAGGATGTGATTGCACTAGCGGGGGTGAAGAGGATCTTCACCAGAGTATGTTCCCTGGGATGGAGGACATCAGTTATGAAGCGAGGCTAGATAAGCTTGGGTTGCTTACTGTGGAGCAGAGAAGGCTGAAGGTGAGTGTGTTTTAGAAGGATAAGATTATGTGGGACCGTTTGGATCGACAGCAGCTTTTCCTTTTTGTCAAAGGGTCAAGAACAAGGGAGCACACTTTTAAAATGAAGAGTTTGAGGTTCAGAGAGGCTTTGAGGACTGTTCTTCACCTAGAGGGTGCTGAAGACCGGAAAGTACTTCCTGTGAGGGGCGTTGTCATGGGTAAACTGACAACTGTTAAAAGGTTCTTGGACAAGCACTTGACGTGTCATAACAGGGGGCGACAAGGTGGAGATAGAGGAGTATCGGCCCAGCGGCAAAGATGGTGCCCGAGGACCAGCAACTTTGACCTTGTTGGGGTTCAATGTAGATGAGGATGAAGCTGTTGTAGAGGGATGGAGGCTATGGGACTGATGTAGGCAAGTGGGACTAATGGAGATCGTACTGTACTTCTGATGGTGCAGATATTTTGCTTCTGTGATTGTATGGTCAATCATTGAGCAGGATAAGAAAGTAATTGTTAGGTTTCTGAAAAGCATATGAACAAGTGAACTGTCATTTCTTCTAAAAGTGTGTCAATGGGAAAAGTAAGAGGAAAACAGTGCAGCTTCCTTACCATCTAAAACCAGAGAATGGAGAATGGAAAATAGGGAAATGGCAGAACAATGAAGCAACAACTTCAGTTCTGTTTTCACAGAAGAAAACATCAAAAAAAAACAAAACATCTGCCCAGCAAGACTAGAAAATCCAAGTCTGCTGAGAAAAAGAGAATGAAATGAAATTAGCAAATGCATGGAGACATTATTGGGATTGGAAGTGATAGTCAGATACAATGTCAACATTGATATTTTTGAAATAGAACATAGAAGAATACAGCGCAGTACAGGCCCTTTGGCCCTCGATGTTGCGCCGATCCAAGCCCACCTAACCTATACTAACCCACTATCCTCCATATACCTATCCAATGCCCGCTTAAATGCCCATAAAGAGGGAGAGTCCACCACTGCTACTGGCAGGGCATTCCATGAACTTACGACTCGCAGAGTGAAGAACCTACCCCTAACTTCAGTCCTATATCTACCCCCCCCCTTAATTTAAAGCTATGCCCCCTTGTAATACCCGAATCCATACGCGGGAAAAGGTTAACACTGTCAACCCAATCTAACCCCCTAATCATCTTGTACACCTCAATCAAGTCAACCATAAACCTTCTTTTCTCTAATGAAAACAGCCCCAAGTGTCTCAGTCTTTCCTCATACGATCTTCCTTCCATACCAGGCAACATCCTGGTAAACCTCCTCTGCACCCGTTCCAGTGCCTCCACATCCTTCCTATAGTATGGCGACCAAAACTGCACACAATATTCCAGATGCGGCCGCACCAGAGTCTTATACAACTGCATCATGACCTCAGGACTCCGGAACTCAATTCCTCTACCAATAAAAGCCAGTACGCCATATGCCTTCCTCATCGCACTATTTACCTGGGTGGCAACTTTCACAGATCTGTGTACATGGACACCAAGATCCCTCTGCTCATCCACACTACCAAGTATCCGACCATTAGCCCAGTACCCCATCTTTTTGTTATTCTTCCCAAAGTGAATCACCTCACACTTAGCTACATTGAATTCCATTTGCCACCTTTCTGCCCAGCTCTGCAGCTTCTCTATATCCTGCTGTAACCTGCCACATCCTTCCTCACTGTCAACAACTCCTCCGACTTTCGTATCATCTGCAAACTTGCTCACCCAACCTTCTAACCTCTCTTCCAGGTCATTTATAAAAATGACAAACAGCAATGGTCCCAAAACAGATCCTTGCGGAACACAGCTAGTGACGGCACTCCATGAAGAAACTTTGCCATCAACTACTACCCTCTGTCTTCTTCCATCCAGCCAATTCCTAATCCAAACCTCCAACTCACCCTCAATGCCATATCTCCGTATTATCTGCAGTAGCCTACCATGGGGAACCTTATCAAACGCCTTACTAAAATCCATATATACCACATCTACCGCTTTCCCCTCATCAACCTCTTTCGTCACCTTTTCAAAGAATTCAATAAGGTTTGTGAGGCACGACCTGCCCTTCACAAAACCACGCTGACTATCCTTGATCACATTATTCCTATCCAGATGTGCATAAATCCTATCCCTTACAATTCTCTCTAAGACTTTGCCCACAACAGAAGTGAGACTCACCGGCCTATAGTTACTAGGGTTATCCCTACTCCCCTTTTTGACCAAGGGAACCACATTTGCTATCCTCCAGTCTTCTGGCACTACTCCTGTAGACAAAGAGGACATAAAAATCAAGGCCAATGGCTCTGCAATCTCCTCCCTTGCTTCCCAGAGAATCCTAGGATAAATGCCATCAGGCCCAGGGGACTTATCTATTTTCACCTTTTCCAGGATTTCCAACACCTCTTCTCTACATACCTCAAAGCCATCCATTCTACTTATTTGTGACTCAGTATTCACATCGATGACAATGCCCTGTTCCTGAGTAAATACTGAAGAAAAGTATTCATTCAGTGTCTCCCCAATCTCTTCCACCTCCACACGCAACTTCCCACTACTATCCTTGACTGGACCTATTCCTACCCTAGTCATTCTTTTATTCCTAACATACCTATAGAAAGCCTTAGGGTTTTCCCTAATCCTACCGACTAAGGACCTTTCATGACCCCTCCTTGCTGCTTTTAGCTCTCTCTTCAGGTCCTTCCTGGCTACCCTTTTACTCTCAATCGCCCCAATTGAACCTTCACGTCTCATCTTGAGATAGGCCGCCCTCTTCCATTTAACAAGGGATTCCAATTCCTTATTAAACCACGGCTCCCTCGCACGACCCTTTCCTCCCTGCCTGACAGGTACATAATTATCAAGGACACTCAATAGTTGCTCCTTGAACAAGCTCCACATATCATTTACAATCTTGCCTTGGAGTCTACTTTTCCAAGCCACACATCCTAAGTCATGCCTCACCGCATCATAATTCCCCTGACCCCAGCTATAACTCTTGCCCTGTAGTACACACTTATCCCTCTCCATCACGAGAGTAAAAATCACCGAATTATGGTCACTATCCCCAAAGTGCTCACCTACCTCTAATTCTAACACCTGGCCTGGTTCGTTACCCAGAACCAAATCCAGTATGGCTTCACCTCTTGTTGGCCTGTCTACATATTGTGTCAGGAAACTCTCCTGCACACATTGAACAAACACTGACCCATCCAACGAACTTGAGCTATAGCTTTCCCAATCAATATCAGGAAAGTTAAAGTCCCCCATAACAACCACCCTATTACTGTCACTCATCTCCTGAATCACCTTCCCTATCCTTTCTTCAATGATTCTAGGACTATTAGGAGGCCTGTAAAAGACTCCTAACAGGGTGACCTCACCTTTCCTATTCCTAACCTCAGCCCAAACTACCTCAGATGGCAAGTCCTCATCCATCGTCCTTTCCACCAATGTAATACTATCTTTGACAAGCAATGCCACACCTCCCCCTCTTTTACCCCCACCTCTGACCCTACTAAAACATTTAAATCCTGGAACCTGCAACAGCCAATCCTGTCCCTGTTCTAGCCATGTCTCCGTAATAGCCACAACATCGAAGTCCCAGGTACAAACCCACGCTGCAAGTTCACCTACCTTATTTCGTATACTTCTTGCATTGAAGTATACACACTTCAAGCCACTTTCCTGTTTACAGGCACCTGTGGGTATCATGTTTGAGAAACTGACTGGTAGATAGATTACAGAGAAGTAATGTATGCAATCTATTTGGATTTTCGGCAAGACTTTTGATAAAATCCCAAGCCTAGTGTTCAAAATCAAATCTTATGGAATTGTGGCTGATAGAGGAACATGGTTTTAGAATGGGAAAGCTCACAGAAGAAGTGGGTAGAAGTTTTTGATTTTGATTTTTGTTTTGTTGTCAGCTGTACTTTATAGGATAGATACGATAAGATACAGGGAAAGGCTTTCTGTGGTCGCCACAATATGGTACCATTTTGAAGAATTTAAGAAAACAGAATAAACAAAAGCTACAGCTTGAAGAGAGTCCATGGACCCTGAGCAAGCTCCTCACCATCGACAACGCCAGCACCCCCATCCCACCACAACGGCTTCATCCACATTTACACCGGACCCTACCGACATCGAAGTTGCTGATCCTCAGGCGCCATCTTTACCACTGGTCCGCTGATACTCCTCCATCACCACATCATCGCCCCCTGTGCCAGACCCTCCAATGTCAGAGTCATGATTCTTACTGCTGGGCCCACCTCATCGATGTTACCATGATGTCCTTCCACCATCCACTGTGTCACCACCAGTGGAGGACACAATCTTCAACCAAGTCTCCGATCCTCAGGCATCATCATTTGCTGCTGGGCCCTATCTCACCCACGTCGCCTTTGCTGACCCCCATCTCGAACATTGTGCAGGATTGTGTGCAGTTTTGCTCTATTTACCTAATAAATGACAAACATGACCTTCAAGGAGAGCAACGAAGGATGAATAGACTGGTGTCTGGGGTGACCGGCTTGTTGTGGGCGCAGAGTTTGGGGTGGCTGGGCCTGTATTTCATGGGCTTTGGAAAACGTGTGGAGGTCTCAGTGAAATATATAAAACTCTGACAGGGTGAAACAGATTGGAGGCAGGGATAATAATTCTCCTGGCTGGGACATCAATAACAAAAGGTCACAGCATGGGGAATGCTCTTTGTATTGAATGGCCTGCACCTTTCCAATGTGTCTATGCAGTCTATGGGAAAGCTCTGGAAATGTCACAAGCTCTCAGATGTTGGGGAAGTCGGTCTCTGCAGTGTAGACAGGAACGTGTTTCCCGTTTCCTTTTCCGATACTGAGGCTAGGGCGGGGCGTTCTGTCTGGTTTTATCCTTTAAGACCTCTGAGCAGTTTGATACAATTGAGTGTCTCGCTTGGCCATTTCAGAGACCATTGAAGAGTTTATCACATGTCTGTGTGTCTGGAGTCACTCCTAGGTTAGACCAGGAAAGCACAGGAGATTTGCTTCATGAAAGGACAGTGAGGAAGGAAATTGGTGTTACGTGTTATGGAGGGAAGGTCTCATGAGGAAAGGCTGAGGGACGTGATGCTGTTTTCATTAGAGAGCTCTGTGTAGTGATTCAAATTGTTTGAAGACAGGCATCTGATATTCTGTAGGCATTATGAAGAGATGAGGTGGATATAATGTCCCAGCCTATCTTTAGATCTCAAAACCTCCAGTCTCCATCACATCATTTTAAACATTATTGCAGTCTTTCCAGTTCATAACATCCTCCTTTATAGCAGGATGACAAGAATTGTACTCAGTATTGCGAATGTGACCTTACCATTGTCTTTAAAGCCACAACATGATGTTCCACCTCCTGCACTCAACACTCTGATTGATGAAGGTAAGCGAGCCCAATGCCTGCTTTACAGCCCTGTCTGTCTGTGATGCCACTTCCAAGGAACTATGTCCCTGTACCCCTGAGTCTCTCTCTGTTTGACAACATTCCACATGGCCTTACTGTTAACTGTAAATCCTGCCCTGGTTTATCTAACAAAATGCAGCACCAAACGTTTATCTGCATGAAGCTCCATCTGCCAATCCTCAGCCCACCGGCCCAGTTGATCAAGATCTCATTGCCCTTTTAGGTAAGCTTCTTGACTGTAGAATTTACCGCCAATTTTAGAGACAATTTGAATATAATTGGCTAGCTCTCACTGATACCCTGTGACCTAACCTTATTAACCAGTATATCATGTGGAACATTGTTGGGCCTCACTAATGTCCATGTCGACAATGTACGCTGCTCTACCTTCATCTCTCCAACTGGTCACCTCTTCAAAAACTGTAATCTAGTTTGTGTGGTACGTTTTCCCATACACAAAACTGTCCTGAATATCCCTAATTAGCCCTTGACTTTCCGAATGCATGTAAATACTGTCTCTCAGAATCTCCTCCAAACACTTACCCATCCCTGACATCGGAGTCAACAGTCTTTCGTTCCCTGGCTTTTCCTTGCAACCTTTTTTAAAAATAACATCATAACACCAGTAGTCTTCCAGTCCTTCAGCACTTCATCTGTGTATATCAATCACACAAATAAAAACCAAAAGTACTGCAGATGCTGTAATTCAGAAAAAAAAGCAGAAGTTGCTGGAAAAGCTCATCAGGTCTGTGTAGAGAAATCAGGGTGAATGTTTTGGGTTCAGTGACACATCCACGGAACTCTTAGGAATGATACAAACATCTCAGCTACTGGCCGGAATCTCTCTCCAGCTTCCCACAATAATCTGGGATACACTTGAATATGTCGTGGGTATTTTTCTCCAGTTATGCAATTTAAGACTTCCAGCACTTCCTCTTCTGTAATGTGGCTTTGTTTCAAACATCACTCCGTGGATTTACTTCCCTGCTTTTGCTCATTTCCATTTCTTTCTCCACAGTAAATCCTGACGTGATATGTTCATTTGGGATCTTACCCATCGAGCAAGAGCGGCCTGTATGTAGTAGAGTGGGTGGTGGTGGGGTGGGGGGGGGGAGGTCGAGTCCTTGTGAGGAGAGTTAACCCAGCATGGCCAGGCGCTTATGGACTGTGTTGTTGATCTATTAACTGTGCTTCGGCGTTTTTCCACTTTTACAGGAAAGACTGTAATATTTTACATTTTAACTTTGTTTTCTGTATTTTTCTGCGTTGTACCAAGATTGTGTATCTGGGAGAGGGTGTGGTGCTTTTGCATCCCAAGTGGAAACTTATCAAGTTTTTGCTGTCCTCATGTAAGTCCATGTGACAATAACCCTATTACAGGGTGAATCCCTGTAGCTCTTACCTGCAATTTCCCGTATCCCAAATATTTAAATGGGAATGTTCCTGAACCAGAGACCAGGCGGCTTTGATTTTTAAGGAGCCCTATTCACTTTACAGTTTCTCCTTGGATCTTAATATCCTTGTAGGATCTCTTTCGATTCTCCTTCAGCTTATTGGCCAAAGCTGCCTCATGCCCACTGCTCCTCAAGTGATTCCCTTGATCCCATCTGCCTATCCCTGTCATATAAGGAGCCCCACGTAGCCGAGGCCAATCGTGGATAGGAGTGAACCCATTCATTTAACTGGGCAATTAACCTTCCTGGCAGCCCCTTGGTCCCTGGCTCTGGAATGATCCGTTTAATATTGTTCTGGCCGTGTTAAACTGCGGGTAACTGAAAATGCGGAAACCGGACTCGTGGATAAGGGGGTCCCCCTGTACTTCCCTCTTTCTTACTTGACCAGAGCCTCAATATCCCGCTTAATGCCTTTTCTCTCCTCCTCCTGGCATTGCCCTTCACTCTAACAGGAAGATGTTGTCATTGAACTCTCATTATCTGAATTTCCAGATGTTCTTCTACCTCTGAACAACATTCCCCCAATCACCTTTTGAAAGTTCCTGCCGAATACCATCAGAATTGGTCTTGCCTCAATTTATGATGTTAACTTTTTGGGCCTGTCCTATCCTTTTCCATAACTAATTTCAAACTAATAGAATTATGGTAACTAATAGAAATACACCCTGCCTTATTTCCCAAGAGCAAAGAAAGTTTAGGCCCAGATCAGATCAGCAATGCTCTTATTGAATTGCAAGACAGGCATTAGGAGCTGAATGTCTGCATGGGTCTCTGTGTTTATGGTTTTGTGTGTGTGTGTGTGTGTGTGTGAATGGGTGTGTGTGTGCGTGCTTTAGAGTATTAATATGTGTATCTGCATCTCCAGCTCAGGAGATCAAACTGTCCCTCCTTCCTCTCTCACCCAATGTCTCTCCCTCTTGTGTTAAAATGATATAATACCACCCTCTGCTGGCTGCCCCATGACACTGCACAAGCAGCAGCTTTGTTTGGAAAACACATCAAAGAAAGTGCCTCTCTCCCATTTGACTTTAATTAGATTCATTGTTATGTGCACTCTAATGAGTGCAGTGAAAACTTTGCAATGTCGTCACTTAAGGCACCATCCTACGAACAAGATACCGAGGAAAAGATACTGATGTATTTGGCTCAAAATTGCAGGAATAATAAATGAAAGGCCAGCTGGAGAATAGAAAGGGAAAAAACAACAGACTCGATTTACAAATCTTACACCTCAGTCTGTGCCAGCATGGAGTCTCCAGACAGTGCCACGTGCAATCTCCAGACAGTACTGGGCCTAGTCTCCAGACCACACAAGGTCTAGTCTCCACATTGCAACAGTTTCAGTCTCCAGACCTCACAAAGCCCAGTCTCCAGACTTCATCGCGCCCAGTCTCCAGACTGCATAGGGCACAGTCTCCAGACCACACTGGGTCCAGTCTCCAGATCGCACCGCCCCGGTCTCCAGACCGCACCGGGCCCAGTCTCCAGACCACACTGTGCCCAGTCTCCACAACTTACCTGGCCCAGTCTCTCGGACCTGTCTCCAGACCATCGCGGGCCCAGTCTCCAGACTGCACTAGGCCCAGTCTCCACACCTTACCCGGCTCAGTCTCCAGACCGCACCATGCCCAGTCTCCACATTTTACCTGGCCCAGTCTCCAGACTGCCACCGGGCGCAGTCTCCTCACAGTACCCGGCCCAATCCCCAGGCTGCACAGGGCCCATTTTCCAGACCCTACTGGGTTTCAGATCCCGAGGTCTCACCTCTTTTGCCACCCTCCAGTCTGGGACTCCCCTCCCCGTGCCACCCTCCAGTCTGGGGCCAACCTCCTTCATTCCCCTCTGAATAACATCATGAAGTTACAAAAGACAAACAAAAAGAAACAGAAAGAGAGTGAGTGGAGCAGAAGAGCTCCAGCTGGAAAATTCCCAACCTGTCGCCATCTTTAGGGCATTTCGCAGCTATTTCCTGCTTCACAGGATGACTTTGGAGACTCAGAGCAATATTGTCCGATTCCCTTGCGATGGTGTCCCCAAAGTATTAGCAAATGGAAACAAACATATCCATTTCTGACCGTGTGTCACAGTTCCATTTGTTTAAGGAATTTTAAATCCATTATAAAGTCATAGAGAAAATGTCCATCCACGTTAGCCCCAATTCCCTGCACTTGCCCCACATCCTTCTAATCCTATCCTATCCATGTATTTGTCCAAATGCCTTTTAAATGTCGTTAATATACGGTCCTCAACCACTTCCACTGGCAGCTTATTCTATATGCGTACCACCCTTTGTGTAAAAACGTTGCCCCTCAGGTTCCCTTTTATTCTTTCAACTCTAACTTTGAACTGATATCCTGAAATCCTTGATTCCCCAATCTCGGGAAAAGTACTGAGTGCATTCACCCTATCCATGCCTCCCATGATCTTATACACCTCTATAAGATCCCCCCTCAGTCTCCAGTGCTCTAAAGAAAAAAGTCCTCGCTTGTCACACCTTGCTACAACTTAGACCCTTGAGTCCTGGCAACATCCTCGTAAATTTCCTCTGCACTCTTTTCAATTTAACAACATTTTTCTTTCACAATGTGACCAAAACGGAACACAATATTCTAAGTGTGGTCTTACAAATGTCCTGTACAACTGCAACATTACTTTCCAACTTCTATACTCAGTGCCCTGATTGATGAAGGTCCGTGTGCCAAAAACCTTCTTCACTGCCCTATCCACCTGTAACTCCACTTTCAGAGAACCGTGCACCTGAACTCTAAGGTCCCTCTGCTCCACGGCACTCCTAAATACCCTACCATTCACCATGAAGCTCCGACCTTTCCAAAGTACAAGACCTCGCACTTATCTATATTAAACTTCATTTGCCATTTCTCACCCACTTCTCCAGCTGATCAAGGTCCTGCTGCAATTTCTGATAAACGTCCGCACTGTCCAACATACTGCCTATTTTATTTTCATCTACAAACTTACTAATCATGTCTTGTACCTTCTCACCCAAATCACTGATATAGATAACAAACAGCAATGGGCCCAGCATCGACCCGTGAGGCACTCCACTCGTCACAGGCCTCCATCTGACAAGCATCCTTCCATTACTACCCTCTGCTTCCTACCATCATGTCAACTGTGTATCCAATTACGAGAAAAGCGCAGCAGGTCAGGCAGCATCCAAGGAGCAGGAGAATCGACGTTTCGGACATGAGCCCTTCTTCAGGAAGGCACATGCCCGAAACGTCGATTCTCCTGCTCCTTGAATGCTGCCTGACCTGCTGCGCTTTTCCAGCAACACTTTTGCAGCTCTGATCTCCAGCATCTGCAGTCCTCACTTTCTCCTTTGTATCCAATTAGACAGCTCCCCCTGGATTCCATGTGATGCAACCTTCCAGAGCAGCCTACCATGTGGAGCCCTTTCAAAGGCCTCACTGAAGTCCATATTGACTGTCTACCGCCCAGCCTTCGTCAACCTTACTGGACACTTCATCAAAGAGCTCTAACTTTGCTAACGATGATGCAGAAGTATCAGCCAGCGTCCCCGAAATATCTTCTCCAGCATCTTGCAGTGTTCTTGGATATATCTGGTCAGAACCAGGTGATTTATCCACCTTCATACATACAACACCGCTGTTACTGTGATATGGCCTGTTCCCAGGATACAACCACTAACTTCCCTAAGTTCCCAAGTCTTCGTATCTTTCTCCACGGTAAACACAGAGGGGAAATATCCATTGAGGACCTCCTGCAGTTCAATACATGCATGCCTCCTTTGTTCCTTGATGGGCACGATTCTGTTTCAAGTTATTCTTAAGTGTACTTAAGCAATCTCTTTGGATTCACCCTAATCTCAGCCAAGGCCGAGAGGGGAGAAATATACTTTTAATGGAGTAAAAGCTAACAGTGACAGCACAAAGTGTTCCATATACTCCAGCTACTGGGGTAGCTGGTTACCTGGAAACGACAAAAAACACATTCGAATTTGGCCAATCCATTTAAGTTATTCTCTGAGAAATACAAAACTCCAATCCAGGTTTAATTGAGTATATTGACAATCTTAAAAGCCAACGACACAATCTGATGTTCTGGGGTATATCACCTGGGGCATTTAAACAGTCGGGATGAAAACTGCCAAGCCCAGCATATAAACAGACTGCCTGAAAAATGGTTCTCTTAACTCGTTACCTTTGTCAATTAATAACCTAAGACGGAAAAAAAGAAGACAGAGGAAAAATCAAATAGAAGAATCAAAAGTTGCCTGGTTATGAGATAAGAAGTATTGTTTTGCAAATCTTAATTGGGAGTTTTATCGGACAAGAGTTGAAAAATGTGGTGCTGGAAAAACACAGCAGGCCAGGCAGCATCCGAAGAGCAGGAGAATCGATGTTTTGGGCTTCAGCCCTTCTTCAGGAATGAGGCTGGGGTGCCTAGCCAGCTGAGATAAAAGGTAGGGGGGAAGGAATTTGGGGGAGGGGCGCTGGGGATACGATAGGTGGAAGGAGGTGAGGGTGAGGGTGATAGGCTGGACAAGGGGTGGGAGCGGAGAGGTCGGGAAGAAGGTTGCAGGTCAAGAGGGTGGTGCTGAATCCGGGGGTTGGGACTGGGACAAGGTGGGTGGAGGGGTAATGAGGAAGCTGGAGAAATCTACATTCATCCTGTGTGGTCGGAGGGTTCCTAGGTGGAAGATGAGGCACTCTTCCTCCAGGCGTTGTGTGGTCAGAGTCTGGCGATGGAGGAGGCCAAGGACCTGAATGTCCTTGGCGGAGTGGGAAGGGGAGTTAAAGTGTTCAGCCATGGGGCGGTTGGGTTGGTTGGTTCCGGTGTCCCAGAGGTGTTCCCTGAAATGTCCCGCAAGTATCAGCCTGTCTCCCCAATGTAGAGGAGACCACATCGGGTGCAGCGGATACAGTAAATGATGTGTGTGGAGGTGCAGGTGAATTTGCGATGGATATGGAAGGATCCATTAGGGCCTTGGAGGGAGGTAAGGGGGATGGTGTGGGCGCAAGTTTGCAAATCTTGTGGTTGGAGGGGAAGGTGCCAGGAGTGGAGGTTGAGTTGATGCGGGGTGTGGACCTGACGAGGGAGTCACGGAGGGAGTGGTCTCTCCGGAACGCTGATAGGGGTGGGGAGGGAAATATATCCCTGATGGTGGGGACATTCGCTAGAACGTCCTGTACCCGACACTGCCTTGAGCATTCTATGCACAACATTCTCTGGAGCATTCTGTACCAAATATCCCCCAGAACGTTCTCTGCCAACATTCCTGGAACATTCTATACCCAATATTCCCAGAACATTCTATACCTGACATACCTTGGAAAATTCTGCATCTCACATTCCCGGATATTTTATACTTAACATTCCCGGAATATTCTGTAACTTACATTCCCGGAACATCCTATACCCAACACTCCCAGAAGTTTCTATGCCCGACATTTCCTGGAACATTCTATACCCGACATTCCCAGCACATTATATTCCAATATTCATGAAATATTCTGTACCCGACATTGCTCTGAACATTCTGTACATAACAATCTTGGAACATTCTGTAACCAACTCTCCCGGAACATTCTGTACCTGAAATTCCCCAGAATATTCCATAACTGACATTATTTGTGAATGGCCAGATGTCAGTGAATTGAACAAGATATTAGATTCCTTTCCAAGGAGAAGGAGAAACTGTTCTGAAGTTTCCTCAGGCAGTTAAAGGGGTTTACATGTTCCCCCTACATTTACATTTCTTCACAACAGATGATCAAACACAATTTAGACTAAAAGAAAGAAAATTCCAACCTCTGTTTATCTTCAAGGAAGTAGGAAAGAATCCTTCAGGACAGCAACATTTTCGCCCTCCATATTAGGAATTCTACAGAAATGACCTGCGTCAGCTCTCTGGTGATTGAGTGTTTGGGAATGTTCGAGAAGCCATCTGTTCTCATCGATATGTGTCTGTGTGTTTGGGGAGGGAAGGATTCTTGTGTTTTATGACACATCTTTCTCATTAATTCAGATCTTCCCAATTTTAAATTTCGACTCCAATTCCGTCAATAAATCTCTGAATGCAGTAACACATTTGAAGCTCTCACTGGGTCCTCAGTCAAACTGGTTACTTTGCCTCCAGGCTGATGTACAATCTGTTTGTTTTCATTCCTCACAGTTCACGTAGTGACTATCATCGTCCTGCATGATAAAGATTCTGGATTGCCTCCAGGTGTCAGACGTTAATGGCTGATCTACTGGTGGATCCGCGACCTGATGCTGAGACACATTCCCATTGTTTATCAGGAACATTTTTATTTCCCAGAGTCCATCCTGGTGTGTAACATTCACGCTGCCCTGCTTTACGCAGCTATTGACTGTTCTGTCTGGTTCACCATCACATTCACCTTTGATCTATTGGTGGCTATTTGTTCCCAGAAGCTGAAAAGTAAATACTGCAGTGAGAAAACGGCGGCTGTGGTTCTGGGAGCAGTGACTGTGCTGAACTGTTTAAAGAACACTTTCTGGTATTTCATGCTCACAGCTCTGCAGCATTCGCTTTGGAACATTCTTGCTTTTGTGATATAACAGTCGGTGATCAATCCTACTGCGTCTGGGTCACAGTCGAGTTCCTCCATCACATTCTAACCCCGACTATCCCATTTCTCCTGATTCTACTGCTCAATGGTTTCACCGTCAGACACATTTTCGTGACCATCAGAGCCCGCAGGAGACTCTGGGCTCACACCAATGGGGATGATCAGTGTGACACAGAAATGAGAAACCGAAATAAACATTTTAAAAATTTATTGTTTGTGATCTCAGCCAATTTCCTCATGTTATGGTCAGCATTAATGTTGTAATCAATATGGTACTAGATGTGGGATATTGAGTCTGTGAATCTTCATGGGTTTATGCAAGAAATGGTATTCATGCTGCAGCTCCTCAGTTGTTGCACAAACACCGTGATTTATGCCGTGACCCAGACTAAGTTCAGACAGCAGCTGAAGAATGTGCTGATACATCCCTTTACCTAAATTCATCAGTCAATCACATCACTCATTAATCAATCCATCTGGGATGTTCTCATTTCAGTTCATTGTTCAGCAATGAAGCATGTTATCACTATGGTAACAGACTGAGGGTAGCGCTGGTTTGTCCAACCTTATCCCACTGAGGGGTTACACAGACACATTTCAACGTTTCTCTCACCTCAGGGGCCAGTGACCAAAGGCATCATCCCCATGATTGTATCGATCACTTCAATTTGTCAACAACAAAAGTGATCATTAAAAAGCGCCAGGCAGCAGAGTGAGCAATATTGTTGTTTGTCTCTCCACATTTCCACTAACCTCTCTTTCTCCTCATTTCTCTCCCTCTCTCTGCACACTCTCACTTTCCCTACACATCTCCCTCCACATCTCTCTACTCCCTGACCTCCAGTTGCACCACCCAAATCCATTCTTCTCTCTCTCCCTCCAGTTCTCTCCATCTCCCTGCTGTGTCTGGTCTCTCTCTCCTTTCTATCTCTCCTCCATTTCCTCTCTCCTCCCACCACCTCCACATTTCTCTATCCTCTCTATCCCTCAGCTACTACACCCCTCAACCGTCTCAGCGTCAGAGGAGAGGGAAGGACGAGCGAGAGAGTGTGATAGAGAGGGAGAAAGATTCAGTTCGAGGAAAGGAAGGTAATGGGGGCAAGAGAGTGAGTCAGGCAGAGGGATAGGGAAGGTAGGAGTGAGAGAGAGAGAAACAAAAATTCAGAGGAAGAGGGAGAGAGTAAAAATCGCACTGAGAAAGCAGAAGGGAGGAAGAGAGTCAGACAGAGGAAGGGTGGCAATGACAGAGAGTGTCAGGCAGTGGGAGAGGGAGGGAGGGGAGAGAGAGTCACATTGAGTGAGTGAAAATGATGGAATGAGGGAGGGAGATAGTTGGGGACAGATTCGAACCGGTAGAGACAGGGAGCAGGAGAGAGAGAGAGAGAAATAGTGCCAGGCGGGGGTGGGCTGGGGGGTGGGGGGCCGGGGGAGTGGTAGGGGAAGGGGGGCGGTAGAGAGATAGAGATAGAGTCAGACAGAGGGAGTGGGTGTGAGTGAGAGAGTCCTACAGAGGGAGAGTGTGTGAGTGAAGGAGCGAGTCCGACCGAGGGAGAGGGTTAAAGCGACAGAAAGAGTCCTACTGTGGAAGAGGGTGTGAGTGAGAGAGACACTCTGACAGAGGGAGAGGTTTTGAGTGAGAGAAAGAGATGAGAGTCAGACCGAAGTAGATAGAGAGTTGAGATAGAGATAGAAAGACAAAGCGAAAGAGAGAGAATAAGAAAGATAGAGGGACAGACAGAAGGAGAGGGCGGGATGGAGGTAGCAAGAGAGAGAGGGGTAGAGTCAGGTGAAATGAAATTGCATGGATGGTGGGTAAAGTTCTTGGAGTCATAAGAAGTGTGGGCTGTCTGGGTAACTCTGTGGAAATTGTCATGGGGTTCCTGTCCCCAGTCACTGCCCAATGATCCTTATTAGCATGAGGGGAACAGCCTAATTCCAAAGACACGTGTACAAGGATTGAGTTAGACTACATCCCGAGTTTGATCTCTGCTGATTCTGTGCAATAAAACATGGCTGACCTGGATGAAGCCCTTACTTATTGTTTAGTTACTGCTTTAAACGATTAGAGGAATTTGTTTGAGCCGATGGGAGAATGTTAGGGGATGGGAGAATTGGCCCCAGATTCCCAGCATCAGTAAGCCGCCCCCAGTGAAACACAAGAACCTCCAAGCATGTTTGTGAGATCTTAATGGGTGTATTAACGAGCCATTTGTCATCAGTAGTCCCTGAGCCCAGGAGAATTAAATTGTGACTCCAGGGTTTGATGGGAGTCACATGACATGGTTGGGTGTGTCTGTAGCTTTCAGGGAAGGGAGCTATCATTACCCGCATTGAACAGCACCCAATTTCCCAATGCTTTGGCCAAAATTCCTGAGACAACACTTTCCAGATGTTCCTTGGGGTTAGTGTGGGTTTGTTGGACCGAATGGCCCATTTCCACACTGTGGGGAATCTATGAATTTCGAAGGCATCTGGATGGGTATATAAATATGAAGGGTTTAGAGGGATATGGTCCATGTGCTGGTTAATGGGACTAGATTAGGTTCGGATATCTGGTTGGCATTGATAAGTTGGACTGAATGGTCTGTTTCATTGCTGTACATCTCTCGGACTCTGTCAATGTGCAGGCTATGTGGGTTAGCCATGGGAAATGTAGGGTTATTTTGGGTAGTGAGTCTGGGTTGAATGCACATTGGAGGGGTTGCATGGAATGGACATGATGGACCAAAGAGCCACCTTCCACTCTGTAAGAATTCTTCGAAGCTCCCCACCAAGCCACTCGCCATTTTGCTGTGGAAATGAATCGGTAGTCCTTCAAGTGTTGCTGGTGAAAATTCTGAAATTCCCACCTTTATGGAGTTGTTGGTGTACCTACAAGTCATGGACTGTAGGAGCGGAACAATTCATGTTCAACTGCTATCCAGATATTGTTTACAAGCGCATGCACTACACCACGTACTGTGTGCTCTGCTGATCCATGTCAAACAGGGTGGGGGGGATGACACAGAGGAACACTTGTGTGTTTTAAGCTGTTCAACAATCTGCGCTCTGCTGTTGAAACACAAACTTCTCAGATCAACACCTAGTTTCACAACTCAAGATCTATTTGTTTCAGCCAACCACACACAGGCCAGACTGAGATTTGTTTGATGAGGTGACATTAGTCTGAGATCCAGGAGACACTCTGTTGTTTCTGGGGGAAGGCAGAGGTGCTGAGGCGCAGTTCTATTGAAGTAACACCCAGCAGCCTAACACCAGGTTCCATTGTGATTGAACCCAGGACAGAATTTCCAGCCCTGCCTCCTGAGAACTACCAGTTAATCAGACACTTGCTCACGGAATGCTCCCAGATCCAATCTTAATATCTCTGCTGGGTCTCAGAAGTGGAGCTGTTGTGGACCAGGGCTATTAGTGGGTATAGAATCCACAGGGCCATAGGCCGGAGAACAAAGAACAGAGAACAGAGATCATTTACAGCCAAGGAACCGGCCCTTCGATCCAAAACTAATGTCTAAACCTGTCACCCAATTACTAAGCATTTGTATCCCTCTGCTGCCCAACTACTCATGCATCTGCCCAGACGCATCTTAAATGAATCTACCATGCCTGCCTCTACCATCTCTGCTGGCAACGCGTTCCAATGTGTTCCAAACGCCCACCACCCTCTGTGTGAAGTATTTGCCGTGTGTATACCCCTTAAACATTCCACCTCTCACCTTGAAAGCGTGACCTCTCATTATTGAGTCTTTCACCCTGGGAAAAAGCTTGTCTCTATCCACCCTGTCTATACTCTTCATGATTTTGTAAACATCAATCGGGTCCCCCCCAATCGCATTTTTTCTAATGAAAATAAACGAAACCTACTCAACCTTTTTTCGCAGCTAGCACCTTCCATACCAGGGAACATCCTCGTAAACCTTCAGTGCACCCTCTCCAAAGCGTCCACATCCTTTTGGTAATGTGGCGACCACAGCTGTACAAATTTTTCTAAATCCGGCCGAATCAATATCTTGTATAATTTTAACATGACTTGCCAGCTCTTATAGTCAATACCCCATCCGATGAAGTCAAGCATACTATATGCCTTCTTGATCACGCTATCCACCTGTGCAGCAAACTTTAGGGTACAATGGACCTGCACTCCCAGATCTCTCTGCCCATCAACTTTTCCCAAGGCTCTTCCATTCATTGTATAATTCATCTAGAATTAGTCTTGCCTAAATGCATCACCTCACATTTATCTGGATTGAAGACCATCTGCCACTTTTCCGCCTAACTCTCCAGTCTATCTATATCCTCCTGTATTCTCTGAGAGTCCCATATGTTTTCTGCTTCTCCACCAATCTTCGCATGATCTGCAAACTTGCTGATCATTGCAACACTGCCCTCTTCCAGATCATTTATGTATATTACAAACAACAGTAGCCCCAACACTGACCCCGGTGGAACACCACTAGTCACCTTTCTCCATTTCGAGAAACTCCCTTCAACTACTACTCTCTGTCTCCTGTTGCTCAACCATTCTTTGTCCACCTAGCTAGAACACCATGCACACCATGTGACTTCACTTTCTCCATTGGGAACCTTATCAAACGCTTACTAAATCCCATGTATATGACATCAACAGCCCTTCATTCATCTATCAAATTGGTCACTTCCTCGAAGAACTCTATTAATTTGGCAAGGCAGGATCTCCCCCGCACAAAACCATGTTGCCTATCACTCATAAGCCCGTTCCTTTCTAAATATAAATAGATCCTATCCTTCAGTACTTCTCAAGCAACTTTCCCACTACTGAATTCAGGCTCACTGGTCTGTAGTTGCCTGGAATCTCCCTGCTACGCTTCTTGTACAGGGGGACAATATGAGCAACCCCCCAGTTCTCCGGCACTTCACCTGCATTTAAGGATACCACAACGATATAAGTCAGGGCCCCAGCTATTTCATCTCTCGCCTCCGTCAACAACCTGGGATAGATCCCATCCAGTCCTGGGGATTTGCCCACATTAATAACCACTAGCCTACCCAGCACAACTTCCCTATTTATGACAATGTGATCTCGACTTATCAAAATTCTATCTCTAATCTCAACATTTATCATGTTCCTCTCCTCAGTGAATACTGATGCAAAGTAATCCTTCAGATTCTCACCCGTTCGCTCAGGTTGTGGAACTACAGGTAGACAGCCCACCACTCCTCTCCCCGCCCCAGACAGGGTGGACAAGGAGATCAATTTAAACAGCCCAGAAAATCCCAGCAATTCTTTCAATCGTCAGTAACAGTCACTCAGGAAGTAGGGTTCTGGACTTGGATAGGCTTCAATCTCAACAAACAAAGACACGGAAGAGGCAGACACAAAAGCCATCTCAGAGACAACATGATCCAGAATCAAAGTGTTATTGAGGATTGGATCACGAGTTGGACAGAGCGTGCTTGTATTTCCTGTGCAGGAATAAGGCCAGCAATGAAGCAGAGATCAGACAGACAGCTGTCACAGACAGGGCCACCATCACAACTAGCTCTGACTCCACACCTGCAGAACAAAGAGAAACCAATTGTTACTGAGGGAAAACAGGGGCAGACAAGGAAATAAGCAGGCAGGCATCTCCTCAACTGGAAACCTCTCCTGTATCTTTCCATCAACCTCAGGCAGGGGCTCAGTTGCCAGGTTGGACAGCCCAGTATCCAGAAGGATCAGAGGGCCAAGTGAGGTTTCACCTTTCCACTTCAATCCAGCTTCACTCGCTGCAAGATCCCACATCCCAGTCAGGGAGGGTGGAGTGTGTGGGGTTGGGGGAGAGGGTAGCTCCAACATCGAGAGGGTCAGTGTCCCACAAGCTTCAGGGCCAAAATCTCTCCTTCTGCAGGGAAACATGATCTCTCTTTTGCTACCACAGTTCCCCACATGGCAACAGGCACAAAACTTGGATGCATCCAATGGTGTCCAGCCAAACAAGAGAAATAGCCCATCACCACATGGTGCATCACCTCTCCCAACAACAAAATCCTGAGGGACAGAGAGAGGAAAATTACATATTCTGAAGCTTCGGCAGAGTACACGCTTTGTTCCTGGAATCTCGCTGATCCATTGCAGCAACTTTCAGGTGACTGGAGATAAAAATCTGAGGGACACATTCAGAACAACGCAGTATTTATTGACTTGCTCCCAATGTGGAGAACCCAATCAGCAGTCTCCTCTTACCAAGGAGCGTTCATCTCCATAGAAATGGAAGACATCCAGGTCAAACCAGCTCCCAGCAACACAAAGGTGGAAAATGAGTCCTCAGCTTTACTGTCCAAGAGGTAACTATGGATGGACAAAGGGCATGAAATGAATGGAGTGAAGCCATTGAGATGGGAGCAACTGGAGAAAGCGGAGAGCTCCTTCCCCATTGTAGTCAATGATGCTGTATCTCGGGCTGGAGTTCTTGTCTGGGCTCAGTGTAAATACACCGTGATCAATGTACAGCTTCAGGGGCGCCTGGTTGGCCATTGTAGCATACGCCTCAACGTGAATGAGGTCTCCCAGGCAGTCGACTGTGCTCTGTAAGCCAGTCACATGAAGTACAGGACGACAAACGTTGGGACAGTGGGTGTAACTCTCTGTGTGTGACACGAGGAGATCCCTCCTCAGCCACCCATCACATCTCATTCATTCGACACAGGGAGAATGACAGACGGCCTACTCCAAACTTGATGGAGCTGAATGGGATCCAGGTGGGCTTGATGGGATTACTGCTCACATTGGCTTTCCTGGGGGGAGACAGGACAGCCATTTTAGTACAGGGTCAGACAGCAGAATCAGCTGGGGATCATATTGACAATCCAGTAAAGATTCTCACCTCAATTAACGAAACTCAATGGGAACAACAGCACTACTTGGTACGCACAAGAATAGATACAGGATAGTTTGAGGTTTGTGTCAGGTGGGTGGTGTAGATCAGGAAGTCTCCACCAATCTGAAAAACACCAGGATAAGTAATGAGGAACTGATCTGAAATGAGAAGGATCTACAAAGTGTTCACAATGACATCATCCCATTGGAACAGTTCTTTCGGGAGAGTGACAGGCTCAGGGCCAGGAGGCTGTTCCCGCCCCCCCCCCCCCCGAGAGTTGGAGGGAACACTAATAGGGGGCAATATATCACAGGTCAGGGATTAGTCACTGTTACAAAGTATTGCATAATTCCACAGGTCTGTAATGTTACAGTCCTCTATCCCATAAAGCTGGGTATGTAAGTATAACAGGTTTGTGTTATTACAGGCAATTGATCCAATTCATAAAAGAGAAGAGGAACATAGACAAAGTTGAGTTGGAACGCGTTTGAGCAGGGACAGTCTAGCAGGGCTGAATGGCCGAGTGATGTTCTTGGTGTGGGTCTCCAGTGTGCTCAATTTGATTACACTTTCAGTCCTGTTCACTCTCCAATCCTTGATCAGACTCAGGGGAATGGAGATGAAAACACAAAACCCAAGTTGATAATCAGACCAATGGGGATGACAGCACAAGGATCGGGACAGAGATCAGTGAATGCAAAGTCCAACCCAGAACCAAAGTCCAATCTAGACTGTGGGTTGCTAAAGAAGGAGACTATCCTCCTTCAATATCAATGCCATTCCAGCCAGGGATACAGTCAGGAACAATCTACAGCCCAAGCCTCCATCAAGTGTGGAGAACTCCCTTTTCTGCAATCTGCTGCCACACACATGCAGCTCATAGTCAAAGAGGACAGTTTGGTTCTCCGCGTAGACCTTGCTTGGCTGGCAACCTGCTGTCCACAGGGTCAGGTCAAGAGCTTAATTAGGTGCCTGGTTCCAAATCAATCCAGCTGCACACTGACCAGCAGATTGTGCTCTCCACATTGCACCATTACAGGCTGTAGTGGGACACACTTCCATCCTCAGACACTGGAAAACTGGAACCAATGGTACCCCAATGAGGAGGCACTCTCTCAGGAACAGGGCTGGCTCCCTATGATAGAACATAACACATTTCAGTGCAGGGCAGGCCGTTCAGCACTCAATGTCATGTTGACATGTGAAACCAATCTGAAGCTCATCCATCCCACACTGTTCCATTTTCATCCATATATTTATCCAATGAACATTTAAATGCGCAAAACATTAACAAGTCTAGTACTGTTGGAGGCAGTGCGTTCCATGCCCCTACTACTCTCTGAGTAAAGAAACTAACTCTGACATTTGTCCTATATCTATCACGCCTCAATTTAAAGCTGTGTCCCCTCACGCTAGCCATCACCATCCAAGACAAAAGACTCACTGTCCACCCGAGCTAACATTTGATCATTGTTTATGTCATTATTGAGTCACCTCTCAACCTTCTTCTCTGAAGAAAACAGTCAAGACCCTCAGCATTTCCTCATAAGACCTTCTCTCCAAACCAGGCAACATCCTGATAAATTTCCTCTGCAACCTTTCCAGTGCTTCCACATCCTTCCTGTAATGCCGTGCCCAGAACTGTACGCAATACTCCAAGTGCAGCCACACCAGATTTTTATCCAGCTGCAGCACGACCTCGTGGCTCTGAAACTCATTCCCTCTACCAACAAGGCGTACAGTTTATTAGCTTTTAACAACCCTGTCAACCCGGGTGCCAACTTTCAGGGATCTACGTACATGGACACCGGTATCTCTCTGCTCATCTCTACTACCAAGAATCTTACCATGAGCCCAGTACTCTGCAATCCTGTTACTCCTTCCAAAGTGAATCCCCTCACACTTTTCTACATTGAATTCCATTTGCCACCTCTCAGCCCAGCTCTGCAGCTTATCTATGTCCCTCTGTGACCTGTAACATCCTTCAGCATTATCCACAACTCCACCAACCTTCGTGTCATCAGCAAATGTAATAACCCATCCTTCTAAGTCCTTTTCCAGGTTGTACATAAAAAGGACAAAGAACAGTGGACCCAAAACCGGTCTTTGCGGTTCACAATGAGTAACAGAATTCCAGGATCGTCATTTTCCGTCGACCACCACATTTTGTCTTCTTTCAGCAAGCCAATATCTGATCCAAACTGCTAAATCATCCTCAATCCCATGCCTCTGTATCTTACGCAATTGCCTACCGTTGGGAACCTTATTGAATTACTTTCTGTGATCCATATACACCACATCAACCACTTTACCCTAATCTACCTGTTCGTCACCTTCTTAAAGAACTCAGTAAGGTTTGTGAGGCATGATCTACATTGCACACAAACGTATTGACTATCCCTAATCAACTTATTCCTTTCTAGATGATTATAAATCGTATCCCTCATACACTTTTCTAAGTCTTAACCACAGCCAAAGTAAGGCTCACGGTCTATCATTACCAGTATTCTGGCTATTACCCTTCTTGAAAAAGGGAACAACATTTGCTATCTTCCAGTCTTCTGGCACTATTCCTGTAGAAAACGGCAACATAAAGATCAAAGCCAAAGTATCGGCAACCTCCTCCCTGGCTTCCAAGTGATTCCTAGGATAAATCACATCCGACCCAGGGGACTTATCTATTTTCATACTTTGCAGAATTGCTCACACCCCCTCCTTTAGATCCTCAATCTCATCTAGTCTAGTCGGCTGTATCTCAACATTCTCCTCGACCACATTTTCTTTTTATAGTGTGAATCCGAATGAAAATATTAATTTAGCGCTTTCCCTGTCTCCTTTCATTCCACATCCACCTTCCCTCCCCCATCCTTGATTTGCCCTAATCTTACTCTAGCCATAAAAACTGATCGTAAAACATTCTAAAAATTAAAAGAAAATGCTGAATACGCATTTATGCCTCTTACAGTCAAAAACTAGGGAAATCGTAACAAAAAAAAAACAAATGGCTGACAATACAAGTCCATACTTACCTTTGTCGACACTACCAAGAATCTTACCATGAGCCAATTCCTGTTATTCCTTCCAAAGTGAATAACCTCACACTTTTCTACATTAAATCCATTTGCCACCTCTCCGCCCAGCTCTGAAGTTTATCTGTGTCCCTCTGTAATCTGAAACATCCTTCCTCATTGACCACAACTTCACCAAATACAGTGGAATCCACAAATTTACAAACCCATCCGTCTCCGTTCTCATCTCGGTCATTGATAAAAAATGACAAACAACAGTGGCCCCAAAACAGATCCTTGCAGTACACCACGAGTAATTGAACACTAGGATGAACTTTTCCAATCAAACACCACTCTGTGTCTTCTTTCAGAGAGAAATTGTTTGATTCAAAACGCTAAATCACCCTCAATCCGATGCCTACGTATTTTGCAAACAGCCTACCATGGGGAACCTTATCAAATGCCTTACTGAAATCCATATACCGACATTAACCACTTTACCCTCATCCACCAGTCTGATCACCATCTCAAAGAACTCAATGACGCTTTACTCACAGTAAATGATAATGCCAAGTCCCCAAATTCGTTGATGTGCCGTTGATTTTCCTGACAAAGCATTGCTCAACATGATGCGCATGTTGCCTTCAGCAAGGTACTTGCATCTGATGCAGCAGTGGTTATGTGATCCCATGGAACATAAGAACTATACATGGGAATTGTGGTCCTGAAGAATCCACCAGAATCGAAAACATCAATGTGTTATACGCAAACATTACATTCAGAGGCACAAGAAACATATTGGTCTGTGTTTGGATAATCAGTGACAAATAGATTTTATCAGTGTGCCATGCATCAAATGCCTGGAGTAAGATGGAATCTGAGACCTGTGTACCCTCAGGCCCAATTCTCGGATATTTGGGTGATATCATCAGCATGTCTCTTCAAGGCACTCTATTCTGCTCCGCTGTTCTTCCCGCTAAATTGCATAACGTTACATTTTCCCAAATTATATTATATTTGACAAGTTTTGGTCCACTCGTTTAACCTGTTTATATAGCCCCCACCATCCTCACCACTGGCCTTTCAAAGTAGTTTTGTGCCATGCACAAAAAATAGCTGGATGTGACATAGGATGTGGTGATCTGGATGGTAACATGAATAGGAAGTGTTGACAGGAATATGGGCCAAATGCTGGCAAACGGGAATACATCAATTTAGGATACATGTTTAGTGCCCCTGAGTTGATTTGTTTGGGTTTGTTTACATTCTGTATAATGCTATGACTCTATAAATCATAATTATATACCCCACACTAAAAAGGCAGACAGAACACAACTACTCATCCACAGGCACACACACTAAATGTTATAAGAACATACAGTTTTTTGTTAATTTTTAAAAGGACATTAAATTCATTTCAAAGTGAAAAATATATCCATGTAAATATTATCAATCCAGCATACAACTTCAGGTACCTTGATAGAATTACAACTTGCAGAGTCTTAGGGATATGGGATAGGGTGGGATGTGGGGGTTGGGTGGTGTTGGTGGTGTGCGTGATGTATTGGTGTTATCACTAGACTATTCATCTAGAAATACAGTTCATTTTCTGGGACTTGGGTTTGAATCCCATCAATTGGAATTCAAACTCAATTTATCAAATTAAAAGAATTAAGAGTTCAACAAGGGTGGTTGTGGGACTAATCAAATTGGTTCATTCATGCTATTTTGGACAGAAACCATTGTCGTTATCTGGTCTGGCCTATGTGTGACTCCAAACACCTCTGGGCAATTAGGGATGGGCAATAAATCTCATATAAGCCAGTGTCACCCACATCCCAAAAAAGGCAAAAAAAACGGAGTCGGTTATGCATTCCCGCGAGTCTGTTCCCCACCTATCATGGTTAGTCTGTGACCTAACTCCACACACTAGCCTTTGACCTACATCCTTTTAACACCTTTGCAGTGCAAAAAGGTCTCTATCTCAAACTTCAAATGAACAACTAATCAAGCATTGATTGTCATTGTGGAAGGGGGTGCCAAACATCATCCACTGTTTGTGTGTAGAAATGTTTCCTAATATCTCTCCAGTCTTTAGCTGGTCTGGACCCAATTCTTAGTCAATGCTCCCTACTTCTAGAATTCCCAACCAGTGGAAATGGTTTACCTTTATCAACCCTGTCTTTTCATTTGGGTATTGTTGATTCAAGGAAAGTTGGTAGATAAAGCTGGTGAGGCATTTGCATCACGATCAGAGCAGACATCTGGGGAGTATGAGGAGGTGAAAAATGCCATCTTCAGTATACACGAGCGAGTACCAGAAATCTAGAGATAGTGTGTCAGGAATCTAAGGAGGGAACATGGTCAAAAATGCATTGAGTTTGAAAGGATCAAACAAAGTAATTTTGATAGGTTGATAACAGCATTGAAAAGAGATCAAATATATGATGGTCGCCGAGAGACGATTATTTTGGAGGAATTCAAAAAATCACTTTCTGCGGAGCTGAGAATGCATGTGGAAGAGCAGGAAGTTGAAGATAGCGAGATTAGCAGCTGAAATGGCTGATGGTTATGAGTTGGGTCGTGAATCAAAGATTGGCTACCAACATCAATTTCGATCTGTGAGGGATAGAAATTTGGTAAAAGATAAATCTTCAGGTGGTAAGGGAACAGGAGACCTCATTGAAGATAGTAAAGATAGTTTACCACAGGATAAAATGGAAAGCCATGAGAGAGAAAGAGAATTAAAAAGCTCAGCTGTTTTCTCTATAATAAAATTGACATATGACATCACAGGATCGGTAGGTTCAGGAAAAAGATGTGAGGAAACATCCTTGTTGAAGTGGTAAAGGAATGTACAGTGGAAACTAAAAAGAACCAACAGAATGCAGAACCTGGTCAGAGGCTGTTTGATATGGAAGTGCCAGATTTCTTTAAAGAATTTACATTTGTGGGTAAGGTTTAATCATGTAGGTCAGAAGGAGCAGTTAAAGAAATTAAATTTTAAAGGTACACAGAAGTAAATAAGTCTTTGATGGTGAGAGATGAGAAAATAATTCAGAAGGAGTATTGTGAGAAAAGCTGGTGATATGTGGAATTCATTGTGAGATAGCAACGTTCTGTAACATAAAGTGAGGTTGGAGAATCTGGGGTAAAGTGGTGATGTACTGGTTGTAGTAATAGAGAAAACTGCTAAATCCTTGTTAATGATAGAGCTGGATCTCAGATGCGTTTGATGCCTACTGACACCTTGATGATGAAATGGAGAACATCGCATATTCAGGCAGATGCGAAATGGGCATCATTGGTGGGTTATAGTAAGGAATGGTTTCAGGTACCACATGAAATACCAGTAGGTGGTCATTTGGGAGTAAGGAAAACTCAATCCAAAATACAACAACATCTTTATTAGCCTGAAAGTTGAATCTTGTCAGCATGTCATATATAATTGGAAAATCTCAGAGAGTGATAATACCAGGACCTTTCATACTGATTCCCACATTAGAGGAAAATTTGACAAGGGTTGTAATTGATTTTGTTGGGACCCTACCCAAAACAAAAAGTGGGAGTCAAAATTTGATAGCAATAATGGATGTGTCCACGAGATTTTCAGACAACAAAGCAAAAAGTCCCAATTCCGTTAGTGGAGATAAAGTGTTACTGTTACTTCCAATGTGAAGCGAAACTTTAAAAGCAAGCTTTAGTGGATCTTATCAAATTGAAAGGAAATTGAGTGAGGCAAGCTATTTAATAAGAATGCGAAATAGGAACAAATCTTGTAAAGTGTGTCATGTGAGTCTGCTCAAAAGGTATTTTGATCGGGTCTGAGATCTCAGTCAAATGTAGGAAAACCTCATATATCAGAATCCTCAATAATACCAACTCATAACATGTTTTCCAATTTAAAAATGCAGAAATGCCATCCGTTTCCCCTACTTCCGTTTTAAGTTGGATGATATAATGCAAATGAAGCTAATCATCCAACGAGATCATGGCTGACCTGTGGCCTACCTCCATACGCTTGCCTTTGACCAATATCCATGAATAACATTGCTTACTAAAACATTTATCTACAGTTATATTATGGCAGAAAAAACTTGGTATTTACGCTTACCACTAAAAAGTCTGAGAATCTGAACGTCAGATTCTCCAGTTAATCGCATCCGAACGTAGGCTCAAGATTATAAACAGTACCCTAAAACTTTTGTGAGCAATTGCTGATGGCAGTTTATTGGAAGAATTACTTCGAAACTATGAGCCCTGCCCATGTGCCTTTGCAAAGCAAGTTTGAATGGAAGGGGCGTGCAATTCAGATGGGAAAACTCAGTAAAGTGCTTGGATGAACAATTGAAATGTTATACCACTGAAGGCTATGGTCCAAGTGCTGGAAAGTGGGATTGATGGAAATTTAGTGTCATTTTGACTGGAAAAACATGACGCGTCACAATGCCTCTTGTGTTCTATATGATTCTGTCATTCTAGAATTCTGAAGTGAAGTTTCAGAATTAGTTTCTATTTTTCTCTTTGTTTTGAGGAAATATGACCTCGTATACGTTCTAGCTGCTGATGTTGTCAGGATCAGTTTCAGCTTTTCTATTAGAGTGCTCGTTTACAAACAGAATTTCCCAAATGAGTTGTAAAACTGAATGAACAAGGAAAGCAGTGGGACAACAGTGTGCTGTAGAACAGCTCTCAAGGAGCTTGACAACATGATGGATTGAATAACCAAACAGCTTCAGCAAAATGAAGAGCATCACGGAAGAGTATATCAAAAGATATTTTGATATTTATGGGACGGATAATATGTGAAATAATGTCAGGAGTGTTGTTTGAAGACAAATTGCGATCAACATTTGAGACCTAATAGGGTCAGATTATTCCAGTCTTTGGGGTATTCGGTTACAGACTTAAATCTCAATGATGTCATATCATTAAAATAAACCTGTTGTCGTAATCTGTTTACTGAAAATGATTTTAAAAATGCAGATGTAACCATAGTGTCCCAGTGGAGAAACCACACAATATAAAATAAAGTCTCTTGAACGATGTCAGCTCCATCTCCAAGAGAATTCTCCAATACCGACAGATTGCCAGGAGCATGAACAGAGAAGTTGTTTCACAAACAACAAAATACATCTTTCAAGGCAAATGGTGCTAAAGTATACTACATCATCCTTGCTGTTTTTGGTGTTCCCAATAAGTCATGGAACAAATCAATGTGTATAAACCTCTGCATTGGTTTATACCCATTTCCACTCGACGACTGATCAGTATTTTAGTTCCTTTTGCCAGGTGACAGTGTCCTCACTTACTGAGTTTAAAGTAAAGAGTTTGTTAATGAGAAGGCTCCTCAGTAGTGTTCAGTAGTGTTCAGCATTGTCTGTTTCTCTGCATTGTGCCCAATGGGTTTTTACTGAGGTCACGTTGATTGAGTTTGGCTGGGCACTGGCCCCGGCTAGTCTCAGAAGTGTTGAGAAAGACCTCTCTCTCTCTCTGTGACAGTTCAAAGGCTGCTATCGGTCAGATTGGCTTTGTAGCAACCCAGCTCTTCGTGACACCTAGTGGTTCGCATTCCTTGACGTCAAGGTATTGTGTTGGTGTGTCTTGCTCAGGCAGCTTGTTCGAAGTGGGTGTCCAGACACATTGTGGGCAATGGGTGGCTGGAACAGGTCTTTGTGGAGTAATCAATGAACATCAGCACAGAAAGCTTTCACTACCCTGTGTGTTTTAAAAGTTATGTGGGGGCATGCTATTTGTGAGGACAGGTCACTGGGAGGGGTGTTAAGCACAGGGTTCCAATTGTGATGTGTATTGCTGAATTATTTGACAGTCAAACAGACATGTGAGTTGTGTCATTTGTAAAAGATGCAACGTATTGTCCAATAGGAGAAACACTAAGATCTGGAGTGTGGGAGCAGCAGCTCTCCCTCAGAGGATCTAACACCTTTGTGCAACAGGTTGTTTCACATCATATCCTTTGTTGTGGTTATCCTTTGATGCTCCCTGCACTGTAGTGGTCTATGTGAAGGGCCTCCCATGTACCTTCGTTTGGGATTGTTATTAGTCTTCGGACATCGATTTGGATAATTATGTTGGGTTATTATTGTCGTTATTTAGTTGACACTGACATTTTGGAGATTAATTCCCTTGGATATATTTTGTGACCTAATCACTGTAAGGCCATCGTGTTACACCATGAAGTGCTTTGGGAAATATCTGTTCTTGTCCGTGGTCCAGAGGGCTCAGAACGCTGGAAATTGGGTGATACAACAGGATTTGTTACGCTGATGAAAGACAAGTTGGTTGGTGGTGACTGATACACGATTTCAGATGTTTGATATTGTGGTTCTGCTCTGAGGATCCAATCAGGATCAAGAACATCCGACCATACGAGGGAAAGGCAGCCCTGTTACTGTGACCTCCAGCTGACCTGATGTTCAGTATTGTGGGACTTGGTGAGTTGGATCTATATCAGAGTCACCATTTGATCCATACTCCATCAGCAACACACTGCTAAAAGAATATGATTCATCTGTCGACCTTGATATAGCCTCATGGCATGGATGATGTTAGTCCAATAGTAATTTCTGACCCAGTGTTTTTGCTTTTCTGTGGGCATCTATAAATGGAGCATTGTACTAAGTGTGGAGAATTGACAGGAGAATACATGCAATTCCAATAGCAAGTTTTACTGGGAACATCCTTCTTTGTTGCAAATGGGTCAATAAACTGAAAGGAATATCGGATTCCAGTGTTAATGTGATTCAGTGAGAATATTTCGATTTGAATTTTACTAAGTGTGGGATCCAAGCCAAAAAGGAACAACTATACCTTTTGTCCAAGTGTTACTGGGAGCATCTCTCAAAGTAAAGTATGGGTTACTAAGTGCAGAGGAACAACTAACCTCAATGGTCCCGTACAAGTAGGAGTGTCCCCGACAATAGAATTTAACCGTTTGGTGGGAACTGAATAAAATGGAATACCTGACCGTAGTGAGAACTCGGACCATAACAATATGAGCCATGCAGTCCTTCATTTGTATTACATTCCCCATTTCTGTTCTGCCCACTGGTGGACCTCTGGTTGCAATTTTTAAATATTTCATAGATTGTAATTGGAAAATCGTCACAGCTGGTTGTATATGTTTGGTGCTCAGTTTACGATGTATAATGTCCCAATGGGGATAAGAAGTTGTGATATTTTTCACAAAGTGAAAATGGCAGAGTAAGAAGGTTCATTCAGTAAAATGATCGATAGACATACTATGTTGACTCCAATAACATTTTTGGTACGGGATAATCTTCCAACAAGGTTAGGACAAGTTGTGGGACATGGCTACGCTAATTTAATATCCATACATTAATAAGGATGATGATAGAGCTGGGAGTGTTAACACTATTTGTCATCTATACCAATTTCGATTTGGATGAACAATTTTTGAATCTGTAATGCATAATCTTTCCACAGTTAATTTTCCACTAATTGCTGCTCTTCACTTTGTGATGTGATCCTCCATGTGAGGAAGAGGTTTTGAAAAGGACCGTGCATCAATCAGATTTAAGGCAATATATAAAAATACGAATCGTAATGGGAATAAAAAAATGCCGTTTCAGCATATAACGAACTTCAGTCCCTGCAATAATATGACGATGGCTTATAATTGAGTTGGAGAGCATTACATAAAATTAACAGGAAGAATAAAGATCATTTAACAGAGTATTTTAACGTACCATACAATTTGCCCCGTCACGATGTGTTCTAACCCGGAATAAGCATTCCATAATAATGCCAATGCCATTGCAGTCTGTTTCATTCGTGAAATAAGATTTCCATATTTGTATCACAAAGTCCTTTATACACTGTATACATCTGTACACTCTTTGTGACTAACACAATTTACAAATCACATTTCCAGAACAGCGAGCATTTATCTCCTTTTTGTGTGATAATGACATGCATTCTGGGTCTGCTGGGAGGCCAAACTCTGTTACTCGTAGCTTGGTTTTTCTACCATGGCTTCCGATATTCCAACACAAACGCGTTTTTGTAATGTATTCAATTGTGGGACGTGGGTGTCGCTCGCTGGGCCCAGCATTTAATGCCTGTCCATCGTTAACCTTGAGAAGACGATGGTGAGATGCCTTCTTGCACCGCCCCAGCCCTCCTACTGTGGTGTCAAAGGGAGGGAATTCCAAGACTTAGACTCAGTGATGGTGAAGGAACGGCGATATATTTCCAATGCAGGATGGTGAGTGCCTTGGAGGAGTTCTTGAAGGTGGTGATGTTCCCATGTATCTGCTGCCTTTGTCCTTCTAGATGGAAGGGTTGTGGGTTTGGAAGGTGCTATCTGAGCATTTTATGGTGGATTTCTGCAGTGTATCTTGTAGATGGTACACACTTCTATTACTGAGCATAGATCATGGAGGCAGTGGATGCCTGTGGAGATGGTTACAATCAATTGAGCGGCTTTGTCCTCGATGACATCAAGCTTCTTGAGTGTTGTTGGGGCTGCACCCATCCAGGCAAGTGGGGAGTATACAATCATACTCCTCAGGGTTGTAGATGGTGGACACGTTTCAGGAAGTCAGGAGGTGAGTTACTCTCTGCTATATTCCGAGCCTTCCTGCTCTTGTAGCCACTGTGTTTATGTAGTGAGTCCAGTTGGGTTTCTGGTCAATGGCCATAAAGCAGACAGTTTATCAAGGAGGTATCTTTGCAGTTTTATTCATTACTGAGATGGAGCTAATTGCTTTCAAATCGTATAAAAGTTCGGCATTGTGCCTTCCAGGTTTATTCCAGACAGAGCTATTGCTGCTTCTATCCGTGTGTAACAGTTTACCCTTTGTTGATTCATTCAGTCCATGAACAGTTACTTACATTGTGACATCTGTAATTTCACGATGGTAACCATAAATCTCTTCCAACAGCACCTTACAAACCTGCAACCTCCAGCATTCGGAAGAATAGTGACAGTCGATGCAGAGAAGCATCGTCTATGCAAGTTCCTTTTCAAACCACATTTCATGAAGAATTGGAAATACATTGTCATTCCATCACTGTTGCTGGATAAAAATTCCACAACTCTCCCCGAACATGGTGGGTTTTCCTGCACCCTAGAAAATACATATATTCATCAAGTCATGTCTCCAGCAACATCACAAAGGCAGTTCTACCTGGGTAATGAATACTGGCCTCTAAAACTCAAATTCCATGAGTAATTTTAAAAGTAATCACTGTCCCCAAATCTACAACAGTATATCTTTGAAAAGGAAGGGTGATTCGTGTCCAGGGGAGTGCCTCATTTGCAGAGAGTGGGAAACACAGAAATGTCGGAAAAAGTTGCGCGAGTTTTCCATTTGGTCCTTTAAGCCTTCACCACCATTTCATGTAATCGTGGCTGATCGTGCAATCTCAGTCTCCCCCTTCCACTTTCCCTCCATATCCTTTGATCCCATCAGCTGCAAGGAACACGCCTCACCCTATCTTGAATATTTCTAACAAACTTGCCACAACTGCTTTCTGTGGGAGAGAATTCCACGGGTTCACACCTAGCTGAGTGGAGAAACTCTTCCTCATCTCAGTCCTGAATGGCTTACTACGAGAAAATGTGGACTGCAGATGCTGGAGATCAGAGTCAAGATTGTGGTACTGAAAAAACACAGCACGTCAGGCAGCATCCGAGGAGCAGGAGCATTGACATATTGGGCATAAGCTCTTCATCAGGAATGGCTGAATAGCTTACCCGTTATTCTTAGACTGTGACCCAATTCTGGACTTACCCACCATCGGGAGCATTGTTCCCCCCATCTCGCCTGTCCAGTCCCGACTCCGATACCCCAATCCTCTTGCTACGAAGGCCAGCATGCCATTAGATTTCCACACTGCCTGCTGTATCTGCGTGCCAACCTTCAGAGACGGTTCCATCATGACACCCATGTCTCATTGCACCTCACCTTTTCCTAAACGTCCACCATTCAGATCATAATCTGCCTTCCTGTTTTTGAGATCCAAGTGGATAACTTCACATTTATCTACAGTATATTGCATTCGCCAAGTATTCACCACCTCCGCCAGTCTCTCCAAGTCATTCTGCAGCTTTTCCGCATCCTGCTCACAGCACACACTGCGACCCAGCTCAGTGTTGTCTACACGTTTGGAGATATTGCATTCAATTCATTCATTAAAATGGTTAATGTGAATTGTGAGCAGCCGAGGTCCCAGCACTCCTCACTACCTTCCACTCTGTAAAGGACTCAGCTGTTCGAGGTCTCTGCTTCCTGTCTGACAACCAGCTCTCTACCCATGTCAGTACACTACCTGCAAAACCATGAGCTTTAATGTTCCTTCCTAATCTCTCGTGTGGATCCTTATCAAAGCTTTTGAAAGCCCAGATAAACATCATTCACTGATCACCCTTTGTCACCCAGGAGAAATATCCAAGGTGAAGGGTTTTCAGGGCATTAGCTCCCCCAGTGGATAATCTATGTCACAGCTTATTTTGCCAGGTGCAATGATTTCCTATCTCCTGCTGCTCTCAAAGCCAGAAGGTAGATCCTTTTACCTTGATTGTTTTAAATATTCATTGAAGTAACCAACTTGGGACATGGTGTTTGGATTCACTACTGAATATTTCCATGGGTCAGACTGTCAGGATATCCAGAGGGAGGCACTCAATGCCTGGTCATTGGTTCACCCACATGGTGGAGGCCACAATGTGGAATGATTGAATGCCAATATACTGTAGGTCATTTTGCGTGGTGTACACTTCTGGAAGCGATCTCAATAATGGAGGTTTCAAAACTGAATGAATGTATTTTGCAAACAATGTCTGTGTTGGCTGTCTCCCATACTTTGTTTTCTGACTGCTGGTGTCTTTGTGCAGATGATATGGTCTTATGGGAAACTCTATTCAGTGAGAGTAACCTACAAAGCTGGTGAAGTCAACCAGTGTCAAGCCCAAAAAAGTACATTGAGTACATGACAGTATTTCTAAGAATAATCTGCTGTGCATGGTGGTCCCTATATTATTTACAAGTGAACATGGTTTGTTTACGGAGGTTTATTGCTTGGGTTCAGATTGTTTAAACTTTATGTGATATGGAAGTACAATTACCTTTGTGTTAAAATCCATTACTTACAGCCTGGGGGCAGTCACTAAAAATGTTTGATGAGTACATTTCTTTTTCTCCATCTCTCATACAGTTCGACGAGAGATGACTGTACTCATGGCTCGGGGCAACTAAATGCACCACTCGCTATCTGGTCGCCATGGCTACATTTGATATACTCTTCATTATATTTGATGTCATAGATGATCGGTTTGTTTACTATTATTATCCATGGTGTTTCCTGAACATCACTCCTGTCTGTAGTGTTATCGATGCCATCAACCACATGACCATTGATTGTTCTGTCTGGCTCACTCTAGCTTTTACTTTTGATCGATTTTTTGCCATTTGTTTACATCAGATGAAGTCTCTATATTGCACAGAGAAAACCGGAACGAGGGTTCTAGCAACAATCTGTATTTTCTTTCCTGTGAAGAACATTCCCATCTATTATCGATTTGAACCTGGAAAGATCATCCACAATGTTCCATGGTACTGTTATAACAGCTCTCGGTATTATAATGACAGGCGCTGGATAAGTTATAAATATTTTGAAAAATTTTTTACATCATTTCTCCCATTCACTTGTACTCTCTTTCTGAATGTTCTGACTGTCAGACATGTCATTGAGGCCTTTCAGATGCGTGAGGGACTGAGGAGTCAGAGAAAAACAAAGAATGACCCAAAGGAAGACGGCAGGCAGAATTCTGTGATTTTACTTTCTGCTATATCCGCCAGCTTCATCCTTCTCTGGTTGCGGTATCTTGTTTTAGATGAGATTACTGACAGTGTGGAAACAGGCCCTTCGGCCCAACGAGTCCACACTGACCCGCCGAAGTGCAACCCACCTGTACATTTACCCATTCACCGAACACTACGGGCAATTTAACATGGCCAATTCACCTGACCTGCACAACTTTGGACTTTGGAAGGAAACCGGAGCACCCGGAGGAAACCCACGCAGACACGGGGAGAATGTGCAAACTCCACACAGTCAGTCGCCTGAGGTGGGAATTGGACCCGGGTCTCAGACGCTGTGAAGTAGCAGTGCTCACCACTGTGCCGACGTATTGATTTGAAGCTGGCTATTCCTTGCATTCTGCAGCTGATGCTCTCTTTCAACAAGTTGGATATATGCTGTGGAATCTAAGCTGCTGCACAACTGCAATCATTTATATGGTAACACAGAAAAAAATCAGAGACCAGTTAAAGTATGCAGTGAAATATCCCGTTATAAAAATAACTCAATTGATGAATAAATCCAAGTAACTGAGAGGTAACATGGCATGCAGCAGACAAGGGAATGAGTAGTCCACATGAGAAATAGACTGAAAGGAGAAGGAGGAGGAGCAAAATGATAACACTCCTTTTCTCATGGGTGAGGAATGTCTCCATCCGAGGAGCAGTAAGAAATAGACTGCAGGAGCAATACCAGTGTAATGTGTTGTTAGCAATGAGCTGAACAACAAAATGATACGAAGATAGGTGGAGTTGTGGACAGTGAGGAGGACTGTTGTCGGCTGCAGAGGGACTTAGATATGATGCAGAGCTGGGCTGAGGAGTGGCAGATGGAGTTCAACCCTGCCAAGTGTGAGGTTGTCCATTTTGGAAGAACAAATAAGAATGCGGAATACAGGGTTAATGGTAGGGTTCTTAGTCAGGTGGAGGAACAGAGGGATCTTGGGGTCTATGTACATAGATCTTTGAAGGTTGCCACTCAGGTGGATAGAGTTTGTAAGAAGGCCTATGGAGTATTATCGTTCATTAGCAGAGGGATTGAATTCAAGAGTCGTGAAGTGATGTTGCAGCTGTACAGGACTTTGGTTAGGCCACAGTTGGAGTACTGTGTGCAGTTCTGGTCGCCTCACGTTAGGAAAGATGTGGAAGCTTTGGAGAGGGTGCAGAGAAGATTTACCAGGATGTTGCCTGGAATGGAGAGGAAGTCGTACGAGTATAGGTTGAGAGTTCTCGGCCTTTTCTCGTTGGAACGGCGAAGGATGAGGGGTGACTTGATAGAGGTTTATAAGATGATCAGAGGAATAGATAGAGTAGACAGTCAGAAACTTTTTCCCCGGTACAACAGAGTGTTACAAGGGGACATAAATTTAAGGTGAAGGGTGGAAGGTATAGGGGAGATGTCAGGGGTGGGTTCTTTACCCAGAGAGTGGTGGGGGCATGGAATGCGCTGCCCGTGGGAATGGTAGAGTCGGAATCATTGGCGACCTTTAAGCGGCATTTGGATAGGTACATGGATAGGTACTTAATCTAGGTTAGAAGTTCGGCACAACATTGTGGGCCGAAGGGCCTGTTCTGTGCTGTATTGTTCTATGTTCTATGTTCTATGTTCTAAAATTATCACTGGAAGAGGAATTCGACATGCACAAAGAAAACATCCATCCCAAGCAATTCCTTCCAAGTGAGCGAGCCGGATTGTTAAAAACGGTCATGGAGGAAAGTATCATGGTTGATTGCAGGTCAATGTGGGAAAAGCAACGACAGGATCCTCTCGACTCTTCCTCACGGAATTATCTGATCCATACATCGCAACTAAAGGAAAAAAAAACAAGGGTTCTATTATAAAGAGTAAATGACATTTTGTGAAAACCTGTATCTTTTCATTACAAATGTATTTTCAGCAATACTTTGTCTGTTCCCATTCAGTCCCCCTGGTCTCATGCTGATGTCCCTCACTTTCTTCATTCGCATCTTTCCACCAATAAGCTGCTGGGTTGTTGGGGAATCCAATGCCTAAACAGAGGGCTCGGTGACAGGTCGGATCTGAAGCTCGGGAATGGGGTCAGATTGTGGGAGATGAGCCGGCATTCTTAGTGCTTCCATGAAAATGTTATATGGATCTCAATGACTCCATCGGGCTCAGCCGGAGCTGACTCTCGATGAACCCTGTTTGCTGGTGGCTTGATATTAGAGGCTGAGATCAATGCCGAAAGATACTTGTATCATTACCAAGATTTTTTTTTCCATCTGGAACACAGTTCTTAAACCCATCCCTGTCTCAGCTCATAATTGCTGAATCAGTCATTCATTCCATTGTTACCTCGGGACCTTTGTATTCCAGCGCCACATCAGCCTGATACCAGTTTATAAACTCCATATATTTACTTTGTCCAAATTTACTCCACCCTACTGGTTTATTTTATCAACAAATCCCATTTCTTGACCATCCACTGTCCAGAGTGATCTTCAAAGGCATGTTGTTCTCCAAATTCTCCATTTTACATTCTCACTCGTCACAGAAAAATGTTTCAAAGTCATCCATTGATTTATTTGCTTTCCTGGGCTAATGTAAATCTTGTTCTATAAAATCTGCGTGCAAGTTTTAAATGTTCAGCTACAATGTAATATTACCAGCTGGTGTGATAGTCAAAGAAATT
This sequence comes from Chiloscyllium plagiosum, assembly GCF_037043375.1. Taxonomy (NCBI): domain Eukaryota; kingdom Metazoa; phylum Chordata; class Chondrichthyes; order Orectolobiformes; family Hemiscylliidae; genus Chiloscyllium; species Chiloscyllium plagiosum. The sequence continues at coordinate 30,303,602 of NW_028270183.1, read as the reverse complement.
ACAGCTTTCATAGCATTCAGTCACAAAGTCATAGACTCATCGAGACGTACAGCATAAAAACAGACCACTCAGTCCAACTCGTCCGTGCCAACCAGATATCCTAACCTAGTTTAGTCATATTTGGCAACACTTGGCCCATATCCCTCCAAACCCTTCCTATTCATGTAACCATCCAAATGTCTTTTAAATGTTGTAATTGTACCAGCTCCATCACATCCTCTGGCAGTTCATTCCACTCACGCATTACCGTCTGTGTGAAAAAGTTGCCCCTAAGGCCCCTTTTAATTTTTTCCCGTTTCACCCTAAACCTATGCTGTCTAGTTCTGGACTCCCCCAACCCAGGGAAAAGACCTTGTCTATTTACCCTATCCATGTCCTCAATAATTTTATAAACTTCTGTAAGGTCACCCCTTAGCTGACAACACTCCAGGAAAAACATTCCCAGCCTATTCAGCCTTTCCCTGTGGCTCAAATGTGTGAGGCCTCATCCTCAACCTCAGGACCCTGCAACCACACTGGATCAATGTGGATTTCACCAGTTTCTTCATTTCTCCTGCCCTCACCTTAACCCTTTTCCAAGCGTCCAACTCAGCACCATCCTCTTGAACTGTCCCCCCTGTCCATCTTCCTTCCCAACTATCTGCTCCACTCCGGCCGATCACCTTCTCCCCCAGCTTCACATACCTATCACATTCCCAGCTAGCTTCCCCACGGCCAACCCCTCTCCCATTTATGTCTCAGCCACTCGTCCCATAAGCCTCAATCCTGATGAAGGGCTTATGCCCGAAATGTCAATTCTCCTGCTCCACGGCTGCTGCCTGACCTGCTATGCTTTTCCAGCACCACACTCTCAACAACAATATTCATTTCCCTGAGATGTTTAATACTCATTTATTTCTCAACAGTCACAACTGAGGCAAAATATTCATTTAAATAGTCCCATCTCTTCAACTTCAACACAAGCGCAATCTCATTGATTCTCAGATGGGTCTACTCTCTCTCAATTTTCGCTCTTGCTCTTATTGGACTTGTGGAATCTTTTTTGGATAGTCTTTAACCTTATCTGGTAAAGATATCTCATCCCATCTTTGCCTCCCTGGCTTCCTTCTTAAGAGTGCCAGTGCAACATTTAAACTCAGCAAGAGATTCATTTGATCCCAGTTACTACATCTGATATTTGATTCCTTTTTTGTCTTGACAAGAACTTCAATAACTGTATTCTTCCTTGCTTCCGAACTTTACTAACCTTACCTTTCACTCTCACAGGAACATTATGTTTCTGAACTCTCATTAGCACACGATTGAAGGTCTGCCATTAGTCATTCATCCTTTTATCTGTGAACAGTTTACTCCAATCTACTTTTCAAAGCTCATTTTCTATTCACCTAAAATGTGCCTGCTCCAGTGAAGATCTTTAACTTCTATGGAAGACTTATCCATTTCCATAATTATTTTAAAACTGATTTTATTATGATCATGAGTTGCAGTGTTTCCTGAGTAACACTTCAGTCACGTGCCTTTCCATATTTCCGAAAAGTTGCGGCTCCATTTCACAGTGTTAGCACAATTGCCTCAAAGCAAGAGAGACCAAGTTCGATTCTACCCTCCAGCTACTGAGTTTTATTGGGGTTTGCACATGGTCCCCGTGTCTGCGTGAATTTCTTCCACAGTCCAAAGATGTGAAAGTTCGGTTGGTTAGCCATGCTAAAGAACACCATAGTGTCCACGGATGTGTGGGCTGAGTGTATTAACCAGCTTAAAATACGTCATAGTGTCGACCGATGTGTCTGTCGGGTGTGTTAGCCACGTTAATTTATACCACGGTGTCCACAGATGTGTAGGTTGGGTGTGTTAACCATGCTAAATTATATACCATAGTGTGCACGGATATGTTGGTTGGGCGTGACAGCTATGCCAAATTGCACCATAGTGTCCATGGATGTGTTGGCTTGGTGTGTTAGCAAAGGGAAATATAACATCAGGGATCCTCTTCCGAGGGTAGCTGTCGAATCGTTCTTCTGAATGGCCTTTTTCCACACCATATGGATTCTATAAAGTTCAGGTTTAGCCCTGTCTCGAGTTGGAGCATTTATGCATTGATAAAGAAAAATTATCTTCACCATATATAACAGGTTCTTCACCATCCAAACCATTTACACGATGGCCGTCCCTGTCAGTGTTTGAAAAATTAAAATCCCTTACTTTTACAACCTTACAATTCTTACAGATATTAAGATATCAACTTATTTGCTTCTCAATTTCCTTCAGACTTGGGCGGGGGCTACAGTCCAATCCACGAAGGTGATCATCCCTTTCGTATTTCTCATTTTAACCCATATGTGCTCACTAAGTGGTCTCTCAGAAATATCTGCTCTAATTCCAATAGTAATGTTTTCTGGTCATATGACACTGGTTATAGTCCAACAGGTTTAGTTAAAATCACAAATTTTCACAGCCATGCCTCTTCATCAGGTCAACTGGAGCCACATCATGGGCCAAATTTCGGGGGAGGTGGTGATCAATGTGAACGGGGATTGATCCAGCCCCCGTGGAGGAATGGTAATCAATGTGATCTGTGTTCGATTAACCCTCCTAGAGGACAGTGTAATCAATGTCATCGGGGATTGACCCATTCCTCTGGAGGAATGGTGATCAATGTGATGGAGGACTGGGTGATTGATGTGATTGGGAATTGACACACTCCTTGCAGGACTGGGTGATTGGTGTGATGGGAATTTATTCCATCCCACTGGATGACAGATACCCCACCGATTATTCTTCTCCCTCTGCCGCTGCTGCCCTGACCCAGGATGGACAGGCAGGAGGCTGGAAGAACACAACAAGCCAGGCAGAATCAGGAGGGGGAGAAGGCGATATTTCGGGTGTAACCCTTCTTCAGGGCTGTGGGTGGGTGTTGGGGAGCTGCAGATAAACGGGGTGGCACCAAAATCGAATGGGCACTCATCATCCTCAAATGCTTTCTCTAACTCCAACTTGACCCCACCCAAAAGAACACATTCCCATCTCCACCCCTGTCAGCCTTCAGCAATGACCGTTCCCTCCAACATTCCTTGGATGGCGCTACTCTCCCTGCCGACACCCCCTCGAACCCGGAGGTACTTCCTCTGCAACTGGAAAAGATGCAAAACATTCCGGTACATCACCCCTGTTACCTCCATCCAGCCTCCTGTCTGTCTACTTTGGATTCTCGCATATGCAGTTATTTTTTGACTCTGAGACTCAGGATAACTGCTCGCAACTAAAAGCTCTTCAGCTGCCGACTTCACCCATTGAGGGTGACGCAGTCAGAGGCATTGATTCATCAATGTTTTAATTCATTCATTCATTCATCCACCTTCCCTCAGGGATAAAGTGTACTCCATTGCAGAGATAGACCCACACACACAGAAGCTCATATGGAAACTCACATGGACATAATCATCAACACTGTACCACTTTAAACACAAGAGGGACAGAAGTGGTTTAACCAAAGTTACATGGGTACAGCACCCAAAACAACAGAGACCCCACTGGACAGAGAAAAAGGCACAGAGAGGCACATGTACTGATATACACTAACACACACAGACAGACAGAGAAACAGAGACACAGGCACACACACACACACATATATACACATATAAATATACAGATCAACACAGACATACACCCACACACACATATGCACAGACCGACATACGCACACAGACTGACACACACAGACAGATACACAAACAGTTTGACACACTGAGACACACAAAAACGTACATAGAGCAACAAACACAGACACAAGCACACACATATACAGACTGACAAAATAATTACAGAGACATAAACAAACTAATCCATACACACATGCACTCATAAACACATGCATGCATATATACACATGAAGGAATACATAGTCACAGAAACACACATACAGACAGAGACGTAGACATACACACACCAGAAGCATACATTTGCAGATGCACACGCTCATACAGAAACATGGACACACATACTGACACACACACGCAGACACACAGAAATACAAAGAAATGTCCATACAAACATGGAGGCATACATACACAGAGACAGTCATGCACATACAGAACACAAAGAAACACAATATGCAGGCACATACGAAAACACGAAAACACACACATTGACACACATATAGGCACATAGAAACTCACACAGACAAATTCTGTGTGTGGGAACTGACACTTCCCTGAGTTTAATCATCTTTATGATTAATGGCCAGAGATCAACCAAGATTCAAAATTGAGTTTGGATGTGACAAACCTGTCACAGGTTGCAGACATCAGGACTTCAACAGGATGAACTTCAGGAAATAAAACTGCTGCTGAAAAAGATTGAATATGCCTCAATATCAGGCCAAAGAATATAACCACTCAGTCTGCCACTGCCATGGTCACCAGGTGATGCATTTGAAGAGACCATACTTTCTTTTAACCAGAATCACAATTATCAATGTATGAACTGTGTCACAGCAAAATAGAAAGGAAATGTTGGCATCAAGCTGCCAGTCAGAGCTGGCAGTCTGATTCAGGACCCTGAGATTTTCAGATGTTGAACACTGCCAAGAGAAAAAAACAACATCTTTCTTTCTGAAAAGGCAGAAAGTTAAAACTATAAAAGGTGAAGATCAGTGGGTGGAAGCAGAAAGAGTGAAGGACAACTGGCTGATATCAGAGTAAGTAGGGGTTTTAGGCGATAACAAAGAACGTTGCAAAACCAGCCAATATGGGCCAAACCTCTGGCATTGATTCTGAATCCTTTCAGAATGGGGAGGCTGAATTTCCCAGCCCTGAGGCAATATGTAGGATCTTCCTTTACAAATGTTTCCCAAAGAGACTGCATTATTAAAATTATTGTTTCCCAATTGAAATGAACTTTATTCAAACCATCACAGGACAGGAAGGTGTGGGCCGCCATCTTTGTGAGACGGATATGCACAACATTTCTGTCCCATTCCAGATGATTTACTGATTAAAAATGAGTTTATATCTGTTGATTATTGACTTCAATGTGAGCGAGATTAAATTTTCTATTCTGTCTCGAGATGCGTTTATTTCCATTTCGTCTTTGTGTGGAAGGATGGCACCTGCCACTTGCTCTCAGGGTTGGGATAGGGTGTATCCTCGAAGTGGAGGGGATGATGCCATCAAGACAGTACAAACTACTGCTTCCATCAACCTCCATACACAGCGCCACCATTAGATTTGAGTCCAAACATGGAACGCTCCAGGTGCTGGGTCCAGAATGTGTTGAGAAGTGGGACTTGGAGGAGGCCATGTGGCCCCTTGAGGCCGTTCTGTCATTCAGTAAAATCGTAGGTGACCTGATTGTGACGGTGACCCACTCTCATGCCAATGTCACACCCCGAATCAGAGGGAGGGAGGCAAAAGACAGATTCTCCTCACATCTATTGTTGGGAAAATACCAGGATCAATTATTAAGGAAGTAGTGTCGACAAATTTGGAAAATAATAACATCATCAAGCCGAGTCAGTATGGCTACATGAAAAGAAAATTCTGTCTGACTAATTTATTGCCATTTTTCAATGCAGGTTGGACAGAGGAAAACCAATAGACGCATTGTATTTGGAATTCCGGAAGGTGTTTGACAAGGTACCTGACAAATGTTAACCATTAAGATAACAGCCCAAGGCATTAGAGGTGATATATTGGTGTGGGTAGATAATTGGTTAATGGACAGGAAATTTCGAGTGGGGATAAGGGGGTTCCTTTTCAGTCTGGTGACCTATGACCAGCAAGGAATGTAACTGTTTCCAATGTAAAATACTGACTTGGAGGAAGGAAGTGAACATACTTTAGCCAACTTATGGACGGCACAAAAATGGGTGGAAAGGCAGGTTGTGAAAATAATATAAAGAGTCCACAGTGAGCTACGGACTACTCAGTTAACCAAGTGGGGAAAAAGTTGCCAAATTAAATATAATGTGGGAAAATTTGTATTTGTTAATTTTGGAAGGGGGAACAAAGAAAAAAATTGAATTTAGAAAAAAAACTGCAGAAGACTGCAATACGAAGAGACTTGATGGATCTTATGTGGGAAACGCAGAAAACTTGCACAGAGGGAGCAGCAGGTCATCAGGAAGACTCATGGAATGTTGGCCCTTATATCAAGGGCATTGGATTGTAAGAGTCGGGAAGTCTGACGGTAACTACTCAAGGTGCTGGTGAGATCAGAGCTGGAGTACTGTCAGCCGTTTTAGTTACTTTATTTATGGAATGATTCGGCGGAGCTGGGGACTGGGGTTGGACTGGGGTGAACACAGTTAAAAATCCCACAACACCAGGTTATAGTCCAACAGGTTTATTTGGAGGCACCAGCTTTTGGAGTGCTGCTTCGTCTTCTTGAAGCTCCACAAGCATCTGATGAAGGAGCAGCGCTCCAAAAGTTAATGCTTCCAATAAACCTGTTGGACTATAACCTGGTGTTGTGGGATTATTAACTTGTTTTAATAAAATATGTCATTTCATTGCAGACGGTTCATGGAAGGTTCCCTAACATAATCCTGGTATGGAGGGATTGTCTTATGAGCAACGATTAAACAAGTCTGGTCTCTATTCACTGGAGCTGAGGTAAATGAGAATTGATTTCAATCAAACATATCAGAGTTTTAAGGGGCGAGACAGAGGAAGTGCTCAGTGGATGTTTCCTCTCATGGAAGAGTCTAGGATTAGAGGGAGTAGTCTGAGAATAAAGGGACGCCAATTTAAGTCTGAGATGAGGAGAAATTCTTCTCTGAGGGTTAAGAGTCTTTGGAACTCCTTGGCACAGGGAGCTGTGGGTACAAGGTCCTCGTGTGTGTTTCAGATCGATATAGATCGATTTTTGATCAGTCAAAGAATCAAAGGTTTGGGGGAAAGGTCAGAAAAGTGTACGTGAAGGATGTCAGATCAGCCGTGATCCAATGGAATGTTGCAACAGGGTCGAGGGGTCGAATGGCTAACTCCCGTTCCTGTTTCTTCTGGGATTATTACCCAACATGGCAGGATGTGACCAATGGAATCCCACAGGGGTCTGTCTCACAGCTGTGTTCAAATTATTCACACTACTTATTACCAACCGAGAGAATGGCACAGTCGTATAGAGTCACAAAGCACCAAAACCAGATCCTTCAGTCTAACCAGTCTGAGCCAACCATAATCCCAAATTAAATTAGTGCCACACGCAGTACAAAACTTGCTCATCATTTTGTGTATGGGAGTTTTTTAGACATTGTAGATGAAAGCATTAAATTACAAAGGGATATTAATAGGCGAAGGTAATTAGCAAAACCATGGAGCAAATGTAATGTTATCAATTTAAGACAGAAATGGAACTGTAGAGATGGTACGAAGTTAAATACGGCGATGTCCAAACAGAATTAGGGGTTCAGTGCATGTAACTTTAACATGTCACAAACATTTGTGGAAAATAATTAATGTGGCTAATGGAATGCTGACTTTTATATCGAGAGGACTGGAGTACAAGGATGTAAGAGCTATGCTGCAGTTTGACACAATCCTGCTAGACCCCACTTGGTGCACTGTGAGCAGATGTTGATGCCTTGCCTTAGGAAGGATATATTGATCTTAGAGAGCATTCAACACAGGTTAACAGGAATGATATCTAAAGTTCAGTCTTTAACTTATGAAGCTGAAAAATGTGTTGCCGCAAAAGCGCAGCAGGTCAGGCATCATCCATGGAGCAGGAGAATTGACATTTCAGGCATAAGCCCTTCTTCCTGAAGAAGGAGTTATGCCTGAAACGTCGATTCGCCTGCTCCTTGGATGCTGCCTGACCTGCTGCGCTTTTCCAGCCTCACATTTTTCAGATCTGATCTCCAGCATCTGCAGTCCTCACTTTCTCCTAGTTGACTTTAACTTATGAAGACAGATTATATAAAGTAAGCCTATTTTATCTAGAATTTATGAGATTAATTTATGATTAGATGAAAATCTTCGAAACATTTTATCCACAGCCCTATCTTTACACCCCTCCCCCAGTCCGTATGTATATGTATGAATGCGATGTGATTGCATTTTGGCGTGTGTAGTAACAAGATCCCACTATCACGAGTCACAGCATGAAGCAAACATTAAAGAGAAAGATGAAGGAGTTGAGGTTCAGTTTACAGACACCCTGTACGACATAATGGTGCAGGAAAAATCTAAACAGGCGAGGGTCAAGCAGACGTATTCAGTCCTGAAAGCCTAATGACTTACAGAAAAGGAATCAGAATGTGTTCCTGAGGGTTATTATTTTAAAGAATCCTAAGATGAAAATGGAGAGCACAGCACGTTACTGCAGAGGTGAAATGGGAAAATGTGCGCTAGACTGTATTTCCGGGAGCATAATGAGTTATTTTCACAACCATGCAAATTAATCCAATCAATTTGAATTATGTCCCAAGATACAAAAACCCAATCGAATTTGGATTTTACTATTTTGACAACATTAAACCAGTGACATGATCCGATGTTTTGGGATACAAAAATCAGGCAGTTAGCCAGAGAAAGTGCACGTACTGCCATCGGTAGGCTGCCCACAGACCCTCTCTATAAAAGATACCTTCTTCATATGAAACATCTTTGCAGCAGAAGACCAAGATGACACAGGAAATATACAGACAGAGGAAGCTCATCATCCGAAGATGACAACTGGTTTTGAAAATTGAATTGCTGTAAATGGTATAGGGATTTTGTTTTATCAGCATATTGGTGCAGAATGGGAGGTATGTCAAAAATGTTCAGAGAAAGGAGGCTTAAAGTTGTCGACGGTTGTTGTTTAATGTTCTCTTTTCAAGTTAAATGATGATGTTTTTTTCTTTAAACAGTGGAATTTGGGGGTTCTCTGTCACTCATACTTTAACAAATGACGAGGCACGTTAAGCTTTTCTGAGTGTTTGCTTTAATTAGCAGAAAGGTTTAGCCTGTGTCATAACAGTTTGGTGTCTCGGGTCTGGGATTGGACAGGTTTGGACTGATCCACTCTCAGATTTGGCCATATTTGACCGGATTTGGGGTACAAAAGATCCCAGTGTCTAACATCTTTAAATTAAACGTACGTGAGACAATTTGTTTATTTTCAGTTACTTGTGTTTGGTTCACTTAAAAGTGAGAAGAATGGCTCTTCAAATTGTTGAAGAGGCCCTGGGGTTTGAAGGTGATTCCTTAATTTACCAAGAAAATTTATAAAGAATACAAATGACCATACTTTTAGATGTAACAAAGAGGATAGAATGCTGCTTAACCAATGACAAAAGTGAAGCTGAAATGTCATCTACAGTGTCTGTTGCTCCTGATCTAGTCTCCTCTACATTGGGGAGACAGGACACCGACTTGTGGAATACTTCAGAGAACATCTCTGGGACACACGCACTAAACAATCTAACTGCGCTGTCGCCGAACACTTCAATTCCTATCCCACTTCACCAAGGGCATGCAGGTCCTGGGCCTCCTCCACCGCCACACCCTAACCACCCAACACCTGGGGGGTGAATGCCTCATCTTCCACCTTGGGACTCTCCAACCACACGGGATCAATGTGGATCTCATCAGTTGCCTAATTTCCCTTCCCCCATCTTACCTCCGATCCAACCCTCCAGCTCAGCACCACTCGCTTCACCTCGCTCTCCTGTCTTGCTTCCTTCCACCACTCCACCCTCATTTCCAAACTACCACCCTCACTCCCCCCTTCATCTACACATTACATTCTCAGCTACTTTCTTCCAGCCCCACCCCGTCCCATTTAACTCTAAGCCCCTTTGGGCCACCCCCTCAATCCTGATGAAGGGCTTATGCCTGAAACATTGACTCTCCTGCTCCTTGGAAGCTGGGTGACCGGCTGTGTTCTTGTCGCAGCCCACTTTTCAACTGTGGGTTAACACACTGTACAGTCCATCTGGATGATGTCGTGATTTTTCATGAGACCTAGAAAGATCACATGGTACCTCTAGCAGAGCTCTTTGAATGATTAAGATAAGCAAAACTGGTTATAAACTTACAGAAAACAGAATTCACGAAAGCAGAGGGGACGTTCTTGTAACATAACATTGGCCATGGAAGTTTGCCCCTGAGGAACGCAAAGAAAAAGGCTGACAAGTAATTTCCATGACCTACCTTGAAGAAAGAGGTGCTTCAATTGTGGAGACTAAGCAAATTCTCCCAAAACGTTGATCCAAACCTCTGGAATGTGGTGGCAACGTTAACAGGTTTGTTGTAGAAGAACACAAAATTTCGTTGGACAGAACAATGTCAGGAGTCATTTGACAATTTAAAAACAGATTTAACCACTGCACCAGTTTTAGCTATACCAAACATTCTGAAAGTCTTCAAAGTTGCAATCGATGCTCGTGACACAGGAGGTGGAGCTCTACCGCTAAAGGAAGATGATGATGTAATTGAATGGCCAGTCGGTTACTTTTAAAAGAAACTCGACACCCACCAGATAAAATCCTCTCCCATCGAAAAGGAATTACTGAGTTTGGTACTGGTCTTACAACATTTTAATCTGTATGTCATGAACAATGTGATAAGGTCGGTTGTGTGCATGGATCACAATCTCCTGACATTCTTGGAACGCTTTAAAGACAAGAATACGAGAGTAGTTCATTGGATCCTTATGTTCCAGACTTTTAATTTACAAATTATACATGTTGCGGGTCATAAGAATGTGATAGCAGATGTGTTATCGTAGATTTAACGGTTAATTTATGAATAAGATTGAACAGACACCAACTATATATATATATATATATATATATATATACATATATATACATATATGTGTGCGTGTGTGTGTGCGTGGAGAAGTTAACATGAACTTATATTAATATCCTGTGTATTTCATGGTAATAGGACTGAGAAATAGAAAAATAAAGAAGCCATCTTTTCGTTTTGGTTTTTATTTAAGGGCGAGGTACTGTACCTTGAAACAGAGTGGATGCTGAAAATCTGTCGATATCTGTCATGTGACTGACTGCAGGCACAGTGTGTACTGAACAATTTAATGATATAACATTTAACTGTAACCTCAATACCTTTTTTGTTTTCCGCCCCCAAGATACTAAAATCCAATGAAATTTGAATTTTACTGTTTGACAACATTGAGCCACAGAGACAATCCGATATTTTAGAGTATGAAAAACTGGCATTTCGGAAAGAGAGCAAGAGAAAGAGCACCACTTGATTGTTGAAAGACTTCTATTCACCACATTCTCTGTCAAAGGTACCTTTCTCGTATGAAACATCTTTGAAACCATTGACCGAAGACGACCCAGGGAGATTGAAAATTAGAGGAAAATCGACTCTGGAGAGAACAGTCGTTGTCTGGTATTGAAAACATTATTTTTCTGTAAATGTAATAGGGGTTTATGTGATCAGGAGATTGTTATAGAGTGGGAGGAAGCTCACAAATCTTGAAGAGAAAGGAGACATGGAGTTGTAAATAGTTCTTGTTTAATGTTCAGTTTTTTTTTAAGAGTTGAAGAACATAATTGACGTGTTGTGTTAAATAGTGGAATTGGGTCGTTCTCTGTCACTCATCTTTAGCAGATTACGATTCGACTTAAGATTTTATGTGTGTTTGGTATAATTAGTAGAGGGGTCTAAGGCCGTGTGGTAACATACTCTGTAGCATGTTGTAAATATGGCTAACAAACTTATTTTCATTGATTCATTAACGTGTGCATGACTGGTTAGCTAAGGAGGTTTTGTGAACAGTCCCATCTCCTACAGTGCTGAACCTGACACACAAACCTCACCAGACCCAATCCCCTCCCTCAGCCCGAGATCCAATCCCCCTCCCTCTGCGCAAGACACAACACCCGCCCTCAACTCCGGACCCAATCCCGGTCCTCAGCCCCTGACCTATCACTACGCATCCCCAGACCCAATCTCCTTCTTCAGCCCAAGACCCAAACCCCTTCCTCAGCACCTGACCCAGTCCCCTTCCTCAGCCCCAGACCCAATCCCTTCCCTCAGCCCCAGACTCAAGACTACTCCCTCTTCACCTGGTCCAATTCTCTTCCCTCAGCTACTGACCCACTTCCCCCTCCCTCAGCCCCAGACCCAAACTCACTCTCTATTTTCCTGTCCCAATGCCCCCCAACCCCAGACACAATCCCCTCCCTCAACCCCAGACCCAATCCCCTCGCTCAGCCCAGACCCAATTCCCCTCCCTCATCTCCAGCCCCAATTCCACGCCCTCAGCTCCAGATTCAAACCCGGATGAAGGAAGTTGATGTGAAGATTAGACAAGATGATTCAGATGAGGCGATGCAGAGTTATGGATTAGCTAGGAAGGGTTTAAAGAGAAATGTAAGAAGAGCAAGGAGGGACATGAACAGTCTTTAGCTGATAGAATAAAGGAGAACCCTAAAGCTTTCAATAGGTATGTGAGGAATAAAAGGATGACTGGGGTAGGAACAGGGCCAGTAAAAGACATGTGGGAAGTTGTGTATGGACCCTGTGGAGATCGGAGAGGTGCTAAACAAATATTTCTCATTGGTTTTCACTCAGGAAAAGGAGACTATTATAGAGGAGAAGAATGGGATACGATATATTAGACTAGAAAGGATCGAGGATAGTAAGGAAGAGGTGTTAACAATTATTGAAGGAGTGAAGTAGGCATGTTCCCTGGGCCGGATCGGATTTATCTGAGGATTCGCTGGGTATCTAGGGAGGAGGTGTTGGAGGCTTTGACTTTGATCTTTGAATCGTCATTGTCTATAGGTTTAGTACCAGAGGACTGCAGGATTGCAAATGTTGCTCCCTTGTTCAAGAAGGGCAGTAGAAATGGCCCAGGTAATCATAGACCAGTGAGCCTTACATCTGTTGTAGGAAAACCTTTCGAAAGGATTATAAGAGATAAGATAGATTATCATCTGGCAAGCAACAATTTGATTGCAGATAGTCAATCTGGCTTTGTCAAGGGCAGTTCGAGTTTCACAAACCTCATTGAGATATTTGAGAAGGTGACCAAGCATGTGGAAGAGGGTAGAGGATAGGGCAGTTGACGTGGTATACATGGACTTCAGTAAAGCCTTTGATAAGGTTCCACATGGTAGGCTCTTCAAGAAAATGCAGAGGCATGGGATTGAGCGTGATTTAGCTGTTTAGATTAGAAACTGGCTTTCAGTAAGAAGTCGGCGTGTGGTGGTTGATGGAAAGTAGTCATCCTGGATGCCAGCTACTAGTCGTGTGCCACAAGGATTTGTTTTGGGACCGTTGTTCTTTGTTATTTTTGGAAAGAACTTAGATGCTGGCATGGGTGATGGGTTCGTAGGTTTGCAGATGACACTAAAGTCGGTGGAGTAGTGGACAGTGTGGAAGAATGTTGCAAGTTGCAGGGGTACTTCGATATACTGCAGAATTAGGATGAGAGATGGAAAATGGAGTTCAATGCAGCTAAATGTGAGGTGAATGACTTTGGCAAGAATAACAGGAATGCAGAATACTGTGGTAATGGAAAGATTCTTCGTAGTGTGGAAGTACTAAGGGATCTTGGTGTCCATGTCCATAGATGCCTGAAAGTTGCCACCCAGGTTGATAGTGCTGTTAAGAAGGCATACGGTGTGTTAAGTTTAATTGGTAGAGGGATTGAGTCCCGTAGCCATAATGTCATGCTGCAACTGTACAAAACGCTAGTGCGGCCGCACTTGGAATATTGTGTACAGTTCTGGACAGCATTGGAAAAGGTGCAGAGGAGATTTACCAGGATGTTGCCTGGTCTGGAGGGAAAGTCTTATGAGGAAAGGCTGAGAGACTTGTGTCTGTTCTCATTGGAAAATGAAAATAATGCTAATCTACTTAACCTCTCTTCATAGCTAGAACCCTCCATACCTGGCAACATCCTGGTGAGCCTCCTCTGCACGCTCTCCAAATCATTACCTTTTGGCAATGTGTCGACCAAAACAGTCTGCAATATAAGGTTCCCCATCTGCAGACGATGGGGAACATTATCAAATGCCTTACTGAAGTCCATGTAAATGTCATCTACAGACCTTCGCCCATCAATCAACTTTGTCACTTCTACAAAAAATTCTATTAAGTTGGTAAGACATTATCTTCCCTGCACAAAACCATGTTGCCTATCACTGATAAGTCCATTTTCTTCCAAATGTAAACAGATCCTATCCCTCAGCATATTCTCCATCAGCTTCCTACTACTGACATCAGGCTCACTGGTCTATAATTACCTGGATTATCCCTGGTACCCTTCTTAAACAAGGGGACAACATTATCAATTCTTCTGTCCTCTGGGACTCTCCCATGTTAAACGATACTGCAAAGATATCTGTGAAAGCCTAAACTATTTCCTCTCTCACTTCCCTCAGTAACGTTGGATAGATCCATCCGGATCTGGGGACCTGTCCACCTTAATGCCTTTTGGAAAACCCAACGCTTCCTCTCTCCTTTTGCCGACTTGACCGAGAGTAATCAAACATCTATCTCGAACCTCAACATCTGCCATGTTCATATTCTCCCTGAATACCAATACAAAGTACTCATTAAGAATCTCAACCAATTTCTCTGACTCCACATAGATCTTTCCTCCATTGTACTTGAGTGGGCCAACCCTTTCTCCAGTTGCCCTCTTGTTCCTTATAAGAATAAAAGGATTTAGGATTTTCGTTAACTTATGTTAAACATATTTCAAGACCCCTTTTAGCCTCTTAATTCCTCGTTTAAGATTGGTCCTACATTCACGATGTTCTTCCAAAGCTTATCTGTCTTCAGTTGCCTAGACTTTATGTATGCTTCCTATCTCCTCTTAACTCGTCTCGAAATTTTACCCGTCATCGATGTTTCCCTAATCTTGTAATTTCTTTCCCTCATTGTCACAGGAACATATGTCTCCTGACTCAAATCAACGTCTCTTTAAAATCCTCCCACATTTCCAATGTGGATTTCATTCCAAACAGCTGTTTCCAATCAAGATTCCCCAATTCCTGCTGAATTTTGGGATAGTTGGCCTTCCTCCAAATTTTGCACTGTTCCTTTTGGACGACTCTCATCTTTGTCCATGAGTATTCTAAAACTTACGGAATTGTGATAATTATTCCCAGAGTAATTCCCTACTGAAACTGCAACCACCTGGCCGGGCTTATTCAACAACACCAGGTCCAGTATGGCCCCTTCCTGAGTTGGACTATTTAAATACTGCTATAGAATACCCTCCTGAATCCCAATCAATATTGGGAAAATTAATTTCTCCAATCATCATCACCCTGTTGCACCTACATCTTTCCATCTTTCCATGGTCTGTTTACATATTTGCACCACTATCACACACGCTGTTGGGAGGCCTGTAGGACAGCTCCAACATTGTTACCACACTCTACCGATTTCTGATTTGGAGATGCCGCTGTTGGACTGGGGTGTATAAAGTTAAAAATCAGACAACACCAGGTTATAGTCCAACAGGTTTAAACCTGTTGGACTATAACCTGGTGTTGTGTGATTTTTAACTTCCTATTTCTGAACTCTGTCCGTATTGCCTCACTGCTCGAGTCCTGCTCGAGCCCTCCTTTAGCACAACTATGATTTCCTCTCAAACCAATAAGGCAACTCCTCTACCCCTTTTACCTCCCTCTCTAACCCGGGATATGTAGTTGGCAATCATGCCCTTCCCTCAACCAAGTCTCAGTAATAGCAATAACACCGTACTCCCAGATACTTATAAAAGCCCTAACTTCATCTGCCTGACCAATTACATTTCTTGCATTAAAACGAATGTACCTCAGACCATCTGTCCCTTTGTGCTCATCATCTGCTCTCTGCCTGATCCTCCCCTTAGTCACGTTGACTTCATTATCTCGTTCCTTACAGGCTTTAGTTACTACCGCATTATTGTCAGTGTTATTGGAGAACCTTGATAGAGCAAAATTTGGAAAATAGAAACCGACTGCGCTGGCAGATTCAATGGAATTTGTTCAATACCTCAATGGAGATGATGGATCATTCGGGGAAATAGAAACTGACCACCAGAAGCTGACATGCAGATATAGTATACAATTATAGAATTTCTGTTTGAATTGGGATATTATTGTGTCTCAAAGTGTTGTATCTTCGAGTCAGAGAATCATATCGAACTAAAACACATCCTCAGTCCAATTAGTCCATGCTGACCATAATCCCAAACTAAACGAGTCCCACCTGCCTGCACTTTTCTCATATTCCTCCAAACAATTCTTAATCATGTACTTATCCAAATGTCTTTTAAACATTGTAACTCCACCCATATCTGTCACTTCCTCTGAAAGTTCATTCCACACACAAACCTCTGTGGAAATAAAATGCACACCATTTTTTAACAAATCTGTCATCTCTCACCTTAAAAATATGCCCCCTCTTCTTGAAATCCCCCACTTTAGGGAAACGACACCTGCCATTCACCTTATCTATATCTCTCATGATTTTATATGCTTTTATTTACAACAGGAACATGCACTTGTGCTGAAGTATTTCCTTATTTTTTTTCAGAGAAAGGTGAATAGAGAGACATACACTCATTGTCTGAATTAATCTCATGGTGACAGTTGTTATGAACTCTGTCGGTACCAATGACTTTCCAATAGATATTCAAAGTTTTGGTTTACACTCGACAGTATAAAACATCAAAATTTGATGTTTTAAATTTTTGTTGTACAAATTACTGAAAATTGCAATTGAACAAACACTTTTATTTTTGTCAACAACGTACACTCCATTCTATAGAAAAGTGATTGTCCATTTAAATTTTAGAATGACTGAAAATGTCTCACAGTGGTAAGATATGACATTACCCCTGAATTTGCCCATTATCCTCCAGAAACCAATGTAAAAGTTCAGCTTCCAATGGCTTGCCTCATTTTTAATCTTCCAGTTGGGTAATGTCTAATCCCAGAACTTCCCATCATTGTGAGTACGACACTGTGGAATCCTTCTTTTACTTCCTAGCTAGGTGAATCTTCCATCTTTCTTGGATACAATCAGAAACACTCATTGATCACCTTTGGTCTCAATGTGCTTTAATGTTTGAAGGGGATGGATAGTGTGCAGTGTGAGTGATCCTTTCATCAGCCGACATCATGAGGATACTCCAGCGGTCTCAATGTCTCCCCATGGTATATTTAGCAAGTGCAGTCATTGTCTTCAAGCTGAAGAAATTTGCAATTTCTTCTCAGCGACTCCTTCAATTTCAAGTAATCAGAAAGCGAGGCTCATTGTCAGCACACTCTGAACAAATCATAAGATTGAGATATGATGTAATTGATGTGGTTTAGTTGGATCGATGGAGTTTACAAAGTGAAACAAAAGGCTTTACCAATTGACAACATCTACTCAGTAATGTGGGGGATTGCCCAATGTATGTCCTGCATAAAACGCAGGCTAGATCCACCCTGGCCAATTGCTGATCTATCAGTCTACTCTCAATCATCAGGAAATTGATGGAAGAGCTCAGTAAGCAGCTGCTGCTCACCAATAACATCCTCACTGACGCCCAGTTTGGGTTCCCCCTGGGCCACTCATCCCATTATAGCATTGGATCAAACATAGATTCCAGAGGGGGAGGGGAAGACTGACTGCTCTTAACATCAAGGTTCCATTGTTGAAGTGTGGCATCAAAGAGCTCCAGTCAAACCGGAATCAGGGGGAATGGGGAGAAATGGTACGATTGGTTGGAGTCATATCAGGCGCAAAGGAAGGTGTAGTTATTCGAGGTCAGTCATTTCAACACAAGGACATTGCTGTAGGAAATTCTCATGTAATTTCCAAGGTACAACATCTTCAGCTGCTTCGTCAATGACCTTCACTCTATCATTAAGGCCGAAGAGAAATATTTGCTGATGATTTCACATTTGTGACTCATCAGACCCTGAAGTAATCCATGTTCAAATGCAGCAAGATCTGGATAATATCCTGATTTAGGCCAACAAGTGGCAATTGTCATTCATGCCACATTAATAGCAGATGATGACCACCTTCATAAAAAGTGAATCTAACCATCACCCCTTGACCATTAAAGGCATGACCATCACTGAATCGCCCACGGTCAACATCCTGGGAGTTACCAACAAGCTGAAACTAAAATTGATTCACCATATAAAGACAGTGGCTACTAGAGCAAGTTCGTGGCTATGAATACTGGGGAGAGTAACTCACCTCCTGACTCCTCCAAGCTGTCCATTATCTACAAACGACACTGACTCGAATTAAACCCATCTTAATTTTGAATACCTCTATCACATATCTCTTTTATCCAAAGAAACAATCCCAGCTTCTCCATTGAACTGAAATCCCTGCGTCATGTCCCAATTGACTAAAAGCCCCTTCTGCACCATTTCCAAGGCTTTGACATCAATATATTATAACAGCCAAAATTGGTGTACTTCAGCGAAGCCAAGCCATAAACAGGAAGCTATGAAGTTTCAACCTAACATCCATGCTTTTTGTATTATCCTTAAAATCGTCTATGCATTTTTAACTATTTTACCATCTTGGCCTTACCAATCATAACAGCACATACAGCTGCTCTGTTTTTGAATTTCTGTTTTCCCAGCAAATTCATGAGAAAACATTTGGTCATATGCCTTTTGAAAGTTATGTTTGCAGCATCAATGGAACTACCCTCATCAACCCTCTATCTAACCGATACAAATCCCCCAGTCAGGATTGAGAGATACGGTTTCCCACCAACGTGTATGTGTTTGTTAGAAATCATTAACCTATACTTTCAAAGTACCAAAGACGTCTGTTGAGGATGATGGCATACATAAACTTCCCTCCAGCTAACGGAAAGATGGATAAAAGTGTTTCTCCCACTCTTCTTTTATCAACAGGGCAACTCCTTTTCCTCTGGGAATCATTCCCAAATACAATCCGATTGTGGAACCTGCTTTTACCCAACTTGCTTTCCCTCAGCCAGCATGACACATCCCAGCTGGACTGGGGAAATATTCAACCTGTTGTGGCAACAAAAAGCAGGGTTTGAAAAGGGTTAAAGTGACTGTTCAATGACTGGAATTAATTGCAGTCTCCATGCACCATGACTGTGTCACTAGAGTGGTTTCTTATCTATTAATAAAGGATTCATCCAATAAGGTTAACATCAGTGTCAAAGGGAGCATTAGTGACAACAGAAACAGGATTGAAATATCCAGAAAGAAGGAGAGGGAATTGTTTGGAATCTGAGAGTAATAAAACGGAATATTAAGAAAATGGATTGGAATCTGAAAACTGCAAATACAAATGTAACATTCAGACGGAGCATCTTCTGGGAACTTAACTACCTTTCTGTAAATTATGATCAACTCCCGGTACAAACACGGATCCTATGTGTCATTCTCTTTATTCAACATATTTACTATCCTATTCTTGCTATCGTTGGTATCTCTGGTAAGACTTTTTCGCTAGATGGTGATTCTCTAAACCAATCTTTACTCCTGTCTTCTTCTTATCATTTCATCTCCTCTTCCTTTCTGTTATTACTGTTCCTGGTAACTCTCCGGCTGTTCAAACAAAAATTATTAATATTCATTGTATTGCTGTTTTTGAAATTTGATAGCTTGTTTTTGATTCCAAGGCTTGCGGTCTATATCCAGCTAATAAATGTATAAACCATTGTTAACTGTATTCCATGCGTTTTATATACTGAAAATACCAATGTATTTAGCCTTTGCCACAAACACTGTTTCTCGCCAGAAAATCCTTCCCTCGTTAATATCTGAGTCTGAACGATATTGTTCTCAAAGTTAACTATCTCTTTGAGCCTGAGCTGAATTCCCCATACTGCCATTTTCTCTATTATCTACTGTAATGCTAACCATGCCTACTCCCGTCTCCAATCTGTGCCTTCTGGAAATACCCACCGTATTGTCTAATATTGTCCTGGCCAATCACCTAGGTACATCCTGCTGAAACGACATACTATCCAAACTCTGTTGCCCATATCCAAATTTATGTTGGGTCCAATCTCCCCATCCCCACTGTGTTCACTAACTAAAAAAGCTCCCTGGTCCAGTGAAACTGCAAAGTCAATATTCCGAATGTTGTATTCAAATCTTACCACAGCCTCGTCTTTCTGATTCATCCCACTCACCTGTTAACCCGATAATGCACATCAAGTATTTAAACAATTCCCTTTTAAAGTCAATCTCTTTCCTTTTCAACACCATCTTGTCTTTCTCCCTGTGTCCACACTGAATTTTCACTCGTTTGTGTATCTCGTTATTTTTTCTCTCTGTCTTCCTGTCTTTTGATGTGGAGGTGCCAGTCTTAGACTGGGATGGACATAGTCAGAATTCATATGGCACCAGGTTACAGTCCATCAGTTTTAGTTGCAATCATACAAGCTTCCGGAGCGCAAATCCTTTATCAGTTCTGCACCTGACTGTACCCTGTCCTGTCTCTTGTTCATTGGATATATGGTCACAGCACATGAAGAGCACATTTGGTCCATTCCAATCCTTGGTTCAGAGAACTACTGCATCAACCACTCCCTTCGCTTTCATCTGTAATTTTGTCTATTTTTTCAATAATTTTTATGAACATTATTTTGATTTTATTGTTTAATCTGCTACCAGCACAACTTCAGGAAGTGTGGGATAATATTCATCATCATTGGGCCTTTGGTTCTGTACCCAGTTGTGTTAAATTTGTTCCCTGTTCATACTGACCCTCTGGCACCTGAAACTGCTTTGTCTTATTTACTGTATGTGATAGACGTTTGCAAAACTGTGACAGGCACAGATGGAACGGATAGTTGGAACAGTTTTCTCAGGGTAAAGATGTTGGGACATATGCTTAGAGAAAAAGAGGGTCAGTTTAAAGGAGATGGGAGAGGCAGGTTTTTGCACAGAACAGGGTAAGTGTCTGGAATTTGCTGCTAGCGAAGGTGGTGAACATGGATACAATAGCAATATTTAAGCGGCATCTTTACAGATATGTCAATAGACAGGGATCACAGAGCTACAGAGCACGTAGATGCAACAATATTTTCATTTAGAACAGCATCACAGGTGGGGACAGGGTTGGTGGGCCAAAGGGCCTGTTCCTGTGTTGTACTGTTCTTTGTTATTTCAATTTCACTAATCAGAATAGAATCAGTTCCGACAGCCAGTTAAAGGAGCAGAGTCCTGGGCCATTCTCATCAATCACCTTTCCAACCTCAGTCAGTTTTTGAGGTCTTTCCCAAAGTGTAGTATTCAGAATTGGCCATAATATTGCAGCTGGGAATGATCCACTGAATGAGAAATGCACAGCCAGAGACGTATTCCATGAGGGTACATTTAAAAATCAGCTGACTGCTTTTCCCCTGATTCCCATTTCCCTGGGATCACGAGATGACAGACTTAGTCAAATGTAGCCTTAACGTCAAGGGCTGTCCCTTTCAACCCATCTTTGGAGTCCACCTCTTTGGTTCATACTTGGACAAACGCTCGCTCCTCCTTAAAGCGAATATCATTCTAAATAACAGCTTTTCCTATCACCCCGGCTACATTTTCTCACTCCAATTGAAACGAACCCTCTTCCCATTTCGATGACAGGCTCTTGAAGTTGACAGATGATCGGACAAAAATGACAGAGCACACGAGCAACACAGTGTGACTTTAAAGGAAGGACAGAAACACCTGATGGGATTGTGCAGAAAGGTTGGGCAATAAAGGATGTAGCATTGTGGCATTTATAAGTGGGGGGACTGGGCGGTATTATAATCCTATATGCCTGTGATATAAACTAATACACATCACTCAATCTTCGGGCCCGTTTTGATTAATATGTATGATACAGGGCATCACACTTGAAGGAGAACATAAAGGCTCTCAGGAAGTTACTTAGGAAGTTGTTAGAGTGGTGGATTATTTAACTAATCCATTCATTAAGGAACAGAGGGGAACATTTGATTCATTGGGTACATCCAAACTCTCCCGAGATCTATCTAATCTTTGTTATTCTCCCAGGGAATGCAGTGAATATTGTTCATATTCATAAAATCCGACTGAAAAGGCTTGATGACAAAACTGAGCCACAAGGAATGGACAGTGTTAACTTCGAACATGGAACATAAACCATATAATAGTACAGTACAGGAACAGGTCGTGCTCCATTCATGTCTGTGCTGACCATGATGCCTGTCTAAACTAACCTCATCTCTCTGCACTTGGTCCCTATCCCTCTATTCTCTGCTTCTTCGTGTGTCTCTCTGAATGCCTCTTAAATATTGGCATCATATGTACTTCTGCCATTTCCCCAGACATTTCCAAGGCATCCACCATCCCGTGTTTGCACTCTCACCTTAAACTTCTGCTTCTAGTAGTGGACACTTCCACCCTGGGCTTTATTGTCAGGTAGAATTTGTTTAGTATGTAAAAAGCAATTTTCTGATTCAGTATGTGGATGTACCTACGAGAGAAGGTGCAAAACGTGATCTACTCTCGGGAAATAAGGCAGGGTAGGTGACTGAGGTGTCAGTGGGAGAGCACATTGGGGCCAGCGAGCATAATTCTATTAGATTTAAAATAACAATTGAAAAGGATAGAACAGATATAAAAGTTGAAGTTCTAAATTGAAGAAAGGCCAGTTTTGTCAGTATTAGACAAGAATTTTCGAAAGCTGATTATGGGCTGATGTTATGGGCAGGTAAAGGGACGGCTGGAAAATGGGAAGCCTTCAGAAATGAGATGACAAGAATACAGAGATATTATATTCCTGTTAGGGTGAAAGGAAAGGCTGGTAGGTACAAGGAATGCTGGATGACTAAAAAACTTGAGGGATTGGTTAAGAAAAAGAAGGAAGCATATGTGAGGTGTAGACAGGATAGATCGAATGAATCCTAAGAAGAGTATAAAGGAAGTAGGAGTATACTTAAGAGGGAAATCTTGGAGTCCACCTCTTTGGTTCATACTTGGAGGGTAAAATGGGGACATGAGATAGCTTTTGCAAATAGAATTAAGCTAATCCAAAGAGGTTCTACAAATACATTAAGGACAAAAGTGTAACTAGGGAGAGAATAGGGCCCCTCAAAGATCAGCAAGATGGTCTTTGTGTTGAGATGCAGAAAATGGGGGAGATACTAAATGAGTATTTTGCATCAGTATGTACTATGGAAAAGGATGTGGAAGGTATAGACTGTATGGAAATTGATGGTGACATCTTGCAAAATGCCCTTATTACAAATGCCCAGGAAGAGCTGGATGTCTTGAAACGGGTAAAGGTGGATAAATCCCCAAGAACTGATCAGGTGTACCCTAGAACTCTGTGGGAAGCTAGAGAAGTGATTGCTGGGAATTTTGCTGAGATATTTGTATCATTGATTATCACAGGTGAGATGCTGGAAGACTGGAGGTTGGCAAACGTGGTGCCACTGTTTAAGAAGGGTGATAAGGACAAGCCGAGGAACTAGACCAGTGAGCCTGGCGTCGGTGGTAGGCAGGTTGTTGGAGGGAATCCTAATGGGTAGGATGCACATGCATTTGGAAAGGCAAAGACTGATAAGGGTTAGTCAACATGGCTTTGTGCATGGGAAATCATGTCTCATAAACTTGATTGAGTTTTTAGAGAAATTAACAAAGAGGATTGATATGGGAAGAGCAGTAGATGTGATCTGTACGGATCTTCATAAAGGCGTTCGACAAGATTCCCCATGGGACACTGATTAGCAAGGTTAGATCTCACGGAATGCAGAGAGAATGAGCCATCTGGATACAGAACTGGCTTAAAGGTAGAAGACAAAGGGTGGTAGTGGAGGGTTGTTTTTTAGATGGAGGCCTGTGACCAGTGGTGTGCCACAATGATCGTTGCTGGGTCCTCCACGTTTTGTCATCTACATGACTGATTTTGATGCGGGCATATGACGGACATTTAGTAAGTTTGCAGATGACACCAAAATTGGAGGTGCAGTGGACAGCGAAGAGGGTTACCTCAGATTACAACAGGAATTTGACCAGATAGGCCAATGGGCTGAGAAGTTCCAGAAGGACTTTTATGCAGATAAATGCGAGGCGTTGGATTTTGGGAAAGCAAATCTTAGCAGGACTTATTCACTTATTGGTGAGGAACTAGGGAGCGTTGCTGAACAATGAGATCTTGGAGTACAGGTTCATAGCTCCTTGAAAGTGGAGTTGCAGGAATATAGGATAGTTAAGAAGGCGTTTGGTATGCTTTCCTTTGTTGGTCAGAGAATTGAGTACATGAGTTGGAAGGTCATGTTGTGGCTGTAAACTGCATCAATTAGGCCACTGTTGGAATGTTGCGTGCAATTCTGGTCTCCTTCCTATTGGAAAGATGGTGTGAAACTTGAATGGGTTCAGAAAGATTTACAAGGATGTTTCCAGAGTTGGAGGATTTGAGCTGAACAGGCTGGGGCTGTTTTCCCTGGAGTGTGAGAGGCTGTGGGGTGACCTTATAGAGGTTTAAAAAATTATGAGGGTCATGGATAGGGTAACTCGGAAAAGTCCTTTCCATGGAGATGGGGAGTCCAGAACTAGAGGGCCTGGGTTTAGGGTGAGAGGGGCAAGATATAACATACACCTAAGGGACAACTTTTTTTCACACTCAGGGTGGTACGTGTATGGAATGAGCTGCCAGAGGAAATGATGGAGGCTTGTACAATTACAACATTTAAGAGGCATTTGGATGGGTATATGAACAGGAAGGGTTTGGAGGGATAGGGGCCGGCTGCTGAGAGGTGGGACTAAATTGAGTTGGGATATCTGGTCGGCATGGAGGAGTTGGACTGAAGGGTTTGTTTTCATTCTGTACATCTGGATGACTCTATAACTCTAAATGAAAACAGAATATGTATGAACATTAATAAAAAATGTATCTGGAGAGTATAGTGTAGGAAGTAGCTAATGGTTATAGTTTGAACTATAGGAAAGCAGACAGGAGTGTGATAGAACACCCACCACTTGACTGGGTGGGGGCAGCTCCAACAACATTCATGAGGCACAATAACATCGGGGACAAATCAGCCCACTTAGACGGATTCGTAACCACAAGCATCCACTTCCTCCACTACTGATGCTCTGGAGCATCACTTTGGAGCTTCTACAAGATGCACTACATCTATGTATCTGTTGTCCTTGTTCTTTTAGATGGAACAAGTCGTGGGTTTGGAAGGTACTGTATCAGCACCTTTAGTCCAAGCATTGGGAAATTGGGGAGCTGCTCAATGCAGGCAATGGTAGCTCTCTGCACTTAAAGCTACAGACACACCCAGTCATGTCATGTGACTCCCATCAAACCCTGGAGTAACAGTTGAATTCTGCTGGGCTCAGGAATTATTGATGGAAAATGTTCATTAATTCACCCATTGGGATCACACACCCATGCTGAGAGGTTCATGTGTTTAGATAACCAATCCACACGTGGGAACAATGGGTTGGCAGGATGAGGAGGAACTCCCTCTCAGAAAGAGTTGAAAATCTTCCAAACACCTTGCCATAACCAGCTGTGGGGAAAGAGTCTTTGTGTAAATTTACGGCTCAAATAGCTGGATGTTGATCAGTTGGTAAATGTAGGAATATGGGGAAAGGTGAGAAGGTGAGGTGAGGAATGTTGGATCAGCCATGTTCCCATTGAATGGTAGATGAGGATCGATGGGCTAATGGCATCCTCGTGTTCTTAGTTCTTGTGGTCATCAAGTCATCGAGATGTATAGTACCCAATCAGACCCTTTGGTCCAACTCGTCCAAGCTGGCGAGATTTGAAAAATTAATCATGTCCCATTTGCCAGCATTTGACCCATATCTCTGCAAATTTTTCACATTCCCATCCAGATGCCTTTTAATGTTGTAATTTTACCAGCCTCCACCAATTCCACATCAGCTCACTCCATACACACAACACTCCCTGTGAGAAAAAAAGTTTCTCCTTAGTTCCCTTTTAAATCTTTTGCCCTCTCAACTAAAACATATGCTGTCTAGTTTTGGAATCCCTCACCCAGGGAAAATATCTTGTCTATTTATACTATCCATGCCCCTCATGATTTTATAAACTGCTATAAGGTCACCCCTCAGCCTCCAACATTACAGGGAAAATAGCCCCAGTCTATTCAGCCGCTCCCTTTCGCTAAAGCCCTTCAACACTGGCAACACCCTTGTAAAACTGTTCTGATTCCTTCCATATTTCACAAAATATTTCCTATAGCAGGTAAAACAGAACTGAACACAATATTCCAAAGTGGTCTCACCAATATCCTGTATAACTGCAATACCACCTCCCAACCTCTGTACTCAGTGCACTGACCAATAAAGGCAAGTGGCGCAAATGCCTTCTACACAACCCTGTCTACTTGTGACTTCACTTTCAAGGAACTATGAACCTTCACCCCAAGGTCTTGGTTCAGCAATATTCCCCAGGACCTTTCCATTAAGTGTATAAGTCCATCTATGATTTGTCTTTCCAAAATCCAGCACCTCACATTAATCGAAATGAAACTCCATCTGCTACTCCTCAGTTCATTTACTCAACTGATCAGTGTGCCATTGCACACTGAGGTAAAAGTCTTCACTCTCCAATACATCACCAATTATGATTGCATCCGCATCTTAGGTGCAATCATTTTAAAAACATCTAAGTATTCAGTAAAACAATTTTAATCACATTATTTTTAATCTCAAACTGGTGATCCTGCTCCCTGCTGGATGTATAATGGACTTCTTTCTTTCCCTGTCTCACAGTTAACTTGGTGACAATTGTAATCCTGTCTTCGAGTAAGTGTGGTCTTTCAAAGTGTGTCACAATCTACCTGGTGGGCATGGCAGTGGCTGATCTACTGGTCGTGATCTTTGACTTGATATTAAGGCACATTCCAATTCTTTATCGTGAACATTTTTATTTCCTGGAGTCCATCCAGATATGTAATATTCATGGCATCTTTCTTTATGCAGCCACAGACTGTTCTGTCTGGTTTACTGTCAGTTTCACCTTTGATCGATTTGTCGCAATATGTTGCAAAAAATTAAAAAGTCAATATTGCTCTGAGAAAACAGCAACTTTGGTTCTGGGAATAGTGAGTGCAGTGAGCTGCTTCAAGAACATCTTTTGGTATTTTATGTTCACAGGGCTATATGTGTTAATGAACATTCCCTGGTTTTGTCATGTAGCGTACAATATTCGGACTTCATGGATCTGGATATCAATTGAGTTCCTCCATCATATTTTAACACCAGGGCTTCCATTTATCCTGATTCTGCTTTTCAATGCATTTACCACAAGGCACATCTTAATAGCCAGCAAAAGTCGCAGGAAACTTCGGGGAAACAGCATTATTGAGAATCAAAGAGATCCAGAGATGGAAAAACGAAGGAAATCAATCATTCTACTTTATCTTATCTCAGGGAATTTCATCCTGTTATGGGCTGTACTGATGGTGTTTTCCATATACAATCGAATGTGTTATTTTGGTTATAATGAAATATCTTTACCTGCATTTGTTCAAGAAAATGCATTCATGTTCCAACTCCTGAGTTGCTGTACTAACACCTGTATTTATGCTGTGACCCAGGCCAAGTTCAGGGAACAGTTCGTGAATGGGATAAGATATCCCTTTGATTTAATGATTAAACTTATAAAATAATGCAGAGAGCAAAAAAAGCGTGAATCCAGTCTGTGTTCAAACAACTCTACTCAACTGCATCAGTGGTACAATTCCTGCCTGATAGGACAACAATTTCAGTATCAGGGTTCTGTGTAAATTGGGTCTTGCACAGGGAGCTCAGCCCCTTTAACAGCTGTCGCAGCTAACTGTACATATTGAAGAGCAATAAATACAGGAGTACCATGGTAGCTCAGTGATTAGCACTGCTGCCTCATTACGCCAGGAACCCGGGTTGAGTCCAGCCTCAGACGACTGTCTGTATGGAGTTTGTACATTCTCCCCGTGTCTGTGTGGGTTTCCTCCGGTGTCTTCCCACAATCACAAAGATAAGCAGGTGAGGTGAATTGGCCATGGTAAATTACCTGATGAAGGGCTTATTCCTGAAACATCAAATTTCCTGCTCCTCTGATGTTACCTGACCAGCTGTGTTTTGCATTTGTGTGGCTGTTTTACACATCTTGCTGGAGGCCTTTCAAGAATCTCTAAAGTGTGGAAGCAGGCCATTCGGCCCAACAAGACCACCCCAACCCCCTGAAGACCATCTATCCCAGCTGCACCCGATTCCTGTAACCCTGCATTTCCAATTATTTATCAATCTAACCTACCTATCCCGAGACACTAGGGGTAATTTAGCATGGCCAATCCACCTAACCTGCACATTTCTCGACTGTAGGAAGAAACCAGACCACTCAAAGGAAACTCTCTAAGACACAGGGATAATGTCAGTGTCGAGTTTACACACAGTCACCCAAGGGTGGAATTGAACTTGGTCCCCTGGTCTTGTAAGCCACTGTGCTTTGCCTAAAGCCCATACTTCAAACTTTAATTTGATACAAAACTTTGTATCAAATTTGATCAAACTACTGGATGCATTCATTCACTTCGGCCTTCTGAGGTCAAGTGCAAGTATCAGATCGAGCTATTGAAACTGTAAAGATGTAAGAAGTTGGAAATGCAATCAGTGAGGGTGCTGAGTTAAAGGCCTCAAGACAGTTTCAGTGGGATTATAGACAGCAGATGGTGTTCAGAAATGTATTTTATTCAATATTGGAAATGCAATTTAAAGTGTTTTTAAATGTGGATACTCAGAATCTCAAGTCCTTTCATCAGGAAACAGCATCATGAAGGATCAGCAATTATCCCATCAGCACTGTTACATTGTGAGGCCTGACTGACAATGTTGTGGAACTACAGGTAGACAGTCCCCTACTCCCATCCAAAACAGGGTGGGCA
This sequence comes from Chiloscyllium plagiosum, assembly GCF_037043375.1. Lineage (NCBI taxonomy): Eukaryota > Metazoa > Chordata > Chondrichthyes > Orectolobiformes > Hemiscylliidae > Chiloscyllium > Chiloscyllium plagiosum. Next base: position 30,274,763 of record NW_028270183.1, on the reverse strand, counting down.
AATAGATCAATTGAAACAATCCAGCAAATCCCAGCAATTTTTTCAATCTTCAGTAACAGTCACTCAGGAAGTGGGGTTCTGCACTTGGATAGAATTCAGTCCTCACCAAAAAAGACACGGATGAGGCAGAGACATAAGCCAGCTCAGAGACAACAAAATATAGAATCACAGCGTTATTGAGGATTGGATCACTAGTTGGATAGAGCGTGCATGTGTGTCCTGTACAGGAACAACGCCAGCAATGAAGCAGTGATCAGACTGGCAGCTGTCACAGTCAGGGACATCACCACAACCAGCTCTGACTCCACACCTACAGAACAAGGAGAAACCAATGGTTACAGACGGAAAACAGGGACAGAAAGGGTTACGAGCTGGCCGCCAACTCCCTATCTGAAGACCTCTCCTATATCGCTCCATCAACCTCGGGCAGGGGCTCATTTGCCAAGTTGGTCAGTTCAGTATCCAGAATGATCGGGGGCCAAGTGAAACCTCCCCTTCCCACTTCAAACCAGCTTCACTCTGTGCCAGATCAAACATCCCAGGCAGGCAGGGGTGCAGAGAGGGGAGGCACAACATCGAGAGGGTCAATGAGCTTCCAGATTCAGGGCCAAGGTCTCTCCTTCCTCTGGAAGGGAACAGAATCTCCCTTGTGCTCCTGCAGTTCCCCACATGGCAACATTCACAACTGTCACTGTTGGATTCCTCCAATGGGGTCCAGCTCAACAAGAGAATCAGCCCATCAACCACATGGTGCATCACCTCTCCCAACAACAACATCCCTGAGGGACAGAGAGAGGAAACTTACATATACTGCAGTTTCTGGAAAGTATAAGCTTTGTTCCTGGAATCTCCCTGATTCACTGCAGCAACTTTCAGGTGATGAAAATCTGACGGACACATTCAGAACAAGGCAGTATATAGTGACTCCCTCCCACTATGGAGAAGCCAATCAGTAGCTTCCTCTTACCAAGGGACGCTCATCTCCATTGAAACAGAAGGCATCCACGTCAAATCGGTGCTTTTCTGGCTCCCATCCATCTCCCGGCAATACAAATGTTAAATAGGAGCCCTCAGCTTTGCTGTCCAGGACACAACTGTAGATGGACAAAGGCTAATGAAGTGAATGGAGGGAAGCCATTGAGATGGGAGCAGCTGGAAGAAACAGAAAGCTCCTTCCCCATTGTAGTCAATAATGCTGTATCTCAGGGTGGAGCCTTTGTGTGGGCTCAGTGTAGCGACACAGCGATCAATGTACAGCTTCAAGGGCACCTGGTTGATCATTAAAACAGATGCCGCAATGTGAATGAGTAGGCAGTGGAAATGTGCTCTGTAAGCCAGTCACCTGAAGTACAGGAGGATAAGGGTTGGAGACAGTGGATGTACCTCCCAGTGAGTGACGCCAGGTGATCCCTCCCCAGCCACCCGTGACATCCCACTCATTAGACACAAGGAAAATGACAGATGGCCTTCTCCAGACCTGGTGGAGCTGAATGCGATCCAGGTGGGATTGATGGGGTTACAGCTCACATCATCCTTCCTGGGGAGAGACAGGACAACCATTTTAGGACAGGGTCAGACAACAGCAGCAGTTGGGGATCATATTGACAATCGAGTAAAAATTCTCACCTCAAATTACGTCACTCAATGAGAACAACAGCTCCATCGGCTCACACCATGCCAGATACAGGATAAGGTGGGGTGTGGGTCAGGTGGGTGTTGTAGATCAGCAAATCTCCATTGATCTGAAAGACACCAGGATAAGTACACTAGATTCCCATTGGAACAATTCTTTAGGGAGCGTGGCAGGCTCAGGGCCAGGAGGCTGTTTCACCCTCAGAGCGGAGAGACCACTATTAGGAGCCAATAGATCACAGGTCAGGGTTTAGCCAATGTTGTAAGGTATTCAACAATTCCACAGGTCTGGAATGATTGCAGTTCTCTCTTCCATAAAGCTGGGAAAGTCAGCAGAACAGGCTAGTGCAATTTCAGGAAATTGATCCAATTCATAAAAGAGGGAGAGGAACATGGATGATGCTCTTGAGATCGAACATTATTGAACAGGGACAGTCTTGGCAGGGCTGAATGGCCCGGTGATGTTCTTGGTGTGGGTCTCCCACCCAGACAGTGGAGAAGAGAGAAGAGCACACGGTCAGGTTTGGTTATTGGCTGAAGGAAATGAAAGGAGGATACATTCAGTCAATGGGAAAGGAACTGGAACAATCTTAACCCAGGTTATTCCAAAGGCAATGGAAGTGGGAATTACGTCAGGAAACAAATCCCTACAGCATTCCCATCTCAGTTCGATAATACATATGTACCTGCAACGTTTGGTCCTTTTCACACTCCAATCCAGGATCAGACTCATGGGAATGGTGCTGAAAAAAACCCAATTTGAGAATCAAACCAATGGGGATGTCAGCACAAGAATCTGGCCAGAGAGCAGTTAAAACAAAGTCCAAACCAGAACCGAAGCCCAAGCCAGTCTGTGGGCTGCTAAAGCAGGATACCATCCTGCCTCAATATCGATACCAATCCATCCATGGTTTCAGGCAGGAACAATCTACAGCCCAAGCTTCCACGAAGTGTGGAGAACTCCCATTAGCTGCAATCTGCTGTCACACTCATGCAGCCTATAGTCAAAGAGGAGAGTGTAGTTTTCAGGGTAGAATCTGGTTAGCTGACAACCTGCTGTCCCCAGGGTCAGGTCAGCAGCTTTAATCATGTGCATGGTTCAAAATCAATCCAGCTGGGCCCTGACCAGCAGGTTGTGTTCTCCACACTGCACCATCACAGTCTGTAATGGGGACACACTCCCAACCTCAGACACTGGGAAACTGGAACCAATGGGACCCCCATGAGGAGGGACTCTCAGGAACAGGGCAGTCTGTCCGTTATAGAACATAGAACATGACAGCACGGGACAGGCCCTTCAGCCCTCGATGTTGTGCTGACCCGCTAAACCAATCTGAAGCTCATCTATCCCACACTAATCCACTTTCATCCATCTATTTATCTAAAGATCATTTAAATACCCTTAGCATTAGTGGGAACATAGAGAAGTGATTGCTGGTCCTCTAGCTGAGATATTTGTATCATCGATAGTCACAGGTGAGGTGCCGGAAGACTGGAGGTTGGCAAACGTGGTGCCACTGTTTAAGAAGTGTGGTAAGGACAATCCAGGGAACTATAGACCAGTGAACCTGACCTCGGTGGTGGGCAAGTTTTTGGAGGGAATCCTGAGGGACAGGATGTACATGTATTTGAAAAGGAAAGGACTGATTCAGGATAGTCGACACAGCTTTGTGCATGGGAAATCATGTCTCACAAACTTTATTGAGTTTTTTGATGAAATAACAAAGAAGATTGATGAGGGCAGAGCAGTAGATGTGATATATATGGACTTCAGTAAGGCGTTCGACAAGGTTCCCCATGGGAGACTGATTAGCAAGGGTAGATCTCATGGAATACAGGGAGAACTAGCCATTTGGATACAGAACTGGTTCAAAGGTAGAAGACAGAGGGTGGTGGTGGAGGGCTGTTTTTCATGCTGGAGGCCTGTGACCAGTGGAGTGTCACAAGGATCGGTGCTGGGCCGTCTACTTTTTGTCATGTACATAAATGATTTGGATGCGAGCATAAAAGGTACAGTTAGTAAGTTTGCAGATGACACCAAAATTGGAGGTGTAGTGGACAACGAAGAGGGTTACCTCAGATTACAACAGGAACTCGACCAGATGGGCCAATGGGCTGAGAAGTGGCAGATGGAGTTTAATTCAGATAAATGTGAGGTGCTGCATTTTGGGAAATCAAATCTTAGCAGGACTTATACACTTAATAGTAAGGTCCTCGGGAGCGTTGCAGAACAAAGAGACCTTGGAGTGCAGGTTCATAGCTCCTTAAAAGTGGAGTCGCAGGTAGATAGGATACTGAAGCAGGTGTTTGGTATGCTTTCCTTTATTGGTCAGAGTATCGAGTACAGGAGCTGTGAGGACATGTTGCGGCTGTACAGGACATTGGTTAGGCCACTGTTGGAATATTGCGTACAATTCTGGTCCGCTTCCTATCGGAAAGATGTTGTGAAACTTGAATGGGTTCAGAAAAGATTTACAAGGATGTTTCTAGGGTTGGAGGATCTGAGCTACAGGGAGAGGCTGAACAGGCTGGGGCTGTTTTCCCTGGAGCATCGGAGGCTGAGGGGTGACCTTATAGAGGTTTACAAAATTGTGAGGGGCATGGATAGGATAAATAGGCAAAGTTTTTTCCCTGGTGTTGGGGAGTCCAGAACTAGAGGCATAGGTTTAGGGTGAGAGGGGAAAGATATAAAAGAGACCTAAGGGGCAACGTTTTCACACAGAGGGTGGTATGTGTATGGAATGAGCTGCCAGAGGATGGGATGGAGGCTGGTACAATTGCAACATTTAAGTGGCATTTGGATGGGTATATGAATAGGAAGTGTTTGGAGGGATATGGGCCGGGTGCTTGCAGGCGGGACTAGATTGGGTTGGGATATCTGGTCGGTATGGACGAGTTGGACTGGAGGGTCTGTTTCCATGCTGTACATCTCCATGACTATGACTCTATTAGTGAGTCTGCTGCTGTTGCAAGCAGGACGTTCCACATCCTTACTACTGAGTAAAGAATCTACCTCTGACATCTGTCCTATATCTATCACCTTTCAATTAAAAGTTATGCTCCCTCTTGCTCGCCATTGCCATCCGACGAAAAAGACTCTCACCGTTCAGCCTATGTAACCCTCTGATCATCTTTTATGTCTCCATTAAATGACCTCTCAACTTTCTTCTCAAACGAAAACAGCATCATATCCCTCAGCCTTTCATCATACGACCTTCCCTACAAACACAAAACATCCTGCTAAATCTCCTCTGCAGCCTTTTCAATGCTTCCACATCCTTCTTATAATGCGGTGAACAGAACTGCATGCAATACTCCAAGTGCAGCCACACCAGAGTTTTGTACAGTTGCAATATGACCTCATGGCTACAAAACTCACATTTTCCGCCAAGAAGGTGTATAGTGTGTTAGCTTTTAACAACCCTATCAACCTGTGTGTCAACTTTCAGGGTTCTATGTCCATGAATACCATGATCTCTCTGTTCATCCACACTCCCAAGAATCTGACTATTAGCCTAATACACTTTCTTCCTGTGGCTGCTTCCAAAGTGAATCACCTCATTCCTTTCTGCATTAAACTCCATTTGCCACCTCTCAGCCCAGGTCTTCAGCATATCTATGTCCCTCTGTAACCTACAACATCCTTCCCCACTGTCCGAAACTTCACCAAACATAGTGTCATCCGCAAATTTACTAACCCATCCTTCTCCGCCCTCATCCAGGTCATTTATAAAAATTACAAGCAACAGTGGACCCAAAACAGATCCTTGCGTTACACCACTGCTAACTGAACTCTAGGACAAACATTTCCCATCAAAGATCACCCTCTGTCTTCTTTCAGAGAGAAAATGTCTGATCCAAAACGCTAAATCACTGTCAATCCCAAGCCTAAGTATTTTGTGCAATTGCCTACCACGGCGAACCTTATCAAACACCTTACTGAAATCCATATACACCACATCAACTGCTTTAGCCTCATCTATCTGTTTGGTCAACATCTCAAAGGTCTCAATAACATTTGTGATGCTTTATTCACAGAAAATGATAACGCTGAATCACCAATCTCGTTAATGTCCCATTGAGTTTCCTGAAAAAGGGCCTGAATTGCTAAACCATGATGTGTATGTTGCCTTCGGCAAGATACTTACACTTGATGAGGCAATGGATATGCGATCCCATGGAGCATAAGAACTGTACATAGGAAATGTGGTTTTGAAGAATCCACCAGAATTGAAATTACATGAGTCTGTTACACACAAACATTATATGCACACTCACAAGAAATATCTTGGCCAGTATTTGACTTATCAGCGACAAAGAGATTTCGTCAGTGTGTCATACTTCAGATGACTGGGGTAAGATGGAATTTGAGATGTCGATACCCTCAGGATCAATTCTAGGATATTTGAATGATATCATGAGCATGTCGCTTCAAGGCATTCTATTCTGCTGTGCTGTTCTTCCTGCTAAATTACATAAACTTACACTTTCCCAAATTATATTCTATTTAACAAATTTTGACCCCCTCGTTTAACCTGTTTATATACCCCGCACCATCCTCACCACTGGTCTTTCAACGTTTTTGTGCCATCCACAAACTTAGCTGGAGGTGCCATATATGTGGTGATCTGAATGGGAACAGGAGTAAGAAGGGTTTAGAGGGATTTGGGCAAAATGCTGGCAAACGGGAGTAGATCAGCTGAGGACACCTGTTTGTTGCCCATGAGTTCGACTGAAGGGTCTGTTTCCATCTGTTTATTCTATGAGTCCATAAGTCATAATTATATACCCCCACACGAAAATGCCAGAGAGAACGCAATTACTCATTCACAGGCACGCCCACCAAAATGCTATAAGATCATATAGTTTATTTTTTACTTTTAAAATGTCATTAAATTCAATTCAAAGTCAACAATATGTCAATATGTTCGAACTACAGATTCCTCAAATACTCTCATCCAAACGTAGACCCAAGGATATAAACAGTTATCTAAAACTTTTCTAAGCAATTGCTTATGACAGTCTATTGGAAGGATTACTTCAAAAATATGCCCCCCACCCTATGTGCATTTTATTAGATTCCCTACAGTGTGGAAACAGGCCCTTTGGCCCAACAAGTCCACACTGACCCTTCGAAGAGGGTCCACACTGAGACCCATTTCCCTCTGTCTAACGCACCTCACCTATGGGTAATTTAGCATGGCCAATTCACCTGACCTGAACATCTTTAGATTGTGCGAGGAAACCGGAGCACCTGGAGGAAACCCACACAGACACTGGGAGAATGTGCAAACTCCACACAGACAGTCACCCAAGGCTGGAATCGAACCCGGGATCCTAATGCTAGAAGACAGCAGTGCTTGCACTCTGCCGCCGCAATGTAAGTTTGGAGAAAGATGCAGTAGTTTTGCTGAGGCTTGCCCCGAGCGGCTTCGTGCTGCAGGACTCTGAGCTCTATGGTCTGTTTCCTGGGAGACCAAGTCAAACATCAACTGGACTGTGGGAACCAACAATTCAATGAAAAACGCTCTTTGGTCTGCTTAAAGCCTGTTGATCTTCCAGAACAAGGAGTTGGAAGTGTCTGAGTGTTGAAGTTTGGCACATTCCAAGATCCCAGATTAAGTGCTGAGGAATGCACAGAAACTTGGAGCAGCTGCTGCCAGGCTGCAGTGGGGAAAGACCAACTGTCTGAGCTCTTCATGCCGAGGGAAATTGGAGTCCACTCCGTTTTTGGATCTTCCCACTGTCTCAAATGCATGCAAATATTAATATTGTCTGTATAAGAGAGGTCTTTGGGTTTTTGGATAGAGTCAAAGCCTGATGTTTTGTTTGTTTACTTGATATGGAACTGTGAAGAACTGAACTGTATTTGTGACTATGTTTCTGTACAAAGAGATTTTTAATGAATAAAGTATATCTTTGACTTTAAAAAGATGAGACCTGCCTCATCAGCCTGTACCAGGAGAATGATATCGCACGTCGGATGTGGTCTCCATAATGGGCTTTGGGGGGAGGGATTCCACAATTGGCTCTGAATGCTCTACACCAACATTGTGCAGTCTCACACAATGGAGAGGAATCAGAAAAGCAGGCAGGCCTGTCCCCTCTCTCTGGCCGTGTCTGGGTGTTGCAAAGAAACTTTTCCTGAACCCATCAGGAAAGATGTGACCCTGAACACGGTGACTATTCCAGGGTGGGGAGGCTGCAGCTCCAAACGATCCTGTACATGGAAAACATCGACGCTTTCTGTTCAGATCTGCCTTCATTGCACAAACTCCTGAGCATCTGTAACTAGTTCGACCGGCCTCGGGAGACAACATAAATCGAGGCAAGAGCCATGGTCTAATGGTCAATATTAGAGTTATAATTCCAGATATTTATTACATTGATGTTCGGTCATAGTAGGATTTGACCAGGCTCCAGGATAAACTTCTGAAATGTCTTAAAATGGAGCCATTTCATTGTCTGGCTTCCTGGCTGATTCAGAGCAGCTTAATATTTCTGTTGCACTTGCCCCCCAAAAAAACCTAGTTGTTTATGATTGAATATAAATTTGCCTCTATTGTTCCCGAGAAAATGAGAATACAGACAGACTAAGTGGGTGCTGTCAATGACATTAATTGAATTGACTGGGAACGATATTGAGACTGTGCAGTTTGCTTCTTGGCGAGGTGGGTTCGCAAAATAGTTCAGTGGGAAATTTACAGGAACTATGGATGAGCAGAGTGAATTGTTTTCCCATGCTCAGGAAAGTATTAAGTCGAAAGACAGCAGAGTAATTTACACGTGGATGACGTATACGCGTGTGTGTGTAAAATGTCTCAGACATTTTTGCACTTTATGAGTGTTTTATTAAGTCTCTATTGAAACGACATGCACTGTGTTGATCTGAAAAACTGGCATTCGAAAACCATGGTTCAGGGAACACACTTTTCCTAGCATCAGGAAGGATGGGAGCAACTTTGGAAAGGGATGCTGCAAAAATAAACAACCTTGCTTTCAGTCTTGCTTGAGCAGATTTATACATGATCAGAACAGTATCGTAGGTTTGGTGGGCTTAAAAATGGGCTAATCGTGAGTTGCAGAGGAGTTGTAACCAAGGAGATGAGGAAGGAAATTTCCGTGGCTCTGAGCCAAATGTTTAAATCCTCTCTGGACACAGAGGAGGTGCCAGTGGACTGCAGGACAGCTGATGTGGTTCCACTTTTCAAGAAGGGTGGCAGAGATAGACCACGAGTAACAGACCAGTGAGTGTACCGTCAGTGTTGGAGAACATTCTGAAGGAATTTTAATATCCATCTGGAAAAGCATAAGGCAATTAGGGATAGTGTGGCATTGACAGAGGAAGGTCATGCCTAACAAATCTGATGGAGTTTTTTTGTGTGGAGATGACCAGGTCTATGGATGAGGGTAGGGCAAATGAAGTTGTTTGTATAAATTTCAGCAAAACCTTTGACAAGGCCCCATATGGCAGATTGATAACGAAGGCACATGGCATCCAGAGTAGATTGGTCAGTTGGCTCCAGTCTTGGCCCAGTCAGTGATGTTGGTAGAAAGCTGGCTGTTTGTGTAGTTAGAGGCTGGTGCCCAGTGGTGTATGGCAGGACTCAGTGCCAGATCTCTTCTTGCTTTTGATACTCATAAATGATGTTGTAGTTTGTGTGTGTGCGTGTGTGTGACAGAGAGGAAATGAGGTCCACGATGGGTGGATATTTTGGGCAGCATGAACCAGTTTGTGCCAAACGTACTGTCACAGTGCTTCGGACTCTATGACACTACGACCATAGAATATAGAGGACAGGAAAGCAATAATTGTAACTCTATCACACTCCAGGCTTCTTTTCACTGATGGTGTATTAATACAGAAAGTAATAATCCCTCATTTCTTCTTAACCTTATATACATTTGTAAGTTGTCTCTGCACTCAAATTTAAAACAGAACTTCCACAGCGTAGAACTATTTACACCAGTCTCTCCCCACTACCTGCGATGTACAAGACAGTAACACTATGAAATAATCCACAACCAAAAAAAAACCAACACCATCTTTGACAAAGCAGTCACTATGTTGGCAACTCATAAACATCTGGCACATTTAGACCGTCAACTATTCATGAAGCGTAGCAGCTACATGAAGCACTGCTGCAAGTTACCAGGACTCCGTCGACTACACATTGTAAAAGCATGGATTTAACCTTGTCGAAAGATAAATGCATCAGGTCCACAGGTTCAACACCACTTCTAATGTTTTCCTTGCTTCAATGAAATAAACTGGTTTGTCATGATAACACGATTCTTCACTGCCGATGGTACAAAATGCTAAACAGCTTTCAGCAATCACTGTTTGTGAACAAATCTATACAAAAGTTGAGGCAAGTACAGGAGAGTAATAGGAGTAGGACACCCGTCCTTTCTAGCCAGATCCACCATTCAATAAAATCGTGGCTCATTTGAAATTCATTTCTTTAGACATGAGAACCGAAAAGGATATGGTCACACAAATATTATTTTGTCTCTGTCAGGCTGCATATGTGAGGATGTGAACGAGGAAGAAGATAGAGACATGCAGATAAAAACACAGGCAATGGAATGGAGCGAGATAGCCCTTGTGTCCGTGTCCATAGCTGTGAAGAACAAGATAGCTTTAAAGATTGGGCTGCCAAGTGGCAAGTGGCATTCATGCCACATATGCGAATGGTACTTAATTGACAAACAACGACGATCTTCAAGTTTGGAGAAAGTGTCTATCTTCCTGGTGTTCAATTATATTTGTGTCACTGAATCCGCAATTACCAACTATACAGGAATACCATTGAGCAAAAACTGCTCAAACGTCAAGCAACGACAAGAACAAATAAAAAGTGAAGAAGTCTTCACTGAGAAACTCATCTTTTGGATGGCCAGTATCTTCCTGCAACCCAAGAGGCACAGATCTGAAATGGAAAGGAATACTCCCACCACCTGGATGAATGCACAGTCAAGAACATTCAAAAATCCAAGAGCTATGCACGAAATAAAGAGCTGGCTTGACTTCCAGAATGTTGCGAGTTCTTCAGCACCATTGTTGATGTATCATGGTAATTGTGCCGCCATCTGATAAAAGTGCTCTGCAGCAACTCTACAGCAACAAATGGGCGGCAGGCTAGCTCAATGGGTAACACTGCAGCCTCCCAAAACCAAGGGCCCGAATTGAATGAAGACTTAGGTGACACTGGAGATTTCACCTTCTTCCTCCATCAGTATGAGTTGCCATTAAGTGCGCTGATTTCCTTCCACAATCCAAAGGATGTGCAAGTCAGGTGCAGAGGCTACATTAAATTTCATGTAGTAACCAGGAATTAGCCATAACAAATGCAGATATACGGGTTCTGTTAGTGGACCAATCTGAATGATCTTCCGCAGTTTCGGGATTCTATTTTGAATGACTTTTCCAACGACGTACTAACCAAAAATCTCGACAAGCGAGGATATCATTTGCAACAAAAATATAAGGAATGCAACCGCTTGCATGTTTCCTCTATGATGAAGGTGTAGATGCGCTGTACTTTTAAGAGTGTTGAAGAACTAGCAAGGACTAGACCTTGTACATGCAAGCACACTGTGTTCTGAACAAGGTAACAATATAACACTTGTTTGAAACAGCTAGAAGTAGCTGGGTTGCCATGAAACAAATAAATTCAAATTCGGTCCATCAGGTTAAATTATGCCCTAAGTTACCAAAATCCAATCAAATTTGCATTTATTATTTTGATAATATTAAAACAATGAAACAATCCGATGTTTTGAGGTATAAAACCGGACACTTTGAGCAGTTAGATGGAGAGCTGGCAAAAGACCAACAAATGTAGACTGCTAGTTTAAGAGCTCTTTGAGAGAAACCTCTCTGGGGAAGGAGTTTGCACTGCACAGCATCCAAACCCTCCTGGGGAGAGTCTACAAAGGAAAAACGAGAAACAAGATATGGCGAATCTGTCTGGTTTTGAAGCGTGATGCTATTTTTGTAAATCTTAGTCAGGTTTTTTTTATCAGATTGTAATTGTAGAGTGGCAAGTAAAAGATAGGTCGAAGAGAAATGAGTTGTAAATAGTTGTTGGTTTGAATATTCTCTGTTGAACTGAAAGAATAAAATTGTTACATTTTACTTTAAACAGTGACCTCTGGAATAGTTCTTTGCCTCTAAAATTTTAGCAGATTACAGCACGGGGTGAATCTTTTCTGTGTTGCTAGTATAAATTAGCAGAGGGCTTTACCCCATGTTGCAACACCTCCAAACGCACATAATTTTAACTTATTGGTCAAAGTCTTGGTACCCGTTTCCATATCACATTTTATACATGTATCTGCACGATATTGACTGCAGCAGATAAAAAATAGGCTGTGCAACTGCATTATTCAAGATACTATGACTTCAAGAGATGTATTTTATCCGGTTTGTTATTTGTAAAAAGGTGGAGACAGGCGTTCTGAGCGGTTTTCTCAAAGCCAAAAGACAAACAGCTGATGATGTCTTGGGCTTTTTTTTTCAAGAAGTTGGAACAACAGAGGCAGCCTGAACGAGTGGGTAGAGCTCCCACAGAACCAGGGCTTTTATTTATTTTAGTTTGACAGTTGTTGTTGTATTGAAGTTGGATGTGGAAGGTCCTATTCATCTCTATGCGACAGCTAAAACTGGGGTTCTCTTCTTGCTGCTAAAAGTGCATATGAGACAATGCGTTCTACAGCCAAGAGTGCAATTATGTGTTATCTTAATATTGGAACAGTTAAATAGTAGTACTTATCAGATTTATTATTTTGTTAAAAGTATCTGTAGCGTTAAAGTTAAACCAATTATTTTATTTTATTTTTATTTTGTCTGCATTCCAACTTTAGTGTAAAATTGAAGTATGCTTTTCTTAACGTAGAGTAGTTTTCCCAATCTAGTGGCATTTGGAAAGCAACGCCTCACAATTGCCGTTAGCATCAGAAAAAGTTAGGATCTAGGCTGTCTTCTCAATATATTTTGAGAGGATGTTGTCTGGTCCATAACACGCGACAATAAGAAAATGTAGGGAATAAAAAAATTATATTGGGTGCTTTGTGCAGGCAGTCTAGCAACAGTCAGGATATGGCGAAGAAATTAACCCGGCGATAGAAAAAGGATGTCAGAAAAGCACAACTATAATAATCGTGGGGTACTTCAATCTGCTGGTGGACTGATAAATTCACTTTGGGAGCATACCCCAAGAAAAGGATTGTCTAGGTGGAGTTGAAAATGTGTTGCTGGAAAAGCGCAGCAGGTCAGGCAGCATCCAAGGAACAGGAGAATCGACGTTTCGGGCATAATCCGAAGCTTCCTGTCTATGTGGAGTGTCCAGTTTACTTCTCTAGGAGTAGCTTGTGCTAAAGCCCACAAGGGAATGGATAATCCTGGATGTGGTAATGTGTCATGATGCGGAATAGATAAGGGAGCTGCAAGTGAAGGGACCAGTCACCATAGCATAGCATCCTACAATTTGAGAAGGATAGGATTGAATTGGATGTAACAGCATTACAATTGAGTAAAGGTGGAAACAAAGACATGACTGAGGTCCGGGCCAGAGCGCATTTGTACAGAAGTCTGGCTGGAAAGACGGTGAAGCGTCAACGGCTGGAGGTTTGGTGGTAAGTCGGGAGGCTCAGCTGAGATTCCTCTGAAGGGAGGGGAAGATAAGGGAACCATGTTTGATGAGCGAAGTCAGGGGCAGAGTAAATGCAAAAGAAAATGCATATCATGTGGTGAGGATTAGCGGGAAGAAAATCATTATGTGGGGAGATGAAATAGCCTGCAATATAAATGAAGATGATAAGAGATTTCTTTTCTTGGTGTCTATAAATAAAACAGCGTCAAGAATGGATAGAAGACCAATGGAAAATGAGGCGGGATAAATAATATTAGCACATAAAGAAATGGTGGAGGAATTGAGTATGTACTTTGCATGAGTTTTCATATTGGCAGACACACCACCAGACTCACCAGAGAATCAAGAGAGTCAGGGGTCAGAGATGAATTTAGTGGCCATCACTAAGGAGAAGGTGAATGTAAACGTTTTCAATATGGATCAGTCTTACAGACCAAGCGAGCTCCCCTTCATTGTTATGAAGAAGACAGCTGCGGAGATTGTAGAGGCATTTGGTGGCGATATTTCAGGTATCACTGGAGTCAGGAAAGGTCCCAAAAGGCTGGAAAATGATTAATGTAAGACCACTGTTATGGAAGGGAAGGAAATACAACACGGGAATTTTTCGGCTGATTAGTCTAACTTCTTTTTGTGGAATGGGTTTGGACTCCATTGTTAAGAATGTGATTGTTAAGTACTTGGGCATACTTAGAAAAATAGAATGGAGTCAGAACGGCTTCGTCAGGGAGAGTAGATGCCTGGCAATCCATTAAAATTATTGGAGAATGTACTGAGCAAAATAGAGAAAAAGGAGCCAGTGGACATGATCTATTTGAATTTCCAGAACGTCTTTGACAGTGTACAATATAGTTGGAGGCTAAATAAGATGAGAGCCAGTGATGTTAGAGACAATGGCTAGAAAGAATTGAGGAAAGAGTGACGAGCAAATTGCAAAGAAGAAGGACAAAGGGGTCTTTTTCACAATGGAAGCCGGTGACAAGCAGATTTCTGCAGGGGCCAATAGTGGGACTCCAACTGTTTATTTTAAAAGTAACCATTCGAGACTTACAAACTCAAGGAAGTGCTGATGAGTTCGCACATGACAGAAAGCTACATGGAGGGGCATGTAGCGCTGAGGAATTGCAGAATCTGTAGAAGGACGCGGACATGCTAGGCGAATGGGCAGACACCTTGCTGGTGGAATACAGTACTTAAAAGTGTAAAATTATGCCCTTTGGTAGAAGAATACAGGCACAGACTACTTTCCAAACTGGTAAAAACTTTGGAAATGTGAAGGACAAAGGGACCTAGGAGTCCTTGCTCAGGAGTCTTTTAAGGTTCACATGAAGTCTCAATTGGAGGTTACAAAGACAAATTCAATGTTGGTATTCGATTGAAGTTGGCTGGAATACAGAAGCAGACAAGCACTGTGTAATGGCCCATTCAGTGCCTTATCTTTAGAACTTTGGAATATTGTGAGAAATGTTAGGCCCCATACTTATGAGTCAGTATGTAATAGAGTTGGAAAGATGAGGAGGCATATGATTGAAACTTTCAGAATTCTGAAATGCTTGGATTGGGTGGAGGTGGAGAATATGTTTCAATTAGTAAGAGAGATTAGGACTCAAGGTCACGGTTACAGAATGAAAGAACATTTCTTTCGAACTGCGATGAAGAATTTATTCAGCAAGTGGGAGATTAATCCGAAAAGTTACTCGCAACAGAGGGCTGCGGAGGCCAAGACATCTTGTGCATTGAAGGCAGAGATAGATAGTTTCTGGATTAGTCAGGGAATCAAGGATTACGGGGAGAATGCAGGAGAAGGATTGTGTAAAGCATACCAGTAAAAATCAAATGGCAGAGACATTTTGATTGGTCCACTTGCGTAATTACACTTCTATAAATTATGGTCCTTTGTGCTTAACGTGTGATTCAAGCATTCACAAAGAGTACAAATAGAGAGGAGACAAAGTGTGAGTGAGTGTAGGATGGATGAATGGATAGATCGACGGACAGACAGATAGATAGATAGATAGATATATAGATAGATAGATAGATAGTTAGATAGATAGATAGATAGATAGATAGATAGATAGATAGATAGATAGATAGATAGATAGATAGATAGATAGATAGATAGATAGATAGATAGATAGATAGATAGATAGATAGATAGATAGATAGATAGATAGATAGATAGATAGATAGATAGATAGATAGATAGATAGATAGATAGATGGATAGATAGATGGATAGATAGATGGATAGATAGATGGATAGATAGATGGATAGATAGATGGATAGATAGATGGATAGATAGATAGATAGATAGATAGATAGATAGATAGATAGATAGATAGATAGATAGATAGATAGATAGATAGATAGATAGATAGATAGATAGATAGATAGATAGATAGATAGATAGATAGATAGATAGATAGATAGATAGATAGATAGATAGATAGATAGATAGATAGATAGATAGATAGATAGATAGACAGACAGACAGACAGACAGATAGACAGTTAGACAGATAGACAGATAGACAGATAGATAGATAGATAGATAGATAGATAGATAGATAGATAGATAGATAGATAGATAGATAGATAGATAGATAGATAGATAGATAGATAGATAGATAGATAGATAGATAGATAGATAGATAGATAGATAGATAGATAGATAGATAGATAGATAGATAGATAGATAGATAGATAGATAGAACTCATGATGACAACAAATCTTAAATATTCTCTCTATCGTGCACAATTCTGTCGTGGTATGTCAGCATCACATCACGTTCTCCATTATTATTGCACTTATTTCACCCAATAATAAGAAGAGATGAGCTAACTCAGAGTTTGTGCTTTTACCAGGGTCAAGTTGTGCCTAAAGGAATTCAGTTCGTGTTTTTAATGGAGAAAACTGTTGAGCAGAGATACAAAGAGTTGCCATTTCTTCTGCTTGTTAATTTCCTTTGTTTGCCCAGTCTGATGAATTCTGTCCTCTTAGTAAAATTATATAGAGAGTTCCAAAATCCGAGTCAAAATGGGAGAGGTACCAGTTATCATCAGGAGGCATCAAAGGATTGTCATTGGCAAGGATATATCCTGACATGCCGGGAATTAAACTATTGGCTCTCTTGCAATCATAAAAAAGTACTAAGAATGAGAATCAAGCAATAACAGAAAATAAAAACAGAAAGCATGGTGACTTGCTTCGTACACAAATTAGGCCGATGATGTAAACCTATTGGATACAGCATCAGCACCCTTAAAGAGCTGTATATCCCTGTCCTGTCAGTTAGACATCAAAAACCGTCTTACAGTGGACAAAGGGTTAATTTACTCTGAGAAACTGCTGTCTACATTGATTGCTACTGAAAGCAAATTGCACACTCAGGGCATGGCAGCAATTTCACCATCTTGCTCCAGATACTCTCGCACTTCACTGGAACGAAGTTTTGACAGAGTGAACTGAGCAGCACTAACCGTTGTAAAAAAACGAAAGAACAACAGATACTGTAAATCAAGAAAAAACAGAAGTTGTTGAAAAAGCTCAGCTGCTCTGGCAGCGTCTATGAAGAAAGGTCAGTTCTAACATTTCGGGTCCAGTGACGCTTCCTCAGAACTGATGGGATATGAATGTATGCCAGAGATCATTCTGTATATTTTACCTTTTGTCAGAGTACTGTAAAATATTTATAAAAACATAAATAGCAAACAAACTGCAGCTCCACTAACCTGTTTGTTTCAAATGATTTGACGGATTAAAAATGTGCACTTCTAAGTGACTCCCGGGAGCCCCAAAATCAGTATTTCATTGCCCGTGTGGATACATTATTATCGAACCTCGCGATTTAAAAGAAATATTGTTGCTCTGTTTGTATTCTTATTGTGGATTAATGAAAGCAAACATACAGCATCTCCATTGCGGCCATGCACACCAATCCCTGATTCATTCCTGCTTCGTTAGAATAGTGTACGTTAGATTCCAGTGTGTCATTTATTTCGGAGAATTCCCATTGCTTCCTTGTGCAAATCAATGTCCATTCTGCTTTTCACACTAATGCTATTGATGAATTAACTCACTTGGGCTATTCTTGTACGTTCGGAGGAAGGTAACTTTTTTTCTCCAATTGCTTTGTGTTAATTAAGGATTCATCATTAGTAGAATTTCGGGTGTGTCAGTTTTGTTTATTTCATTTCATCGAACATTGTAGGATGAAGTTGATATTTTACAATGACAGTATTTTGCAGAGCCGCAGAACAGATCTATTACAGCAACCTGCTCTTCTCAATCTGAGTTTATTATCTGCCAATTCAACATTTTCGGATCACTGTCCCAGAGAGATTTGATTCTCAAAGGTAGTGCTCAGGTTTACCATTGGATAGTCCCAAACATTACCTCTGCAATGTCAGTGAATTTTTTTTTCAGCACTCAGACTGTTGACATACTGGAAAAGGAACAAATTCGGAACTTTGAACTGTAATGAGTCTCTTACATTGTTTATTCACAGCGTGTGCCTGTCACTGACGGGACCAACATTTGGACAGCATTCTCAAGCGGCTCTGTAGAAGTTGTCCTGGAAACCCACAGTGCTGTTAGGGGAAATGTTCCAGCATATGGAAGAACGCAACAGCAATAAAAATCTTTCCCGATGGAAACTTACGGTGAGCGTTGCTCCCATGCATCTTCTGATGTCATTCATATAGATGTCATTTCTGAATTCTAGACTTGGTTATTATACGAATTACTCAGTTTGCTATTTGGTATAATTATTTACTGATGTGTAATTTGTCTTGTGTATTTCATACTTCCCAATTGTATTTTTTTGGTGGACTCTGCTGTATTTTCTGTTTAGCCACAGGTCTCACCGTCTCGCTACCTTTCTTTATTTCCGTGAATCTGTTAGTGACAGTGATGTTATCCAGATGAAAATGTGGTCTGCCAGAATGTTCCACGTGTTACCTGTTGTCCATGGCAGTGATGGATCTCCTGGTCATGGTCACGGCTATGATATTAAACAGGGTCGCTGGCATTTATTTCCCATTTAGTTTCCTATCTATCTCACCAATTTACAGTTTCTGTATGGCTCCTGTGGATAGTCCTGCCTGGTTAACTGTCGCTTTCACCTTTGATCAATTCGTGGAAATTTGCTCCCAAAAGCTGAGTAAAATATTGCACTGAAAAGATGGCGGCCAATGTCAGAGGAATTATAATTAGACTGGCCTGTGTTACAAATTCCTTCACATATTTTGTTTCCCAACCTGTTTACATATTAAATAATATTTATGTAATAATATATGTATATTATTGCATAATATGTACGTTATTATATGCATATAAAATCAATATTTTACATCTCACCTGCATGGTCTGCATACGAATTGTTTTGTTGTATTTTTAATGCCTTTCATAGAATCCAGACAGTATGGAGATAGGCCCTTCAGCCCAACAAGAGCACACTGATTCTCTGAAGAGTGACCCATGCCCCTAGATTTACCCCTGACTAATGCACCTAACCTACGCATCCCTGAACACTCTGGACAATTCAGCATGGCAATTCACCCAACCTACACAACTCTGAACACTATGGACAATTTAGCATGGCCAATTCACCTAGCCTACACATCTTTGGATTGTGGGAGGAAACCGGAGCACCTGGAGGAAACCCACACGGACAAGCAAAAATGTATAGACTCCACAGAGACAGTCGCCCGAGGCTGAAATTGAACCCATGTTCCTGCCGCTGTGTGGCAGCAGTACTAACACTGAACCACCGTGCTCCCTTTCATTCTAACTTTGTTAATCAACACTCAGAGAGTTACCCACATTCTTGCGGCCAAAAGAGCTCGCAGAAGAATCCGAGAAAGGAGTAATGAAAAAAAAATCCGATTGATCCCGAAATGGATAAGCGCAAAAAGTCAATTGATTTACACAATTGTACCTCAGGCATTTTAATCCTTTTATATTTGTCGTTTATAGCAATGATTGTCTCTGTACGAATTGCGAGGGTTCCTTATTTCCAAGGTTCTGATTTCAGTGATTTGAGATTTATTCTAGAGGAAGCCGGATAGCTCCTTCTGTTTTTGAATAGTCTTATTAATTGCTTTATTTATGCGGGAACACAGAGTACATTCAGAGCTGAGATTAAAAATGGGATGCAATATCCCCTTTGGTTATTTGTTTGAGTCTTTAAAAAATGGAGATATAACATTGTTCAATCCAGTCGGCATTATGGTGATATACTTGAAGGAAGTAATGCAGTCGCCCTCCCTGGTTTGAACTGGATATGTTTCCACGTGTACAACAATAGAATTTTAGGGCCATGAGCGGGGAAGTTAAAGGGAAATCTGGAACGGACAACAATTACTAGTCTATGGACAACCACCACATCTTATTAAAGAACACGATTTCTAAAAATGCAGAGTTCAACACGTATTTTGCTTGCCCATGGCACACAGGACACAGCTTCAAAGATGCATGTCTTCGGTATTAATGTGCAGAAAGTCAGTGACTGTATCACATATACATTTGGAACACATATCTGTCAATCTTACCCTGGTACATTTCCATCAATCCGGAGGGCACTGGAGGCGAGGTTAAAGTCGAAATGAACAGGTGCAGACTCATTGCAGGAAGCAATTCATTTCCATATATTTATTTGTATGTCTATTTCTTTCGTCATTTATTTATTCAGGCGAGGTGAGCATTGCTGACAAGGAGAGTCTCCTTCAATTCCCAAGCCGTATCCAAGGCTATGCCCGAGCTTGGTTGATATTCCCATGCTAGTGCATCGGTGGGAAGAGCCCGTCGAAGCTTTGCCAGATTTTCAGTCGTCCCGCTATCTTTATAGACTTTGACCAGATGCCAAATTAATGAAATCAGCTTGAAATCGACCACCATAATATTCCCAGAATGAGTGACTGCAACTGCCAGTGTACCTGTCAGCTGCTTTAATGTATCTGCGAAACATTCATGGAATTTTCTCCCTTTTGTGAAATGCCAGTCACCTGTCTCCAATGTTTTGGATCGACAAGGTGCAATGAAATGACGTGCAGCCTTGGCCATCTCTACCGTCTCGAACCATATGACAATCTCGATTTCTGCTTGGTTCTCTTTCTGCTGCCCAAAGAAAGAATTGTGATGAGAGTGCGACGCGCCCTTTTGATGATTCACTATTTTGTGATTACCAGGTCAGCAAACGGGCCACAATAAAACAACTTGAGGATGAGGCAGTGTTTCGAAGTCAGTCGAGGTTGACTGAGGGAAAGAGAGATTATGAGTGGAAGCTTGCGTGGAACATAAAAACATAGAACAAAGAACATTACAGCGCAATACAGACCATTCGGCCCTCGATGTTGCACCGGCCTGTGAAACCAATCTGAAGCCCATCTAATCTACACTATTTCATTTTCGTCCATATGTCTCTCCAATGACCATCTAAATGACCTTAAGGTTGGTGAGTCTACTGCTGTTGCGGGCAGGCTGTTCCACGCCCCTGCTACTCTCTGAGTAAAGAAACTATGTCTGACATCCACCCAAAATCTATCACCCCTCAGTTTAAAGCTATGCCCTCTCGTGCTAGCCATCACCATCCGAGGAAAAAGGCTCTCACTGTCCACCCTGTTTAACCCTTTTATATTTTATAACTCTCAACCTTCTCGCCAACTAAAACAGCCTCAATCTCTCAGCTTTTCGTCATAAAACCATCCTTCCGTACCAGGCAACATCCTGGTAAATCACCTCTGAACGCTTTCCAAAGTTTGCATATCCTTCCTATAATGGGGTGACCAGAACTGTATGCAATACTCCAAGTGCGGCAGCACCAGAATTTTATACAGCTGCAGCATGACCTCATGATTCTGAAACTCAGTTCCTCCATTAATAAAAGCTAATACACCATATGCCTTCTTAGCAACCCTATCAACCTGAGTGGAACATTCAGGGATCTATGGGCATGGACACTGAGATCTCTCTGCACATCTACACTACCAAGAATATTACCATTAGCCCAGCACTCTGCATTTTTATTGCTGATTCCAAAGTGAATCACCTCACACTTTTCTGCATTAAACTCCATTTTCCACTTCTCAGCCCAGCTCTGCAGCTTTTCTATGTCCCTCTGTAACCTATAACATCCTCCGACACAATCCACAACACTACTGACCTTAGTGCCATCCGCAAATTTAGTAATCTATGCTTGTACACCAAGGTTATTCATAAAAATGACAAAAAAAGTGTACCCAAAACAGATCCTTGTGGTACACCACGAGTAACTGAACTCCAGCGAAAACATTTCTCATGAACCACAACCTCTGTCTTCTTTCCGACCAATTTCTAATCCAAACCAATAAATTACCCTCAATCCCATGCCTTCGCATTTTGTGCAATAGCCTACCGTGTGGAACCTGATTGAATGCCAGGTAATTATTAGGGTTGTCTCTATACCCCTTTTTGCACAAGGGAACAACATTTACTATCTTCCAGTCTTCTGATACTATTCCTGTTGACAATGATGAAACAAAGATCAAAACCAAAGTTTCTCCAATTTACTCCCAGGCTTCCCAGGGAATCCTATGTTAAATTCCATCTGGCCCAGGGGACTTATCTATTTTCACACTGTCCAGAATTGCTCACACCTCCACCTTGTGAACCTCAGTCCCATCTAGTCTAGTAGGCTGTATCTCTACATTCTCCTCGACAGCATTGTCTTTTTATAGTGTAAATACTAATGAAAAATATTTATTTGGTGCTTCCCCTATCTCCTCTGACTCCACGCCCACCTTCACACTACTATACTTGATTGGCCCTAATCTTACTCTGGCCATAAAAACTGATTGTGAAACATTCTAAAAATTAAAAGAAAATGTTGAAAATGAATTTACATCTCTTACAGTCAAAAACGAGGGAAATCGTAACAGCATATGGTGAAATGGCTGACAATACAAGTCCATACTTACCTTTGTCTTCAGAGCAGAAGACACAAATGACATACAGTACTTCAAGTAATTAGGAACATAGAGTTCAGTGAGAGGGAGAAACTAAAACAAATTTGTATTATTCAAAAAATATTGTTGGAGATATATGTGGAATTGATGGCTGATAAATTCCCACTAATCAATTCATTTTGAAACAATGACTCGTATTCCAGTTACTGGCCCGATTTTCCAGAGCCCACTGAAATGGAATGTTAACTTTATCTGATTCTTTGGCAAGTGCTCCTGAGTACCTCTGTTCTCGAGCAATCAATTTCTTTTTTTACATTTAAATTACATCCAGTCCCTCGATTCTTCCCCTCAAAACGCACCACCATGCATGTTCATCAACTATTCTGTTCAATATCAGTTATCTCTTAGTACAATGGAATGGCTGTGTCACATCCTCCTCCGATGTGTGAAGAGAGAGCTATTAATTGAAATACAAAATATGTGTCAGACACAGCAGGTGACTTGTTACATTTGGTTCTAGTTCTGTGAGGGAGAATGCATTAGTCTGCATGCCATTAAATAATACTAGTCTATCCAATCTTCGAATGGATTAAGGGAACTCTCCAGCCCGTTGGTTCCTTGCTGGATCCACACTAATATAAATATGTTTAGTTGGCCAATGTGATGAAAGGAAGTTCTCCAAACTGCTGATGTACCAACGGGTCAAACTGATTATATCGATCATGGTTCAATTAGCCTGTCGGTCTTCCCTGTCCTAATTCCGCTTTTTCTGGGTGATCCACTACCACATGTGGATGTATCTGTGGCTTCTACTATTTTAAGCGCTCGTCATCTAACTTAAGCTTCTTTTTTCCTTCTTATTGAGTCATGTACTGTTTTCACTGTCCAGGTTACACTGGCATTCTGGTCCCACGCTTCATGTTTACAGAAGATGTCATTACTACTTTCTCACAATTTACAGTTTTAGAAATACGCCAAATGATCTGATGTAGATTTTCTATATATATTTTTATTTTCTTAGATTGTTCTATGTTTTTTCTATATCTAGCACTTGGGAATAAAGTAGGCCAGGTGTTTGGTTCAATTGTAGGTGAACACTTTGGAAAGAGTGACCATAATTTAGTTCCATTTAGTTTAGCGATGAAAAGGGATAGGTACATGCCACAGATCAAGAGTTATAGATGGGGGAAAGGCAATTATAATGTAATTAGGCAATACTTGGGAGGCATAGAATGAGGTGTCAAAATGCAGGGGACGGGGACAATCGAAATATGGAGCTGATTTAAGGACCAGATATTGCATGTCCTTGATAGGTATGTCTGTGTCAGACAGGGAGGAAGGGACAAGGTAAGGGAACCGTGGTTGACTAAAGAAATTGTATCTCTTGTTAAGTGGAAGAGGGAGGCTTATGTGACGTTGAGACGAGATGGTTCAGAGGAGATGATGGCGAGTTACAGATTAGCTAGGAAGGATTTAAAGAGAGAGTTAAGAAAAGCAAGGAGGAGTCAAGAGCAGTCTTTAGCAGGTAGTGTAAAGTACAACCTTAAAGCTTTCTATCGGTTTGTGAGGAATAAAAGGATGATCGGGGTAGGAATAGGCCCAGTCACAGTCAGAAGTGGGAAGTTGTATGTGGACCCTGTGGATATTGGAGAGGTGCTAAACGAAAATTTCTCATCAGTTTTCACTCAAGAAAAATTGGTCATTGTCCACATTGGAACCAACGACAATACGGAGGGAAAAGGTTGAGATTCTGAAGGGAGATTACAGAGAGTTAGGCAGAAATTTTAAAAAGTGGTCCTGGAGAGTAGTAATATCTGGATTACTCCAGGAGCAACGAGCTACTGAGAGCAGGAATAGGAGGACAGAGGAGATGAAATGCATGGCTGAGGAGCTGGTGTATGGGGAAAGGATTCACATTTTTGGATTATTGGAAACTCTATTAGGGTACAAGTGACCTGTAAAAGAAGGACGGATTGCACATAAATTGGAAGGGGGGCTAACATACTGGCCGGGAGATTTGCTAAGATGCTCGGGAGGATTTAAACTAGTAAGTTGGGAGGGAGGAGGGGTTGGGACCCAGGGAGATAGTGAGGAAAGAGATCAATCTGACACTGGTGCAGTTGAGAACAGAAGTGAGTCAGACAGTCAGGGCAGGCAGGGACAGTTAGGACTAATAAATTTAACTGCATGTATTTCAATGCAAGGGGTATAACAGGGAAGGCAGGTGAACTCAGGGCAAGGTGAAGAACATGAGACTGGGATATCTTAGTAATTACAGAAACATGGCTCAGGTGTGGGCAGGACTGGCAGCTTAATGTTCCAGGATACAAATGCTAGAGGAAGGATAGAAAGGGAGGCAATAGAGGAGGGAGTGGCATTATTGATAAGGGATAGTATTACAGCTGTGCTGAGGAAGGATATTCCCGGAATATATCCAGGGAAGTTATTTGTGTGGAACTGAAAAATAAGAAAGTAATTATCACATTATTTGGAATGCATTATAGACCCCCTAATAGTCAGAGGAAAATTGAGAAACAAGCTTGTAAGGAGATCTCAGATATCTGAAAGAATAATAGGGTGGTTATGGTCAGGGATTTTAATTTTCCAAACATAGACTGGGACTGCTACAATGTTAAGGATTTAGATGGAGAGGAATTTGTTAAGTGCATACAAGACAATTTTCTGATTCAGTATATGGATGTAGAGAAGGTGGAAAACTTGACTTACTCTTGGGAAATAAGGCAGGGCAGGTGACTAAGGTGTCAGTGGGGGAGCACTTTGGGGCCAGCGACCATAATTCTAGTAGATTTAAAATAATGATGGAAAATGATACACGAGATCTAGAAGATGAAGTTCTAAATTGGAGAAAGGCCAATTTTGACGGTATTAGGTAAGAAGTTTCGAATCCTGAGAAGGCATGTTCCTGTTAGGGAGAAAAGAAATGCTAGTAGGTATAGGGAATGCTGGATGACTAAAGAAATTGAGGGTTTGGTTAAGAAAAAGAAGGAAGCGTATGTAAGGTCCAGACAGGATAGATCGAGTGAATCCTTAGAAGAGTATAAAGGGTGTAGGAGTACACTTAAGAGTGAAATCAGGTGGGCAAAAAGGAGACGTGAGATAACTTTGGCAAATAGAATTAAGGAGAATCCAAAGAAGTTTTACAAATACATTAAGGACAAAAGAGTAACTAGGGAGATAATAGGGCCTCTCAAAGATCAACAAGGCGGCCTTTGTGTGGAGCCGCACAAGAAGGGGGAGATACTAAATGAGTATTTTGCATCAGTATTTACTGTGAAAAAGGATATGGAAAATATAGATTGTAAAGAAGTTGATGGTGACACCTTGCAAAGTTTCCATATTACAGAGGAGGAAGTGCTGGATGTCTTGAAACGCATAAAAGTGAAAAAATCCCCAGAACCTGATCAGGTGTAACCTAAGCTCTGTGGGAAGCGAGAGAAGTGATTGCTGAGATACTTGTATCATCGATAGTCACATGTGAGGTGCCGGATGATTGGAGTTGGCAAACATGCTGCCACTGTTGAAGAAGGGTGGTAAGGACAAGCCAGGGAACTATAGACCAATGAGCCTGATGTCGGTGATTGGCAAGTTGTTGGAAGGAATCCTGACGGACAGGATGTACATGTATTCCGAAAGGCAAGGACTGATTAGGGATAGTTAACATGGCTTTGTGCGTGGGAAATCCTGTCCCGCAAACTTGATTGAGTTTTCTGAGGTAGTAACAAAGAGGATTGATGAGAGCAGAGCGGTGGATGTGAAATATCTGGATGTCAGTAAGGCGTTCGACAATGTTCTTCATGGGAGATTGATTTGCAAGGTTCGATCTCACAGAATACAGAGAAAATTAGCCGTTTGGATACAGAAGTGGCTCAAAGATGGTGGTGGAGTATTGTTTTACAGACTGACGGCCTGTGACCAGTGGAGTGCCACAAGGATCGTTGCTGGGTCCTCTACTTTGTGTCATTTTAATAAATTATTTGGATGCGAGCTTAAGAGGTACACTTAGTAAGTTTGCAGATGACACCAAAATTGGAGGTGTTTTAGACTGCGAAGAGGGTTACCTCAGATTAGAACAGGATCTTCACCTGATGGGCCAATGGGCTGAGAAGTGGCAGATGGAGTTTTATTCAGATAAATGCGAGGTGCTGCATTTTGGGGAAGAAAATTTTAGCAGGACTTATACAGTTAATGGTAAGGTCCTGGGGAGTGTTGCTGAACAAGGAGACCTTGGAGTGCAGGTTCATAGCTCCTTGGAAGTGGAGTCACAGGTAGGTATGATAGTGAAGAAGGCGTTTGGTATGCTTTCTTTTATTGGACAGAGTATTGAGTACAGGAGTTGGGAGGTCATGTTACGGCTGCACAGGAATTGGTTAGGCATGTTGGAATATTGCGTGCAATTCTCGTCTCCTTCCTATCGGAAAGATGTTGTGAAACTTGAAAGTGTTTAGAAAAGATTTACAAGGATGTTTCCAGAGTTGGAGGATTTGAGTTATCGGGAGAGACTGAACAAGTTGGGGTTGTTTTCCCTGGAGCGACGGAGGATCAGGGGTGGCATTATAGAGGTTTGCAAAATTATGAGTGGTATGGATAGGTTAAATAGGCAAAGACTTTTGCCTGCAGTCCGGGAGTCCAGAACTAGAGGGCAAATGGTTTAGGGTGAGAGGGGAAAGATATAAAAGAGACCTAAGTGGCAACTTTATAACACAGAGTGTGACACATGTATGGAATGAGCTGCCAGAGAAAGTGGTGGAGGCTGGTACAATTGCAACGTTTAAGAGGCATTTGGACGGATATATGAATAGGAAGGGTTTGGAAAGATATAGGCTGGGTCCTGGCAGGTGGGACGAGATTGGGTTGCGATATCTGGTCGGCATGGATGAGTTGGACCAAAGGGTCTGTTACCATGTGGTACATCTCTCTGACTCTATGACTCTAAATTATTGTAGAGAAGACTGAGATATGGGCTATTATACTTGAAAGGATTGAGGTTAGAAAGGAGGAGGTGTTATCAATTCTAGAATGTGTGAATGTAGATACGCCCCCAGGGTCGGATGGAATTTATCCGAGGTTTCTCTGGGAAGCTAAGGAGGAGAAGACGGAACATTTGGCCTTGAGCTTTGAGTCGTCATTGTCTACAGGTTTTGTACCAGAAGACTGGCAGATTGCAAATGTTGTCCCCTTGTTCAAAAGGACAGCAGAGATGAAAAGGTAACTTTAGACTAGTGAGCCTTACATCTGTTGAAGGAAAAGTTTTGGAAATGATTATAAGAGATTGGATTTATAATCATCTAGCAAACAACAATTTGATTAGAGTTAGTCAACCTGGTTTCATCAACGGCAGATCATCTCTCACAAACCACACCGAGATATTTGAGAAGATGACCAAGCATGTGACAGAGGGTAGGGCAGTTGATGTTATGTACATGGACTTTAGTAAAGCCTTTGATAAGGTTCCAGAAGGTAGGCTATTAGAGAATATTTGGAGGCATAGGATTGAGGGTGAGTTAGCAGTTTGGATGAGAAACTGGCTTTTTGTAAGACGGCAATGAGTGGTGGTTAGTGGAAAATATTCATCCTGGAGTCCAGTTACTAGTGGTGTGCCACAAGGATCTGTTTTGGGACCACTGCTGCATGTCATTGTTACAAATGACTTGAATGCAGGCATAGGTGGATAGGTTAGTATGTTTGAAGATGGTACTAACGTCGGTGGAGTGGTGGACTGTGTGGAAGAATGTTGCACGTTGCAGGGGGACTTGGATAAACTGAAGAATTGGGCTGAGAGGTGGCCAATGGAGTTCAATACAGGTAATTTGTGCGGTGCTTCACTTTGGGAAGAATAACAGGAAGGCAGAATACTGGGTCAACGGAAAGATTCTTGGCAGTGTGGATGTGCCGGTGGTTTTGGTGCCAATGTTCATAGATCCCTGAAAGTTGCCACTGCGGTTGATAGTGCTGTTAAGAAGGCATACAGTGTGTTAGGTTTTATTGGTAGTGGGATTGAGTACCGCAGCCGTGATGTCATGTTGCAACTGTACAAAACACTAGTGCAGCCTCACTTGGAATAGTTTGTACAGTTCTAGTCACCCCATTACGGGAAGGATGTGGAAGCATTGGAAAAGGTGCAGAGGAGATTCACCATGATGGTACCTGGTCTGAAGCGAAGGTATTATGAGGAAAGCCTGAGGGACTTGGGTCTGTTCTCATTGGAGAGTAAAAGGCTAAGAGGGATTTAATAGAGACATATACATGATAATCAGAAGATTAGATAGGGTGGACAATGAGAGTCTTTTTCCAAGGATGATGTCGTCAGCTCATACGAGGCAGCACAGCTGAAAATTGAGGGGTGATATGTTTAAGACAGATGTTAGAGACCGGTTCTTTATTCAGAGAGTGGTAAGGGCATGGAATTCCCTGCCTGAAAATGTAGTTAACTCGGCCACATTCGGGAGATGTAAACAATCCTTGGATAAGGACATGGATGATAATGAGTATAGATTAGTTCGCAGGTCAGCGCAACATTGAGGGCTGAAGGGTCTATTCTGCACTGTATTGTTGTATGTTCTATGTTCTATATTATCTACCGTTTCGCTATATTCTGCTAAGTCCAAACCAAAATAAATGTCTCCCAATTTAACAGCTTGGTTTAATTCCACCTTTGGTCTGCCATAACAGTACGTTCAATCCTATAGTTTGAAGGTCCCTTACCCTGGAGTTTTCTCCTACTGACACTTCTCCCACATGTTTAGTACCATCCACTCTCTTGGCTGAATTACTACAGGTTGAATTGAGAAGCCTTGCTGCAGGCATTTTAAAAAGTACCGGCCCGCTAATGTTTTATTTGTTCATGTTACTATTGGGAATAGGAATTTCCCTCCTGTCATTGTTGTATTATTTTTAGAGAACTGCAGCATTTGCCCCACATATCTGACTCTCTATCTTTCCTGACTGCTTGGGTGCCTGTAGTATACGCATAACAAATGTTATTGCCCGTGTTCATTGTTACACTCTAACCATCTGGATTTAATTTAAAAGCCTCCTAAGATACAATTCCTCATTATTGTTCCTCGTCAATCTGTGACAAATATGTGAAACCACCACCCCTTTCAACTTTTCCATGGAAATTCTATGACATGGAATACTGAGTGACGAGTGCTGCCCCTCTATGAAACAACTTGTTTTGGTAACAGTGTTGTCATATCCACTTGTGATAGTCAGCTCTCTTAAATAATCCGTCTTACCCATTAGACATGCATTGAAATAAATATTACCAAAGCTTCTGAAATTGCATATGTCTTCAATTGATTGCATATGCATTGCCTGTAAGACTGACTTGGCTTTTCTTCTACATTTGTCAGGGCATCATCAGCTATTGCACATGGACATCTTTAACCTATTGCATGCTATCATCACGGGAACATTCCGCACTGGGTTTATTGAAGTTCAGGTGCAACCTGACTGATTTTTAACTTTCCATGTTTCTCAGGACAGTCCCAATAATGCAGCAAGAGAAATGCTCCATTTCCATCCCCTCCCCCCACCAAATGTTCAATTACACTTTCATAGAATGGAGGACATCGAAAAATACTGCACAGAACAGGCCATTCAGCCGTAGGTCTTGTGCCAGCTTTTTATGCTACTCTTAGATCAGACTAACCAACAACACCATCATTATACTAACCTCCATATGTCAATCCAAGAGTCACTAAATGTTGCGAATATATCTGACTCTTCTATCACTGCTGGCAGTGCATACCATGTACCCACCACTCTCTAAGTAAAGAACCTACCTCTGACATCTCCCACCAAACCTTCCTACAATTACATTAAAATTATGCCCCCTCATGATAGACATTTATGTCATGGGAACAAGTCTCTCTCTGTCCACTCTATCTATGCCACTAAACATATTGTACACCTCTTTCAGGTCATCTCTCATCCTTCTTTGCTCCAGACAAAAAAGTCTTCGCTGCCTCAAACTTTCGTCAAAAGGCATGCCCTGCAGTCCAGGTAACATCCTGGTAGATCTCTCTGTACCTTCTCTAAAGCTTCCACAGCTTTCGTATAATGAAGTGACCAGAACTGAACACAATATTCCAAGTGTGGTCGAACCAGGACTCTATAGAGCTGCATCACATCCTCATGGCTCTTAAACTCAATACCCCACCAATGAAGGCCAATACAATATATGTATTCTTAACAACCCTATCAACCTCAGTGGCAACTTTGAGGGATGTATGGACATGGACCCCAGGATCCCTCTGTTCCTCCACTTTGCCAAGAATCCTGCCTTTAACCCTGTATTCGTCATTCAAATTTGACCCTCCAAAGTGAATGACTTCACAGTTTTCATGATGCAACTCCATTGCATCCTATCAATGTCCCATTACAACAACCGTTCACACTATCCACCAGTCCAACAACCTTTGAGTCAACAGAAAACTTACTAACCCAACCTTCGATTTCCTCATCTCAGTCATTTGTCAAAATCACAAACAGTAGAGGTCCCAGAACCGATCCCTGTGAAATACCACTGGTCACCAAGCTCCACGCTGAGTACTTTCGATCTACCACTACCCTCTGTCTTCTTTGGGCCAGCCAATTCTGTATCCAGAAAGACAGGTTTCCTGCGTCCCATGTCTCCTTACTTTCTGAATGAGCCAACCATGAGGAAACTTATCAAAAGCCTTGCTGAAATCCATGTACATCACATCCACTGCTCTACCTTCGTCACCATATTTTGTCACATCCTCAAAGATTTCAATCAGGTTTGTGAGATATTACCTGCTCCTCACGAAGCCATGCTGACTCTCGCTAATCTGACAAAGGTTTTACAAGTAATCACAAACCTTGTCTCTCAGAATCCCCTCTAATACTTTGTCCACCAGTAATGTAAGACTGATTAGTCCGTAATTTCCAGGATTATCCCTATTCCTTTTCTTGAACAAGGCAAAAACATTTCCTACCCTCCAATCGTCAGGTGCTCCTATAACTTAGGATATAGCCCATCTGACCCAGGTGAACTATCTATTATTACATTTTTCAAAACTTTCAGCTCATTCTCCTTCCTAACATCAACCCGTTCTAGCATATCAGCCTGTTTCATACTGTCGTCAAAAATACCAAGGTCCCTCTAAGTCAGGCATACTGAAGCAAAGTATTCCTTAAGGACCTCCCCTATTTCCTCTGACTCCAGGCGCAAGTTCCCTCCACTATCCCTGATCAGCACTACCCTCACTCTAGCCATTTTCGTGTTCCTCACATAAGTGTAGAACTCCTTGAGGTTTTCCTTAATACTAGCCACCAGGGCTTTCCCGTGTTCCCTTCTAACTTTCCTAATTCCGTTTTTAGTTCTTGCTGGCTACCTTGTAATCCTCGAAAGCCCTGGCTGATCCTTGCCTCCTCAACCTTAACTAAGTTTCCTTCTTCGTGCTCCATAAACAACCTCCACATTTCTATCGTGCATGCCCCAGAGAACATCTGTTCTCCATTTAAGCGCCTCAGTTCCTGCCGAATAGCATTATAATTCCCCCTGCCACAAATAAATACTTCCTCATATCACCTGCAACTATCCCTCTCCATGACTATAGTAAGGTCATGCAGTTCTGATTACTATCACCAAAATGCTCTCCCATCGAGAGATCTGACACCTGGCATGGTTCTTTGCCAAGCACCAGTGTAATATGGCCTCTTTGTCTCGTGGACTTGCCTCCATATTGCATCAGGAACACTTACTGTGCACAGCTGTGAAAAAAAAACTGCTCTATGAAAAGTATTTGAACTTGCGGGTTCCAGTCAATATTAGAGAAGTTAAAGTCACCCATAACAAAAATGCTGTTACCGCTACACATTTCCTACATTTGCCCCCCAACTTGCTCCTCTTTGACTTTGTTGCTATTGAGGGTCTATAGAACACTCACAATAAAGTGGCTGCTCCTTTCCTGTTTCTGACTTCCATCCACACTGACACTGTGGAAAAACTCTCCTCGACGATCTCCCTTTCTGCAGCTGTGATACAGTCCCTAATTAATAACTTCACTCCTCATTCTCTTCTACACACCACCCCCTACCTCTCATTCCTTTTGAAGCATTTAAATCCTGGAAAATCAATTAACAATTCCTGCCCCGTGTCTCAAAGTCTCCGTAATGGCCAGAATATCGTAGTTCTGAGTACAGGTCCATGTTTTGAGTTCGTCATCCTTATTTCTGATACCTCTTGCACTACAATAGACACACTTCAACCCATTAGACTGGCAGAACCTTCGCCCTTTTGAGTGCCTATCCTTCCTCACAGACTCTCTGCATGCTGTATCTGACTGTTCACTGCCTACTCCATCACCTGATCTGAAGCTCAGTTTCACGACCCCTGCCAAAACATTCAATTACTATAGCTGTCAATTTCAACAATTGCATCTAATTTTGTGATCCAACATTTAATAAGATTTTCACACCAGTCGTCAACGCATAAAAGAGCTTCATGAGAACTTCTTTTTCCAGAGATGAATGTTACCAGTTAATTAGACAGTCACGAGTCACTGTGCCGACTCTCTTGAGCATATTCTGGATTAGTGGTGCTGGAAGAGCACAGCAGTTCAGTCTGCAGTCATTGTTTTTACCTCTCTTGAGCATAGACAGTACCCAAGGCGGAATTTGGTGTAGTCCCTTTAAGTCATGCAGTGTTTTGCACTTTTAAAAAGGAATTGACGTTTCAAGGAATGTGGCAATGTGGAAAAACAAGTGGCCAAAATTGATGGTAACGATTAATTAAAAGAAAAAGCAGCAGAGAAAGATTAGCAGAAATAGGCCATTCCACCAATCTATCTTGCTCAGCCTTTCAATATGATCATGGCTGATCATTCAATGTTGGAACCCTGCTCCCACTTGCCCATTTTCAAAACGTTCTGAAGGAAACCAAGTGACATGGACAGAACCCTTTTATAATTGTGGCCAAACGAAAAGCCCATTCTTTTTTTAGATTAGATTAGATTAGATTACTTTACAGTGTGGAAACAGGCCCTTCGGCCCAACAAGTCCACACCGACCCGCCGAAGCGTAACCCACCCATACCCCTGCATTTACCCATTACCTAACACTACGGGCAATTTAGCATGGCCAATTCACCTGACCTGCACATCTTTGGACTGTGGGAGGAAACCGGAGCACCCGGAGGAAACCCACGCAGACACGGGGAGAACGTGCAAACTCCACACAGTCAGTCGCCTGAGGCGGGAATTGAACCCGGGTCTCTGGCGCTGCGAGGCAGCAGTGCTAACCACTGTGCCACCGTGCCGCCCTTTTCATTTAAAAAAAGTCCTCAGAAATGTAGTTGTTGCCGGTTGAGTAAATAATTACCATCCATTCCTAAATGCCGTGGTGCAGTGTGTTGATGTATAATTAAAGTATGTGTGCAATAGACATAGTTTAACAGGACTGTTCTTTATCAATAATCGAAAAATAACATTGTTTTATTATCACAAATACCATGAAAATGGAATTTATGTATTTTGATTTGAACTTACAATGTCAATTGCAAACCGACAGAGAAATATACACATTGAGACACACACATGTTTGATTTGTCACATTCATAATCCTCTCGAACTCAAACATTCCTAAATTTAATGTAACTAAGAGAGAGGAATATCACATCTGAACACCAAAAGCATCGACAATTAGCGATAGGCTGATTACCACTAACTCCGCAAGGAAGGACATGTAGAGACAGATAAATTTACATGATGCTACTAATGGATTATGTATATTTATTTCAACACACAGATAAAACCGATTAGATCATTCCTGATGAGGGGCTTTGCCAGATATGTCGATTTTCCTACTCCTTGGATGCTGCCTGACCTGATGTGCTTTTCCAGCACTACTCTAATTTTGACTCTAATGGCCTATTCTCCAGCATCTGCAGTACTCACTTGTACCCAGACGAGAGTAGTGCCTGGATTAGTACATGGGACGATGATGTATTGGTCATTACAGAGACGCGATAGAGAAAGGGACTGCTCAACTGTCCAGGGTTTTGTTGCTTTAGATGAAGTAGAGAGGAAATTAAAGGATGTATAGGAGTAGCATTACTAATCATGGAGGATGTCACATCTGCCCTCAGAGAGGACAACCTAGAGGCCTTATCTACTGAGGCAATATAGCTCAAAAATAAAATGGGTGCATCACTCTGATGGGACTACAATTTACACCCCCCTACTGCCACTGTGACATTGAGGCACAAATATGCAGGCAGATTGTGCAAAGATGCAATAATACCAGGATTGTCGTAGTTGGTGACTTTAACTTCCTCAAAATTGATTGGGACTCCCTTAAAGCAAAAGGCGTAGACAGGCAGAATTTGATAAATGCATCCAAGAAGTTTTCTTGAAACAGATGTGGACAGTCCAATTCGAGCAGGGTCACACTGGATTTTGTATTGGCTAATTGATGGGCCAAGTGACTGACCTTTTAGTGGGAGAGATGTTTGGATTCAGTGAACACAACTGTTTTTAAGAAGGTTGAACATACCTTCAAATGAATTTAATTTATGTTGGCATGTGTGGTGTGACTGGTTGATTAAACAATTAATTATTAACCAGATGCTGATGGTTACAGCTTTTGAATCTTGTCTGTTTCGTGTTTATTCTCCAGTAGACTTTCTCTGTTCAGTACAGTTTGAGTTTCTGTTTCTTGACCCAAGGAGAGCATTTGGCGCACATGTGAGGGAGGATATTTTCAACCTGTGCACTTGTCTGTTCCTGGGTCAAGCTGATTTATAACCTGTGGTTGTATTGGCGATGGTCTGCTTTTTCAGTAAATGGGAGGTTTTCATCTCTCTTGTAGAATGCGAATAGACAGTTGAAGGTGTCATGCTGTCTTTTATCCGTGGCCTGAGAATGAACACATCGGCACTCCCAATGTGTGGGAGTTTATTTTTCCTGTGGAATGGAAAGGAGGAGACTTGCATATGGAGCGGGGGAATCCTGCAAATATTGAATGGTCTTTTTTTGGGTGCTTGTTTTTATTCTACAGACTGTGGTCATGTCTGTCTGAGAAAATGGACCTTATCTTGTGGACTCTAAATGGTCAGATCAGTGTGTGGATCTGATTTTTATTCTGTGAACTGTACACTGTTGTTCCTCCCATAGGATCTGAGATTTACTCATGGACTCTGAATGGTCAGTTTTGTGTGTGTGTGTGTGTGTGTGTGTGTGTGTGTGGTGGCCAGGGATAATCCCTGCTTTCGTGTGTTAACTGCAAATAGGTAATTCTCTGTGAAATGGTGTATTGGAACTATGATGTACAATTGGCTAATGAGTTGGCAAGCTTATATTTATCCTGTGGGCTTCAAATGGTCCGTTGATAAATTGATCTTAATCATCTGGATTGGAAGTAGCCCGTTCTGTGTGGACAGCAACTTCTGTGGAGTTTTGAATCTTCAAACACTGCACTGACGTGTGCAGGTAATATTTCATCTGCTGATACAAAGGAAAAAGAAAGAACAAAGAACATTTCTGAACAGGAACAGGCCCTTCGGCCCCCCTAGCCTGCGCTGATCCAGATCCTCTAACTAAACCTGTGGCCTATTTTCTAAGGATCTGTATCCCTCTGCTTCCTGCCCATTTATGCATCTGTCCAGATGCATTTAAAAATGACCCATCGTGCCCGCCTCTTCCACCTCCGCTGGCAATACATTCCAGGCCCCCACCAACCTCTGCATGAAGACCTTTCCACGAATGTCTCCCCGAAACTTTCCCCTCTCACCTTGAACTCGTAACCCTTTGTAATTGAGTCCCACAGTCAGGGAAAATCTTCTTGCTATCCGGACTGTCTATACCTCTTATCATTTTGTAGGCCTCAATCAGTTCCCCCCAAGGTCCACCTTTCTAATGAAAATAATCTTAACCTACTCAGTCTCTCTTCAGAGCTAGCACACTCCAAACCAGACAACATTCTGGTGAACCTCCTCTGCACTAAAGCATCCAATTCCTTTTTGTAATGTTGTGGCCTAAACTTTACACAGTATTACAAATGTGGCCGAACCAAAGTCTTATATAACTGCAACATGATCAGGCAGCTCTTGTACTCAATAACCCTGCTGATGAAGGAATATTGCCGTATGCCTTCTTGACCACTCTATTGAACTACGTTCCCATCTTCAGGGAACAATTGACCTTAACACACAGATCTCTCTGTACATCAAATCTCCACAGAAATTTTCGATTTTCCTTACAGTTCGCTCTTGAATTGGATCTTTCAAATTACATCACTTCGCATTTGCCCGGATTTAATTCCATCTGCCATTTCTCTGCCCAACTTTCCACTCTATCTATATCCTGCTGCATTCTCTGAGAGTCCCCTTCACTCCTTTCTACTCCACCAATCTTTGTGTCATCTGCAAACTTGCTAATCAGACCACCCATTCCTTCCTCCAAATCATTTATGTATATCAAAAACAACAGTGGTCCCAACAGGGATCACAGTGGAACACCACTCGTCACAATTCTTCATTTTGAGAAACTTCATTCCACTACTACTCTCTGTCTCTAGTTGCCCAGTCAGTCTTTATCCATCTCACTCGTACTCCCTGGATCCCATGTGACTTCATTTTCCCCAATCTACCATGAGGAACCTCATCAAATGCCTTACTGAAGTCACCTTATCAAACGCCTTACTGAAGTCACCTTATCAGACACCTTCTTAATCTCAACTTATCAAACACCTTACTGAACTCATCTTATCAAATGCCTTATGAAGTCATCTTATAAGATGCTTTATTGAACTCACCTTATCAAACAACTTACTGAACTCAACTTATCAAATGCCTTATGAAGTCATCTTATAATATGCTTTATTGAACTCACCTGATCAAACGCCTTACTGAAGTCACCATATCAAACGCCTTACTGAAGTCACGTTATCAAATGCCTTCCTGAAGTCACCTTATCAAACGTCTTACTCAACTCACCTTATTAAATGCCTTACTGAACTCACCTTATCAAATGACTGACAGAACACACCTTATCAAACGTCTTACTGAACTCACCTTATCAAACACCTTATTGAAATCACCTTATCGAACGCTTTACTGAAGGCGTGATTAATGGTGAATGGTTATATGTTTCATTCTGAATGCACGTATTGATATTTCTTTCTGAACCACCAGTAGCCTAACCTGTCGTCTTCCAGTCCATACAGAAAATATGTAGCTACAACGTTTTCCTAACAAGCTAAATCCTAAACATCTTCTCGTTCCTGAAACTCCGCACAATATCTAAACTCCTCAATCCCCAACAGATTTGTTGATCTCCAGTACTATCCTCACACCTTGACTCTTACCATCTCCATAACCTGTTTTGGGTCCTACAGTGTGTTCTGTACTTCTAATCCCCTCCATGGCCTGTGACACAATCTATATCTTTTCAACAACTGCACCACATGTTGCCCTCCCGAACTCTATAACCTTCCGCAGCCACAGCCATTTAAATGGCATTGTGACATACTTCATTCCCTGAGCACTTTACATATCACTGCCATAACTTTCAGCGCCTAAAAATCTCCATATTGTAGTGCCATCGAATCCTACACCATGGTGAAAATTGTTACTGCAGATGCTAGAGATTAGAGTCGAGATTAGCGTGGTGCTGGAAATGCACAGCAGGTCAGCCAGCATTCGAGGAACAGGAAAATCGACGCTTCGGGCAGGGACCCTTCATCAGGAATGCATGACCTGCTTTGCATTTCCAGCACCACTCGAATCTTGAGTCCTACAGCATGATCTATTTCTGTTCTGATATTTTAAGTTAGAATAACTCACGTTAGGCTAACACGTATGCAATTTGGTTTATTTTATCTCTCTTTCCTCAAGTAGAGTGAGTTGCTAATTCCCACTCGAAAGGAAGTGTTCCAGAATCTATGAAAATCTTGGAAATCATGGCTGATGTTTCCACTATTTGCACAGCTCTGTCTTTAAAAGGTACTGTATCAGTCACCAGATCTCAGGGATTTTCCAGTCTGACCTTTCCCAGTACTTTTCTCAGACATGAATTTCCTTTCTGGATTTAGAACTAATTGTCCCAGTCTGGAATGAAACAAGTAAAATCAGGAACTGTATGTATTCAATTTCTCTGCTATTTTCCCTTGTCCTGTTATTTTACACATTTTCATTTCAAGGTTTCACATCTTCATATCAGATATAGACAGGACAGATCGAGTGAATCCTTAGGAGAGTACAAAGGAAGTAGGAGTATCCTTCAGGGGAAATCAGGAGGGCAAAAAGTGGACATGAGATAGCTTTGGAAAATAGAATTAAGCAGATTCCAAAGGGTTTTTTCCAAATATATTAAGGACAAATAATCTAGCAATGGCAGTTCGTTGCTGGTTTTCTTCTCTTTAGTGAATTTTATGCCAGTTAAGGTATTATTGCCGGTCTTGAATTTTCCCCTAATTTGTATTGTTTAGTAATGAGAGGGGTGATATCCAAGTACTGTCCCAAAGTTTGGGTTGGATGGTCAGCCGAGATGTTTGTTGAAGTCTGTGCATTACTGCCTCTAGGTAAAAACAATGACTGAAGACTAAAAACCCTGATATCGGCGATCCCATGGGCTTTCCTTTGGTTTGTCTGTAGCTTTTGTTGTTGAATTTGAAATGGATGGTAAGGCATAGGTCCACTAGCTTGACGAAACTGTCCTTGCTGATGAAGATTGTTTTGTTTGGTGTATGTGTCTCTGATTCTTTTAATAGTGTAGTCAGTGTTTCTTTGACCAATTAATCTTGATGGATGTAAACAGGGCTGTTTCATCACAGGAGACCATTATTTCATCCTCTTCTATCTTGTTGCCTGTGATGGTCTTCAGGAATTCTTGGATGGAGTGGTTGGAGTAGGGTGAGTCTTCTACTAAGTGTTGTAGTCTTTGGTGTAGCTCATTGGCCAATATCTAACTTGGTGTTCGAGGTAGTGAGACTATGGGTCTGAGGGGGGCTCCTGATCTGTGAATTTTGGGTAACCCATACAAGTGTGGTGTGCTGGATCAGTTCGGTTTCAGTTTCGAAGTCGGTCTTATTTATTTCTCCACATTTCTGACATTTTTTCAGGAGGGCTGTGATTCGATTCTCTCTTTGTGTATCAGTTCTGTCTCCAGTTGTTGGCAAGTGTTGGTATCTGCAAATAGTACGTTCAATTTCTCAATGTTGCCTCTTTGGTTTAAAATCACTGTCAAGCGTCCTTTGTCTGCAGGTAGGGTAACAATGTTTTTATCTTTTATTTTAGTCTTTCCAGTGCTTTGCTTCTTGTGTATTGAATGAGTTTCCTTCCTTTTTCCCTATTTAAATTTGGTGCGACTGTCTCTCTGATGGTTTGCTGCGTTTCTTCTGTGAGTTCATTGTCTTTCAGTGTTGTTTCTAATGCTGCCAAGAAAACTTTCTTGTCCACATCCTGGAAGTTGTAACATCATCCTCTTACTAAGACGGCTTTTTTAGTGTCTGTTAAGGGTCGGCCAGATATGTATTTTATCCATGCTTCTGTGTTGTCCGTGTTGTTATTTTGTGTAAGTTTGTCTAGTTTTTTCTGTAGGTCTTTTTTTCATTTTCTCTGTTTGCCACTGTCTAATGTCTGTGGCTTGTTGTACTGTATTTGTTCATTCATGGTCTGTTGCATTAGTGAGTAAATAATTTCCTGGTTGTATTTACAGAGTCTGTTGTGGGCAATATTAATCATTCCTCTAAGCATTCTTGGCCATTTTGTTCTGCTACTCTTTTGGCGAGCGAGGTGTTACGGGAAGAGTTGTATTCAAAACATTTAGGTAGTACATGTTTCCATATGCATTCGTGCAGGTAGTACGGGAGGCGCTGTCAGATGGTATTGTTTCCCATTTTCAGTCCGGTTTTAGTGTATTGCGCCCATCGGTTTTAGCGAGTTCTGAGAAGATTCTTAGCTCATGTTGAGGTCCTGGATGTAAGTTTGCTCGCTGAGTTGGATGGTTTGTTTTTGGATGTTTCGTCACCACACTAGGTAAGATCATCAGTGAGCCTCCAGATAAAGCACTGGTGGCATGGCCCCTTGTTATTTATGTGTTTAGGTTTTCTTGAGTTGGAGACATCATTCCTGTAGTGACATCCTTTCCTGGGGTGATGACATTTCCTGTTATTTTTCTCAGGTGTGGTAAATGGGATCCAACTCAATGTCGTTCCTGATAGAGTTCTAGTTGAAATACCATGCTTCTAGAAATTCTCGTGGATGTCTCTGTTGGGCTTGACCTACGATGGATGCGTTGTCCCAGTTGAAGTTGTGTCCTTCCTCATCTGAATGCAAAGATGCTAGTGAGAGTGGGTCAAGTCCTTTTGTGGTGTGTTGACCTGTGGCTAGATTTCTGCCTGTTTCTCCAACGTAGTGCTTGTTATAGTTCTTGTAAGGTATTTTGTAAATTGCATTAGTTTTGCTTGTTGTCTGTATAGGGTCTTTCAAGTTCATTATCTGCTGCTTCAGTGTTTTGGTGGGTTTGTCGGCTAGCATGATGCCAAGGGATGTGAGTAGTTTGGGGGTCCTTTCCAAGATGCCTTTGACATAGGGAATAGTGGCTACGGTTTCTGGACGTGTTGTGTCTCCTTGCTTGTGTCTGTGACTGAGAAATCGGCGGACTGTGTTCATTGGGGACCCATTTAAGGCAATGTATATAATAAAAATAAAAATACTAATACTGCCTGTTTCAACAACTAACTAACTTTAATCCCTGCAATATTATGACGATGGCATATAATTGAGTTGGAGAGCATTGCGTAGAATTAACAGGAAGAATATAGGGCATTTCATGTAGTTTTTTAACACACCATACAATTTTCCCCTATCACGATGTGTTCTAACGCTGAATGAGTATTCCATATTAATGCCAATCATGCCATTGCTGTCTCTTTCAATCGTGAAATAAGATTTCCATATTTTTATCACAAAGTTCTTTATCCTCTGTATACATCTGTACACTCTATGTCACTAAAACAACTTACAAATCCCATTTCCAGAACGGTGAGTATTTTTCTTCTTTATGTGTGATAATGACAGACATTCTGCATTTGCCAGAAGGCCAAACTCTGTTACTGGTTGCTTGGTTTTTGTACCATAGCCTCTGACCTTCAAACACAACCGTGTTTTTTTTTATTCAGGTGTTGGATGCGGGTGTCACTGCCTGGGCCCAGCATTTCTTGCCTGTCCCTTGTTGACCTTGATAAGGCGATGGTGAGCTGTCTTCTTGCACCGCTAAAGTCCTCCTACTTTGGTGTCTAATGGAGGGATTTCCAGGAAATTGACTCAGTGACAGTGAAGGAACAGCGTTATATTTCCACGGCAGAAGGGGAGTGGCTTGGAGGGGATCTTGAAGGCGGTGATGTTCCCAGGTATCTGCTGCACTTTACCTTCGAGGTGGAAGTGGTTGTGGGATTGAAAGGTGATATCTGAGCATTTTGTGGTGACTTTCTGCAGGGTATCTTGTAGATGGTACACACGGCTATTACTGAGCATCAATCGTGGAGGAGTGGATGCTTCTGGATTTGGTGGCAATCAATTGGGCGGCTTTGTCCTCGATGATATCACGCTTCTTGAGCTTTATTGGGGCTGCACCCATCCCAGCAAGTGGAGAGTATTCCATCATACTCCTGTGGTTTGCAGATGGTGGACAGGTTTCAGGACTTCAGGAGGTGAGTAATTATCTGCTATATTACGAGCCTCTGACCTGCTCTTGAAGCCACTGTGTTTATGTAGTGAGTCCAGTTGTGTTTCTGGTTAATGGCAGTAAAGCAACCAGTTTATGAAGTATGGATCTTCGCAGTTTTATTCATTACCGAGATGTAGCTAATTGTTTTCAGATCCTACAAAAGTTCGGCATTGTGCTTGCAAGTTTATTCTAGACAGTGTTATTGCTGCTTCTTTCCGTGTGTAGCAGTTTATCCATTGTTGATTCATTCAGTCCATGAACAGTTATTAAAGTTTGGACATCTGCAATATCACAATTGTATCCATAAATCTCTTTCGACAGCACCTCACAAACCTGTGACCAGCATTCAGAAGAACAAGGACAGTCGAATGAGAGAAACATCTTCAATGCAAATTCCTTTTCAAACCTCATTTCACAGTGAATTGGAAACATACTGTCATTCCATCATGGTTGCTAGCTAAAATTCTACAACTCTCCCCCCAAAACATGGTGTGTTTTCCTGCACCCAAGGGAATACAGATGTTCATAAAGGCATGTCTCCAACCGCATCACAAAGGCAATTCGACCCGGATAATGAATACAGACCGCACCACTAAAGCTCATATTCCATGAGTAATTTTAAAAGTCATCACTCTCCCCAAATCAGCAAGAGGATATATCTTAAAACAAAG
This sequence comes from Chiloscyllium plagiosum, assembly GCF_037043375.1. Lineage (NCBI taxonomy): Eukaryota > Metazoa > Chordata > Chondrichthyes > Orectolobiformes > Hemiscylliidae > Chiloscyllium > Chiloscyllium plagiosum. The sequence continues at coordinate 30,232,149 of NW_028270183.1, read as the reverse complement.
GGTGATTAGTGTCCAGGTGAGTTTCTCATATGCAGAGAGTGGAAACATAGAAACATCGAAAAAAGTTGCAGGAGTAGTCCATTTGGCACTTCGAGCCTTCATCACCATTTAATATACTCGTGCAATCTCAGCCTCTCTCTTCCACTTTCTCTCCATACCCCTTGATCCCTTCAGCTGAAAGAGACATTCCTCACTCCATCTTGAATATTTCTAACAAACTGGCCCCAACAGCTTTCAGTGGAAGAAAATTCCATAGGTTCAAAATTCTCTAAGTGAGGACATTTTTCCTTATCTCTGTCCTGAATGGCTTAGTCGGAGAAAGTGATGACTGCAAATACTGGAGATCAAAGTCGAGAGTGTGGTGCTGGAAAAGCACAGCAGGTCAGGCAGCATTCGAGGAGCAGGGGCATTGGCATGTTGGGCATAAGCTCTTCCTCAGGAATGGCTCAATGACTTACCCATTATTCTTGGACTGTGACCCCAATTCTGGACTTCTGCACCATCGGGTACATTCTTCCTGCATCTAGCCTGTCCAGTCCCATCAGGATTTTGTATGTTTCTATGAGATCCCCTCTGAGTCTTATAAATTCCAGTGAGTACAAGTCCAGTCAATTCAATCTTTCTTCATATGACAGTCCTGCCATCCCAGGAATCAGTCTGGTGAACCTTCGTTTGAATCCCTTAATAGCAAGAATCTCCTTCCTCAGACTAGGAGGCCAAACACTGCACACAGTACTCAAGGTGTGCCATCTCCACGGCCCTGTATAACTTCAGCAAGACATCCTTACTCCAATACCCCACTAGCGTTGTTCACTGCTTGCTGCCCCTGCGTGTCAACCTTCAGAGACTGTTCCACTACAACGCCCAGATCTCATTTTTCCTAAACTCTCGCCATTCAGATCATAATCTGCCTCCTGTTATTGCGACTCAAGTGGATAACCTCACATTTATCCATGTTGTATTGCATTTGGCATATGTTCATCTACTCAACCAGTCTGTCCAAGTCACCCTGCAACTTCTGAGCATCCTCCTCACAGCGCACACTGCTGCCCAGCTCAGTATCGTCTGCACGTTTGGAGTTATTGCATTCAATTCCTGCATCCAAATGGTTAATGTATATTGTGAACAGCCAGGGTCCCAGCACTGAACCCTGCAATGCCCCACTCCTCACAGCCTGCTACTTTGAAAAGGACCCATTTATTCCAGCTCTCTGCTTCCTGTCTGCCAACCAATTCTCTATCCATGTCAGTACACTGCCTCCAAAACCATGAATCTTGGTTACTAATCTCTCGTATGGAACCTAGTCAAAAGCCTTTGAAAGTCCAGAGGCACCACATTCCCTGATTCTGCTTTGTCACCCAGGAGAAATATCGAGGTGAAGGACTTTCAGGGCATTAGCTCCCCCAGTGGATAGTCTGTGTCACAACTTATTTTGCCAAATCCTGTGAGTTTCCTAACTTCTCCTGGTCTCCAAGCCAGAGGACAGATCCTTTTATCTTGATTGCATTAAATATTGATTGTGATGAGTATCCAACTTAGGATATGGTGTTTGGATTCACTACTGAATATTTCCATGGTTCAGATCATCAGGACGTTCAGAGGGAGGCACTCAATGCCCTCTGATGCAGGTCAATTTGGGAAAAGCAATGACACGAACATCTCCACTCTTCCTCATGGCATTCTCTGATCAACACTGATCTCACTGACTCTTTCGTGCTCAGCAGGAACTGACTCTGGATGAACCCTGTTTGCTTGTGGCTTGATATTGGAGCCTGAGATCAATGCAGGAAGATGTTTGCATCATCACCAAGATTTATTGTTTCCATCTGGAACACAGCTTTGAAACCCATCCCTGCCGCTGCTCATAATTACTGAATCAGTCATTCATTCCATTATTACCTCAGGGCCTTTGTATTCCAACGCCACATCAGCCTGACACTGGATTATAAACGTCATACATTTACTTTGTCCACATTTCTTCCACCCTCTTGGTTTTTTTTTATCAACAAATCCCATTTCCTGACCATCCACTGACCAGAGTGAACTACACAGGCATGTTGTTCTCCAAATTCTCCATTTTACATTCTCACTCTATTCAAAATGTTTCAAAGTCATCCATTGATTTATTTGTTTTCTTGGAAGGAGATGAATCTTGTTCTGTAAAATCTCTGTAAAAGTGTTAACTGTTCAGCTGTGGTGTAATATTATCAGCTGGTGTGATAGTCAAAGAATTTACAGATTTCATCGATTTCAGTCAGAGAATTATATAGTCATAAAGATGTACAGCACGGAAACAGACCCCTCGGTCCAACTCATCCATACTGACCAGATATTCCAACCCAATCTAGTTCCATGTGCCAGTACTTGGCCCATATCTCTCCAAACCCTTCCTATTCATAGACCCATCCAGATGCCTTTTAAATGTTATAATTGTACTAGCCTGCACCATTTCCTGTGGCAGCTCCTTCCATATACACACTACCCTTGTGTGAAACATTTGTCCATTTGATCCCTAGCTGATACCTATGTCCTCCAGTTCTGGACTCAGAGAAAAGACTTTGACAATTTACCCTATCCTTGTCCCCGTGATTTTATAAACCTCTATGAGTTCACGCCTCAGCCTCCAACTGTCCAGGGAAAACAGCCACAGCGTATTCAACAACTCCCTCTGGGTCAAATGTGTGAGGCCTCATCTTCCACCTTAGGAACCTGCAACTATAGGGGATCAATGCGGATGTCACCAGTTTCCTCATTTCCCCTCCCTCCAACCTTCTCCCAGCCGCAAACCTCAAACTTGGCACAGCCCTCTTGAACTGTCCTATCTGTCCATCTTCCTGCCCATCTATCTGCTCCACCCACCTCTCCCGCCTATCACCTTCTTCTCCACCTTCATCTACCTATCACATTTCTTGCTACCTTGCCCCCAGTCACACCCTCCTCCAATTTATCTCTCAGCCCTCAGCCCACAAACCACATTCCTGATGAAAGGCTTATGCCCAAAACGTTGATTCTCCTATTCCTTGAATGCTACCTGACCTGCTGTGTTTTTCCAGCACCACACTCTCGACAACAATATTTACTTCCCTGATATATCTAATACCCATTTCTTTCTCAACAGTCACAACTGATGCAAAATATTCATTTACTATCTGTCCCATCTCTTCAACTTCAAGACAAGCGCAAACCTATTTACTCTCAGATAAAGTTAAAAATCACACAACACCAGGTTATAGTCCAACAGGTTTAATTGGAAGCACACTAGCTTTCGGAGTGACGCTCCTTCATCAGGTGACAATCACCTGATGAAGGAGCGTCGCTCCGAAAGCGAGTGTGCTTCCAATTAAACCTGTTGGACTATAACCTGGTGTTGTGTGATTTTTAACTTTGTACACCCCAGTCCAACACCGGCATCTCCGAATCATGACTACTCTCAGATAGGTCTACTCTCTCTCAGCTTGCTCTCTTGCTCTTAATGGATTTGTAGAATCGTTCTTGATTAATCGTTAACCTATTCTGGTAAGGGTATCTCATCCCGTCTTTGCCTTCCTGCTTTCCTTTTTAAGAGTGCCCCTACACCCTTTAAACTCGACAAGAGATTCGGTTGATCCCAATTGTCTGTATCTGATATTTTATTCCTTTATATTCGTGACAAAAACATCAATAACTGCATTTCTCCTTGTGTCCTAACCTTACCAAAATGGTCTTCCACTCTCACAGGAACGTTATGTTTCTGAACTTTCATTATCACACGATTGAAGGCCTCCCATTTGTCAGTCATCCTTTTATCTGTGAACAGTTTACTCCAATCTACTTTTCAAAGCTCATTTACTATAACCTCAAAATGTGCCTGCTCCAATGATTATCTTTATTTTTGTGATAGACTTATCCATTTCCATAATGTTTTTTTAAAAATCTGATAGCATTATGGTCACTCGTTGCAGTGTTCCCCTAGTAACACTTCAGTCATTTGCCTTGCCTTATTTCCTAAAAGACATCACAATGGCACCATCACTCAGTGGTTAACACTGCTGCTTCAAAGCAAAAGCGGCCCAATTTCGATTCTACCCTCCATCAATGGAGTTTTTGAGGAGTTTGTACATGTTCCCTCTGTCTGCGTGGGTTTCCTCCCGGTGCTGTGTTTTCTTCCAAAATCCAAGGATGTGCAAATTAGGTTGGTTGGCCAAGCTAAAACGCACTATAGTGTCTATGGATGTGAGGGTTGGGTGTGTTAGCCATGGTAAATTTCACCATAGCGTCAATGGATGTGTAGGTTGGGTGTGTTAGCCATACGTAATTACTCCATAATCACACGGAGGTGTAGGTTGGGTGTGTTAGCCATGCTAAACTACACCATCGTTACACGGATATGTAGTTTGGGTGTGCTAGCCGTGCTAAATTACACGATTTTGTCCACAGAAGTGTAGGTTGGGTTTGTTACGCACGCTGAATTAGACCATAGTGTCCAGGGATGTGCAGGTTGGGTGAGTTAGTCACGGGAAATATAGAGTAGGTGTACTAGCCCAGGTGGGATTCTCTTCCGAGTGTCGGTGTGGACGTGTTGTGCTGAATGACCTGTTTGCATGCTCTTCGGATTCCAGGAATTTCAGGTTTAGCTCCCTATATATGCATTTTCTTGAGTACATTTAACAAATTCGTCATCATCCAAACCGTTAACACGATGGCAGTCCCAGTCAGTGTTTGGAAAATTAAAATCCCTTACTTTTACGACTTTAGTATTCTCGCAGTTATTGAGATCTCGACATATTTGCTCCTCAAGTTCCTTCAGACTACTGGGGGGGGATGTGGTATAGGACAATCCCATGAAGTTGACCATTCCTTTCTACTTTCTAATTTTAACCCATACGTGTTCACTGAAGGTTATCTCAGACATATCTGCTCTAATTTCATTAGTAATGTTCAATTTAATTAAAAATCCCTCCCTCTCCTCTCTTATCTCTCTTCCTAGCCTTCATATAACATTTAAACTCAGAACATTGAGCTGCCATTCTTGTCCTCCCCTCAGCCTTCCATCATAATTGCAACAGCCCAGTCCCATGTAGTGATACATGCCCTGAGTTCATTGCTCATATCTGTAAGACCACTTGCATTGAAGTAAATTCAGTTTAAATCTTTGGAGTTATTCGGTTGTCTGACTTTCTCCCGTCTGCCTTTTCTAATTAACTTGATTTTTCTTCTTCAGAATCATCCTCACCCATCTTTCTATTTTCACTCTTATTTAGGAAGTTTCCACTCCCATCTTTAAAAGTTTACACGCTCTAGAAATAGAAGTATAAAATCTTCAGCCAGGATATCAGTCCCTTTCCAATTCAGGTGAAACCCATCTTTCTTGAATAGGTCTTTTCTGTCCCAGAAGAGATTCCAATGATCGATGAAACACAATCCCTGAAGGCTACACCACCTCTTCAGCCACTGATTTATCTGACCTATCCTTTTATTCCTTCCCTCATTAGAACTTGGAAGGAAATCCGAGATTATTTCTTGCGATGTTCTGCTTTTTTATAAATATTTTTATTGAAAAGGAAAACGTTTTTTGGTTTTTTTATGAAGTTACAAAACAAATACAAAATAGTGCAACCATTTTGCAATACAATGACAACATTGGCATAAATTACGGACACTAACTACTAATCGACTCTACAGACTACCAAGACACAAAGTAAGACATAAGAAAGCAGATTCTATATATTAATAAAGACGACAGAATAGTACATCACGAACAACAAAAATAAACAAAAAGTTAAATAAATAAATACGCATTCAAATAAAATCATATCAAGTCATAACAAGACCGTATTTATACGGAATTCTTCTTCCCAGGGTCCCCAGAACTGGCAAACATCATCCTCACGGCTAAACAAAGGCCCTAGATAGTATGGCCGACCCTCATGCATCGGTGTAGCTCAAGAATGGCCACCATGTTCTATAAAACAGTTCCGCTTTTTGGTGCACAAAATTCGTAAGGAATTCCAGGGGAATATGTTCAATAATTATACAATGCCAATTCGACTTTCCGATACCCAGGTTGCTAACATGTTTTTCGTCGCACAAAAGGAGAGGATAGTAAACAGTTTCTTCCCATATGCATCGAGAGAAGCAAGAGTTGGAAAGCCAAAAAGGAGAGACATGGGGTGCATCCCATTCTCCGTTCACAAAATCTTTGCCAAGGCATTCGTTACACTGTCCCAGTATTTACAAATCTTATGACATGTCCACAAACAATGAGTGATAGTACCAACTTCTATTTTACATTTAGCACACACTGGGGACGCTCCTGTCTTGAACTTTGCAAGCCGCTCTGGTGCTACATGGGCCCTATGAAGTATTCTTCAATTGAATAGCTTGAGTTCTATTACAGATAGAGATCTTCCTGGTGTTTTTGCAGATATCATACCACTTCTAGAACGAGATTTCCATCCCTAATTCTTGTGTCCAGGTTTTACATAGCCTTTCCATGTCCTTCGATATCTTATTACCTAGTGAATGATAGAGAGTACTGACCAAGGGTGCATCCATCGTCGGAAGCACTCTCCTTTCGATATCTGATTTGTAAGGATTAATCATCAATGTGGTTTTTTTTTGTATGAAGTCTCGTCCTTCAAAATATCAAAATAGATCCTTGCTAGGTAACCCGAACTTCTAAAGCAACTGTTCAAAGAACATCAGGACCTCCCCATCGAACAGATCTCCCAAAAGGAGAAGCCTCTGAACGCCCAAATGTTAAATCCAACATCTGACAAGCCTGGGTGAAATTCCAACGTTCCCTCTATAGGAGTAAAGGGGCAGGTTTGTTTTGTAAATTACCCTCAACCTGTCATATCATCCTCCTAGATTTGATTGTGTTCAGGCCAATTGGGTTTTTACAATGATCCGTGACAATTCTCATCTTATCCATAAACAATAGATTGATGAGTGGGCATTTTGATTGAGAACCTCGATATCCAGCCACATTGGTTGTGGATCAAAAGAGCCCCAATCAGTCACATATGATAGCAGGGAGCTCGGCTGGTACTTCCTAAACTTCGGAAAATCTAGACCTGCCCTTACCTGTGAGAGCTGCAACTTATCTAATTTAATAAAGGGCCGTCTATGACTCCAAACAAAAGAACCAAGCCAACCATAAAGCTTACACAGCGCCTGACTCGGCAACATCAAAAGGAGGATTCTCATGCGGTATAATAGTCGAGGGAGAACATTCACTTTGACCACAGCTATTCTTCCAATCCAGGATATCGGAAGATCTTCCCACCGTTGGGGGTCCTGCCTTATTTTCTCCAATAAATGCGTATAATTAGCTTTATATCGCTGATCAAATACCAGGGTAATAAAAATACATAAATAGAAAATTCCTCCCAGTGACCACCGAAAAGGGAAGTAGGATCCATCTGTAAAATTGGATATGCTGGTAAGAACGTCTCTCAGCATGCTCTCTGATTTCATAAAGTTAATTTTGTATCCTGAAAACACATCAAACAAATTAACCACTTGAATTAAGCAGGGCACAGATGTCAATGGATCATTTAAGAAAAGAAGGATGACATCCGCAGAGAGTAATTTTATGCTTGTCTGATCCTACCTCCGGGGCCATTATACTAGTGTCAGTTTGGATGGCTTCTTCCAGAGGCTGGATCACTCGTGTAAATAGTAGTGGCGAGAAAGGGCATTCTTGACGGTAACTTCTGCCAACCATTCTAAAACCATCCGATCTTATGATATTGGTAATCACCGCTGCTTTTGGGTCGTTATATAACTCTTCGACCCATTGGGTAAAAACCTCTCCAATACCATTCTGTTCCATAGTATAACAAAGCTATGGCCTTTCCACCCTTCTGAATGTTTTCTCTGCATCCAGGGAGACGACTAATCCTGGTATCGCTCTCTGCTGGTAGACTTGTACCATATTGAAGACTCTTCTGACACTATTAGTAGATCTGTGACACTTACTAAACCGCATCTGATCTTCTTTTATAAAACGGTAAAACCCTCTCCAATCTTAATGCCAGCATTTTTGAAAGGATATTAAAGTCCACATTCAATAAAGATATAGGTCTGTACGAAGTTCAGTCATCTGGGGCTTTTCCTATTTTTAAGGATAAGCGAGATATTTGTTTCTCTCAGAGAGGGTGGGAGACTACCCTGACTATATGAGTAGTTGTACATGTCTATTAGTGGTCCGACCAATTCGTCTATAAACTCTTTATAGAAATCAACATGAAATCCATCTGGCCCAGGTGCTTTACCGCTCTGGAGCTGCATCGCCGCCTCCTGAACTTCCTGAGTTGTCAGGGCAGCATTCAAGAAAGGCACCTGCTCTGAGGTTAAGCCCGGGAGGTCCAGATTCTTAAAAGAAGACTCCATCTTCCTCGCTCTATCCTCACAGCCCTCCGACTGATACAGTTCAAAATAGAATTTCTAAAAGCTGAATTGATCTTTTTAGAATCACAAGTCAAAGTACCGGTACCTTCTCTAATAAATGTAATGGTTTGGGGAGCCTTTTTCTTTCCAGCAAGGCATGCTAGATACCTGCCCGGCCTATTGCCGTGCTCAAATAATCTCATCTTCACAAACGGTATGTCCCTCTTCGCCTTTTGAGTAAGTGTGATATTCAAAGTAGCCCTGAGGGTTGTGATCTGCTGTCATTTAGTGATGGAGAGCCTATCCACATACATTGACGCAGCTGCCTTCAGGCGAGCCTCGAGCAGATGTTGTTCTTCTCCCCTCTGTTGTTTCCGGGTCACAGAATTTGAGATAATCAAGCCACGCACATATGCCTTTGCAGTCTCCCACATCGCTGATGGGTAACTGGCCGTACCTGAGGAAATGTCCCAGAAAGCTGAACAGGTCTATCGACCAATGTCAGGAATCCATCTTGTCACCACTCGTCTTGACCTCCATGTACGCTACTGCGTGGTTGGAAATAGCTATATTCCCTATTTAACATGAAAATATCGAATTTACAAAGGTGGAAGATACAAAAAAACGTATTGATTCTTATATGGCACTTCAGCGGGTTAGAATAAAAAGTGAAATCTCTACCCTCAGGTTGATGAAATCTCCACACATCTACGAGTTTCAACTCCCTATTCCGATCAGCCAACTGCCCAGATCTCAGAGCCCCAAGGCATCCCGTCCACCTCAGGGTCGATAAGACAATTATAATCTCCCCCTATACTTATGTGATGCAACCTGAGGTCCACCAGCCTGGAGAGAGCATCTGTTATGAATTTAAAAGGATGTACCAGGGGGCAATATACATTCAAAATCCCGTACTCCTCTCTATATATTAGAGCATTAAGTATTATAAACCGTCCAGACTCAGCTTTTTTATCTGGCTTAACATTTGAAATGGAAGATTCTTCCGGCTAAAAAAATGCCCACTCCCCAAATGTTCGAATTGAAATATCAAAAGAACACCTAACCAAATCTTCCCTGCTGCAGTTTTAATTGCTCCTTATCAGTTCGGTGTCTCTCCTGTAAAAGGGATACATCAACCCTCTCTTTTTTAAGACTTGATAGTATCTTTTTGCCTTTTAATTGGCGAGTGGCTCCCGTTAACATTCCAGATGCACCATTTAAACAAATGGCTAGCCATGATTGTTCAAGAAAGTCCGTGACCCCCCAGGAGGAAGAACCCAACTCAAAAATCAATGAGGAGAGACCATAAACAATTCACATAAATTTAAAACTACAACTTTTGAAACAGGCAAATAAAAACTATCCTAAGAAATAATAACATAAAACATAACTCAAAGGAGACTTACTCCCTTGTCCAAAGGGGGCACCCCTACCATCTAATGATCCCACCATGACTCCAACCAGATACATCCATGCCCTTGGCCCAGACATCGCAAAGTTGTTTATTATTTGTTTATCGCAAAGTAAGGTGCCCAAATACCAATGTATTATAACACTGAAATTAAAAATACGCAACCAACCCGCCCCCTCCATAATATTATCCTCGGCATTCCTGACAAAACAGCAGCATAAAATAAATATATTAAATTACAATCCCAGCAAATATTAAATGTAAACTCAAAAACATCCCCCAACAACCAGATAAACCAAGCAAGTTATAAATAAGAGTTAAAAGATAAACAAACACGCCTCCAAGGAAAGATGAAAAAGAAAAAAGAGGGAAGGATGAGGAAGTAAAAAAGGAGTAAAATTAAATAATTCTCTGTATAGCTCAAGTCCTTCAGTCTATTTGTGAGCATCCAAAAATTCCTTTACGTTTTCCGGCGATCCGAACTTATACGCAGGCCCTCCGTGACTGAAGCACAACATTGCCAGGTATCTCAAGGAGCACAGAAAATTTAAACCCCTCAGACGCTTCTTTACCTCGTCAAACGCCTTCTGTTTGCGAACCACAGCTGAAGAGAAGTCCTGGAACAGCAGTACTTTGGAACCCTTGTATACCATAGCTTGGGGATGCTTCAAATCTCTGGATGCTGCCAGCAGCATTTGTTTTTCCTTGTCTTGTTCGAATCGCACTAGGACCGAGGAGGGCCGCTGGTCCGAACCCGGCCTGTGCACAGTAACCCGGTGGGCCCACTCAACCCGCACCCGGCCTAACTCAGACTGCAGCTTCAGCAGTTTTGGGAGACACTGCTCCAAAGATCAGCAAGCTGGCCTTCCTCCTCCCGTTCGCGAAGGCCCAGCAACCAAATATTCTTCCGATGGCCTCGATTTTCAAGATCATCGGATCTGCTCTTCCAAGGCCTGGTCTCAGCATTCCAGAGCCTGGACCTGATCCACGAAGATTCAGCAGCGGTCTTCGGAGGCCGCAGCTCGTTTCTCTGCAGCTTTAACCCATTCCCTAACTATGTCATTCCTACTGATGTGTGAAATAAATTCCAGCTTGTCACTCTCCCCTTTGACAATATGCTTCACACATTTTAAGGTGTCCTTTACACTGGCCTCAGAAAAGCAGCATACTCTCCTAGATTGACCCTCCCTGCCGCAGGATCTCTTGTGTGAGCCGCTGACAGCAGAGTCCCATTAATAATTATTCTTTGAAATCTTGACAAACCAGTTTAACATCAGATTCATTCTTAGTGCGCAAGCTATGTTTCCTCTGAAAGACTATCTCTTCCAACAGCACCCAAAACCAAACAAAGAGGAATAGCCATACTAGACGTCTGAACTCACCTCTGACCTTTCCTAACAGTCAATCATCTATCTGACTTGTCCTGTTGTGTAATCACTTCTTGAAACTTCCTCAGCATCACACCGAGTGTCTCCTGTATGTCTTCAATGACATTAAATGTAAAATGAAGAAGCTGTCAACAGCATCTTACAACTAAAAATTAACTGCCTTTCCTTACCCACAGATCTAACATGGAGCATGCAAAAAATAGTAAAGAAAAGTAACATTAATATTCAAAAGAAATCAAAGACTTAATATCACGGTGACACAGTGGTGAGCACTGCTGCCTCACACTCCCAGGGACCTGGGTTTGGTTCCACCCTCAGGCGATTGTCTGCGTGGAGTTTGCACCTTCTCCCTGTCTCTGCGTGGGCTTCCTCCCACGGATCAAATATGTGCAGTTTAGATGAATTGGCCATGCTGAATTGCGTATTGTGTTCAGGGATTTGTAGGTTGGAGTAAATGCAGAGGAATGAGTTTGGGTGTGATACTCTTCATAGGGTCGGTGTGGACATCTTAGGCTGAAGGGCCTGTTTCCACACTGTAGCGAATCTATTCTATGAATTAACTCAACAAATGAAAAAAATGAATCTTCAAATAATCCAGCTTTCAGTTTCGGGAATTAAAAACATTTCTCTCAACTCTCTCTACAAGTTTCGCATGTAAACAATTTCTCGTTTGTCACATATTTGTTCAAGTCATTGTATTTCTGTCAAAGCTTCCCCGATACTGATGACAGACTCACTGGTCTAAGGTTTCCTCACTTTTCCGTACCAACATACAGAAATAAAGGCACCACATCAGCCACCCTCCAGTCTCTGTCTCCCCAGCCACGACTGTCGATAATATAAGTATCTCAGCGAGAGGCCCAGCAATCTCTTCCATAACTTCCTCACTGTCTGATATATTTGAAGATCAGAGAATTGTTTTATGAGAACCTTATGATGTGATCCAAAAACAGGACCTCCTCCTATCTTCTCCCGGACTATATGATGGAGAACGTAGACAATGGTATATGGGAGGCTCTGGACAAAACACAAACCCTGGAAAATCCACTCAGAAGAATAACTCTCCTAGAATCAATGACCCGGCGACTTGTATTTGTCTCTCTGGGAGTTGACCAGCCAGCACTGTTCAGTGGTACGTGAGAGCATGACTCTGTCTGGCAGCATGTCTGAATCCATGAGGAAAGGCAGCATCAATCCTGTCCATTAGGGGAAGGGAGGAAGTAGATCTGAATGACCCCACTGTGTTTCTGTCACTAAACGCTGGGGACATTAGACTGACTACACTGTGTGTCTGCCAATGACCCCTGGGGACATTAGATTGACCCCAATGTGTCTCTGTCACTGGCACAGTCTCAATTGTCCTGGAGGGTCTCTCTCTCACAAAAATGTGCCAACTGGTGGTGAGTTTCCCTTGGGGGCGAGCACAGGGTTGAGAGGGCAAGGCCTTCAGTGTGACCTCAGCTGGTGTGAGGAACACAGCGCATGCTGTTAGCTCTGTGTCACAAAGTAACCATCCAGCTCAATGAGACTCAGAATCCCTGCAGTGCAGTTAGAGAACATTTAGCCCATTGAGTCTGGTCTGTCCCTCCGAGAATCATCCTACCTAAACCCAAACCCCACCCTGTTCCTGTTTCCCATGAGCAACCCACCCTAGCCTTCACCTTACTGGACATTATAGAAAATAATGTTGAAGTTTTTCATCCTTCTGTAGTTCCTGATATTGAAACATGTCCAGTATTACAGTAATGAAGGATTTCAAGGTGGAATTTCACGGAGTAGGTGGTCTGCCTTGTTACAGGATGGTGAGAGGAGAATAGAGTGACCCAGTGGGACATTTTTGTTCAATAAGAAATTTTATTCATTCAGATTGTGGCTGCTAATTCCTCCTCCATGTCACCAGAGAGTGCTGTGGTACCACCCCTCACGGCCCTGGAACAGGTCACCTCTTGCCGACGCCCGCTTCCTCCTTCTCAGTCCTTCCTCATAGGGACCGGCCATCGTGTGATGACGTCATCGCGAGGCCCATTGCGCCTTTGAGTCACTCGGGTCAATGTGAGACAAAATGAACAGGAATTGGAGCAAATTGTCCCGGAAAAAAATACATTCCACCACTTGTGGAGTGCCGCGAGGTGGCCAGCAGAGCATGGCATTGTATCTCTTTAAACACATCATGGCTCCATTTTCTGGGGGAGGTGATCGATATGATCGACGCTTGATATATAACCCTGGAGGACTTGATTCGATCAGGGATTGATCCACTGCCCATGGAGGACTGGGTGATGTGATCGAGGATTGATTCATCACATGGTTTGTTGTCAATGAGGATTCTGGGAAGTATTTATGATTTTGAAATCCAGGTTGACATTTGGGAGTTTGATCAACGGCTTTAAAAATGTAAATGAACCTGCAACAATTTAACAAAACTCCTTGGGTGCTGGAAATAATCAATAGGTTAAGCATGGAAATTAAAGAAAAAAATTACTTTGTTTCTCTCATCTCAGGGGGCTCTAAAAGTTCTAAATTGGAGGAAGGCTACTTTTGACGGTATTAGGCACGAACTTTCAACACCTGATTGGGGAAAACGTTTGCAAGTAAAGGGACGGCTGGAAAATGGCAAGCCTTCAGAAATGTAAGAACGAGAGCGCAGAGAGAGTGTATTCCTGTCAGGGTGAAAGGAAAAGCTGGGAGGTAGAGGGAATGACGGATGACTAAAGAAATTGAGGGTTTGGTAAAGAGAAAGAAGGAAGCATATGTCGGATATAGACAGGATAGATCAAGTGAATCCTTAAAAGAGTATGAAGGCAGTAAGAGTATACTTAAGAGGGAAATCAGGAGGGCAAAAGGGGGCATGAGATAGCTTTGGCAAAGGAGATTAAGGAAAATCTAAAGGGATTTTACAAATACATTAAGGACAAAAGGGAAAGTAAGGAGAGAATCGGGCCCCTCAAAGATCAAGAAGACGGCATTTGTGTGGAAATGCAGGAGATGGAGGAGATACTAAACGAGAACTTTGCATCAGTGTTTAAAGTGGAGAAGGACATGGAAGGTAAAGAAAATTGTGAAATAAATAGCAACGTTTTGAAAAATGACCATATTACAGAGAAGGAAGTGCTGGATGTCTTAACATGGATAAAAGTGGAGAGATTCCTGGGGCTTGATCAGGTTTATCTTCGACCTGTGTGGGAAGCTCGGGAAGTGATCGCTGAGCGCATTGCTGAGATATTTGTTACATCAACAGCTAGACCTAAGGTGCCAGATAACTGGAGGTTGGTTAACGTGTTGCCACTATTTAAGAAAGATATAAGGTTAAGCCAGGGAATGTTAGACCAATGAGTCAATGGTGAGCAAGTTGTTGGAGGGAACCCTGAGGGACAGGAATTACATGTTGTTGGAACCAAGGACTGGTAATGGATAGTCAACAAGGCTTTGTGCATGCGAACTTGTGTCTCACAAACTTGATTGAGGTTTTTGAAGAAGTCACGTAGAGAATTGATTAGGGCAGAGCAATGGACGTGATTCATATGGACATGGTTCCTCATGGTAGACTGGTTAGCAACGTTCTATCACATGAAATGGAGGGAGAACTAGCCATTTGGATACAGAACTGTCTCGAAGTATAAGACAGAGGGTGATGGTGGAGGGATGTTTTTCTGACTGGAGGTCTGTGACCAGTGGAGTGCCACAGGGATCGGTGCTGAATCCGCTACTTTTCATCATTTTTATCAATAAATGGACGTGAACATAGGAGGAAGAGTAAGTAAGTTTGCAGATGACACCAAAATTGGAGGTGTATTGGACAGAGAAGAAGGTTACCTCAGATTACAATGGGATTTTGATCAGTTGGGCTGAGGAATGGCAGATGGAGTTGAATTTGGATAACTGAGTTGCTGCCTTTTGGAAAGGCGAATCAGAGCAGGACTTATGCACTGACTGGTAAGGTCCTGGAAAGTGTTGCTGAAAAAAGTCCTTCAAGCGCACCTCCATTGCTCCTTGGAAATGGAGTTTCGGACAGGATAGTAAAAGTGGTTTGTACGGTTTCCTTTATTGGTCAGTGCACTGAGTATAGGAGTTGGGAGGTCATGTTGCAGCTGTGCAAGACAGTAATTAGTCCACGTTTTGAAGACTGCGTGCAATTCCAGTTAGTCTGCATTAGGAAGGATGTTTTGAAATGTGAAAAGGTTCAGAAAAGATTTATAGGGATGTTGCCAGGGTTGGAGGGTTTGAAATTTAGGGAGAGATTGATTAGGCTGGGCTAATTTCTCTGAGCGTCGGACGCTGAGGGGTTACCTTATAGAGAATTATAAAATAATGAGGGGTATGGATATGGTATATAGACAAGGATGTTTCACTAAAGTGGGTGAATCCAGAACAAGAGGGTTTAGTTTTAAGGTGAGAGAGGAGAGATTTTGAAAAGGGACCTTAAAGTCAATTTATTTCATGCCGAGAGTGGTGTGTGTCTGGAATGAGCTGCCAGAGGAAGTCGTAGAGGCTGGTACAATTACAGCATTTAAAATATATCTGGATGGGTATATGAATAGCAAAGTATGAGAGAGATATGGACCGGGTGTTGGCAAATGGGAATAGATCATTTTTAAAAAAGAATCACACCAGGTTATAGTCCAACAGGTTTATTTGGAAGCACAAGCTTTCGGCACACTGCTCCCACATCAGGTGATTGTGGAGTATAGGATTGTAAGACACAGAATTTATAGCAAGAGTTTACATTGTCACAGAGCAGAAATTATATATTAACAAATACCTGGGTTGTTTGTTAAGTGTCTCATCTTTTAGAATGAGCATACTGGTTTCAGTTCTTGCATATGTAAATCTCACAATTTTTAGAAGTTACATTCTCTAGTACTTCCAAATAAACCTGTTGGACAATAACCTGGTGTTGTGCGAATTTTAACTTTGTACACCCGAGTCCAACACTTGCGTCTCCAAATTATGACTAGATCAATTTAGGATATCAGATCGGCATTGACGAGTTGGAGTGAGGGGTCTGTTTCCGTGCTCGACATCTCTGTGACTCGATCCCCCTGGATGACTGGGTGATCGATGGGATCAGGGATTGATTCATCCCCTTGGAGGACAGGGTCATCGATGAGGTGGGCGATTGATCCATCCCTCTGGAGGACCGGTATTGATGTGATGAGGAATTGATCCAGTCTCCCTGGAGGACATGGTCATTGATGTGATCGAGGATTGATTCACCCTCCTGGAGGAACGGTCACCTGACACGTACTTCTCCCTCTGCTGCTGCGGCCTTGACCCTAGGTGGAGAGGCAGGAGGGTGGTAGAACACAGCAGGCCAGGCAGCATCAGGAGGTGGAGAGGGCAACGTTTCGGGTGTAACCCTTCTCCAGGACAGGGGGAGGGTGTGAGTGGAGCTGCAGATAAAATGGATGGCAGCGTAGTGAAGTGGGGATAGGTGAATACATGTAGAGCGTACGACCTGGTTAATCAATGGGAGGAATGAATCCCATAGTTGGTAGGGAGCAGTGGAATGGGGTAGGGGCTGGAAGGATGGGAAGGGAGGTTATTTGAAATTGGATAATTCAATGTTGATTACTCCAGGCTGTAGGCTGCCCACGTGGGAGTTTAGAGTCTCCACGGTGAGGGAACAGCCCTTCGGCCGATGAAGTCCATACAGACCCTCCGAAGAGCAACCCACCCAAACTCATTTCCCTATATTTACCCCTGTATGATGCACATAACACTATAAGCAGATTCACCCTAACCTGCACATCTTTGTGACTGTGGGAGGAAACCGGAGCGCCCGGTGGAAACCCACACAGACAGTTACCCGAGGCTAGAATCGAACTCTGGTGCCTGGCGCTGTGAGGCAGCAGTGTTAACCACTGAGCCACCGTCCTGCCCATAAGATGAAGTGTTAGATTAGATTAGAT
Source organism: Chiloscyllium plagiosum (assembly GCF_037043375.1). NCBI lineage: Eukaryota > Metazoa > Chordata > Chondrichthyes > Orectolobiformes > Hemiscylliidae > Chiloscyllium > Chiloscyllium plagiosum. The sequence goes on along the minus strand of NW_028270183.1, from coordinate 30,215,068 downwards.
TCCCTACAGTGTGGAAACAGGCCCTTTGGCTCAACAAGTCCACACTGACCCTCCAAAGAGTAACCCACTCCCCTCTGACTAATGCTCCAAACAATTTTGGACAATTCAGCATGGCCAATTCACCTGGCCTGCACATCTTTGGGATATGGGGTGGGGGGGACACCGGAGCACCCGGAAGAAACACACGCAGACTCGGGGAGAACCTGCAAAGTTCACATAGACAGTCGCCCAAGGCTGGAATCGAACCTGGGTCCCTGGCGCTGTGAGGCAGCCGCGGTAACCACTGAGCCACTGTACCGCCCCAATGTCTCCAATTATTCCTACAATTTGTGGTTTGGTTTGTGGTGGCAACGGAGGAGTCCAAGGATGGTTGGAAGAGAGGCAAGTGAACCTCTGTCTCATCTGAAAGGGCTTTTTAGGGGCCTGGATAGAGCTGGGGACTGGGTGGTGTACTGGCAGGTCATCCACCACCCCACCAGCCTCTGCATCCAACATATCCTCAAACACTTCCACCAACTCCAAATAGACCCCACCAGCAAGAACATCTTCCCTTCGCCATCCCACTCTGCTTTGCTCAAGGACCATTCCCTCCAACAGTTCTTGGTTCACGCCAAGCCCGCCACCAAACCCCCAGGAATTACCCCCTGCAACTCGGAAAAAAATGCAAAACCTGCCTGTGAGTTACGTGCATTAGTCATGGGAATGGGCCAGGGTGAGATAGTCTTCGGTGGCTTGGTGTGGACTTAAGGGCCGAAGGACATGTTTCCACAATGTAGGGATTCTATTCTAAATGTGGCCGAACCAAAGTCCTATACAACTCTAACATGACCGACCAAAACTTGTACTCAATACCCCGTCCGATTAAGGCAATCATTCCTTATGCCTTCTTGAGCAGTCTATCGACCTGCATTGCCACCTTCAGGGAACAATGGACTTGAACACCTAGTTCTCTCTGTACATCAATTTTCCCAGGTTTTTTCCATTTACCACATTGCTCGTTCTTCAATTGGATGGTCCAAAATATATCACCTCACATTTGCCTGGATTGAACGCCATCTGCCATATTTCTGCCCATCTCTCCAATCTATCTGTATTCTGCTGCATTCTCTGACAGTCCCCTTCACTATTTATTACTCTAACAATCTTATTGTCATATACAAACTTGCTAATGAGTCCACCTAAACCTTCCCCGGATCATTTGTGTAAATCACAACCCATGGGCCCAACACGGATCCTTGTGGAACGCCACTGGTCATAGTTCTCCATTTTGATAAACTCCCTTCCACTACAACTCTCTGTCTCTTGTTGCCCAGCCAGTTCTTTATCCTTCTGGCGAGTACACCCTGGACCCCATGCGACTTCATTTCTCCATCAGTCTTCCATGGGAACCTTATCGAATGCCTTATTGAAGTCCGTATACATGGCATCTACAGCCCTTCCTTCAAACAACTTTGTCACATCCTCACAACATTCTATTAAGTTGGTAAGACATGACCATCCCCGCACAATACCTTGTTGCTTATCATTGATAAGCCCATTTTCTTCCAAATGAAAATAGATCCTCCAGCAGCTTCCCTACCACTGACATCAGGCTCACCGATCTATAATTATCTGGATTATCCCAACTCCCCTTCTTAAACAAGGGGACAACATTGGCAATTCTCCAGCCCTCTGGAACCTCATCCATGTTCAAAGGTGCTGCAAAGATATCTATTTCCTCAATCGTGTACCCCAGCTATTTTCTCTCTTGCTTCCTTCAGAATCTGGAATAGATTCCATCTGGACCTGGGAACTTGTCTACCTTAATACCTTTTAGAATAGGAGAAAGTGAGGACTGCAGATGCTGGAGATCAGAGCTGAAAATGTCTGGCTGGAAAAGCGTTGCAGGTCAGGCAGCATCCAAAGAGCAGGAGAATCAACGTTTCGGGCATAAGCCCTTCTTCAGGAATGAGGAAAGTGTGTCCAGCAGGCTAAGATAAAAGGTAGGGAGGAGGGACTTGGGGGAGGGGCGTTGGAAATGTGATGGGTGGAAGGAGGTCAAGGTGAGGGTGATAGGCCGGAGTGGGGGTGGGGGCGAAGAGGTCAGGAAGAAGATTGCAGGTGAGGAAGGCGGTGCTGAGTTCGAGGGATTTGACTGACACAAGGTGGGGGGAGGGGAAATGAGGAAACTGGAGAAATCTGAGTTCATCCCTTGTGGTTGGAGGGTTCCTAGACGGAAGGTGAGGCGCTCTTCCTCCAACCGTCGTGTTGCTATGGTCTGGCGGTGGAGTGGGAGGGGGAGTTGAAGTGTTGGAACCCTCCAACCTCAATGGATGAACTCCTCTGCCCTCTATATTCAGGCAAATGTGAAATGGCAGGCGGTCATTAATTATTTTATTGGTATGTCATAGAAAGGTAGGATTTCAGGTAACGCATGAATTACCAATAGGCAGTCATTTGGGAGGAAGGAAACATCAAGCCAAAATCCAAAAATATTTTTATTCGCCTGGATAGCATAAGGATGTTGAATTTTGGCAGCAATGTCACATGTAATTGGAAAACCTCAGGCAGTGATAATACCAGGATCCTTAATACCCATTCCCACATTTGAGGAACATTTGACAAGGGTCGTAATTGATTTTGTAGGACCCCGACCTAAAACAAAAAGTGGGACCAGAATTTGATGACGATAATCGATGAATCCACGAGAGTTCCAGACAACAAATCAAAAATTCACCATTCCTATCGTGAAGATAAAGTGTTACTGTTACTTTCAGTTGAAGGCGAAGCTTTGAAAGCAAGCTTAGTGGGCCATATCATATCGAACCAAAATTGAGTGAGGCAAGTGATTTAATAAGAATGCGGATAAAAAGAAATCTTGTAAAGTTGCGTCATGTGGATATGCACAAAAGATATTTTAGTAGGGTCTTAGATCCAGAAATAATCTCAGCCAATTGTAACAATACCCCATCGATCAGAGTTCACAATAATTCCGACTCATTACATGTTTTCCAATTTAATAATGCAGAAATTCCATCCCTTTCACCTACTTCCGTTTTAATGTGGATGATACAATGCAAATGAAACTAATTATCCAATGAGATCATGGCTGACCTGTGCGCTAACTCCATACACTTGCCTTTGGCCCATATCCATTAATAACCTTGCTTACTAAAACAGTTATCTACAGTTATATTATAACAGAAACAACTTGGTATTTAAGCTTATCGCGATAAATTCTGAGAATCTAAACTTCAGATTCGTCAGTTAGTCTCAACCAAACATAGGCTCAATGATATAAACAGTACACTAACACTTTTGGAAGCAATTGGAAGAATTACTTCAAAAATATGATCCCTGCCCCATTTGCCTTTGCAATGTAAATTTGGCGAAAGGTGCAGTGGTTTTTGCTGAGGCTTGCCCTGTGCAGCACCGTGCTGAAGGACTCTGAGCTCTATGTTCTGTTTCCTCGGAGAACAAGACAAACACCAACTGGACCGTGAGGAGCATCAATGCAATGAAAGACGCTCTTTGGTCTGCCCGAAACTTGTTGGTCTTCCAGACAAAGAGTTGGGGTGACTGAGTGTTGCAGACTGGCACATTTCAAGATCCCGGACTATGTGCTGAGGGACGGACTGTAGCTTCGAGCAATTGCTGCCAAGCTGCAGTGGGGAAAGCCCCACTGTCTGAGCTCTTCTTGCTGAGGGAAATGGGAATCCAGTCAGTTATTGGAACCACTCATTGTCTCAAATATATGTAAATATTAGTACTGCCTATTTGGGTGCTGTATACAACCTTTTCCTGAATCCATCAGGAAAGAGGTGAGCCTGATTCGGGTGACTATTCGAGGGAGAGGAAGGCTGCAGCTCCAAACCATTCTGTACATGGACAACATCAACGTTTTCTGTTCTGATCAACCTTCATTGGACAAACTCATGAGCATCTGTGACTAGTTTGACTGGCCTCGGGTGCCAAGGTAAGTTGAGGCATGAGCCATGGTCTCATGGTCAACATTAGAGTTTTAATTCCAGATATTTATTACATTAAGGTTCTGTCATGGTAGGTTTTGACCCGGATCCACAATATCTTCTGAAATGTCTTAATATAGAGACAAGACAGTGTCTGGCTTCCTGGCTGTTTCAGAGCAACTTGATATTTCTGTTCCAGCTACCCAAGAAATCTTGATATTTATCTTTGGATATGATTTTGTCTCTATTGTTCCCGAGAAAATGGGAATACAGACACACGAAGTGGAGGCTGTCAATGACATTAATTTGAAATGAATGGAAACAATAGTGAGACTGTGTAGTTTGTTTCTCATCGAGATGGGTTAAGATAATTATTCCGTGGGAGATTTGCAGGAACTGTGGATGACCAGAGTGAATTGCTTTTCCATGCGAAGGAAAGTATTAAGTAGAAAGACAGAAGAATAATTTACACGTCGATGAGGTATACATGTGTGTGTAAAATGTCTCTGACATTCCTTTATGAGTGTTTTATTAAGTCTCTGTCTGAAACGACATGTAATGTGTTGATCTGATAAGCTGGCATTCGAAATCCATGGTTCAGGGAACACATTTTTCCCAGGCTCAGGAAGTATGGGCGCAACATTGGGAAGGGAAACCACAAAAATAAACAACCTTACTTCAGTTTCTCTTGAGTAGATTTGTAAATGATGAGACCAGGTATTGAAAGTTTGATGGCCAAAAAAATGTACAAATAGCTAACTCCAGAGGAGTTGTAACCAAGGAAACTACAGTGATTCTGAGCCAAATGTTTAAATCCTCTCTGGCAACAGAGGATGTACCAGGGGACAGGAGGACAGCTGATGTGTATCCACATTTCAAGAAGGGTGGCAGAGATAGAGCTGGAGTAACAGACCAGTGAGTGTACATTCAGTGTTATGGAACATATTGGAGAAAGTTCTGAAGGAGAGAATTTGAATATCTATCTGGAGAAGCATAAGTCAATTAAGGATAGTCAAAATGGCCTTGTCAGAAGAAGGTCATGTCTAACAAATCTGTTGTAGTTCTTCGTGGAGATGACCAGGCCTATCGATGAGATTAGGGCAAATTATGTTATTTATATGGATTTCAGCAAAGTCTTTTACAAGGCCACAAATGGGAGATTGAAAATGAAGGCAAATGGCATTCAGAGTAAATGGGCAGTTGGCTCCAATCCTGGCCCAAAGATGTTAGTAGAAAGTGGTTTGTGTAATTAGAACATGGTGGCCAGTGGGGTACCATAGGTGTCAATGCCAGATCCATTCTTGCTTATGATATTCATAAATGAAGTTGTAGTTTGTGTGTGTCTGTGTGTGTGAGAGAGAGAGACTGTGTATGTGAGACAGTGTGTTTGTGTGAACGAGAGTGTATGCATGTGTGTAAATGTGAGAGGGTGTGCACGTATGTGCATTTGTGTGTGAGAGAGACTGTCTGCGCGTGTGTGAGAGAAAGTGTGCACAAATGTGCATGTGTGTGAGAGTGTGCGTATGTGTGTGAGAGGTTATGTGAATGCGTGCATGTGGAAGAGTTTGTGTGTGCATGTGTGAGAGAGAGTATGTGCATGTGCATTTGTGAGAATGAGTGTGAGAGAGTGTATGTGAGACAATGTGTGAGAGTCTGTGTGTGCATGAGAGAGTGTGTGCGTGCGTGTGTATGCGAGTGTGTGTGCTCATGTGTGTGTGTGCATGAGAGAGTGTGTGCATGCGTGTGTATGCGAGTGTGTGTGCTCGTGTGTGTGTATAAAAATAGTGTGAGTGTGAGGGAGTCTATTTGAGAGAAAGTGTATGTGTGTTTGTGAGAGGGAGAGTATGTGTGTGAGTGGGTGGGGGTGTGTGCGTTTCTGCGCGCACAAGTGTCTCTGTGTGAAAGACAGAGAGAGTGTGTGTGTACGTCTGTGTGTGTGTGTGTGTGTGAGCAAGAGAGAGAGTGTGTTGGGAGACACAGGGGGCATGTAGCTAGGGAGGATGGGTACGTTTGTGGATGACACAAATATTGACACAGTGCTTAGTGAGGAATAAAGCCTGAGGTGACAGACAGATACAGACAGATTGATCAGATGGACAGATCAGCGGGGAATGTAATTTAACCCTGATAAGTGTTTAACTCTGATGGACGTTGCTACAAGTAACAAGACAAGGGAGCACTCAATGAACGGTAGGACATGAAGAAGCTCAGAGGAACAGAAAGAACTTGAGGAGCTTGTTAGCAGATCCCTGGTAGGTGAGAGGACAGGTCAATAGGGTAGTTAAGAAGGCGTATGAGGCAGTCGTCTTTAGTAGTTGAGATATAGATGTGAGAGCTGGAAGGTCACGTTGGAGTTGTCCTGGTCTTTGGTAAGGCCACAGTTGGAGTATTATGTAGAATTCGGGACACTGCACCACAGGGAGGATGTAATTACATTGGGGGATTCACGAGAATGATGATTGGGCTGAGGGAATTTAACTGTGAAGAGGGAGGCTGGATAAGCTCAGGCTGCTTTCTTTAGAGCAGAGACAGGGGCATCTAAGACTGGGATGTGCATGGACAGGGTGAATAGAAAGTAGTTACATCCCTTAGCCCAAAGGCTGATTACAAGGTGACGTCATTTGAAGCTGAAAGGCAGAAGGTTTTGAGGGATAACGAGGCAAACTTTTCTCACCTGGAGGATGGTAGGGGCCTGCAATTCAGATGGGAAAACTCATAAATGTGCTTGGATAAGCACTTGAAATGTTACAACACTGAAGGCTATGGTCCAAATGCTAGAAAGTGGGACTGATGGAAATTTAGTGTCATTTTGGATGGAAAACACGGCGGGCAGCAGTGTCTCTTGTATTCTATGTGATTCTGTCATTCTAGAACTCTGAAGTGAGTTTCAGAATTAGTTTCGGTTTTTGTCTTTGCTTTGAGGAAATATTATGTCGTGTACATTGCAGCTGCTGATGTAGTCAGTATCAGCTTCACCTTTTCTATTACAGTGCTTGTTTACAGATAGAATTTCCCACATGAGTTGTAAAACTGAATGAACAAGGAAAGCAGTGGGATAACAGTGTGCAGTAGAACAGCACTCAAGGAGCTTGACAACATGAAGGATTGAATAACTGAACATCCTGTACAAAATGAAGGGAATCATGGGAAAGGATATCAAAAGATATTTAGATATTGATGGGACAGATAATGTGTGAAATAGTGTAAGGAGTTTTGTTTGAAGACAAATTACAATTAACATTTGAGACCAAATAGGGTCAGATTAATCCAGTCTTTGGAGTATTCAGTTATGGACTTGAATCTCAATGATATGTCATTAAAATAATCATGTTATTGTAATCTGTTTGTTCAAAGCGATAAAAAAAATGCAGATGTAGCTATAGTTTCCCAGTGGAGATGCAACACAATATAAAATAAAGTTCTGGAACGGTGTCAGCTCCAACTCCAAGAGAACTCTCCAATTCCGACAAATTGGCAGCAGCAGGAATAGAGAGTTTGTTTCACAAACAACAAAATGCATCTTCCAAGGCAAATGCACGCTAAAGTATAGTCCTTGCTGTTGGTGTTCCTGGTAAGTCTCGGAACAAAACAACATGTTTAAATCTCTGCATTGATTCATATCTATTTCTATTCGACGACTGATAAGTATTTTATTTCCTTCTAGCAAGGGAACTCCTGATGCCAGGCGACAGTGTACTCACTTACTGAGATTAAAGTGAAGAGTTGTTAATAAGGAGGCTCCTCAGTAATGTTTGGCATTGTCTGTTTTTCTGCACTGTGTCCAATAGGTTTGCACTGAGGCCACGTTGATGCAGGTTGGATGAGGACTAGCCCATACTGGTCGAGAATGTATTTAGAAAGACCTCTCTCTCTCTCTCTTTCTCTCTCTCTCTCTCTCCATCTCTCTCTCTCTCGCTCTCTCTCTCTCCCTCGCTCTCTCTCTCTCTCTCTCTCTCTCTCTCTCTCTCTGTGGGATTTCAAAGCCTGCTATCGGTCAGATGGGTTTTGCAACAACCCACCACTACGTGACACCTGGTGTTCCCCATTCCTTGATGTAGGGGTGTTGTGTTGTTGGGTCTTGCTGAGGCAGCTTGTTCCAAATGGGTGCCCAGATACGATGTGGGCAATGGGTGACTGGATCAGGTCAGTGTGGAGTGATCAATGGACAGCAGCACAGAATGTTTTCATTATTCTGCGTGTTTTAAAAATCAGTAGTTGTGTGGGCAGGACATGATATTTGTGAAGACAGATCACAGAGAGGGATGTCGAGCACAGGGTTCCAATTGTGACATGAATTGTTGAATTATTTCATCGACAAACAGACATGTGAGTTGTGTCAATTTTAAAAAGATGCACCGTACTTTCAAATAGGAGAAACACTGAGATCTGGAGTGTTGTGGCAGCACCTCTCACACAGAGGATCAAACACCTTTGTCCAACAGAAGGTTTCCCACCTTGCCCTTTTTGTATGTTATCCCTGCATGATAGTGGGAAATGTGAAGGGCCTCCAGAGTGCCTTCGTTGGGATTGCTATTTAGTCTTTGGCTATTTATTTGGATAATTATGTTAGATTATTATTGTCGTTATTTAGTTGACACTGACATTTTGGAGATGAATGCCCTGGAAATATTTTGGAACCGATTCACTGTGAGGCCATAGGGTTACACCATGGAGGGCAATACTCCGTCAGCTTTGTGAAATATCTGTTCTTGTCCCTGGTCCACAGGGCTCAGAATGCTGGAGATTGGGTGGTACAACAGTATTGTTTCCCTGATGAAAGACAAGTTGTTATGTTCTGACTGATGTGCAATTACTGATATTTGATATTGTGGTGATGCTCCGAGGATCGAGTCAGGATCAAGAATATCCAACCATATGCAGTGAAAGTCAGCCCCGTTACTGAGACCTCCAGCTGTCTTGATGTTCAGGGTTGAGGGAATTGGTGAGTTGGATCCATATCAGAGTCACCAGTTGATCCATAGTCCATCAGCAATACACTGCTAAAAGCATATGATTCATCTATAGACCTTAATATAGCCTCATGGAATGGACCATCATTGTACCGATTATCACACAGGATGTCTGTCCAAACAGTGATCTTTATTTACACCACAGGGATGGATTTATACAGATATATACATTCCAACAGTTATAATGGGACTAGCTGTCGTTACAGCGATGTAGTTCAAGACCTCACCAGCCAATTCTAGCCAATCTGCCTCTTCGGAATGTTGTCACATGCTCCTTGTACAACGGATGGTTGGAATGTGGAGGTGAGTGAGAAAGACTGTTCACCTGTGTTCACTTTATGCAAAGTTATTTCTGACTAAACCCTGTGCTGTTTGGCAATGGCCATTCAAGGAACTGACACCATACAGGGCAGCTCAGGATGTTCAGCTCCTTCTGGATGGATGACATTTTTCCTGCTGTTCAAGTCACTGGATCAAGGGGAGGTGGTTTATTGGAGATCACATTTAGATGCTGACGAACCCCAGACTTTTGTAGCGATTGCGGGATGGAAAGTATGTTGGGGATGGGAGTGAGGGAGTATTGAAGGGACTTGTTGTCAGCTTGCGCTTGAAATGTTATAAATGGTTGCAGTGACAATAACACTGAAATGACCATTCCCAAGTCCATTGTAAATGTGAGGGATGCTGCACCGACACTACTGCCTGGGACAGATGTGGCCCAGTGTGTTTTACAGCAGGGCTGTAACACAGTGGATACAACTCTTTGGTGCAATAACATCCTGTGGCTTCAATCCCAAAATGGTTTACTTGAAGGAAAATGTTACTGTTGTTGTAATCGTTGGCAAGCTATCAAGCAAATTTACTTCTGTAGCTGATAGCACCGTGTAAGTTTCAGAGAACACACGTTACTCTCATAATGCCAGAGGTTCGTACAATACAGAACACAAAATGTTACTCTCATTATGTGTTGCTCTCATAATGCCAGAGGCTAGTACAATGCAGAACATTGAGTGTCGTGGGGCACAAACATTCTGTGAGCGGCTCACTGGGAGTTTTTTTTTTTTTTAATTCTTGTCCTGGCTTTACTTCCCCAGGGGATCCTTCTCTTTGGTGTTGGGTGCTGGCTCAATGCCGATACACTGCTGTGCATGACCAATACATTTAACCCTTAACTTACTGCGTACTTAACTGGGACAGTTCCAGTTCCTCATACATAATATTAATGTATGCAGGTAACATTTCCAAACTAACTCTGTGTGTAAATCCTCAACTGAGAGGAAAGTCAATCGTTTGTCTGTAGCTGACGGGCCATCTACATTATCCAGTGATTGACTGAAATGTTCTGTACTGTTGATCGAGATCTCCAGGAATCAGTCTGAGTGAAGGTATCCCTGATTGTAGAATTGTACAGAATGTGGATCCCAATCCGCAGGCTGGACACACTGATTGCTGTGGACTCATGTTGCTGGGAAGATGGGTCATTGTAGAATTGTATTGATTGGCATAAACTGCTCCAATAGCAATTTTTGACCCAGCGGTATCTATAAATGTAGCATTGTAGTAAATGTGGAGCACTGACATGTGACGCCAATTACATGTTTTACTGGGAATATCTTTCACTGGAGAACTTTACTGCATGTGGGTCAATAACCTGAAGGGAACATCGGATTCCAATGACAATGTGATTCAGTGAAGTCTTTCGATTTAAATTTTACTGAGTGTGGGTTCCGACTCAAAAGGGAACAACTAACCTCAGTGTGCAAGTGTGACTGGGAGCATCTCTCAAAGTAAAGTGTGGGTTACTAACTGCAGAAGAACAAATTACCCCAGTGGTCCCGCAGAAGTAGAAGTGTCCCTGATAATAGAATTTAACTGTTTGGCGGGAACTTAATGAAGTGGAACATCTGACCGCAGTGGGAACTAGGTCCATAATAATATAAGCGATGCAGTGCTTCATTTATGTTACATTCCCCATTTCTGTTCTGCCCACTGATGGAGCTCCCAGTGTAGTTTGTAAATATATAATGGATTGTCAATGGGAAAATCTTCACAGCTGGTTGTATATGTTTGGTGTTAAGTTTACAAAGTATCATGTCCCAATGAAGAGAAACAGTTGTGACATTTTTCATCAAGTGAAAATGGCAGAGCAACAATGTTCATTCAGTAAAATGACCAATAGAAGTATTATATTCAGTCGACTAATATTTTGGTACTGATCAATCTTCCAGCAAGTTTAGGGCAAGTTGAGGGACATGGCTACGCTAATTTATTATCTGTACATTAATAAGGATGATGATAGAGCTGGAAATGTTGACACTGTTTCTCACCTATACCTGGTTTGATTTGGATGAACAATGTTTTTGTATCTGTAATGTATAATCTTTCCACAGTCAATCTTCCAGTGTTTGGTGCTGTTTGCTTTGTGATGTGTATCCCCCTTGTGAGGAAGGGGTTTTGAATAGGACGGTGCATCAATCGTATCAAAATAAAAATACGAATAGTAATAGCAAGAAAAATACCTCTTTCAGAAAATAACTAACTTTAGTCTCTGCAATATTATGACAATGGTTTATAATTGAGTTGGAGTGAATTGCTTAGAATCAGCAGGAAGAATAGAGAACTTTTAGCGTAGTATTTTTACATGCCATACAATTCTCCCCATCACGATGTGTTCTAACCCGGAATAAGTATTCCTTATCAATGCCAATGATGCTATTGCAGTGTCCTTCATTCGCGAAATAAGATTTCCATGTTTGTATCACAAAGTCCTTTATCCTCTGTATACATCTGTACACTCTAGGTCATTAACACAACTTGCAAATCCCATTTCCAGAACGGTGAACACTTTTCTTCTTTTTATGTGATAATGAAAGACATTCTGGACCTTGGTTGCTTGGTTTTTGTACCATAGCCTGACCTTCCAGCACAAACGTGTGCCTTTTTAAAATTTATTCAATTGTGGGAAGTGGGTGTCGTTGGCTGGACCCAGCATTTATCGCCTGTCCCTCGTTGACCTTGAGAAGGTGATGGTGAGTTGCCTTATTGCACCTCTCCGGTCCTCCTGCTCTGATGTCTAAGGAAGGGATTTCCAGGATTTTGACCCAGTGACAGTGAATGAACGGTGATATCTTTCCCAGGCAGGATGGTGATGCCTTAGAGTGGATTGTGAAGGTGGTGACGTTCCCAGGTGTCTGCTGCCCTTATCCTTCTCGATGGAAGTGGTTTTGGGTTTGGAAGATGCTATCCGAGCGTTTTTATGGAGTATTTTTCCAGTGCATTATTGTAGATGGTACACACTGCTATTACTGAGCATTGATCATGGAGGCAGTGAATTCCCGTGGATTTGGTCCAATTAATTGGGCGGCTTATTCCTGGATGGTGTTGAGCTTCTTGAGTGTTGTTGGTGCTGCACCTATTCAGGCAAGTGAGGAGTATTCCATCACACTCCTGTGGGTTGTAGATGGTGGACAGGTTTCAGGAAGTCAGGAGGTGAGTTACTCACTGCTATATTCCGAACCTCTGACCTGTTCTTGGAGCCATTGTGTCTATGCAGTGAATTCAGTTGAGTTTCTGGTTAATGGCAATAAAAAAGTCAGTTTTATTCATTACCGAGATGGTTCTAATTGCTTTCATTTCCTGTATCGGTTCAGCCTTGTACTTCACGAGTTTATTCGAAAAAGAGTTTTTGCTACTTATTTCCGTGTGTAACAGTTATCCTTTGTTGATTCATTCAGTCCATGAAAAATTATTAAAATTCCTGACATCAACAATATCACAATGGTAACCATAAATCTCTTTCGACACCATTTCACAATCCTGCGACCTCCAGCATTCAGAACAACAAGAACAGCAGTTGCAGAGAAACATCATAAATGCAAATTCCTTTTCAAACCACATTTCCCGGAGACTTTGATATATATTGTCATTCCATCACTGTGACTGGGTAAAAATTCTCCAACATTCACCAAAAACATGGTAGGTTTTCCTCCACCAGAGGGAATGCAGGTGTTCATAAAGGTAGGTCATCAACAACATCACAAAGGCAGTTCGACCCGAATCATGAATACTGGCCTCGCCACTCCCATTCCACGAGTAATTTTAAAACTCATCACTTTCCCCAAATCTGAAAGAGGATATCACTGAAAACGAAGGGTGATTAGTGTACAGTGGAGAGCCTCAGATGCAGAGAGCGGGAAACATAGAAACATTTGAAAAAGTTGCAGGAGTAGTCTATTTGGCCCTTCGAGCCTTCACCACCATTTAATATAATTGGGCAAACTCAGTCTCCCCCTTACACTTTCTCTCCATACCCTTTGATCCCTTCAGCTGCTAGAGCCATACCTCGCTCCCTCTTGAATATTTCTAAAAACATGTTCTCAACAGCTTTCTGTGGATGAGAATTCCACAGGATCACAACTCCATGAGTGTAGAAACTCTACCTCATCTCTATCCTGAATGGCTTACGAGGAGAAAGTGAGGGCTGCAGATGCTGGAGATCAGAGTGGAGAGTGTAGTGCTGGGAATTCACAGCATGTCTGGCAGCATCCGGGGAGCAGGAGAATCGACATTTTGAGCATAAGCTCTTTATCAGGAATGGCTGAATGGCTTGCCTTGTATTCTTAAACTGTGACTCCCACTTCTTAGCATCATCCTGCAGCTTCTGAACATCCTTCTCACAGTTCACACCGCCACCCAGCTCAGTGTGGTCTGCATATTTGGAGATATTGCATTCTATTCCTTCATCCAAATGATTAATGTATATTCTGAACAGGCAGGGTCCCAGCACTGAACCCTGTGGTGCCCCACTCATCACTGCCTGTCACTCTTGAAGAGGGCCCGCTTATTCAGCTCTCTGCTTCCTGTCTGCCAACCAGTTCTGTATCCATGTCAATTCTCTAACTCTGATACCACAAGCATTAATTTTCCTCACGAATCTCTCGTGTGGAACGTTGTCAAAAGCTTTTGACAGTCCAGATACACATCATTCACTGATTCACCCTTGTCACCCAGGTCCAAGGTGAAGAGCTTTCAGGGCATCAGCTCCCCCGAGTGGATAATCTTGTCATAGCTTATTTTGGCACGCCTAATGATTTTCCTAACTCCTGTTGCTCTCAAAGCCAGAAGACAGATCCTTTTCCCTCGATTGTGTTAAATATTGATTGGTATGAGCATCCAACTTGGGACATGGTGGTTGGATTCACTACTGAATATTTCCATGGCTCAGATTGTCAGGGCGTTCAGAGGGAGACACTCAATGCCCGACCATTTGTTCACCCAAATGGTGCAAGACACAATGTAGAGTGATTGATTGCCAATATTCTATAGTTCATGTCATGTGGTGTACTCTTCTGGAGACAGTCTCAACTATGGACGCTTCAAAAGTGAATGAATGTATTTTGCAATCAATGTCATTGTTAGGTTTCTCCTGTATGTTGTTTACCGCTTGCTGGTGTCGTTGTGCAGATGTTACGGTCATATGGGAAACTCTACTTAGTCAGAGTCACTGACAAAGCAAGTGATTTCATCCACTGTCGAATAAAAAAAAACTACAATGAGTACATGACAATATTTCTGAGAATAGTCTTCTCCTCATGCTCTTATCTATATTATTTACAAGTGAAAATAATTCGTTTATAGAGGGTTTATTGCTCTGGTTCAGATTATTTAAACTTCACATAATATGGAACAACAATTATCTTTGTGTGAAAAACCTTTGCTTACAAACAAAGAACAGCCAGGGAATTCCTAGAAGCATGGCACTCATCCACAAACTCCATCAACAACTACATCGACCTGGACCCAATATACCGGCCACGACAGTGGACAGCTGAAACTGCCAACCGGAAGCGGCAGGGACAGGCCACTAAAAATGCCGGAGGAAACACCACAGAAGCGCTTCACAGGAGGCTCCCACGTACTGAGGATGTCACCTAGACAGGGGATGAAACGTTTGCAACAAAAATGCCCAGCTCGGCGTACAGAACCACAACAAAGAGCACCCGAGCTACAAATCTTCTCCCAAACTTTGAACCTTTGCTTACAGCTTGGGCGCAGTCACTGAGATATTTGCCCAGTAACTTCGCATCTCTTTCTCTCTCTCTCTCTCTCTCTTACAGTTAGTCTGGTGACGATTGTACTCGTGGGTTGGGGTAACTGTGGTCTTTCTCAATGCACCACTCGGTATCTGGTGGCCATGGCAATATCTGATCTAGTCTTCATTATATTTGATGTCATACTTGATCAGTTTGCTTGCTATTATTATCCATGGTGTTTCCTTGACATCACTCCTGTCTGTAGTATTGTTTATGCCATGAACCGCGTGACCATTGATTGTTCTGTCTGATTCACTGTCACTTTTTCTTTTGATCGATTTGGTGCCATTTGTTTACATCAGATGAAATCTCAGTATTGCACAGAGAAAACTGCAACAAGGGTTCTCGCAACAATCTTTATTTCGTTTTCTGTGAAAAATATTCCTATCTATTATCGATTTAAACCTGGAAAGATCATCAACAATATTCCGTGGTACTGTTATAATAGCCAGAGATATTATAATGACAGTCGTTGGACAAGTTTTAATTATTTTGAAAATATTTTAACACCATTTCTCCCATTTACTTGCATTCTCTTTCTGAATGCTCTGATGGTCCAACATATCATTGAGGCCATTCAGATGCATATGGGACTGAGGGGTCAGACAAACATGGAAAATGAACCAGAGATAGAGAGCCGACAGAATTCTCTCATTTTACTCTTTGCTATATCCATCAGCTTCACCCCTCTCTGCTTGGGGTATATTTTAGTTTTCTTTCAAGCCTTGGATTCTGCTGCTTCTGATCTCTTTAAACAAATTGCATGAATGTTGCGGAATCTAAGCTGCTGCACAAATACAGTTATTAATGTGTTCACAGAGACCAGTTAAAGTATCTAGTGAAATATCCCGTTATAAAAATAACTCAATTGATGAATAAATTCAAGCAACACGAGGTGCAGCAGGGAATGGAATGAGGAGTCCACATGAGGAATGGACTGGAAGGAGAGGGAGGGGGAGAAACATGATAACACTCATTTTCTAATGGGAAAGGAATGTGTCCATCTGAGGAGCAGAATCAAAGAGACTGCAGCAGTAATGCCAGAATAAAGTGCTGTTAGCAATGAGCTGAACAACAAAAACAACACCGGAACAGGAATTAGACATCCACAAAAAAAAAAAATCATCTCAAGCATTCCCTTCCCAGTGAGTGAGCCAGATTGTTATAAAACGATATAGAGGAAAGAATCATGGTTGATTCCAGGTCAGAGTGGAAAAAGCAATGACAGGATCCTCTCCACTATTCCTCACGAAATTCTCTGATCTGCACATCGTGACAAAGTTAGAAACAATGTTTCTATGACAAAGGTTAAATAACATACTGTAAAAATCTGTCTCTTTTGATTAAAAATGTAGTTCCAGCAATACTTTGTGTGTTCCCATTCAGTTACCCTGACCTGATGCTGATCTCCATCCCATTCTTTATTCGCTTCTTTCCACCAATGAGTTGCTGTGTTGATGGAAAATCAGAGGGCTCAATGGCAGGTGTGATTCGAAGATCGGGAATTGGCTCGGAAGTGGGAGATAAGCCGACGTCGCTACTGCTTCCATGAAAATGTTTTGTGGATCTCACTGACTCCATCAAGCTCAGCAGGCATTGACTCTGGGTGAACCCTGTTTGCTTTTGGCTTGACGTTGAAGACTGAGGCACATGCAGAAAAACACTTGCGTCATCACCAAGATTTATTGTTTCCATCTGGACCACAGCTCTTAAACCCATCCCTGTCTCAGCTCATAATTGCTGTATCAGTCATTCATTCCATTGCTACATCGGGCCCCTTGTATTCCAGCACCACATCAGCCTGACACCAGATTATAAATTCCATACATTTACTTTGTCCAAATTTCATCCAACCTCCTGGCTTATATTATCAACAAATCCTATTTCCTGGCCATCCACTGATTGGAGTGACCTACTCTCGGTGGATCAAATGTATGTGGCCTCACCGTTCATGTTGTGCTCTAAAGTTTCAATTTTGCATTCTCACCCATCTATTCAAAAGGTTTCAAAGACAACCATTAATTATTTGCTTTCCCAGACTGGTGTAAATCTTGTCTGTAAAATCTCTGTGCAAGTATTCAATGTTCAGTTGTGGTGGAATATTGCCAGCTGGTGTAATAGTCAAATATATTACAGATTCCACAAAAGTCAGTCACAGATTCAGGCAGTCATACAGATGTACAACATGGAAACAGACCTTTTGGTCCAACTCGCCCATGCCAACCAGATATCCTAATTAATCTAGTACCATTTTCCAGCACTTGGCCCATATCCCTATATACCCTTCCTATTCGGATACACATCCAAATGACTTTTAAATGTTGGAAATGCACCATCCTCCACCACATCCTCTGGCATTTTATTCCACACTCGCACTACCCTCTGTGTGGAAAAGTTGCCCCTTAAATCTCTTTTAATTATTTCCTCTCTCACCGTAAACCTATGCTCCCTAATTCTGGACTCGCCCACCACAGGGTAAAGACCTTGTCTATTTACACTATCCATGTCCCCCGTGATGTTTTGTCTTCTCTCAGGTCACCCCTTAGTCTCTGACTCTTCAGGGGAAACAGCCCTATACAATTCAGCTTCTCTCGGTGGATCAAATGTATGTGGCCTCACCTTTCATCTTGGGACCTTGCAACCACACAGGATCAATGTATATTTCACCAGTTTCGTCATTTCCCATCCCCTCACCTTGTCCCAGTTCCAAGCCTCCGACTCGGCCCCATCATCTTGAGCTATCCCAACTGTCCATCTTCCTTACTGTCTACTTGCTCCACCCTCGTTTCCGGCCTATCACCTTCTCCCCCACCTTCATCTACCTATCACATTATCAGCTACCTTCCCCCAAGTCCAACCCCTCTCCAATTCATGTCTCAGTCCACCGGCCCACATGCGTCATTCCTAATGAAGGGCTTATGCCCAAAACGTCGATTCTCCTGCTCCTTGGATGCTGCCTGTCCTGCTGTGCTTTTCCAGCATCACTCTCTCGACAACAATATTTATTTTCCTGAGATGTCTAATACACATTTCTTTCTGAAAAGTCACAACTTATGCAATATATTCATTTAATATCTGTCCCATCTCTTCATCTTCAACACAAAGACAACCTCATTGATTCTCAGGAGGGCTTACTCTCTCTCAATTTGCTCCCTTGCTCTTCATGGATTTGTATAATCTATTTAGGATAATCTTTAACCTTATCTGGTAAAATTATCTCATCCCGTCTTTGCCTTCGTGATTTCCTTCTGAACAGTGCCGCTATGCCCTTTATATTCGGCAAGAGATTCAGTAGATCCCAGTTGTCTATATCTGTTATTTGATTAATTTTTATTCTTGACAATAACTTCATTGACTGTATTCCTCCTTGTGTCCTAACCTAGCCAAGCTGGCCTTTCAGGCTCACAGGGACATTATGTTTCTGAACTCTCATTATCACACGATTAAAGGTCTCCCATTTGTTAGTCATCCTTTCATCTGTGAACGGTTTACTCCAATCTACTTTTCAAAGCTCATTTTCTATATTCTTAAAATGTGCCATAATCCAGAGAAGATCTTTAACAATTATGGAAGACTTTTACATTTCCATGACTGTTTTAAAACTGATTGTAGTATGATCACTAGTTGCAGTGTTTCCTTAGTAACTTTTCTGCCTTATTTCCTAAAAACCATTGTAATGGCATAATACGGTGAGCACTGTTTACTCAACACAAGAGACACACACGTTTGACTCATAGAGTCTTCGAGTCATAGAGATGTACAGCATGGAAAGAGACCCTTCGGTCGAACCCGTCCATGCCGACCAGATATTCCAACCCAATCTAGTCCCACCTGCCAGCACCCGGCCCATATCCCTCCAAACCCTTCCTATTCATATACCCATCCAAATGCCTCTTAAACGTTGCAATTGAACCAGCCTCCACCACATCCTCTGGCAGCTCATTCCGTATACGTACCACCCTCTGTGTGAAAAAGTTGCCCCTTAGTTCTTTTGTATATCTTTCACCTCTCACCCTAAACCTATGCTCTCTTGTTCTAGACTCCCCGACCCCAGGGAAAAGACTTTGCCTATTTATCCTATCCATGCCCCTCATAATTTTGTAAACCTCTATAAGGTCACCCCTCAGCCTCCGACGCTCCAGGAAAAACAGTTCCAGCCTGTTCAGCCTCTCCCTGTAGCTCAGATCTTCCAACCCTGGCAACATCCTTGTAAATCTTTGCTGAACCCTTTCAAGTTTCACAACATCTTTCCGATAGGAGGGTGACCAAAATTGCACGCAATATTCCAACAGTGGCCTAACCAATGCCCTGTACAGCCGCAACATGACCTCCCAACCCCTGTACTCAATACTCTGACCAATAAAGGAAAGCATACCAAACACCTTCTTCACTATCGTATCTACCTGCGACTTCACTTTCAAGGACCTATGAACCTGCACTCCAAGGTCTCTTTGTTCAGCAACACTCCCCGGGACATTACCATTAAGTGTATAAGTCCTCTACCCTCTGGCAACAGATTTTTTTGGTGAGGTTCGCACATGTTCCCCATGTCTGCGGAGGTTTCCTCCAGTTGCTGTAGTTTTCTTCCACAGTCGAAAGATGTGCAAGGTAGGTTGGTTATCCTTGCTAAGTTATACCATAATGTCCATGGATATGTAGGTTGTGTACGTTAGCCATGTTAAATTACACCATGGTGTCGATGGATACGGAGGTTGGGTACGTTAGCCATGCTACATTACGCCATAGTGTCCATGGATGTGTAGGTAGAGTGCGTTAGCCATGTTCAATTGCATGATCGTGTCCACGGGATGTGTAGCTTGGGTGGATTATCAATGCTAAATTATACCATAGTGTCCACGGATATGTATCTTGGCTGTATTAGCCATCGGAACTATAACACCAGCGATCCTCTTCCCAGGGTTGTTATGGAATCGTTCGGCTGATTGACCTCTTTCCACATCGTACAGATTCTATGAAGTTCAGGTTTTGCCCCGTCTCCAGCTGGAACATTTATGCATTGATAAAGAAAATGTTCTTGAACACATTTAACAAATTCTTCACCATCCAAACCTTTTACACGATGTCAGACTCAGCGAAGGTTTGGAAAATTAAAATCCCTTCCTTTTACAACCTAATTATTCTTACAGATATTGAAATCTCGACAGATGTACTTCTCAACTTCCTTCTGACTATGGGGGGCGGGGGGAGGCTATAGTACAATCGGATGCAGGTGATCACCCCTTTCCTTTTACTCATTTTAACCCGTATGTGTTCATTACTCTCTCAGAAATATCTGCTCTAATTACTGTATTATTGTTTTCTACTCACATGACACGGGCTTGTAGTCCAACAGGTTTACTTAAAATTACAAACTTTTAGAGCCCTGTCAATTCATCAGGTGAAGTGGAGTCACATCATGGCTCCATTTTCAGGAGGAGGCGACCATTTATATCCAAATCTGCCACCCTCCCTGCCAACCACACCCCCACCCCACCCCGTCGGAGGTGATCAGGATTAATCCAACCACCCTGGAAAATTGAGTGATCGATGTGCTTGGTGATTGACCCATTCCCCTAGAGGACTGGTGATCGATGTGATACGGTGTTGATGCACAACCACCCAGCTCACCCCTCTTCCCATCTGGAGGACTGGGTGATCAATGCGATCGGGGATTGATTCCACCCCGCTAGAGGACAGATTCCCCGCCACCACTCTCCGCAACATTACTTCTCCGTCTGCTGCTGCTCCCCTGCCTGTGGATGGACAAGGAGGAGGAAGGAAGAACTCAGCAAGCCAGGCAGCATCAGGAGGGGGAGAAGGCAACATTTTCGGTGTAACCTTTCTTCAGTACTGGGGATGGGGAGAGGGGGGAGCTGCAGATAATGGGGGAGGTGCCCACATCCAACTTATCATCCTAAAATACTTCTGCCAATTCCAACGAGACCTAATCTCCAAGAACATCTTCCCCTCCCCAACCCACTCAGCCTTCAGCAAGGACCGTTCCCTCCAACACTATTTGGTTTGCCCCACTCTCCTTATGGACACCCTCTTCAACATCAAGGTACTTTCCCCTGCAACTGGAAAAGATGTAAAACCTGCCGGTGCATCACCCCTCTCACCTCCATCTGGGACCCCAAGCCGTCTTTCCAGGTGAGACAAAGGTTCACCTGCCTCTCTTCACACTCTGCACACTACATTAGGTGCTCTCAGTGTGGTCTTCTCTACATCGGAAAGATCGAGCATAAACTCACAGAACGGTCCACCGAGAATCACAGCCAGGCTAGCAGGGGCTGACTGGATCTCCCAGACACTGTCCACATCAATTCCCCTGACCACTCCCTTTCTCACATGACCAGCCTTGGCCGTCTCCAGTGCGAAAACGAACCACGGTGCCAACTGAAAGACCAACACCTTATCTTCCGCATTGAGTTCTCCAATTTCAAATATCCTCGCTCCCCATCCCCCGACTCCCTTCACAGCCCTTCCCCCTCACTTACTCTGCTCCCTGCCACCAACCAGATCCATTCCTCCCATTGACCAACCAGGTTCTACCCTCTACCTGCCTTCACCTATCCCCACTTCACCACCCGGCCTCCGCTACCCCCTTCATCTGCAGGTCCCACCCACAACCACCCCAAGCCCTGAAGGAGAGTTAAACCCAAAACATCGTCTTTTCCCCCAGTCCTGATCCTGCCTGACTTGCTGTGTTCTGCCAGCCTCCTGCCTGTCTATTTTCGGATTCCAGCATTTGCAGGTTTTCTGACTCTGAGACTCAGGGTGCTTCTTCACAACTAAAGGTTCTTGACCTGCCAGCTTCACTCATTGAGTGTGAGACAGTTAGAGACATTGATTCATCACTTTTCAGTGCTTTCATTCATTCATCTTCCCTCCAGTACAAACTGTACCCAATTGGAGGCAGAGTTAGAACCCCACACACACAGAAGCTCACATTGAAACTCACATGGACATGACCAACAACATTGTATTATTTTAAACACAAGCAGGACAGAAGGGTGTTAACCACAATTCAATGGATACAGCATCCAAAATAACAGAGACCCAACTGGACAGAAATATTGACACAGAGACACACACATACTGATAGATACTGGCACAAACAGACAGACGGGGAAACAGAGACACAGGCACACACACACATACACATACACATATGTACAGATACACACACATGTACAGACATACACACACAGACTGATACACAAATAGTTTGACACACTGTGACACACATATATGGATGACGGACACACATATACGCACATAGACCAAAATACATAGACACAAACACACACATATGCAGGCCGACATAAAAAAATTACAGTGACAGAAACAAATGAATTCATGCGCACATGCACTCACAAACACATGCATGCATACACACATGAAGGGATACACTGACACAGAAACACACAAACAGACAGAGAAATACACAGACACAGAAACATACATCTGCAGATGCACGAACTGGTACAGAAAAATGGACACACAAACTGACACACACATACGCAGACACACATAAACACAGAGAAGTTTACAAACATGGAGACACACATGCACGCACACACAGTCATGCACATGCAGATCATAAAGAAACGCATATATGCAGGCATACACTTAAACGTAGAAGCACACACATCGGCACACATACTGACACACACAGACTCTGTGTGTAGTTACTGACACTGCCCTGAGTTTAACCATTTTTAAGACAAATGGCCAGAGATTAATTAAGGTTGAAATTGAATTTGGATGGAATGGACCAGTTGCAGGTTGCAGACATCAGGACTTCAACAGGGTGGACATCAGGAAATAAAACTGTTGCTGACAAAAGATGTGCTTCAATATCAGGTCGAGGAATGTAACCAGTCAATCTGCCACTGCTTCGGTCACCAGGCGATGCATTTGAAGAGATCACACTTTCTTTGAAACAGGATAACTATTATCAATGCAATAACTGTGCAACAGCGAAATAGGCAGGGAGCATTGTCATCAGGCTGCCAGGCAGAGCTGGTAGTCTGATTCAGGACGCTGAAATTTTCAGATGTTGAACATTGCCAAGAGAATGAATGGCATCTATTCATTATGAAAAGCCAGGAAGGTAAAACTATAAGAGGCGAAGATGAGTGGGTGGAAGCTAAAGGAGTGAGGGATGACTGGCTGATATCAGAGAGAGTAGGAGTTTTGGGCGATAATAAAGAACATTGCGAAACCAGCCACAATGCGTAAAACCTCTGGCATTGATTCTGACTTCTTTCAGAATGGAGAGGCTAAATTTCCCCAGCTCTGAGGCAATCTGTTGGATCTTCCCTTCTAAACGTTTCCCAAAGAGACTGCATCAATAAATTTGTAGTTACCCAATTGAAATAAGATTTACTCAAACCAACACAGGACAGGAAGGGGGTGGATCGCCATCTTTGTGAGAGGCGTACACCCAACGTTTCTGCCCCATTCCAGATGATTTACTGCTTGAAAATGAGTTTATATCTGTTGATTCGTAACTTTAATGTGAACTTTAATGTGGAATTAAATTTCTATTATGTTTGGAGATGCTTTTATTTCCATTTTGTCTTTTTGTAGAACAATGGCACCTGCCACTTGCTCCCATGGTTAGGACATGGCGTAACCTTGATGAGGTGGGTCGATGCCAGCAAGAGAGTACCAACTACTGCTTCTATCAACCTCTATACACTGCGCCACCATTAGATTTGAGTCCTCACATGGAATATTCGAGGTGCCGGGTTCAGAATGTGTTTAGAAGTGGTACGAGGAGGAGGAGGCCTTTTGGCCCATTGTGACCGTTCTATCATTCAGTAACATCGTAGCTGACCTGATTGTGACAGTGACCCTCCCTCCTGCAAAGTCATACCCCGATTCATAGGGAGTGTGGCAAAAGACAGATTAGCCTCACATCTATTGATGGGAAAATACGATGATCAATTGTTAAGGAAGCAATGTTCCAACTTTGGCAAATAATATCATCAAACAGAGTCAGTATGGATTCATGAAAAGGAAATTCTGCCTGACTAATTTGTTCCCATTTTTCAAGGAATTATCAATCTGGGTTGATAGAGGAAAGCCAGTGGACGTATTGTATTTGGAATTCCTGAAGTTGTTTGACGAGGAACCTGACAAATGTTAACCCTTAGTGGTGGTATATTGGTGTTGGAGCTCATTGGTTAATGGGCAGGAAACAGCGAGTGGTGATAAGGGGGTTCTTTTTCAGGCTGGTGACCTGTGACCAGTAGTTTCCACAAGACTTAGTGTGGGAACTGTAACTATTTCCAATATGTACTACTGACTTGGAGGAAGGAAGTGAGTGTACCATAGTCAAACTTATAGACGACACAAAAATAGATGGAAAGGCAGGTTTGGTAAAGAATATAAAGAGTTGCCAGGGAGCTATTGATTACTCAGCTAACTAAGTGGGCGAAAAAAGTGCCAAATTAAATATAAAGTGGGAACATTTGTACTTATTAATTTTGGAAGGGGTAACAAAGAAAAAAACATTAAATTTAGAACAAAACGGCAGAAGACTGCAAAACAAAAAGACTGGGGATCTTGTGTGGGAAACACAGAAAGCTCGCACACAGGGAGCAGCATGTTATTAGGAAGGGTATTGAATGTTGGCCCTTATTTCAAGGGCATTGGGTCATAGGAGTAGGAAAGTCTTACTGAAACTATACAAGGTGCTCGTGAGATCATAGCTAGAGTACTGGGGGCAGTTTTAGTTACCTTATTTACGGAATCATTCAAAGATGCCGGTGTTGGACTGGGGGTGGACATAGTTAAAAATCCCACTGCACAGGTTTATTTGGAGGCTCCCTCTTTCGGAGTGCTGCTTCTTCTTGGAGCTCCACAAGCACCTGAGGAAGGAGCAGCACTTTGAAAGCTCATGCCTCCAAACAAACCTGTTGGAGTATAACCTGGTGTTGTGGAACTTTTACCTTCATTTAAGGAAGTATATTATTTAATTGGAGACAGTTCAGGGAAGGTTCCTTAACAGCATCCTCGGTTTGGAGGGATTGTCTTATGAACAATAATTAAACAGGTCGGGTCTTGATACACGAGTTTAGAAAAATGAGAATTGATTCCACTCAAACATATCAGATTTTTAAGGGATTAGACAGAGAAAATGCTCAGGGGTATATCCTCTCGTGGGAGAGTATAGGATCAGAGGGAGTAGTCTGAGAATAAAGGGGCACCAATTTAAATCTAAGATGAAGAGGAATTTCTTCTCTGAGGGTTAAGAGCCTTTGGAACTCCTAGGCACAGAGAGCTGTGGGGGCAGAGACTTTGTGCATGTTTCAGGCTGACATAGATCGATTCTTGATCAGTCGGAAAATCAAGGGTTTTGGGGAAAGGTCAGTAAAGTGGACGTGAAGGATGTCAGATCCGCCATGATACAATTGAATGCTGCAGCAGGCTCGAGGGGCCGAATGGGCAACTCCTGTTCCTGTTTCTTCTGTGATTATTACCTGACATGGCAGGATGTGACCAATGGGATCCCAAAGGGAGATGTGTCACGGCTGTGTTCAAATTATTCAGGTTAGGCCACCGTTGGAACATTGCGTGCAATTCTGGTTTCCTTCCTATTAGAAAGATGTTGTGGAACTTAAAAGGGTTCAGAAAAGGTTTACAAGGATGTTGCCAGGGTTGAAGTATTTGAGCTATAGGGAGAGGCTGAACAGGCTGGGACTGTTTTCCCTGGAGTGTCGGAGACCTTATAGAGGTTTACAAAATTATGAGGGACAAGGATAGGATAAATAGGCTTTTCCCTGGGGCCCGGAGTCCAGAACTAGAGGGAATAGGTTTAGGGTGAGAGGGGAAATATATAAAAGAGACCTAAGGGACAACTTTTTAACGCAGAGGGTGGTATGTGTATGGATTGAGCTGCCAGACGAAGTGGTAGAGGCTGGTACTATTGCAACATTTAAGAGGCATTTGGATGGGTATATGAATAGGAAGGGTTTGAAGGGATATGGCCCAGGTGCTGGCAGGTGAGACTAGATTGGGTTGTGAATCTGGTCGGCAGGGACTGGTTGGACTGTAGGGTCTGTTTCCATGCTGTACATCTCTATGACTCTATGATTCTATTTATTGCCACCTTAGTTAATGGCACAGATGTCGAACAGAGGCATACAGCACGGAAACCAGATCCTTCAGACGAACCAGTCCGTGCCAATCATAATCCCAAATTAAGTTAGTCCCACACACAGTACCAAACTTGCTCATCATTCCACGTTAGGGAGTGTTTTAGACAGTGTAGAAGATAGCATAGCATTACAAAGGGATATTAATAGACTAAGTTAATTAGCAAAACTATGGCAGCAAATGTAAGGTTATGCATTTCAGACCGAAATAGGTTGGATCCCGGAACTGTCTCGATGTAATGAAGATAAATACAGTGATGCCCAAAGAGAATTGGAGTTTCAGTGCATGTATCTTTAACATGACACAAACAACTGTGGAAAATAATCAAAACGGATAATGGAATGCTGGCCAATATCGAGAGGACTGGAGTACAAGGGTGTAGGATTTATGCTGCAGTTCAACACAATCCTGTTTAGACCTCACTTGGTGCTCTGTGAGCAGATGTAGATGCCTCACCTTAGTAAGGATATGTTGACATTAGGGTGAATTCAGCACAGGTTAGCAAGAATGATGTCTAAAGTTGAGGTCTTACGTTACGAAGAGAGATTACATAAAGTATGCAATTTTGTCCAGAATTTAGAAGGTTAATAGGTGATTAGATTGAAGTCTTTGAAATATTATATCCACAGACCTATCTTCATACCTTCCCCCAGTCCGTGTGTATATTTATGAATGTGCATAAAATTATATTTATGAATGTGCATTGCAGTTATGTATATGTGTGCCTCTGTGACTGTGTGTATCATGTTATGTGACTGTATTTATGAATATCTGTGACTGCATTTGTGAGCAGGACCATGTCCATATTTAAATCATAAGCTTTTACCTCTGTATGAGACGAGTTTTGTGCATGTGACTGTATGACGAGCATATGACTCCATTTATGAGTGCGCTATATTCCTCTTTGTGAAACTTGTTATGAAAGTGTCTGGGTGACTCCGTTAATGTCTGTGCAACTGTGTTCAACGTATTTGAGTGTGTATTGTAGTTTTGATGTGTATATTTCCCTGCTTGTTTTTGTGTGAGAGACTGTATTTGTGAGAAAGTGTCTATCTGACTGTGTTGTGTCAGAAAGTGTCTTGTTTCCGATGTGATGTCTCTGGTTATTAATGTTGGTTTGCAGTTGAAGGTGTGTACTGTACCTTTAAGAGTGAATGAATACTGTTCTGAACTGAGATATTACAAGCATCTGTGAAATATGACTAGATGGCAGTCTCAGAGTGTACTTCCCAACTGAAAATATGTCACATTTGGCTGTGAAATGGATTCTCGAGTTTTGGTTGCTGTTTTGACAACAATTCAAATTTAACCAATCAGTTTAAATTAAGTCCAAAGACACTAAAACCCTTTCAAGTGTCAATTTATTGTTTAGCCAACATTCGACCAATGAGATGATCCAATGTTGGGGATGGAAAAATGCAGGCATTTTGAAAACTGGAGGCAGCACAACTGCCATCAAGAGAGACAGAGCCAAGAAATTAGGAAACTCTCTCCATTAAAGGTACCTTTTCAGGTGGAACATATTCGCAGAAAGGCAACGAACCAGACAGATCTTCAGCTGGAAACAGAAAGAATCCAATGATGACAGCCGCTATGGGGTTTTGAAATTCAACGCCATTTGCAATTTTATTAAGTGTCTGGAACAGATTATTGCTATCGAGTTGGAGGCAGGTATTAAGCAGTTAAGAGAAAATGGGGCTGAGTTGTGAATAGCTGTTGTTTCATATTCACTTTTCTCGTTCATGAAGAAATTGATGTTATTATCGTTAAATAGTGGAATTTAGGAGTTTTCTGTCACTCATACATTAACAGATTATGAGGTGAGGTGAACTTTTCTGTGTGTTGGGTTTAAATTAGCACAAAGGTTTAGGCCATGTCGTAACAGGTTGGGCGTTTGGTTCTGTGATTTAGATAGGTTTAGAAATCTCCAGTCTGAGGTTTGGACAGATTTGAACAGATTTGGTTGATGCAAAATCCAAGCAGATTTAAACATTTACTGATTGGTGTCCTTGATCTTTAAATAAAAAGTAGGAAACAATTTGTTTAATTTTGGTTCCTTGTAGTTGGTTAAATTAAATGTAAGAGAAATGGCTCTTAAAATTGCTAAAGAAGTTCTGGGTTTTGCCAAGAAAGTTTAGAAGGAAAGAGAAAGGTCATAATTTCAGAAATAGAAAAATCTTTAATTTTCTTTTAACCAAGGACAAAAGCAAAGCTGAAATTTTAAGGGAATTACTGAAATACTGAAATTGTGTCAGAGATAGAGACAAGTGCAATAGAGTTCGAAAAAATGAAATTATAATAGGTGAAAATGGAGTTTGAAGATAAATAAAGGAAGGGAGAAAGGTAAAGTCAGGAAAAAGAAAGAGAGTGAAGGGCCTTAGCTGAGCAAAGGTAGAATGATAGAGAGAGAAGGAAGGGAGAGGGAAAAAGCGAGAATATTTGAACTTGAGAAGTTGTGACATAGTCAGCAAAGTCAAGCTAACAAGATGGAGATTAAAAGAGAAGGTAGCGATATGCACAAAGATGTTAAAATACTGCCACATTTTGAGAAAGATGTCGAAGCCTTCTTTATTTCACTCGAAAAATTGGCGAGGGAAATGGAGTGGGCAGAAGACTTGTGAGTAATGCTAGTTCAGACTAAACTCGAGGCAGACCAATTAAGGTATTTGCAGCACAGTCAGATGAGGTGTTAAGAAATTATGAAGAATTCAGACAGGCTGTTTTGAGTCCATGTGAATTGGTACCAGAAGCATACAGACAGCAGTTTAAAAACCTAAAGGAGGAACCAGGTCAGACTAAAGTTGCGTTTGAAATAATTAATCAAAGTCAGTTTGATTGATGGGTGCAGGCCTTAAAAATAGATAAGATCGATGAGGCTCTTAGAGAGATGATTCTGATGGAGGATATTAAAAACTAACCCGCAGAGATGATAAGAATTCACATGGAGGAACAGAAAGTTCAGAAAGTGGGAAGAGGAGCAGAGATGACAGATGAATATACATTGGTGCACAAGGCTACGTTTAGCTTCCAGCAAGGATTTCATCTGTGCAGCAATAGAAATTGTGAGGGGGGGGGGGGGGGGGGGATCCTACACTGTGAAACCAAGGTTAGAGAAATTGTTTATCATAGGTTAAAAAAAGAAGCCCAAGGGGTGGAAAGGAGGTGAAAGGCCTCAGAGGTTTCCACAGTGGAAAAGTGGGACATATAATGACAGTGCTGGTCATTAAAGAAAGTTGCTGTGGAATAAGATGTAGTAAAAGAAGCTAAGCCCGCGGCGTTAGTGAAAGTAGTAAAGGAGACTCCAAGTAAAGCCAAGGAGCTGTAGGAGAGCACACAGCCAAGGCAGGGTGTGGGTATGAGGTTAGTGCCTGATCTCTAGAAAGAATTCGCCGCTGTGGGTAAAGTTTTCTCAGAAAGAACAGGGGGTGAAGGGCAAGAAGTTATAATTTTGAGAGATACAGGATCACATCACTCTCTAATAGTAAGAGATGAAAGTATTTGCACTCTTTCTGACATGTTACATGGAAGTGCGGTAATTTGTTGGTTAGATGCACAGATATGTACTGTTCCCCGATGTAAGATCAGGTTGGAGTACAAACTCATGGCAGGGGAAATTACAGTGGGAGTGATGGACCGAGGGTCACTTTGCTCTTGAGAACAATTTCGCAGGATCCAAGTTAGGAGTGACATCTCTTGTTGTGGAAAATCCCCAGGATGATAAAAGAAACTGAGGAGTTAAAAGAAAAATATCCTGGCATTTTCCCAGACTATGTAGTAACGAGATTCCACTATCATAAGTCACAGCAGAAAGCAACAACTAAAGAGAAAGATGAAGAATTTACGCTCCAGTTAAGACATCCTGTTTGACATAATGGTGCAGAGGGTCAGGCAGAAGCATTTATTCCTGAAATGCTTATGGACTTTCAACAGACAGACGGGGCAATAAAAGATATATGTGTTAATGTGTACTCAGAAAAGGTGGCAGAGAATATTCCTGAGGGTTCTTTTCTGAAAGATGGAACCCTAAAACAGAAATGGAAAGCTCGGCAGGTAAGTGCAGAGGAGAAGTGAGCCGAAGTGCACTAGATTGTTTTGCCAGTAGCAAACAGACAGAAAGTGCTAAAGGTAGCACGTGGATTACCTGTAGGAGGTCAATCAGGTGTATGGAAGACTCAGGCTAAGGTCCGATAACATTTCTCTTGGGCTGGACTTTTGCCATACATGCCACCTTGTAGGTCAGCCACAGGCGGTAATAAAACCAGCACCTTTGTTACCAATTCCCACATTCGAAGAACTTTTCACACAGGTTATAATTTAGTGTGCCAGTCCCTTCCCGAGAACTAAAAATGGGAAGCAGTACTTGCTAACCATAATGGCTTTGTCTACAACATTTCTGGAGGCAATTCCATTCTGGAGTTAGTAGCTTTCTTCACGCGGTATGGGCTACCCACAGAAATTCAGTCAGACGAAGGATCTAATTTTACTGTCAGGCTGTTTAAGGAGGTTACAGATAGTTCAGGCATACAGCACTTTAAATCCAGTGCGTGCCATCCTGCATCCCAGGGAGCTTTAAAGAGATGGCATCAGACTCTGAAGACCATGTTAAGTGCATACAGCCAGGATTACCCGAATGATTGGGCTAAAGATATCCCATACGTATTGTTTACCATTAGAGATGCATCAAACGAATCTACACAGTTTACTCGATTTAAGTTAATAATCGGACATGACGTTAGAGGACCTCTGAAATTAATTAAAGAGAAATTGCCAGGAACATAGTCAGAAATCTCACACTTGGATCATGTATCGGAGGCGAGGGAGAGATGAAATCGGGTAGGCGGGTTAGCTAAACGGCACCTGGAGAGTGCACAGCACAGAATGAAGCAGGGAGCAGAGAAAAAAATTAAATTCAGAGCTTGTCCCATGGAGTGACGTATTAGGATTGTCAAAAGTGGTAGGAGATCGTTTTAATGCCAGGTTTAGTAGTCCCTACCAAATTGAGAAAATGTTGAGTCAGGTAAACTATCTGGTAAAGATGCTGGATAGAAAAACAATGTATCAGATATGTCATGTCATGTGAATGTTTTGAAATCTCATTATAATAGAGAAGGAACTGGAGAAACAGGTGTTAGTTACTGCCCCACAGTCCGAGGAATCAAATCTAGATATTGTGGAGTTTGATGTGCCTCAAAGTATGTTAAACAATGAGTAAGTCTTTGAGGAGTGGGATAGGTTAGTGAACTATCTGTCTCAGGAGCAAAGAACACAGTTGAACCGTTTGTTGCAGCAGCGTGAGGACATGCAGGAATAAGATGGGAAGGACTATTGTGCGTGAGGTAGAAGTAGGGAATGGTGTTCCGATAAAACAACACCCCTACAGACTTAATGCTTTCAAAATCAGGCAGGCCCAGAAGGAAATGGACACGTTGCTCATCAAAGATATCATCGAACCAAGTCAGAGTGAATGGAGTTCGCCGATCGTGTTAGTTCCCAAACCTGATGGGACTCAATGATTTTTGCCTGGACGATCGGAAGGTCAAGGCCGTAACAAAATCAGACTCATATCCAATATAGAGATTTGGGGACTTTGTAGAGAAAGTTGGATAAGCCAGTTCCATCATAAAATTTAACTTAATGTGTGGTTACTGACAGGTTACATTACCAGAGAAAGTGACAGACATTTCTGTATTTACAATTCCAAATGTGCTATATCAATTCAAAGTGACCCCCTTTGGAATGAAGAACACACCAGCCACATTCCGAAAGACTCATGAACAGAGTTGTGGCTGGGTTTGCGTGGAACAGTCCACCTTCTGCAGCTACATGGACACCATTCCAAACCTTTTCCTCTGTTATGTTAATGGCTGTATTGGCACCACCTCGTGCTCCCATGAGGAGGTTGAACAATTCATCAACTTCACTAATATGCTCCACCCCGACTTTAACTTCACCTGGACCAACTCTGACACCTCCCTCACCTTACTGGACCTCACCTTCTCCATTAACGTTGACCAACTCAACACAGACAACTACTAAAAACCCACCAACTCCCACGTCTATCTGAACTACACCTTGTCCCACCCTGGCTCCTGTAAAAACGCTGTACCGTATTCCCCATTCTGCCACCTCCACTGCATCTGCTCCCAGGAGGACCAATTCCATCATAGATCATCCCAGACGACCTCCTTCTTCAAAGACTGCAATTTCTCTTTCAATGTGGTCATAGATGCTCTCCAGCGCATCTCTTCATTTCCCGCATCTCCACACTCCAACTCCACCCATCCACTCACTGCAAAGACAAAACACCCCGGCCCTCACCTTCCACACCACCAGCCTTTGGATACATCTCATCATCCTCTGTCATTCACACCAACTGCAAATGAACCCCACCACCAGGGACATACTTCCCTCCTCATCCCTTTCTGCATTCCATAAATACCATTCCCTCCACTACTCCCTTTGTTATGTCCATGATACAACCCACCCACCCTTCACTCCCGGCACCTTACGCTGTCAACACAGGAATTGAAAAATCTGCACCTACACCTACCCCCCTCACCTCCTTCCAAGGCCCCAAAGGAGCCTCCCACATGCATCAGAGATTTGCCTGCCCTTCCAGACACGTCAGCTGCTGCATCCTTTGCTCCTTGCAGAAAGTTTCAGATAACATCTCTGGATGCTCACACTGTACAACCCCACCACCCCCTGACTGAGCACTTCAACGCCCCATCCCACGACGCAAATATTAGATTAGATTAGATTAGATTAGATTACATTACTTACAGTGTGGAAACAGGCCCTTCGGCCCAACAAGTCCACACCGCCCCGCCGAAGCGCAACCCACCCCTACCCCTACCCCTACATTTACCCCTTACCTAACACTACGGGCAATTTAGCGTGGCCAATTCACCTGACCTGCACATCTTTTGGATTGTGGGAGGAAACCGGAGCACCCGGAGGAAACCCACGCAGACACGGGGAGAACGTGCAAAATCCACACAGTCAGTCGCCTGAGGCGGGAATTGAACCCGGGTCTCTGGCGCTGTGAGGCAACAGTGCTAACCACTGTGCCACCGTGCCGCCCACTTCCCTCCTCACTACATAGTCCAGATAGACTGCACCTGTGAAGCAGGTCCTGGGCCTCTTTCACCACCAACAGCTTACCACTCGATGCCCGGAGGAAGAACGTTTCATCTTTCACATTGGTACTCTGCAACCACACGGGACCAATGTGCATTTCACTAGTTTCCTCATTACCCCTCTCCCCACCTTATCCTCGATCCAATCTTCCAACTTGGCACAACCCTCTTGACCTGTCCATTTTCTTTCCGATCTATCCGCTTCACTCTCCACTCTGAACTTTCAACTTCACCCCCACCTTCTTCCAGTCAGTGCAGCCTCAACTATCTTCCTCCCAGCCCCACTCCTATCCCCGTTGGGCTACCCACTCGTTACTGATGAAGGGTTTATGCCTAAAATGTCAACTCTCCTGCTCCTTGGATGCTGCCTGACCAGTTGTGAGTTTGTAGCAGCCTGCACTTCGACTGTGGGCTAACACACTGTGCAGTCTATCTGGACTATGTAGTGATCTTTAATGAGTCCTGGAAAGATCACTTGGTACAGTTGACAGAGCTCTTTGAACGATGAAGAGAAACAAAACTGCTAATAAACTTACAGAAAGCAGAATTCAGAAAAGCAGAGGTGACGTTCTTGGGATATAACATCTGTCATTAAAGGCTGACCCCAAGGAATGCCAGGACGGAGGCCATCGAGGATTTTCCGCAACCAAACTTGAAGAAAGAGGTGCTTCGATTTTTGGGTCTAAGCGGATTCTACTGAAAGTTTGTTCCAAATGTCAGCAGCATGATGGCATCGTTTACAGATGTTCTGAAGAAGAACACAACATTTTGCTGATAGAACAATGCCAGGAGGCATTTGACAATTTAAAAGCAGTATTAACCACTGCATCAATTTTAGCAACTCCAAACACTTTGAATCCCTTTAAAGTTGCAATCGATGCTAATGACAGATCGGTTGAAGCTGTACTGCTGCAGGAAGATGATGATGACATTGTACGGCTAGTGGCTACTTTTCAAAGGAACTCAAAACCCACTCGAGAAAATCCTCTCCCATCGAAAAGAAATTACTGAGTTTGGTGCTGGTGTTACAACATTTTAATGTGTATATCACAAACAAGCTATTGGAGAAGGTTGTATACAAGGATCACAATCCTCTTCCCTTCTTGGAACAATCTAAATGCAAGAACATGAGACTATTTCGTTGGAGTCTGATGTTACAGATTTTTAACTTACAAGTCATACAACTTGTCGATCGTAAGTGTGTTGAAGCTGATGTGTATTCACAGATTTAACACAGAGAGTATAAATAAGACTGAACAGATACCAATATTATTAATATGAACTTAGGTTAATGTCCTGTGTATTTCATGGTAATATGATTAAGAAATGGAAAAATAAAAGAAACCATCTTTTCATTATGATGCATTTTTTAAGGGAGGAAGAGATATGAAGTTGAAGGTACGTACTGTAGCTTTTAGATGAGTGAATGAAGAAAATCTGTCAGTACCTATCATGTGACTGACTGCAGGCACAGAGTATACTGGAGAATTTCAAAATATAACATTTGGTGGTGACTTCTATACCTGAGTTGGTTTATGCCTCGAGATACTAAAGCGCAAACGAATTTGAATTTTACTATTTTGACAACATTGAACCAATGAGACGATCCTAAGTTTTAGGGTGCAAAAACCAGGCATTTTGGGCAGTTAGCCAGAGAACGAGCACGATTTGATTGTTGAACGACTGCTATTCACCACTCTCGCTGTCAAAGGTCCCCTTCTCATATGAAACTTATTTGTGGTCGTATGCTGAAGACCACGCAGGGAGATCGAGAAAGAGAGGACGATTGACACAGGAGGCAACAGCCGCTATCTCATTTTGAAAATATTATGTTGCTGTAAGTTTAATAGAGGCTCTA
Source organism: Chiloscyllium plagiosum (assembly GCF_037043375.1). Lineage (NCBI taxonomy): Eukaryota > Metazoa > Chordata > Chondrichthyes > Orectolobiformes > Hemiscylliidae > Chiloscyllium > Chiloscyllium plagiosum. Next base: position 30,179,893 of record NW_028270183.1, on the reverse strand, counting down.
TTGGATCAACAGATTGTGAGAGAGTGGGAGGAAGATAACAAATCTTGAAGAGAAAGGAGGCTTAGAGTTGTAAATAATTGTTGTTTAATGTTCACTATTTTAGAGTTAAAAACAAGAATTGACTTTATTTATATTAAATAGTGCAATTATGTAATTCTGAGTCACTCAAACGTTGGCACACCATGATGCGAGGTGAGATTTTCTGGCTGCTTCCTTTAATTAGTGAAAGGTTTTACTGCAGTTTGGTAACATACTCTATAAGACATCATGAATATGGGTAGCAAACTTATTTCATTGCTTCAAGAATGTCTGCATTACTGGTTAGAAAGGGAGGTTTTGCGAACAGCCCCATCTGCTACAGTGTTGAACCTGACACATGTACCCAACGGGATTGAAATCCCTCCCTCAACTCCAGACCAAAATCCTTCCCTCTGCCCTGGAGCCAAACCCGTCCCTCAGCCCTAGATACAATGCCACTCCCTCAACTACAAGCCTAATTCCCTTCCCTCAGGTCCAGACAACCCATCCTTCAGCTCCAGACGCAAACCCCCTCCCTCAGGTCCAAACCCAATTCCCCTCCCTCAGCTCCAGACCCAATCTACCTCCCTCAGCCCCAGACACAATTCCCCCTCCCTCAGACCCAGGCCCTGTCCTCTCCCTCACCTCCAGACTCAATACGCCTCCCTCAGCTCCAGACCCAATCCCCCTACCTCAGATCCACACCCAACCATCCTCCCTCAGCCCCAGACCCAAACACGTTCCTCAGCCCCAGACACAAACCCCTCCCTCAGCCCCAGATTCAATACCCCTGCATCATCTCCATACCCAATCCCATCCCTCAGCCCCAGACCCAATCCCTTCCCTCAATGCCAGACCCTAACCCCTACCTCAGCTCTCTCAGCCCCAGACCCAAACCCTCCCTCAGACCCAGATCCAACCCCTTCCCGCAGCCCCAGATGTAATTCACTTCCCTCAGCTCCAGACCGAATCGCCCTCCCTCAGCTACAGACCCAAACCCCTCCCTCTGTCCCAGAATCAAATCACTCCCTCAATCCCAGACCCAAACCGCTCCCTCAGTCCCATACCCAAATCACTCCTTTAGTCCCAGACACAATTCCCTCCCTCAGACCCAGACCAAAACCCCTCCTGCAACTCCAGACTCAAATCACTCCTGCAGCTCAAGTCCCAACACCCTTCCTCAGTTACAGACCCTATCCTCCTTGGCCATCTCTGTACCCAACCTTCCATCCTCTGCTTTGGACTGAACCCCTTTCCACTGTTAAACTTGACCCATATTCTCCAACACTGGACCCGATCCCTCCTGCTCTGAAACCATTCCCCACTGCACTGCCACTGGATCCAATCCCCACTGTACTGGCACTGGATCCAGTCCCCCTGCAATGCAACTGGACCCAGTGCTCACTGCACCAACAATGTATCCAATCCCCATACATTGACACTGGTTCCAGTCCACACTACACTGACACTGATTCCAGTACGCAAGGCATTCTCATTGGATCCAATCCCCCTTCATTACCACTGTATCCAGTGTCTTCTACACTAGCACTGATGATGTCGCCTAGCCAGGGGACGAAACGTTTGCAACAAAAACTTCCAGCACGGCGAACAGAACCACAACAACGAGCACTCGAGCTACAAGTCTTCGCACAAACTTTGATCTCTGCCACTATGTTGAGAAGGAAGGCATCCAATTTTCGGGGAAAGGGTGATTAAATTGGGATGAGGAGCTGGAATAATGGGAATTCTTCCTGTCCTCCTGGGTGAATGGGAAAATCTTCCAGGAGAGAGCCTTCTGAGAGTGTGACGATAGTAAATGAACTCCCTCTGAGCTTGAATCCCTGTCCACTATGATACTGCGCTGAACTGACTGACACTGGGCCTGGCTAAATTACATGGCATTCCATCCATCATCTTTATGTCAACATGGAATCATATGAGTATCCACATCAGAGTCGGCCATTCGGCCCCTCTAGCCTGCTACACCCTTTTATAATATCCTGGCTGTAGTGAGTGTCAATCTCAATCCACATTCTCTCTACCCGATAGCCTTCCACACCTTTGATAAACACAGGCTATCCACCTCTGTCTTAACATTATGGCAAGACTATTTGAGGAAGAGATTTCCAAAGACTTGTGACCTGATTTTGACTAATTTCTCTTTGAAGAAGAAACTCTTAAAATTTAAACAGTGATACTGTCCCTGACACCAAATATGGATTCCTACAATCAAAATCTGAGAGTAGATTAATTGAGGTGGGTGGATCTTACACACCTGACAACTCTGCTCCTTATTTTTGAGGAAACGAAATAACTCCACATTTCGAACAGAAGATTGCGATCAGAGCTCCGTCAGAAATGCAGGGCTGTGCTTACGTTCCTCAGGTCGCTTTTTGTAGCAGGATCATCAAGAGGTGACTGGTGGGGACGGAGGAGGCAGAGACAACCTCTTTTGTACAGCAGTCAGCTCGGGAACAAGTCAGGAGTGGAGTGAGCTGAGTGCCAGGTAGGGAGAGTGACAATGGAGCCTGGTGCTATGCAGAGGGTTTCAATGTCAATGCCGGTGAGTAGGTTACCAGTGTACAAGGTGGCAAGGGTACCGTGTAAGTAGGGTACTTAGGGTAGGGCAGGGTGAGTAGAAGATACTGGGTCCAGGTGATGAGAGGGAATGTGGGGTGTCGGGTCCTGAGGTAGTGGGGCAGTGTGGGAGGACTGAGGAGGCCAAGGGTAGTGCATGGTCCCAGTGGGGTGGTGGGGACTAGATCCAGTGACAGTGCAGTGGGGACTGTATTCAGTAGCAATGCCGTGGGGACTGAATGCAGTGTTGGGGGATACCTGCCAATTTCAGCAGGGGAAAGGGGAAAGGTCAAGAGAAGGAGATGGAATGTGGGGCTCAGAGTTGGCCAAGGAGGATTGGATCTGGGGCTGAGGGAGGGTTTTGGATCTGGAGCTGAGGGAAAGAATTGGTTCTGGGGCTCAGGGAGAGAATTGGGACTGGGGCTGAGGGAGGGAATTGGGTAAGGTCTGAGGAAGAGGATTGGATCTGGGGCTGAGGGAGGGAGTTGGGTCTGGGGCTGAGGGAGGGAGTTGGGTCTGGGGCTGAGGGAGGGGGATTGGGTCTGGGCGTTAGGGTGGGGATTGGGCCTGGGGCTGATGGAGGGGTTTGGTTCTGGAGCTGAGTGAGGGGATTGGGTCTGGGGCCTAGGGAGGTGGATGAGGTCTGCGGCTGAGGCAGTTGGATTGTGTCTGGAGTTGAGGGTTTTAGCCTAAAGCTGAGCAAGGGGAGTGGGTCTGGGGCTGAGCGAGGGGGATTGGATCTGGAGCTGAGGGAAAGAATTGGGTCTGGGGCTGACGGAGAGAATTGGGACTGGGGCTGAGGGAGAGAATTGGGATAGGCTGAGGGAGGGAATTGGGAAGTTCTATGGAAGGGCATTGGGTCTGGGGCTGAGGGAGGGAGTTGGGTCTGGGGCTGAGGGAGGGGCATTGGGTTCTCGGCCTCAGGGCGGGGATTGGGCCCGGGGCTAAAGGAGGGGTTTGGGTCTGGAGCTGAGTGAGGGGATTGGGTCTGGGGCGTAGGGAGGTGGATGAGGTATGGGGCTGAGGCTGTGGGATTGCGTCTGGAGTTTGAGGGAGGGGGATTTTGTCTGGAGCTCAGGGAGGCGGATTGTGTCTGGAGGTGAGTGAGGGGATTGGGCCTGGAGCTGAGCAAGGAGATTGGGTCTGGAGCTGAGCCAGGAGATTGGATCTGGGGCTGAGAGAGGAAGATTGGGTCTGGGGCTGAGGGAGGGAAATTATGTCTGGGACTGAGGGAGGGAATTTATTTCTCGGACTAAGTGTTGGGGTTTGTCGATCTCCCTGAGTCGTCTTCGGTCTACAGCTGCAAAGATGTTTCATATGATAAAGGCACATTTGACAGAGGGTGTGGTGAATAGCAGTCTTTCAGTTGTCACATGGTGCTCATTCTCTGGCTAACTGTCAAAAATGGAGAAAGTGAGGACTGCAGATGCTGAGGATGTGAGCTTAAAAATGTGTTGCTGGAAAAGCGCAGCAGGTCAGGCAGCGTCAAAGGAGAAGGAGAATCGACGTTTCGGGCATAAGTCTTCAGGAATGAGGAGTGTGTGCCAAGCAGGCTCAAAACGTCGATTCTCCTTCTCCTTTGATGCTGCCTGACCTGCTGCGCTTTTCCAGCAACACATTAACTGTCCAAAATGCCTGCTTTTTATAGCCCAAATCATCAGATTGTCTCATCGGATCGATGTTGTCATATCAGTAAACTTCAAATTCAATTGGTTTGTAGTATCTTTGGGCATAAAGTAACAATGGTATCACAGTTACAGCCAAATGTTATATCCTTAAATTGTTCAGTACACCCTGTGCCTACAGGCAGTCACATGACAGGTATTGACAGGTTTTCAGCATTCACTCTCTCTTAATGGTACAGTACGTACCTTCAACTTAATAAAGCCTCAGCCTGTAAAAAAAAACACTTCTTTATTTTTCTATTTCTTAACTACATTATCATAAAATACACAGGACATTAATCTAAGTTCATATTAACTTCTGCATTCAAGCCAGTGAGTGCACGCACACACACACAACACCTGTCAAATCGTATTTACACTTTTTCCTTTAAACCAGTGATAACACATCTACAATGACATTCTTATGACCCACAACATTTCCGATTTGGGAATTGAAAGTCTGTAACATAAGAGTTCAACAAAATAGTCTCATAATATTTTCTTTAAATTGTTCCAAAAACGTCAGAGGATTGTGATCTGCATACACAACTGTGTCCGACTAAATGCTTAGTTACGTACACATTAAAATGTTGTAAGGCCTGTACCGAATTCAATAATATCTTTTTGAGGATAGAAATTTTTCTATGAAGGAAGTCGTTTGTATTGAATACGACATTGATGGATTTCAAAACGTTTGGGATAGGTAAAACTGGTGCACTGGTTAATAATGCTTTTAAATTGTCAAATGCCTCCTGGCATTGTTCTGTCCACTGACACTTTGTGTTCTTCTTCAGCAAATCTGTTAACCTTGCCACTACATGCTGAAGTTTGGAACAAACTCCGTTAGAATCTTAGTCCCAAGAATTGAAGCAAATCTTCCTTCGAGGTTGGTCTTGGAAATTCTGTGATGGCCCTCGTCTTGGCGTTCCTTGTGGTCACCCTTCCGAAGAACTTCACCTCTGCTGTCGTGAATTCGGTTTTCTAGAAGTTCATTAATAGTTTTGCTTAAATTAATCATTCAAAGAGCTCTGCCAACTGTACCATGTGGTCTTTCCAGGACTCACTAAAGATCACTACATCGTTCAGACAGACTGCACAGTTTTTTAGCCCACTGTCGAAGAGTTGGCTGCTACAAAAGCACAGCTGGTTAGGCAGCATCTGAGGAGCAGGAGGGTCGACATTTTAGGCATAAGTCTTTCAATAGTAATGAGGGGGTTTGACCAAGGTGGATGACAGATAAATTGGACCGGTTGAGGCTGGGTGAGGGGGGAAGTTGCCTTAGAATACAATGGGTAGATGAAGTTTGGGGTGAAGGTGAGAGGTTGGAGAGGAGGGTGAAGGAAGCTGGACAGGTAGGACGGGTCAAGTGGGTGTTGCCGAGTTGCACGTTTGCATTTGGCATATTGTGGAGGGAGTGTAAATGAAGAAACTGATGAAATCAGCATTGATACCATGGGTTGGGAGGGTCCCAAGTTGGAAGATGAGGCATTCTTCTTCCAGGCGTCTGGTGGTAAGTGTTTGGCGATGGAGGTGGCCCAGGACCTGCATGTCCTTGTTGAAGTGGGAGGTGGAGTTGAAGTGTTCGGCCACAGGCCGGTGGGTTGGCTGGTGTGGATGACATAGAGGTATTCTCTGAAGAGCTCTGCAAATAGGCATTCTGTCTCATCAATATAGATGAGACTGCATTGGCAACAAAAAATACATGTGTGGAAGTGCAGGCAAATCTTTGACGGATGTAGAAGGATCCTTTGGGGCCTTGCTTGGTGGTGAAGGGGGAGGTGTGGGCACAGGGTCTGCACTTCTTCTAGTGACAGGGGAAGGTGCCGGGAGTGGAGGGTAGGCTGGTGTGGGAGCATGGACCTAACAAGGGAGTCACGGAGGGAAAGGTCTTCACAGAATGCAGATAGGGGTGACGATGGAAATGCATCCCTGATGGTGGGGTCTGTTTGGAGTTGTTGGAAATGGTGGAGGACGATGCAATGTATATGGAGGTCGGTAGGCTGGAAGGTGAGGCGCAGGAATTGGGAATAAGGGACAGTGTACTTACAGAAGGCAGTTTGTGTAGTCCAGGTAGCTGGGGGAACAGGTTGATTGTAGTCGTCGTCTGTGTTGAGTCGGTCAAGGTTAATGGAGATGAAGAGATCCAGGAAAGGGAGTGTGGTGTCGAAAATGGCCCAGGTGAACTTAAGGTCAGGGTGTAATATATTCGTGAAGATGATAAATTATTCACCGTCCTCATGGGAGAAGGAGATGGTGCCAATACAATCATCGATATATTCGAGAAAAAGGTAGGGAATTGTGCCCGTGTAGCAGCATAAGATGGACTGTTTCATGTTAACCCAGCCACAACTCTGTTCATGAGTCTTTGAAATGTGGCTGGTGTGTTCTTCATTGCAAAGGAGAAAACAAATACAGAAATTTATTCTGCTTTTTCTGAGAAATTTACCTACCAATAACCATGCATTATGTCCATCTATGTGATGTAATGGCTTGTCTAACTTTCTCTAATCTGTCCTACAGTCTTGGCATTAGGTATGAGTTCATTTTTGTTATGGCCTTGACCTTCCAATCATCCACAAAATATCGTTGAGCCCCATTAGATTTGGGAGCTAACATGATCAGCGAACTCCACTCACTCTGATTCGGTTCCATGATATCTTCATTCATCATCGCATCCACTTGCATCTGGACTTGTGTGGCTTTGAAAGCATTAAGTCTGTAAGGATGTTATTTTATTGGAACAGCATTCATTACGTCTACCTCATGCACAATAGCATTAGTCCTCCCTATCTTATTCCTGCATACGTCCTCATAGAGTTACAAAAAACCATTCAATTGCTTTCTATACTTCTGAAACAGATAGTTCACTAACCTATTCCACTCCTCAAGAACTTCCTCATTGTTTAATATACTTTGAGGCACATCCAACTCCACAAAATCTGGATTTGGTTCCTCTCTCTGCGGAGCAGTAACTAACATCTGTTTCTCTGGTTCTTTCTTTCTATTATAATAAGGCTGCAACATATTTATATGCCAGAGGCAACAATGTTTTTCTATCAGGCACGTTTACCAGATAGTTTACCCGACTCAACTTTTTTTCTCAATTTGATAGCGACCACTAAACGTGGCTTTGAAGGGATCTCCTATTACTGGTAACAATACCAATATGTCACCCCACGCATTTTATTGCTGAAAGGCTAATGGGCTTGCAACAGGCAGACGAGACAATAAAAGATATATATCTTGATGCGTACTCAGAAAATGACAAAGAGAATATTCCTGAGGGTCATTTTCCGAAAGATAGAATCCTAAGACTACAACTTGATAGCACTATAGACAACCAGACGCATGACATCACATCACATAAGTAGTCTCACACAGAGTTGAACGCATACAATTGCAAATATGTACATGCTCATACAGTCACAGTTATTCATAATTGCAGTCACATTATATGATAAACATAGTCACAGAGGCACACAAATACATAAATACAATGCACACTCATACATATAGTCACATACACGTTCATTAATATACACTCAGACTGGGGAAAGGATGTGAAGATACGGCTGGGGATGTAATATTTCAAATCTGATCACCGATAAACCTACTACGGTCTTGACAAAACTGGCTTGCTTTTATAATCTCTCTTCATAAGTTGAGGTCTGACTTTAGATATTATTCAACCTGTGTTGAATGCTCCCTGAGATCAATAAATCCTTACTAAGGTGAGGCACCTACATCTGCTCACAGTACACCAAGTGAGGTCTAACCAGGATTGTGTCGAACTGCAGCAAAGCTCCTACATCCTTGTACTCTAGTCCTCTCGATATAAAGGCCAGCATTCCATGAGGCATTTTGATTACTTTCCAAGTCGTTCGTGACATGTTATAGATATATGCACTGAAACCCCAATTCTGTTTGGACATCACTGCATTTAACTTCATCCCATCGATACAGTCCCCTGATCAAGCCCTTTTCAGTCTGAAATGGGCAACGTTACATTTGCTGTCATAGTTTTGCTGATTAAACCAGTCTATTAATATCCCTTTGTAATTTTATGCTATTACACACACTGTCTAAAACACTCCCTAAAGTTGAATGATAAGCGAGTTTGGATCCTGCATGTGGGACTAACTTAAATTGGGATTATGAATGGCATGGACTGTTTCGACTGACAGATCTGGTTTCTGTGCTGTCTGACTCTACACGACGTCTCTGCCATTATCTAAGTGTGAATAATTTGAACACAGCCGTGACATAAATCCCTTTGGGATCCCATTGGTCACATCCTGCCATGTCGGGTAATAATCCCAGAAGGAGGAGGAACAGGAGTTGTCCATTCGGCCCCTGGATCCTGCTGCAGCATCCAATTGGATTACAGCTGATCCGACATCCCTCACGTCCACTTTCCTGACCATTCCCCATAACCCTTGATTCACCGACTGATCAAGAGTCGATCTATGTCAGCCTGAAACACACGAGGACTCAGTCCCCACAGATCTCTCTAGTAATAATCACAGAAGAAACAGGAACAGGAGTTGTCCATTCGGTCTCTCGAGCTTGCTGCAGCATTCCATTTGATCACGGCTGATCTGACGTCCAATTTCCTGACCTTTCCCCATAATCCATGATTCTCCGACTGATCAAGAATAGATCTGTGTCAGCCTGAAGCACACACGAGGACTCTATAGCCACAGCTCTCCATGCCAAGGAGTTCCAAAGATCCTTAAGCCTCAAAGAATAAATACCTCTTCATCTAAGACTTAAATTGGTATCCCTTTACTCTCAGACTACTCCCTCTGGTCCGAGAATCGCCCATCAGAGTGAACATCCCCTGAGCATTTCCTCTGTCTAGCCCCTTAGCAATCTGATATTTCTGAGTGAAATAAATTCTCATTTTTCTGAAGTCCAGTATATAGAGTCCAGACCTGTTTAATTATTGCTCTTAAGACATTCCCTCCAAACTGAGGATTATCGTAGGGAACCTTCCCTGATCTGTCTCCAATGAAATTATATATTTTCTAAAATGAAGGTAAAAATCACACAACACTAGGTTATAGTGCAACAGATTTATTTGGCGGCATGAGCTTTCGGAGTGCTGTTCCTTCATCAGGTGCTTGTGGAGCTCCAAGAAGACAAAACAGCTCTCCGAAAGCTGGTGCCTCCAAATAAACCTGCTCGACTATAACCTGATGTTTTGGGATTTTTAAATGTGTCCACCCCAGTCCAACTCAGGTACTTCCAAATTATTCGGCGAATATGGTAACTCAGCTCTGATCTCACTAGCACATTGTATAGTTGCAGTCTTATCGGCTTCCTTGCTCTTATAGTCCAATGCCCTTAAAAGGAGAGCCAACATTCAATTAGCCTTCCTGCTGCTCACTGTGTGTGAGCTTTCCGTGTTTCCCGCACAAGTTCCTCCAAGTCTCTTTGTATCGTAGTCTTCTGCCGTTTGTTTCTAAATGTATGTTTTTTTTTCATTTGTTCTCCCTTACAAAATTAACAAATATAATCTTTCCCCGTGTAATATTTAATTTGGAATTTTTTACCCACTTAGTTAACCAAGTAATCAGTAGCTCTCTGGAAACTCTTTATATTCTTTTCACAACCTGCCTTTCCAACAAATTTTGTGTCGTCTATAAGTTTGGCTATAGTGCACTTCCTTCCTTCCTCCAGGTCAGCAATATATATTGGAAACAGTTACAGTCCACGCACTGAGGCCTGTGGAACCCCACTGGTCACAAGTCACCAATCTGGAAAGGAATCCCCTTATCCCAACTCGCTGTTTCCTGCCCATTAACCAATTATCTACCTACACCAATATACCACCTCTAATACCATGGGCTATTATCTTAAGGGTTAACATTTGTCAGGTACCTTGTCAAACACCTTCTGGAATTCCAAATACAATACATCTACTGGTTTTCCTCGAAAAATGGAAATACATTAGTCAGACAGAATTTCCTTTTCATGAAGCCATGCTGAGTCTGTTTCATGGTATTAGTATTTTCCAAATTTGTCGACACTGTTTCCTTTATAATTGATCCTGGTATTTTCCCATCAATAGATATGAGGCTAATCTGTCTTTTGCCACGCTCCCTATGAATCGGGGTATGATATTGGCAGGAGAGTGGGTAACGGTCACAATCAGGTCAGCTACGATTTTACTGAATGATAGAAGGCCACAATGGACCAAATGGCCTCCTCCTAGTACCACTTCTAAACACATTCTGAACCCAGCACCTGAGCGTTCGATGTGAGGACTCCAATCTAATGGTGGCGTTGTGTGTGAACGTTGATGGAAGCAGTTGTTGGTACTCTCTTGCTGGCATCGTACCCTCCTCATCAAGGATACGCCATGTCCTAAGCCTGGGAACAAGTGGCAGGTGCCATCCTTCTGCAAAAAGACAAAATGGAGATAAAAGCATTTCCAGACAGAATAGAAAACAATCCCATCTTTTTCACACTGAAGTCACTAATTAACAGTTATAACTCTTTCTTAAGCAGTACAACATCTGGAATGGGGCAGATATGTTTTGTGTACGCCTCCCACAAAGATGGTGGCTCACCTCATTCCTGTCCTGTGATGGTTTAAATAAAGTTCATTTCAATTGGGTCACTATAATTGTAATAATGCTGTTTCTTGGGGCAACATTTGGAAGGGAAGATCCAACAGATCGCCTCAGGGCTGGGGAAATTCAGGTTCCCCATGCTGAAAGAAGTCAGAATCAATGCCAGAGGTTGAGCCCATTTTGACCGGTTTTGCAATGTTCTTTATTGTCATCCAAACTTTCGTCCAAAAGTCCTACTCACTCTGATATCAGTCAGTCATCTCTCACTTCTTCCGGTTTCACCCACTGATCTTCATCTTTTATGGCTGTACCTTCCCAACTTTTCATAATGAATAGATGCTGTTCTTTCTCTTGGCAGTGTTCAACATCTGAAAACCTCAGCATCCCGAATCAGACTGCCAACTCTACCTGATATAATGTTCCCTGTGTGGCAATCTGATTCAGGGTGCTGAGATTTTCAGATGGAACAGTTAAATCATTGATAATTATCATCTAGTTTCAAAGAAAGTGTGGTCTCTTCAAATGCATCACCTGGTGACCATGGCAGTGGCAGATTGAATGATTATTTTCCTCGAACTGATATTGAGGCACATTCAAATTTTTCAGCAACGATTTCATTTCCTGATGTCCACCCTATTGAAGTCCTGATATTTGCAACCTGTGACTAGTCTGTCCCGTCCAAATGCAATTTTAACATATATTGATCTCTGGCCACTTGCCTTAAAGATGGTGAAACTCAGGGCAGTGTCATTTACGATATGCAGAGTTAGTCTCTGTGTGTCAGCATGTGTTTCTATGTGCCTGTATGTGTGCCAATGTGTGCGTTTCTATATTTGTGTGCTTGCATTTATGTGTTTTTTTGTGTCTGTATGTGCATTAATGCCTCTCTGTGCGTATGTATGTCTCCATGATCGTATGTACATTGCTGTGTGTTTCTGTGTCTGCATGTGTGTATCAGTATGTGTGTCCATGTTTCTCTGTGCATGTGTTGCATCTGCAGATGTATCTTTCTGTGTCTATGAATGTGTATCTCTCTGTATGTATGTGTGTTTCTGTGTCTGTGTATCCCTTCATGTGAGCATGTGCATGTATGTGTTTATGAGTGTATGTATATGGATTCGTTTGTTTCTGTCTCTGTATATGCGTGCAAGAGTCGGTTTGGATGTTTGTGCGTAAGTGTTGGTCTGTGTGTATAAGTCTGTGTCTATATATGTGTGTGTTTGTGTCTGTGTGTTGATGTATGTGTGTATAAATGTGAATATGTATGTATGTCAATCCATTGATGTGTGTCTCAGTGTGTCAAACTGTTTGTGTGTCTGCCTGCGTGTGTGGGCCTATGTCTCTGTTTCCCTGATTGTCTGTGTGTTAATGACTATCTGTACGTGTGTCTATCTGTATCTGTGTTTTTGTCCAATATGGTTTCTGTTGTTTTAGGGTGGCTGTATCCATTTAAGTGTGGTTAACATCCTTCTGTCCCTCTTCTGTTTAGAGTGATACAATGTTGGTGGTCATGTCCATGTGAGTGTCCGTATGATCTTCTGTGTGTGTTTGTCTATCTCTACCTTCAATAGGGTAAGGTTTATCCCTGAGGGAATTTGAATGAATGAAGGCATTAAAAAGTGAAGAATCAATGTCACTGACTATCTCACCCTCAATGGGTGAAGCTGGCAGGTCCAGAGCGTTTAGTTGTGAACAGGTATCCTGCGTCTCAGAGCCAAAAACGCTGCTTTTGCTGGAATCCAAAATAGACAGGCAGGAGGCTGAAAGAACGCAGAAAGCCAGGCAGCAGCAGGAGGGGAAGAAGGCAACGTTTCGGGTGTAACACTTCTTCAGGACTGGGGGTGGGTGTGGAGGGGGCTGCAAATAAAGGGGGTGACAGGGGCAGGGTTGTGAAGTGGGGATATGTGAAGACAGGTAGAAGGTAGGACCTGGTTGGTCAATGGGAGGAATGGATCCAGTTGCTGGCAGGTAGCAGTGGAAGGGAGGCGGGGGATGGGGAGGGAGGTTATTTGAAATTTGAGAACTCAATGTTGATTCCTCTGGGCTGTACGCTGCCCAGGCGGAAGATGAGGTGTTGTCCCTCCAATATGAGCCGTGGTTCATTGTGACAATGGAGGAGGCCAAGGATGGTCATGCCGGAAAGGGAGTGGGAAGGATAATTGAAATAGGAGGTGACTGAAGAGCCTGATCACCCCACTGTGGGCCCGGTCGCCCCTGTGGGCCCGGCTGCAATGTCGATGAACTGTTCCCTAAGTTTAAATTCGGTCTCTCCGACGGAGAGAACACCGCATCGGGAGCACCTGATGCAGTAAACAGGGTGGGAAGAGAGGCAGGTGAACCTCTGTCTCACCTGTAAGGACTGTTTGGGGTCCTGGATGGAGGTGAGGGGGGGTTGAACTTGCAGGTTTTGCACCTTTTCCGGTTGTAGAGGAAGATACCTGTGGGTTCGGGGGGAGGTTTTCCGTGGAAAGAGTGGTGCGAACCAAGGAATTTTGGTGGGAACGGTCCTTGCTGAAGGCTGAGAGGCGTGGGGAGGGGAAGGAATTCTTGGAGGTGGGGTCTACTTGGAGTTAGCAGAAGTGTTTGTGGATGATGCATTGGAGGTGAGCGCCTCCCCCTTTAGCTGCAGCTCGCCCCACACCCAGCCCCAGCTCTGAAGAAGGGTTATATCTGAAACGTTGCCTTCTCCCCCTCCTGATGCTGCCTGACTTGCTGTGTTCTTCCAGCCTTCTGCCTGCCCATGTAGTGTCAGGGCAGCAGCCGAAGAGGGAGAAGGAAATCCGGGTGTGGGAAGTTACCAGTCCTCTGGGAAAATTGAATCAATTTGTAATCGACTAATCACATCGATCACCCGGTCCTCCTGGGGGGTTTGATCAGTCGCCAAAGACATAAATAAGCAGTCTTCTGGGGGATGGATCAATCCCCCGTTACATCAATCACCAGGAGAAAGAATGCTTAATTTTCCGCCTTGGGACCTTCCAACCCCATTGCATCAATGTGGACTTCACCAGTTTCCTCATTCCCCTCCCCCCAACTTATCCCAGTGACAACCTGCCAGCTCAGCACCATGCTCGTGTCCTGTCCCAGTTGTCAATCTTCCTACCTACCAATCCACTCTACCCTCCTCTCCTACCTTTCACCTTTACCCCCACCTCCATCCACCTATTGCTTTCCCAACTACCTTACCCACCAGCTCCATCCACCCTCCCATTTATCTCTCAGCCCCCAAGGCCCACCAGCTTCATTCCTGATGAAGGACTTACGCACGAAACGTTGACTCTCCTGCTCCTTGGATGCTGCCTGATCTGCTGTGCTTTTCCAGCTACACACTCTCAACTCTGATCTGCAGCATCTGCAGATCCCACTGTATCCCAATTCCCAATCACAAAAATCACCCTATCCTCCAGGGGTAGTGGATCAACTCTCGGTCACATCGATCACCCTTTCCTCCAGGAGGATGGATTAATCGTCAATCACATCGATCAACCTTTCCTCCAGGGGGATGGATCAATCGTCAATCACATCGATCACCCTTTCCTCCGGGGGTGTGGATCAATCGTCAATCACATCGATCACCCTTTCCTCCAGGGGGATGGATCAATCGTCAATCACATCGATCACCCTTTTCTCCAGGGGGATGGATCAATCGTCACTCACATCGATCACCCTTTCCTCCAGGGGGATGGATCAATCGTCAATTACATCGATCAGCCTTTCCTCCAGTGGGGATGGATGAATCGTCAATCACATCGATCAGCCTTTCCTCCAGTGGGGATGGATGAATCGTCAATCACATCGATCACCCTTTCCTCCAGAGGGGTGGATCAATCGTCAATCACATCAATCACCCTTTCCTCCAGGAGGATGGATCAATCATCAATCACATCGATCACTCCCTCCACGCTGAAATGGAGCCGCGATGTGTCTCGAAATCACTTGAAGGAGTAGGGCTCTGAAAGTTTGCGATTTTATGTAAACCTATTGGACGATGACCCGGTGTCATGTGACCAGGGACATTACGTGACGATGTACATTTCTTAACATTTCCTCGGTAAATGCATTAATATATTTTACAAAGGGACGAGTGATTCCACGGGGTCGATGTTCACATTGACAGCAGTTTATTGGGAAAAAAAAAGGAACCGAAATTAAACTGATCAACCTCTTCCCTAACCGAGGGACTTTGTCTGTGCTTATGTCTCTATATCTGTCCACCTGTGTGTGTGTGTGTGTCTGTGTTTATGTCTATGTCTCTGTATCTGTCCACCTGTGTGTGTGCGTGTCTCTGTCTCTGTATCTAGATCAATGGTGCTGGAAGAGCACAGCAGTTCAGGCAGCATCCGAGGGCATTCAGCAAAATCGACGTTTTGGGCGAAAGCCCTTCATCAATCTCTGTATCTCTGTGTCTCTGTATCTGTCCACCTGTGTGTGTGTGTCTGTGTCTGTGTGTGTGTGTGTGTCTGTGTGTGTTGGTGTGTATCAGTGTGTGTATTAATGTGTCTCTGTGCAATGGGATCTCTGTTGTTTTGGGGCTGTACCCACTGAAATAGGGTTAACCCCCACCCTCACTGCCTGTCTATTTTCCTTGTGTTTAAAGTCATACAATCCTGATGTGTGTGTGTCCATCTCTGTCTGTAATGGGATACAGTCTGTCCTGGAGGGAAGTTTAAGTGAATGAATGAGTTAAAAAGTGATGAATCATTGTCTTTGTCTCTCTCTGTGTGCGCCTCTGTCTCCCTTGTATTTAAAGTGATACCAACAGCATAAGATTGGATAGTTTTAGTGTTGGCAGAGTTTGCCATCGAGGATGCCCTCTCTTGCCACTGTGATCGAACTGCTGGTGGAAGCTATCCGAACCGACCCCAATATAATGGCCCCAGAGGTAGGATCAGGCAAACATAAAATTACTCTTTATGTGGATGACGCTTTTCTTTTCTTAAATGATCCATTGACATCTGTGTCACGCTTAATTCAAGTGGTTAATTCACTTGGTATGTTTTCAGGGTATAACATTAACTTTACGAAATCAGAGGCCATGCCACTTGGAGGTCTTACCAGAATATCCAGTTTTGCAATTGGATCCTGCTTCCACTGTCGGTGGTCACTGGGAGGATTTTTCTATTTAGGCATTTTTATTATCCGGTATTTGGTCAGATATGCAAAGCTAAGTATATGCATTTATTATGGAAAATAAGGCAGGACCTCCAACTTTGGGAAGATCCCCCAGTATCCTGGTAAGGAAGAATAGCTTTGGTCAAGATGACTATCCTCCCTCGCCTATTGTACCCCATGAGAATGCTTCCTTTGATGTTGCCGAGACAGGCACTGTGGAAGTTCTATGTTTGGCTTGGTTCTTTTGGTCAGAATCATAGAGGGCCCCTTATTAGACAAGTTGCAGCTCCCACAAGGAAGGGGAGGTCGAGATTTTCCGGATTTTAGGAAGTACCAACTGAGCTCCCTGCTATCATTTGTGGCTGATTGGGTCTCTTATGATCCACAATCAATTTGGCTGGATATCGAGGCTACCCAAGTAAAATGCCCCATCATCAATCTATTATTTATGGAAAAGATGAGAATTGTCTTGGATTATTGTAAAAACCCGATTGTCGTAAACACAATCAAATCTTGCAGGATGATACGACAGGTTAAGGGGAATTTACAAAAAAGCTCCCCCTTTACTCCTATAGTGGGAATGTTGGGATTTCAGCCAGGCTTGACATATGCTGGATTTCAAATTTGGAAGTCCAGAGGAACCTCTTGCTTGGGAGATCTGTTCAATGTGGAAGTCATGATGTCCTTTGAACAATTCGTCACAAGTTCAGGTAGCCTAGCAAGTATCTCTTTTGATATTTTCAATTACGAGACTTCGTAGAAAAACAGACAACATTGATAACTAATCCTTACAATTCAGATATGGAAAGGAGAGTGCTTTGGTCGATGGTTGCACTCTCGGTCAGTACTCTCTATCAATTGCAAGATAATAAGGTATCGAAGGACACAGAATGGCTACGTAAAACCTGGACTCAACAATTAGGGACAGAAATCTCCTTAGAGATGTGGGAAGATATTTGGGAAAATGCCAGGAAGATCTTTGTCTGTAATTAGACTAAAGCTATTCAATTGAAGATACTTCGTAGGGCTCATATAGCAGCTGAACGGCTTGCAAAGTTCAAGGCATGAGCATCCTCAATGTGCCCGAGATGTAAAGTAGAAGTTGGTATTATCACTCATTGTTTGTGGACAGCCCATAAGATTCGTAAATACTGGGACACTGTAGCGAATGCCTTGACAAAGATTTTGGGAATGGAGATTGGATGGACCCTGTGTCTCTTATTTTAGGCCTGCCAAATCCTGCTTCTCTAGATACATATGGGAAGAAACTGTTTACTGTCCTCTCCTTTTTTGGGGAAGAAACCCATTTTATCAACCTGGGTATCGGAAAGATCCCAATACTTTCGAATTGGCATAGGATAGTTATGGAACATATTCCCCTGGACATGCTTACGAAAGTATTGCATCAAAAAACGGAACTGTTCAATAGAATATGGTGGCCCTTCCTGAGCTACACTGATGCAGATTTATCAGCCATACTGACTAGGGCTTGTGTTTAGCCGTAGGGATGGTGTCCTGGAGAAGAAGAATCGTGTATAAATACAGATCTTATTATGACTTGACATGATTTTATTTTGAATACTTATGCATTTATTTACCTTTTTTTGTTTTTTTTTTGTTGTAAGTTATGTGCGATACTGTTGTCTTTATTAGTATATAGAATCTTCGTTGTGGCTTGGTAATCTTAGAACTAACTTCTAAGATTAGTGGTTAGCTAACTTATTTATATCGATGCTGTTATAATATTGTGAAGTGGTTACACTATTTTGTATTAGTTTTGTAACTTTGTAAAAGAAAATCAAAACCCTTTTTCTTTTCAATGAAATATATTCATAACAAAATACAGAACATCACAAACCTACACATCCGTGGATACTATAGTGTAATTCAGCATAGTTAACACACCTAAACTTCACATCTGTGGAAACTATGGTGTAATTTAGCTTGGTCAACCAACCTAACCCACACATCCATTGACACTGTGGAGTAATGTAGCATGGCTAACACACTCAACCTTCACATGCGTACACACTATGGTGTAACTTAGCCTGGCCAAACAACCTAACTTGCACATCTTTGGAATGTGGAAGAAAACCACAGCACTGGGAGAAAAGCCACGTAGACAGGGGGAACATGTGCGAACCCCACAAAAACTGTGTTGCTGGAGGGTAGAATCGAATTTGGGTCTCGCTTGTTTTGAGGAAACACTGTTAACTCCTGAGCTATGGTTCCATTGCAATATCTTTGGGAAAATAAGGCAAGTCAAGAGACCTAAGTGTTACGAGGGGAACATTGCAACTGATGATCATAATGCAGTTTTAAAACAGTTATGGAAATGGATAAGTCTATCATAAAAGTTAAAGAACTTCATCGGAGTATGGGACATTTTAAGGGTACAAAAATGAGCTTAGAAAGTTGATTGGAGTAAACTGCTCACAGATAAAATGATGACTGACTAATGGGAGGCCTTCAATCATGCGATAATGAGAGTTCAGAAACATTAAGTTCCTGTGAGACTGAAAGGCAAGCTTGGTAATGTTAGGAAACAAGGAGGAATAGAGTTATTGAAGTTCTTGTCAAGAATGAAATGGAATCCAATGTCAGATGTAGACAATTACGGTCAACTAAATCACTTGCCGATTTTAAAGAGTGTAGCAGCACTCTTAAGAAGGAAATCAGGAAGACAAAGACAGGATGAAATATCTTTATCAGATAAGGTTAAAGATTAAACGAAACTGATACTACAAATCCTTTAAGAGCAAGAGACCAAATTAAGAGAGAGAGTAGACCCCTCTGAGAATCAATGCAGTTGACCTTGCGTTGAAGTTGAAGAGATGGGTCAGATACTAAATGAATATTTTGCGTCAGTTGTGACTATTGAGAAAGAAATGTGTATTAGACATGACAGGGAAATAAATATTGTTGTCGAGAGTGTGGTGCTGGAAAAGAACAGCTCGTTATACAGCATCCAAGCAGCAGCAGAATCGACGTTTTGGGCAAAAGCTCTTCATTAGGAATGAGGCTTGTGGGTCAAGGGGCTGAGACATAAATGGGAGGGAGTGAGGCTGGGGGAAGGTAGCTGGGAATGTGATTGGCAGATGAAGATGAGGGAGAAGGTAATAGCCATGGAAGTGGATTGAGCAGAGAGGTGAGAAGGAAGGTGGACAGGTGGGACAATTGAAAAGTGTGGTGCTGAGTTGGAGGCTTGTGACTGGGATAACGTGAGGGAAGGGGGAATGAGGAAACTGGCGAAATTCACATTGATTCCGTATGGGTGCGGGCTCCTAAGGAGGAAGATGAGGCTTCACACATTTGCCACAGGAAGAGGCTCAATAGCCTGGAGCGTTGGAGGTTGAGGGGTGATCTAATAGAGATAGGTTAAATAGACGGGATAGGTTAAATAGACAAAGTCCTTTCCCCAGGGTGAGGGAGTCCAGAACTGGAGGGCATAGCTTTAGGGTGAGAGAGGAAAAAATTAAAAGTGACCCGAGGGGCAACTTTTTCACACTGAGAGTGGTGCATGCCTGGAATGAGCTGCCAAAAGAAGTATTGGAGGCTGGTAAAATTGCAACATTAAAAAGGCCTCTGGCTGGATACATAAATAAGAAAGGTTTAGAGCAAATGCTGGCAAATGGGACTAGATTAGGTTAGGATATCTAGTTGGCATGAATGAGTTGGACTGAAGGGTCTGTTTCCATGCTGTACATTGTGATGGGTCAATGACTTCGTGACTTAATTCCATGAAAGCTGTAATTTATTTGACTATCATACTAGCTGGTAATATTACACCACAGCAGAACATTTAACATTTGCACAGAGATTTTACAGAACAAAATTTACACCAGTCCAGGAACGCAAAAAAATCAAGGGATGACTTTGAAACATTTTGAATACAGGAGTGAGAATGTAAAATGGAGAAATTGGAGGACAACATGCCTGTGTAGGTCACTCTGATGAGTGGATGGCAGGAAATGGGATTTGTTGATAAAACAAGCCAGGAGGATGCAAGAAATTTGGACAAAGTAAATGTACGGAATTTATAATCTGGTGTCAGGCTGATGTGGCGCTGGAATACAAGGGCAGAGGTAAAAATGCTATGAATGACGGATTCAGCAATTGTGAGCTGAGGCAGGGATGGGCTTAAGAGCTGTGTTCCAGAATGGAAACAATAAATCTTGTTGATGATGATCTTTCTGCGTTGATCTCAGGCTCCAATATCAACCCACAAGCAAACAATTTTCATCCAGAGTCAGTTCCTGCTAAGCTCGATGGAGTCACTGAGATCCACAAAACATTTTCAGGGAAGCATTGAGAATGTCGGCTCATTTCTGAGCTTCCCATTCCTGAGCTTCGGATCCCACCTGTCACCGAGCCCTCTGATTTGGCCATGGATTCTCCATCAACATAGTAGCTTATTGGTGGAAAGAAGCGAACAAATAATGGGAGGGATATCAGCATCAGGCCGTGGGAAACTGATTGGGAACAGATTAAGTATTGCTGAAAAGATATTTGTAATAAAAACATACAGGTTTATTATAGTATGTTATTTACTCTTGATAATAGAAACCTTGTTTGAACTTTTGTCCCGATGTGTGGATCAGAGAATTCCGTGTGGAAGAGTGGAGAGGATCCAGTCGTTTTATTTCCCATATTGACCTGGAAGCAACCATGATCCTTTCGTCCATGTCCCTTTTTCACAATCCGACTCATTCACTGAGAACGGATTGCTTGGGATGATTTTTTGGGGGGAAGTCTACTTCTTCTTCTGGTCATGTTTTTGCTGTTCGGCTCATTGCGAACAGCACTTTAAGCTCGCCTTATTCCTGCAGTCTCTTTCATTCTGTTCCTCAGATGGAGACATTCTTGCCCATTAGAAAAGGAGTGTTATCATTTTGCTCCTTCTCCTTTCAGTCCATGCCTCACGTGAACTCCTTGTTCCATTATCTGCTGCATCTCATGTTGGCTCTCAGTTACTTGGATTTATTCAGCAATTGAGTTATTTTTTATCGGATATTTCACTTCATACTTTAACTGGTCTCTGAACTTTTTCTCTGTCACCACAAAAATAACTGCATTTGTGTACAATCTTTGATTCCGCAGCATATATGCAACTCGTACAAAGAGACCAAAAGCAGCTTAATCCAAGGAATAACCCGCTTGAAAGTAATATAAGATATACTCCAACCATAGAAGGATGAAGCTGTCGAATATAGCAAAGAGTAAAAACAGAATTCTGTCTGCTCGCTATCCCCGGGTCATTGTCTGTTTTTCTCTGAGCCATCAGTCCCTTACGCATCGGAATGGCCGTCAGAACGTCCAGAAAGAGAATACAAGTGAATGGGAGAAATGTTGGTAAATTTTTTGTAAATACTTAAAGCTTGACCAGCGACTGTCATAATTGTAACTATAGTTTTGCTTGAGGTTTGTTCCTGAGAAATCGTTGGATTATGTACCATGCAACATTGTTGATGATCTTTCTAGGATTAAATTGATAATAGATTGGAATGTTCATCAAAGATAAGAAAATAAAGATTATTGTGAGAACCCTCGATGCAGTCTTCGCTGTGTGCAAGTCTGAGATTTCATCTGATGTAAATAATGACAACAAATCCATCAAAGAAAAGAGCAGCAGTTAACTAGACAGAACCAATAACCGTCAGGATGCTCAGGGCATAGGCAATACTACAAACAGGAGTCAATTGCAGGAAACACCGTGGATACTAATAGTAAACAAACCGATTAAGTAATACAGCAAATATAATGAAGAGGAGATCAGATGTTGCCATGGCCAACAGATAGCAAGTGGTGCATTTAGAAAGACCACAGTTGCCCCGAGTTATGAGCACAATCGTCATTAGACAAACTGTAAGAGATAGAAGGAGAAAAAGAGATGTGAAGTTACTGATCAAACATTCTCAGTGACTGCTCCCAGACTGTGAGTAATGGGTTTTCACACAAAGTAATTGATGTTCCATATCATATTAAGTTTAAACAATCTGAAGCAGAGCAACAAAACCTCTCTAAACGACTTATTTTCACTTGTAAATAACATAGGGAAGTGTATTGACAGCAAATTATTCCCAGAAATACTGTCATGTACTCAATACATTTGTTTGGGCTCGACAGTGGTTGACTTCACTTGCTTTGTCAGTCACTCTGATTGAATAGAGTTCCCTATAACAGCTACACAAAGACACCAGCAATCAATAAACAAAGTATAGGAGACAGCTAATACAGACATTGATTGAAAAATACATGAATTCAGTTTTGAAGCCTCCATAGTTGAGATTGCCTCCATAAGAGTACACCAAATGACATGACCTACAGTATATTGGCATTCCACATTGTGGACTCTGCCATGTGGGTGAACAAATGATCCGGCATTTAGTGTCTCCCTCTAAACGTCCTGACAATCTGACCTATGGAAACATTCAGTAGTGAATCCAACCATCATTTCCCAATTGGATACTGATTAAAATCAGTGTTTAACACAATTGAGGAAAAATGATCTGTCTTCTGGCTTTGAGACCAGCAAGAGTTAGGAAACTTATGGGACCTGGCAAAATAAGCTGTGACACAGATTATCTGCTGTGGTTCCACACAATACAGCACAGAGGAAATATGCAGAAAAGAGGAAAATCACATATACGTGTATTGAAATAGAATTCATCCCCAATGAACACAGTCCAACGATTTCTCAGGAACAAACCTCAAACAAGCAGACAAAGCACACCCAGAAACGCTCACCACTCTACGCTACATCAAAGACATCTCGGAAATGACTCCAGATGACACAGACCTTTTGGCATCATACTAGTCCACAAACCAACTAACACACTAAAATAGCAGCTAATGATTTTGAAACACCCCAGGCAGGCAACAAGCAAAACTAATGTCATTTAGAAAATACCTTGCAACAACTGTAACACACACTACATTGGACAAACAGGCAGAAAACTATCGACCAGGATACATGAACATCAACAAGCCACAAAAACACATAGCCCATTCTCACTAGTGTCCTTGCAAACAGATTAGGAAGAGCACTACTTTGACTGGTACAACAGATTCAGTTTAGGACAAGCCAAACAGAGACACTCACAAGAATTGCTAGAAGCTTGGCTTTCCAACCAGAACTCTATCAACAAACAACTTGACTTGGATCCCGTTTACCATCCACGAAGAAAAATAACAGGAAATGATATCACCACAGGAGATGGCGTTACCACAAGCAATTACATCATTAAGCCAAGGAAACCTAAACAAATAAGTAGAACGTGAGCCATGCCACCACTGCTTCGTCCGGAGACTCACTGATGATGTTACCTCGTATGGTGACAAAACATCTGAATACAAAACTTCCAGCTCAGCGAGCAAACTTACATCCAGGATTTTCCCAATGTTGGGGAAGTGCAGAAGTGGAGGTCACAGTCTAGGAATAAAGGCTAATCTGTTTAGCAATTCCTGATGAACAGCTTATCCGAATATTCGATGCTGCTGCTCATCGGATGCTGCCTGACCAGCTGTGCTTTTCCAGTACCACACCCTCGACTCTGATCTCCAGCATCTACAATCCTCACTTTCTCCGAGTAAGCTGTTCAGCACTGAGATGAAGAAACATTTCTTCACTCTGCGCGTTGTGAACTTGGGGAATTCTCCTTCACAGAAAACTGCTTGGGCCAGTGTGTCAGAAATATTCAAGATGGAGCGAGGCATGGCTCAAGTTGTATGGAGAGGAAGTGGAAGTCGGGGGGGTGGGGGGGGGGTACTGAGATTGCACAATCAGCCACGATTACATTAAATGATGGTGAAGACTCGAAAGGCCAAATGGAATATTCTTGCAACTTTTCTGGATGTTTCTATTTTTCCTGTTCTCTGCACATGAGACACTCCACTGGACACTAATCACCCTTCGTTTTCAGAGATATCCTCTTGAAAATCTTGGGATTACTTTTAAAATTACTCATGGAATGTGAGCTTTAGTGGTGAGGCCAGTATGCATTATCCAGGTCGAAATGCCTTTGTGGTGTTGTTGGAGACCTGCCTTTATGAACATCTGCATTCCCTCGGGTGCAGGAAAACCCACCATGTTTTTTGGCGGAGAGTTGTAGATTTTTCATCCAGCTAAAGTGATGGAATGACAATATATTTCCAATGTACCATGAAATGTGGTTTCAAAAGGAATTTGCATTGATAATGTTTCTCTGCATCTGCCGTCCTTGTTCTTCTGAATGCTGGCGGTCACATGTTTGTAAGGTGCTGGCGAAAGAGATTCATGGTTGCCATTGTGGTGTTATAAATGACAGAAATTTAATAACTGTTCATGGACTGAATGAATCAACAAAGGATAAACTATTACACACGGATGAAAAACAGAAATAACTCTGTCTGGAATAAACTTGCAAAGCACAAGGCTGAACCTATACAGGAAATGAAAGCAATTAGCTACATCTGGTTGATGAATAAAACTGCGAAGAGATCTGCTTGATAAATTGATTGGTTTACTACCATTGACCAGAAACCCAATTGGACTCACTACATAAACACCGTAGCTACAAGAGCATGTCAGAGGCTGGGAATATAGCAGTGAGTAACTCACCTCCTTACTTCCTGAAACCTGTTCACCGTCTACAACCCACAGGAGTGTGATGAAATACTCTCCACTTTCCTGGATGTGTGCAGCCCCAACAAAACGCAAGAAGCTTGATGTTATCGACGACAAAGCTGCCCAATTGATTGGCAGCAAATCCACAAACATCCACTGTATCAATGTAACTACAGTATATCACATTAGAACTGTTGGAATCTGTATATCAATATAAATATCTGTCAAGGACACCAAGGGATCAGCATTCAGACAGCACCCAACATCAAACAGTAGATTCCTCTGTGGAAGGAAAGTCAGGACAAGAATACAAAAAGAAACTCACAGAGAACCGCTCACAGAATGCTCGCGCTCCAGAACACTCAGTTTCCTGCATTGTACTAACCTCTGGCAGTCTGAGAGTAACACATGATGAGGATAACATTCAGTGTTCTGTTTTGTGCTAACCTCCTACATTATGACAGTAACACATTTTCTCTGAATCTTACATGGTGCTATCAGCTATAAAAATATCTTACCATCCATTATTCCAACAATAGCTTTTTTTTCTTCAAGTAAACTATTTTGGGATTGAAGCCAAAGGATGTTATTGCATGAAAGAGTTGTATCCACTGTGTTATTGCCCTGTGTAAAACACACTGGACCAGATCTGTCCAGGCAGCAGTTTCGGTGCAGCATCCCTGACATTTACAATGGACTGTGGAAAATGACTGTGTTATTGTCACTGCAAACATTTATAGACTTCCAAGTGTAAGCTGGCAACAACAAGTCCTTTCAATACTCCCTCACTCCCACGCTCAACATACTTTCCATCCCTCAATCAGTAAAAAACAGCCTGGGGTTACTTAGCATGTAAATGTGATCTAATAAATCACCTCCTCTTGATACAGCGAGATAAACATAAGGAAAAAAACGTCCATCCAGAAGGAGCTGAAAATACTCAGTTGCCCTGTGTGGGGTCAGTTCCCTGAAGGACCATCCTCAACCAGTATGGGGTTTAGTCTCAAACAATTTTGCACAAAATGAACACAGGCGAACTGTCTTTCCCACGCAGCTCCACCTCCCAAAGTATAGGGAGCATGTGACAACATTATGCCTTTTTTTTAGATTACTTACAGTGTGGAAACAGGCCCTTCGGCCCAACAAGTCCACACCGACCCGCCGAAGCACAACCCACCCAGACCCATTCCCCTACATTTACCCCTGCACCTAACACTACGAGCAATTTAGCATGGCCGATTCACCTGACCTGCACATTCTTTTTTGGACAATGGGAGGAAACCGGAGCAAACCCAAGCAGACACGGGAAGAATGTGAAAACTCCACACAATCAGTCGCCTGAGGCGGGAATTGAACCCGGATCTCTGGCGCTGTGAGGCAGCAGTGCTAACCACTGTGCCACCGTGCCGCCCAATGTAGCACTATGGCCTCACAGTGAATTGGTCTCAAAATATACCCAGAGGATTCATCTCCAAAATGTCAGTGTGAACTAAATAAAGACAATATTAATGCTGGTCCATGCCATGAGGCTATATCAAGGTCTACAGATGAATCGTATTGTTTTAGCAATGTATTACTGATGGCATTATGGATATAGATCCAAATCACCAAGTCCCTCGATCCTGAACATCAGATCAGCTGGAAGGCACCATAACAGGGCTGTCTTTCCCTCTATTAGGTCAGATGGTCTTAAACCTGATTGGATCCTCGGAGCAGCATCACAACATCAAATATCCGAAATCACACATCAGTCACAATAAAGCAATTTGTCTTTCGTTAGTGAAACAATCCGATTGTATCATCCAATCTCCAGTGTTCTGAGCCCTGTGGAGCAGGGACAAGAACAGAGACATAACAAAGCTGACGGAGTACTGCACTCCACGGTGTAGCACTATGGCCTCACAGTGAATTGGTCTCAAAATATATCCAGAGGATTCATCTCCAAAATGTCAGTGTGAACTAAATAAAGACAATATTAATCCAACATAATTACCCAAATCGATACCAAAAGACTAAATAACAATACCACATGAAGGCACATGGGAGGTCCTTCACAAAGACCACTATTGTGCAGGGAACATCAAAGTATAGCAATAATAAAGGGCAGAGTGGGAAACCTCCTTTTGTACAGAGGTATTTGATCATCTGTGGGAGAGCTGCTGCCACAACACTCCAAATCTCAGTGCTTCACCTATTGGACAATACAGTGCATCGATTTACAAATGACACAACTCAAATGTCTGTTTGACAATCGAATAATTCAACAATACACATCACAATTGGCACCCTGTGCTCAAAACCCCTCCCAGTGATCTGTCCTCACAAATATCATGCCCCTACTCAACCACTGATTTTAAAACACACAGGTTAGTGAAAGCATTCTGTGCTGATGCTCATTGATCACTCCATAATGACCTGTTCGACCAACCATTGCACACATTGCATCTGGGCACCCATTTGGAACAAGCTCAACAGGGGAAAAAATACACCCAATGCCACCCTCAACCTGATGGCCACCTTTGTGTGTGGCTGCATCAAGCTGTGCGTGGATCCCCGGTACGCAAACACCAAGTGTCACTACGTACTGAAGTTCTACCTGTCCCCGCTGTTGCGAAGGATGGGCCTGGCCTCGCTGCCGCGGAACGCTCCGAGTAGTTGGACCGTTCCGTATCACCTGTCCTTCGTGGAGAAATTTATGAAGAAAAACACCTTTGACCACAAGTCCATTAGGAAGTTGTCAGCACGTAGTGTCCTTGAGACCCTTCGGGAAAAGGAGAGGGCGTATCCTACCGATCGGTTCCCTGAGCAGACTGTCAAAGCCATTTGGCAGAATGCCTCATCGCCAGAACTTTCCAACAAGCACCAAGACATGTGGGCGGCACGGTGGCCCAGTGGTTAGCACTGCTGCCTCACAGCGCCTGTAGACCCGGGTTCAATTCCCGACTCAGGCGACTGACTGTGTGGAGTTTGCACATTCTCCCCGTGTCTGCGTGGGTTTCCTCCAGGTGCTCCGGTTTCCTCCCACAGTCCAAAGATGTGCGGGTCAGGTGAATTGGCCATGCTAAATTGCCCGTAGTGTTAGGTTAAACGGGTAAAGGTAGGGGTATGGGTGGGTTGCGCTTCGGCGGGTCGGTGTGGACTTGTTGGGCCGAAGGGCCTGTTTCCACACTGTAAGTAATCTAATCTAATCTAATCTAAACATGGCTTGGCTGGTGGTGAGAAGGGCTCTGCCTGTGAGATCCTTTATGCACGCCCGGACTCTCAGCCGCACCACACGCTGCCCTCGAAGCGGCTGCGGGGGGGGACTAGACTGTCACACATCTCCTTCTGGAATGTTCCTATGCAGAGGAAGTCTAGAGAGGAATGCAGTGGTGTTTGTAGAGGTTCGTCCCGAGCAGCGCCGTGACGCGGGACTCCGTGCTCTACGGTCTGTTCCCCGGGATGCACACCGAGACGAACATCAACTGTGCCTGGAGGATCATCAACTCGGTGAAGGACGATCTCTGGGTGGTCCGAAAACTGCTGATCTTCCAGCTGAAGGAGTTGACTCCGACTGAATGTTGCAGACTGGCACATTCCATGGTCCAGGACTACGTGTTGAGGGACGCGCTGAAGTTTGGGGCAGCTACCGCCAAGGCGCGGTGGGGAAAGACCACCGTGTAAAGTCTGCCTGCCTAACGAAGAATAGGGGGCCCATGCAGTCATTTGGGCTCTGCTGACGCCTCAGCTAATCATATGGGCATATGATTGAAAAATGTACAGACCAGTATAAAAATGATAAATTCTGATCTCTGTATGTACACGTTTACATATGTATGGCATGACGAACTGTACAGACCATAAAATTATTTTATGAATAAAGTATATTTTTGAAATTAAAAAAAAATTTGGAACAAGCTGCCTGAGCAACACCCACAATACCTTGACATCAAGGAATGGGGAACACCAAATGTCACTGAGAGGTGATTTGTTCCAAAACCCATCGCACCGATAGCAGGCTTTGAACTCCCACAGAGAGTGAGTGGTCTTTCTAAACACTTTCTAGCCCAGCCAGGGCCGGTGCTCAACCAAACTCCATCAAGGAGGCCTCAGTGCAAATGCATTGGGCACAGTCCAGAGAAACAGAAAATGCTGTACATTACTGAGGAGCCTGCTTCTTAACAAACTCTTCACTTCAATCTCAGTAAGTGAGGATACTGTCACCTGGCATGAGGATTTCCCTTGCTATAAGGAAATAACGTATTTATCAGTCGTCGAGTGGAAATAGGTATGAACCAGAGATTTATACACATTGATTTGTTCCAAAACTTACTAGGAATACCAACAACAGCAAGGATGGTGTAGTATACTTCAGCGACCATTTGCCTTGGAAGATGTATTTTGTTGTTTGTGAAACAATCTCTCTGTTCCTGCTGCTGGCAATCTGTCAGAAATGGAGAATTATCTCGGAGTTGGAGCTGACATCATTCCAGAGACTTTATTTCATATTGTGCGAAATTCCCACTGGGAAACTATGGTTAGATTTGCATTTTTTAAATCGTTTTCCGCAAACAGATTACGGCAACAGGTTTATTTTAATGATGTAATATCATTGAGATTCAAGTCCATAACTGAATACCCCAGAGACTGGATTAATCGGATCCTGTTAGGTCTCAATTGTTATTCGCAATTTGTCTTCAAACAATACTTAGATTATTTCACAGATTATCCATCCCATCAATATCTGAACATCTTTTGATATACTTTTCAGTGATGCTTTCTATTTATATGTTTGGGTTTCTTTGGATAGGAGATGTTATTTCCTGTGGTGATGTCAATTCCTGTGGTGATGTAATTTCCTGTTCTTTTTCTCAGAGGGGTGGTAGATGGTGTCTAATTCGATAGCCTCGACATCACCAACCCCGGAAAGCTAAACATATAAATAAAAATCAGGAATCGTGCACACTGCTACGCCTGAGGCCCACTGAAGATGCTACCTAGTACGGGGACGAAACATTAGGACATGAACCTCCCAGCTCAGCGAGCAAACCTGCATCCAGAAACTCTACCTGAGCTACAAGTAGTCTCAAAACTGTGTCTGCACCTATCAGTCACCACAGGCTTTATTTCTCACTGAGCACTGTGTCAATATTTGTGTCATCCACAAACATGCCCATCACCCCCACCTTCATGCCCTCTGTGTCCCCCAACACATACTCTCTCTCTCTCTCAAACATACTGACACAAACACTCACAAACACGGACACGCACACATACAAAATGTCTCTCTCCTGCACAGACACGCACACACACAAACACAATCTCTCTGTATCTCCCTCACACACACGCATATGTGTACATACAAAATGTACATACACACATACACATGTACACACCTGTTCACACATGCACACACACACATACACACGCACACACACGCACTCACACATGTCTGTCACACACACGCACTCTCTCACACACACACTCACATGCACGCACTCTCTCTCGCACGCACTGTCTCTCTCACACACACACATATGCACACATACATATACACACACACTCTCTCACTCTCTCTCTCTCTCTCACACACACACACAGAGACAAACTTCAACTTCATTTATGAATATCACAAGCAAGAAGGGATATGGCACTGACCCCTATCGTGCACCACTGGGCACCAGCCTACATCTACACAGACAGCCTTCTACCAACATCTCTGACTGAGGCAATATAGGATTCAACAGATCAATTTACTCTGGATACCATGCGCTTTTATCTTAATAATCATCTCCCATGTCGGTTCTTGTCAAAGGCTTTGTTAAAATCCATATAAACAACTTCATTTGCCCTACCCTCATCGAAAGACCTGGTCATTTCCACGAAAAACTCCAAGAGATTTGTTAGGCATGACCTTCCTCTGACAAAGCCAGAATGGCTATCCTTAATTGACTTATGTTGAACATGAAGCTACTTCTATGTAAAGTTTTACGTTTACATCTACTGTTATCATTCTTTAGCTAATGGTTTATGAGGAGTTTCTGTTCCACCTGATTTTGCAGACTCAGTTAGACACTGCCACTCCATCTTGCAGCTGCATTATAACTCATTTTTGTTGTATACTGCCTTCTGAGATGAAATTTACTGCCCCTGTTTCACCTCTGTTATGAATTTGATGGCATGTACTATACTTTCAAATGAAAGTGAAATCTGGCAAGTAGCTGCCATGTCACAGAGTGCACTGGAAAACTGAAAGATGTAACATTTGAGCTGTAAGGTAGATACATGTGTTGTTTTCACAGCAGTTCGAATTTAAACAATCAGTTTAAATCATGTCCCAAGATAGTAAAACGCAATTGAATTCGAATTTTACTGTTTCTTCAACAACAAACCAATGAGGTGCCCGAATGTTTTGGCATATAAAAGCAGGCATTTCAGAGAGTTATCCAGAGAAAGAGCGCCACTTGCCATTGTCAGCCTGGCTGCCCGAAAAGTCTCTCTCTAAAAGTTGCCTTTCTCATATGAAACATCTTTGCAACAGAAGACCGAACAAGACACAGGAAGATCTACAAACAGAGGAGGACAACACTGGAGATGATAGCCATTGTCTCGTTTTGAAAATTGATTTGCTGGAAATTAATAAATGCTTTATCAGATCAGTACATTGTTGTAAATTGGGAGGTAGATAACAATTCTTTAAGACAAATGTGGCTTGAAGTTGTAAATGGTTGTTGTCAAATGTTCACGTTTGGAGTGAAAGAATAAAACTGTTATGTTTTTCTTTAGATAGTGGTATTTGGGAGTTCTCTGCCACTTATACTTGAACAGATTATGAGGCAAGGTGAGTTTTTCTGCGTGTTTGGTTTAATTAGCAGAACGGGTTATCACTGTCGTAATAGTTTGGGGGCTCACCTGAGATTTGAAGAGGTTTTAACTGATCCAATCTGAGATTTGGACAAATGTGAACAGATTTGGGGTACAAAACATCCCAGCAGATTCAAACGCTTGCCGATTAGTGTCCTACATCTATAAATAAAGCATAAATGAGACAATTTGCTTAATTTTGGTTACTTGTAGTTGGTTCAATTAAAAGTGAAAGAAATGGCTGTTAACATTGGTAAAGAGGTTCCAGAGATTAAAGATGATTCCAGAATTTGCCAGGAACATTAAGAAGAAAGGAAAGTAATCTTACTTTTAGAATTAGCAAAGAGGTTAGAATTGGGTTTAACTGAGGACAAAAGTAAGGCTGAAATATTTGGGTGTATTAGAGAAACAGACAAGCGCAGCAGAGTTAGAAAAAACTTAAATTCCAATTGAAAAAAAAGGAGTTAGAAGATAAACAAAAAGACGGAGAGAGGAAAAAGAAAGGCAGAGAGAAAGAAAGAGAGAAGAAAGAGAAAGGGAGAGAGAAATAGGGAAAGAAGAAAGGGAGAGAATAAAAGAGAGAAAATTTGAACTTGAAAATTTACGACTTAGTCAGCAAATTCAAGTTAAGAGTTTGGAGATGAAGATAGAAGACAGTGATATGTACAAATATGTTAAAATATTGCCACATTTTGATGAGGAAGATGTCAAAGCCTTCTTTATTTCATTTGAAAAAGTAACTAGGTAGATGGAGAGGTCGGAAGACTTGTGGGTAATACTAGTTCAGATTAAACTGGGAGGCAGAGCTAGTCAGTTATTTGCAGCGCTGTCAGATGAGAGTTAAAGAGATTATGAAGATGTAAAACAGGCTATTTTGAGTGCTTATGCATTGGTACCATAAGTATACAGACAGCGTTGCAGAAACATAAAGAAGGAACCAGGTTGGGCTGATGTTCAGTTCGAAAGAATTAAAAATATTAATTTTGATAGATGGTGCGTGGCTTATAAATAGATAAGACTTATGTGGATCTTAGAGAGATTATTCTGGTAGAGCAGATAAAGAAAAACTCACGTCCAGAGATGATAAGAATTCATGTGGATGAACAGAAAGTTCAGGAAGTGAGAAGAGCAGCAGAGATGGCAGATGAATATACACTGGTGCATAAGGCAACGTTTAGCTTCTGGCAAGAATTTCATCCAGTGAGGGATAGATGTTGGCGAAGGGGAGGTCCTACGCTGTGAAACTAAGAGTAGAGAACACAGGTATGTGTTTACTACAGATTACGTTGGAAGCCCAAGAGGGTGGAAAGGAAGTGAAAGGCCTCAGGTGTTTCAACTGTGGCAAAGTGGGACATGTAAAGTCACAGTGTGGGAAAAGAGACAGTAAAAGAGGCTAAGACAGTGGCATTAGTGAGGGTACTGAAGAAGGACCTGTGCCCGAAACGTCGAATCTCCTGTTCCCTGGATGCTGCCTGACCTGCTGTGCTGTTCCAGCAATAAAGTTTCAACATTAGTGAGGGTAGTAAAGGAAACCCCAAGTAACGCTGAGGAGTTGCAGTAAAGGGCACAGCCTAGGCAGGGGCTGGGTATGGAGTTAGTGCCTGATCTCTATAAAGAATTTGCCTCTGTGGGTAAAGTTTACTCAGGAAGCACAGGGGCAGAAGGGAAAGAAGTTATAATATTGAGAGATACAAGATGTCACCCGTATCTAATAGTATTAGATGAATGCATTTGCACTTTTTCTAACCTGTTAGCCGTGAGTGTGGTTAATTGGTTGGATAGATGGACAGAACTTTAACATTCCCTGATGTAATATCAGGTTAGAGTGCCAACTCAGGACTGGGGAAATAGAAGAGGGAGTGATTGGCAGAGTGTCAGTTCCAGGAATTCAGATTGTTCTTGGGAACAATTTAGCAGGAACCAAGGTGGGAGTGACACCTCTTGTTTTGGAAAAGCCCAAGGAAGGCCGGAGTTAAAGAAAAATACCCTGGTATTTTCACAGATCGTGTGGTAACAATATCCCACTATCATAAGTCACAGGACGACGCAAAAACTGAAGATAAAGATGAGGTTCAGTCAGCAAAGGCCCTGTTGACATAATGGTGCAGGAAAAAACCTGCACAGACAGAGAGTCAGACATAACCGGGTTAGTTCTGGGTCCTCAAAGGCTTATGGACTTACGACAGAAAGACAAGACAATAACAGACATATGTTGGTGCGTACTCAGAAAATGAGGCAGAGAATATTCCTGAGGTTTATTATCTCAAAGATAGAATCCGAAGATGAAAATGGAGACCACGGCAGGTTAGTGCAGAGGAGAAATGGGCTGAAGTGCACCAGATTTTGTTGCCGGTAGCATACAGACAGGACGTGTTACAGGTAGCAAATGAACTACCTGTAGGAGTTCACCTCGGTGTAAGGAAAACACAGGCTTATGTACAAAAGCATTTCTATTGGCCTGTAATTTTCAAGGACATGGTTAACTTTTGCCATTCATGTCATACATGCCAAAACCACCAATACACTCCAACAGCAGCTAATAAACAAGAAAGACCCTACACAGACAACATGCAAAAATAATGTACTTTACAAAATACCTTGCAAGAACTGAAACAAACACTACATTGGACAAACTGGCAGAAACCATGGACATCAACTAGCCACAAAAATATATGACCCTCTCTCATTGTTAGCTGCTAGTGCTAGGCTGTTTAAGGAAGTCATGGATAGCTTAGGTATGCAGCACTTCAGATCAACTGTGTATCATCCTGAATCCCAGGGTGAGATTTGATAGAGTGCAAAGGTGGCATCAGCCCCTGAAGGCCTTGTTAAGAACATACAGTCAGGATTACGTGAATGATTGGGATAAAGCTATCCCATTGGTATTTGCTATTAGAGATGCCCCAAATGAATCTACTCAATTTACTCCCTTTGAGTTAATATTCAGACATGAAGTGAGAAGGCCTTTAATATTAACTAAATAGAAATTGACAGGACCGAAGTCGGAGATCTCCCACTTGGATTATGTTTTGGAGGTGAGGGAGGGACTAAATCGTTTAGGTGAGTTAGCACCTGAAAAGCGCACAGCATAGAATGAAGCAGGTAGCAGATAATAACTTGGGAATTCAGACATTTTCACTTGGGGTGAAGTATTAGTATTGTTACCACTGGTAGGAGATCCCAGGTTTAGTGGTCCCGACCAAATTCAGAAAAGGTTGAGTCAGGTAAACTATGTGGTAAGAATTCCAGATAGAAAAAAAAATCGGTTATGTCATGTGATTATGTTGAAACCGTATTATACTCGAGAGAGGGAACTGGAGAAACAGGTGTTAGTTACTGCCCCGTAAATTGAGGGATCAAATCCAGATGTTATGGAGTTTGATGTGCCTCAAAACACGTTATGTACTTCCTTGAGGAGTGGGACAGGTTTGTAAAGTATCTGTCTCAGGAACAAAGAACAAAGTTTAAAGGTTTGTTGCAGCCTACATGTGCAGGTACAAGATGGGGAAGACTAATGCTGTTGTGCATTAGTTAGACATAGCGAATGCTGTTGTGAGAAAACAACACCCCTATCAGCTTAATCCTTTCAAAGCCACATTGGTCCAAGGAGGTGGATGCAATGCTCAACAAAGATACCGTCGAGATGGAAATGTGTTGCTGGAGAAGCGCAGCAGGCCAGGCAGCATCGAGGGAACAGGAGAATCGACGTTTCGGGCATTAGCCCTTCTTCAAGAAGGGCTAATGCCCGAAACGTCGATTCTCCTGTTCCCTAGATGCTGCCTGACCTGCTGCGCTTCTCCAGCAACACATTTCCATCTCTGATCTCCAGCATCTGCAGACCTCATTTTCTCTTCAAAGATACCGTCGAACCCAGTCAGAGTTAGTGGGGTTGCTGTTCGTGTTAGTTTCTAACCCTGATGAGACTCAATGATTTTGTGTGGATTATCAGAAGGGCAGCGTCGTATCCAAGTCAGATTCGTACCCAATAACAAGATTGGTGCAGTTTGTAGAGAAATTTGGATAATCCAGTTACATTACAATGATGGACTCACTGTTTGGTTATTGGCAGGTATCGTTATCAGAGACAGTGAAACACATTTCTGCATGTGTAACCCCAAATGAGCTATGTCAATTCAAAGTGATGGCCTTTGGAATGAAGAACGCACCAGCCACATTCCAAAGACTCATGAACTGAGTTGTGTCAATGTTAACAAGCTGTGCAGTCCATCTGGATGATGTAGTGAGTCATGGAAAGATCACATGGTACAATTGTAAAAACTGGTAATAAACTTAAAGAAAACATAATTCACGAAGGTAGAAGGGATATTCTTGGGACATAACATCGGGTCATGAAATGTTGACCACAAGAAAAGCCAAGACGAATGTCATCGAGGAGATTTTGCTGGACGTTTGTTCCAAACGTAGCAGCATAGTAACACGGCAAATCGATTTGCTGAAAACGAACACGAAGTTTTGGTGGACAGAACAATGCCAGGAGGCATTTGATTATTTAAAATCAGTATTAACCACTGTACCAGTTTTAGCTAAATCAAACGTTTTGAAACCCTTCAAAGTTGCAATCAATTCAAAAGACAGAGGAGTTGGAGCTGTCCTGCTACAGGGAGATGATGATAGAATTGAACGGCCGGTTGGTTACTTTTCCAGGAAACTCAGCACCCACCAGAGAAAATACTCTACCGTCGAAAAATAATTATTGTATTTGGTACTGGCCTTACAGCATTTTAATGTTTATGTGACGAACAATGTGTCGGAGACATTTGTCTACACAGGTCACAATCCTCTTACATTCTTGAAATACTTCAAGGACAAGAATATAGGATTATTTACATGGAGTCTTATGTTACACACTTTTAATTAAAAGAAAACATACATGTTGCGGGACGCAAAACTGTGATAGCAGATGTGTTATCTCAGATTTCGCGGAGAAAGTATGGATAAGATTGAACAAATATTAATATTGTGTTTTAGCATTGAGATTTTGCAAGCACCTGTCATGTGACTGACTAGCAATCTCAGATTGTACCAGAAAATTGAAAATATGTAACATTTGGCTTCTATGTTTACAACAGGTCAGATTTTACTAATCAGTTTAAGTTATGCCCCAGGACACTAAAACCCAATTCAATTTGAATTTTATTCTTATTACAACATTGAACCAATGAGATAATCTGATGTTTTATTGAGTATAAAAGAAGCTGACATTTTGAGAATAAGCCAGCGAGAGAACAACTAACTGCCATCATCAGAGTAAAGACCAGCCAAACACTCTCTATCAAGGGTATCTTTTCATATGAAACAACTTTTCAGCAAAAGACTGAAGATAACCCAGGGAGATCTTCAGCTGAAAGGAGCCAGACACCAAACACTACAGCAGATATCTGGTTTTGAAAATTAGGTTGCTGCAATTTTAATGGAGATTTTTATGTATCAGTATATTGTTGGAGCGTGAAGCTGGATAACAGACCTTTAAGAGAAAGGAGGTTTAGAGTTGTAAATACTTAT
The DNA here is from genome assembly GCF_037043375.1 of Chiloscyllium plagiosum. Lineage (NCBI taxonomy): Eukaryota > Metazoa > Chordata > Chondrichthyes > Orectolobiformes > Hemiscylliidae > Chiloscyllium > Chiloscyllium plagiosum. The sequence goes on along the minus strand of NW_028270183.1, from coordinate 30,142,973 downwards.
TGTTTAATGATCAGTTTTAGATTGAAAGAATAAATTGACTTTTTATTCTTTAAATAGTCGAATGTGGGAGTTCTCTGTCACTCATACTTTAACAGATTACGAAGCGAGCTGAGCTTTTCTGGGTGTTTGAGTTAATTCGCAGAAAGTTTCACTGCCGTGTCATAACAGACTCCAGACCCAATCCCCACCAGACACAATCCCCTCGAGACCCAATCATCTCCAGACACAATCACCTCCACGCCCAATTTCCTCCACACCCAACCCATTTACACCCATTCCCCTCCAGACCTAATCTTCTCCAGACCCGATCCTGTAAGGGAAGGAATGCCAGGATATTGAATCAACAACCCTGAAGAAACAGTAATATATTTCCAATTCTGAATGACGATAGATCTGGAGGTTTACTTGCAGGGGCTGGTGCCCCTTTGATCTGCTACCCTTGTCTTACTGGATGGGCGTGGTCATCGGTTTGGAAGGAACTATCTCAGAAGCATTGGTGAATTTCTGCAGTGCAACTGCATATAGTACTCACTATTGCGAATGAGCATTGGTTGTGGACTGACTGCATATTTGAGGATGTAGTGCTAATCAAATGTACTTTGTCCTGGATACTGTTGAGCTTGTTGAGTGCTGCTGGAGCTGCACCCATTCAGGCAAGTGGTGAGTATTCCATCACACTTCTAACTTATGTCTTGTAGATGGTGGACCAGCGTTAGGTAGTTAGGATGTGAGTGATATGATTCAGGATTCTCTAAGCTCTGACATTCTCTTGCAGCCACTGTTTTGAAAAGGCTAGCCCAGTTCAGCTTCTGGTTAATTGTAACACAAGGATGTTGATAGTAGTGGATTCAGTGATAGTAACAGACGTCAAGGGGCAGTGGCTAGATTTGTCGGATTGGAGATGACCATTGCCTGGCGTCGGTGTGGCACAAACATTACTTGCCAATTTCCAGCACAAGCCTGGATATTGTCTGGAACATGTTGCATTTGACACAGCCACAACCATCTTCCTTTGTGCATCTATATCCTGGGGTTCATGAGGGTGAAAACATATCTGATTAAAATGCATCAATTCCCCAAGGGTTTCACACGTTAAATTTTTATTAATAGGTCACACCCAACCCTAGGCTCGAGTCTGGAAGAGCTCTCAATCAAAACACTCCCTGTGGTTCTCTCTGCACAACTGACACCAGACCTCTTGAGTCTGTTCAGCATTTATTCTGTGATTTATTTTTCCCAGAGCATTGTGCCACAGTTTCTAAAGAGATGGATTATTTTAAACCGAGGTGATGAGAAATGTAATATCAGATCACTGTGTGACTAATTGATTACAGGATGACATGTGGTGGTCCATGAGGAATAAAGGAACAAAATAAACAGGAGCAAGATTAGGCCAGTCATTCCCTCAAACCTGCTCACTCATTCAATTCAGTCATGGCTAATTATCATCTCAGTGCCATGTTCTTGTTACTTCCCATAAGCTTTCATCCTGCTAACCCCAATAACTGAATCTATCACCTTCCTTACAACATTCAACGCTTTGACTTCAATTCTTTCTGTGTCATCGAATTCCACATTCTCTCCACTCTCTGGGTGAAGAGGTTTCTCATCACCTTCGTGCTAAATGACCCTGCTTTATCCTTTGACTGTGAACCTTGCTTCTGGACAGCCTGGTAATCAGGAACATCCTTTCTGTGTTTACCCTGTCTTGTCCTGTTCGATGCTTGTAGGCTCTGAGATTCCCTTTCATTCTCTCAACTCCAGTGAATATCATCCTAACTAATCAAATCTCTATTCATACCTCATTCCTGTAATCACAGGAATCAGTCTGGTAAAGTTTTGTAACACTCCGTCTGTCGCCAGGACATCCTTCCTCAGATAAAGGAGACCAACACAGCACATAATACTTCAGGGTGGTCTCAAAAAGACTCTGTACAATTGCAGCAAGACATGCCTGTTCCTGTACAACAACCCTCTCACGGTGAAGGCCAACATACCATTTCCCTTCTTCAGCCCCTGCTTCACCTGTCTGCTTCCTCTCCATAACTGGTGTACAGAGACACCCAGGACCCATTGCACCTCCCCCTTTCCCAATCACTCACCATCCAGGGAATAATGGTCTTGCCTGGTTTTGCTCTGAAAGTGGATAAACACATATTTGTCTCCATTATAGTTCACCTGCCATGCATTTACTCACTCATTAAACATGTCCCAATCAGACTGAAGCATCTCTGCATTCTCCTCCCAGCTCACCATCCCACCCAGCTTTGTGTCATCTGAAAGTTTGGAGAGTTTTATATCTAGTTCCTTTTTCCACTAAATCATTATTACAGATTGCGAATAACTGAACCAAACACTGATGCTTGACACTATTCACTCTCTGTCATTGAGAAAAAAAGAAGTTTGTTCATTCCTAAACTGTTTCCTGGCTTACAGCCAGTTCTCCATCCGTGTGACTGGGGGCAATGTACTGACATGTGCTTTAGTTTTTTTTTTGGAGCCTTATGGTTCCTGTTTAATAATCAAATGATAAATGAAAGTAAATTAAAAAGCCTGTTTTAGACAAGCTCTTATCACTTCTCAAACGATTATCAATGTTTGGTTGTTCCAGGCTGACCAAGAGGTCAGATTTGGCCAAGGGAAACATTAAATCATTGGTGATTTGGAATGTCTACAACTCTTTCCATGGCGAATTCATAATAGGTATGGAGCTCCCAGAATTAAGAAAGTATAACTGGTGGGAAGGTGTAACGACTCATTACCAATTGGATAGCTAGGTATTGTTGGTGCTGAATTCTGTCTTGCGACATATGGGTTCCATTAGCTGAGTTTTTCCAGTATTACTGATTTCCTGATCAACATTGATCTCTGGTTGACAATTTTTGATGTTTGCTATTCACTGATATCTTTGTATCAGATAGTCCCAGTCTGATTCCCCGGGGAATTTGGCAGCTGTGGTGTGACAACGTAGGTTCCTGGAATTTGTGAACCCATGTTACTTATGTGTTAGAAAAACTCCAGATTTAAGAATAAACCCTGGTTTGTCCATGTGTTGTCGCTGTATTACTCTCTGAATTTCAGATTTTTGGCTGTTAAGTGTTTAACTGGTGAGTGTTTGGGTTGAGATGTATCCATGACAAACCTAGGCTGGAGCGACTTTGGGAGTAGTTTTATGTTAGACAGAGTACAGTAAGCTTTCTAACTCTCTGGGCTACCTTGTGATAGTCTCTGGTGGGGTAAAGCTCCTGATTTTTATCATTACTTCACCCTAGGCTGTGACCCTCATGGCATTACAAGAACCATCGAAGGTCTCCATGTTGTTTGATCTTTCCACCTCTGGAGTTTTCCATAAGAAATACCAAGCGAAAGGTCGATTTAGAAGAGTGGGACGAAGAGTGCCCAGCATTAACCCAAATGATTCGATAACAGACAACCACATGTGACTGGGCAAATGCATCTGGCTTTGAAGGGAGCAGGGCGTGAACATTTGGGATAGTATGTCATTACTAATGGGCCTTCAAGAAAGGATGAAGCAAACTCAAGTTTAGTCCATATTCTTTTAAGATTTATTAACCATTTCAGAGCGTATTTTTATCAAAAACTTATATTAAAGTGAACAAAGTGAGAAAAATGACTGGACGACACATTGAGATAAGAACACATACGTTCTGAGCTGCTTATCTTATAATTACCAGAAAAAGAAAATGAGGAATCAACATAAAGGTAGGAAACAATTCGGAATAAAGAAAAACAAAACAAATTACAAATGGACTTCAAACAATTACAAGTTACAAGCTACAAATACATTCCAACTCTAATTATCTGAATGAATTCAAACAAAACAAAACAGAAAAGCCATTAATTACTTTCAGATTCGGATTCAAAAGTGAAGTTGTCTCATTTTTAAAGTCAACAACAGCGCATAATATAAATTTGGAATTCAGAGACCCCAATCATCAATGAAGCAAGTCTACGGGGTCCAAACTTCAACACATTATTTTACCTGTAAAAGAGGGATAAAGTAATGATGCAGTGTTTATGATCATGGCATTAATATTTCGTTTTTTCTTCAATAAAACTCTCAGAAATTTGACAAACCATGTTCGTCTGCTGGAAGTATGATAATTGATTATTCTCACCTTCATCAGAGTGACGGCAGTGCTGTAGGAAATACTCAGGAGGAACAGGGTAATGAATGTGGAAGCGGTTGTCCAGATGTTGCCATTATCATCCTCATACTCTTCAATCCGACTGCCATCTATCGCATCTGCAAGAATAAAGCCGAAAACAAATAGTTAGATTATCTATTGATGCGGTCTGACATTTCTGTGTATAAGGAATGTAACCAGGAATGGGTCCATCTTCTTCAAGCCATCAGGTTGATATGAAATTTTACTCGATCTATATCTATGATTGAGTCATTGACTCTCAGCAATAACTTGCTATAACTAACTCCACAGCTATCATTTACTATCCTGAATTTTCTTGTCATTCAATCTATATTTGGGGAATATTATCATAGACTGACAATGATTATTTCAATTATATCTTATAATTTAATTATAGGTACTGATAGCTGTTTACTTAAATACTGTGCCAACACTGGGTAAGAGCTCAAATGCATTTGCTCTTTTAGTTTACTTATTTGGTGAATCATTAAAATCAATGAGATTCACGGTAAACACATTGCTTCATATTTTGTTTGCAGGGTCTGTATGTGTTCAGAATAATTTTTGTGCATATGTTCCTTAATTTATTTCTGTCTATAGCTGGTTGTATCTGTTTTTCCTTTATCGTTTGGGTACGTGATTACGTCGCTTGTGTCCTTGTTGGGATTGCGATGAGTAAACACATTCATGTCCCTTCAGTGCTGGTGTGCTCATTCATCTGGTTGCGATTCTGTATATACATTTTGCTCATTTCACAATGTGTAAGAATCAATGTGTTAATCTCCCACTTCAGTCGTGGGTGCCTATGTTTATGTTTTAATGTCTTAGTGAATATGTGGTTTGTTTTCTTTGTCTTGATGCCGTCTAAAAATGTTTATGCGTCAAATTCAGATTTTATGTATGTTAAGGTCTTTTCATGTTTATGCTCTACAACTGTGTTTTGTTAGTATAAACATCGTGCTTTGATTGATACTTTTATTTTCAATTTTCAGTATACGCTGGGACCGCTATCTTGTAATTGAAAAGTGCTTATAATCTCTCAGTTCAGAACAGCATTCTCTCTCTCTCTTAAATGTACAGTACATGCCTGCAACTTCATAACACCTCACCCCCATCAGAAAATAATGGAACTTCATAATGAAAAGATGTCATCTTTATTTCTCTAATTCTTAACCCCATTACTATGAAATACAAATGTCATTAATCTAAGTTATATTTTCCATATTCATTTCTGCACACGTACATAAAATTCGAATCAGTCAAATCTTATCGACACTTGTTCCTTTAATTCCATGATGACGCACCTGCTATCAAATCTTTATGACAGGCAACATTCACAATCTGCGATGTAAAAGTCTGTAATACAATGAAATGGCCTCATATTTTTGTATTTACATCTTTCCGAGAATATAAGAGGATTGTGATCCGTGTACACAACCATCTCCAACACATGGTTCATTACATAAATATTAGAATGTTATAAGGCCAGTATCAAACTCAATAATTCCTTTTTCAGTATGGAGTATCGTCTCTGGTGGGTTCTGAATTTATTTTAAAAGGAGCCACTTAGCAATTCAATTCCATTATCATCATTCTGTCTCAGTACAGGTCCAACCCATATGTCACGAGCATCGATGGCAGCATTGAAGTGTTTCAAAAATTTTGGTGTAGCTGAAACTGGTGCCGTCGTTAATACTGCTTTTAAATTGTCAAATGCCTCCTGGCATTATTCTGTCCACCGAAATTTTATGTTCTTCTTAAAACTGGTCAGCGGTATGACCATACTGCTGTCCACCGAAATTTTATGTTCTTCTTAAAACTGGTCAGCGGTATGACCATACTGCTGACATTTGGATCAAACTTCCAGTAGAATCCACTTAGTCCCAAAAATCAAAGCTCCACTTTCTTGAAGGATGATTGTGGAAATGATCGACGGCCTTCATCTTCACGTTCATTAGGTCAACGTTCTATGTCCAATGTTATGTCATAAAAACGTCACATCTGCCTTCACGAATTCTGTTTTCTTTATATTTATTCCCAGTTTTGCTCGTTGTATTCAAAACAGTTTTTTTTCCTATCTGACATCTTTACGAGATAGTTCACTTGAATCAACTTTGTCTCAATTTGATAGGGACCACAAAACTTGGCTTTGAAGCAATCTCCTACCACTGGAGAAATGTTTCAATTTTTACCTGCCACCTGCTTCATTCGATACTGTGTCCTGTTTAGGTGCTGTTTAGTTAACTCACCTACCCGATTTAATCTCTCCCTCACTTCCAATACATAATCCAATTGTGAGATCTCTGAGTTTGGTCCTATCAATTCTTCTTTAAGTAGTTTCTAAGGACCCCTGACTTCATGTCCGAATATTTACTCAAAGAGAGTAAACTGAGGAGATCCATTTGGGGCGTACCTCATGACAAACAATATAAACGGGACACCTTTATCACAACCGTTCAGATCATCCTGACAGTATGCTTTCAACATGGTCTTCAGTGTTTGAAGCCACCTTTCCAAAGCTCCCTGGAATTCAGGATGGTACACGCTTGATTTAACGTGCTGTATGCCAAAACTATCCATAACCTCCTAAAACAGCCTGGCAGTAAAATTAGATTTGTGGGCGGCACGGTGGGACAGTGGTTAGCACTGCTGCCTCACAGCGCCAGAGACCCGGGTTCAATTCCCGCCTCAGGCAACTGTCTGTGTGGAGTTTGCACATTCTCCCCTTTGTCTCCGTGGGTTTCCTCCGGGTGCTCCGGTTTCCTCCCACAGTCATAAAAATGTGCAAGTTAGGTAAATTGCCCATAGTGTTAGGTGCAGGGGTAAGTATAGTGGAATGGGTCTGGGTTGGTGCGCTTTGGCGGGTTGGTCTGGACTTGTTCGGCTGAAGGGCCTGTTTCCACACTGTAAGTAATATAATCTAATTTAAATCTAATTTAAAATTTAGATCATTGGTCTGACTGAATCTCCCTGGGTAGCCCATGCTATGTCAAGAAAACCATTAGCTCCTCACCACCTTTTTTGCCTTCATTCTCCGTAATACCCTGGAAATCTGTTGGAGACATCCATTATGGTTAACAACTGGTTACAACTTTTAGTTCTCGGGAGGGGACCTACACAATCAATTATAACCCACATGAAACGTTCTTAAAATGGGGAATTGTCAACAAAGGTGCTGGTTTTATTACCAACTGTGGCTTACCTACCATTTAGCATGTATGACACGTATGGCAAAACGCAATCACATCCTTGAGCTGTCCAGGCCAATAGAAGTGCTTTTGTAACTTAGCCTGAGTCGGCTGTACATCTGGGTGAACTCCTACTTGTAATTCATATGCAAGGCGTGAGACTTCCTGTCTGCATACTACCGGCAACACATCCTGGTCCGCTCTTGTCCATTTATTCTCTGCACTTAGCTGCCGTGGTCTCCATTTTCATCTTAGGATTCTATCTTGAAGATAATAAACCTCAGGAATATATTTTGATTCCTTTTCTGAGTATGTATCAATAAATATATTTTTAATTGACTTGTCTTTCTTTTATATTACCCTTTGGGGACTAAACTTTTCTGTTTGACCCTCTACCTGTTCAGGTTTTTGCTGCAACATTGCATCAAACAGGGTGTCCACTAACTGAACCTCGACTCCTTCACCTTTCGCTTTAGTATTTGATTTTTGTCTGTGATTTATAAATAAATCCTACACAGTCTGGAAATAATCCTGGATATTTGTCTTTTAAATCCTTTCATCCCTGGTTTTCATTTGGCTTCTCCACAACATTGGGAGTCACTCCCACCTTGGACCCTGTTCAGTAATTCCCAAGAACAAACTGGATTCCTGGAACTGACACTCTGGCAATCATTCCCACTGTTACATCCCCAGTCTTGATTTGGCTCTCCAAACTGATTTACCATAGAAGAACGTTAAATCTCTGTCTAACTATTCCACAAATTACCACTGTGTCGAGTAACAGATCAGAAATAGTGCAAATATATTCATCTCTTAGCATGAGAGACTGATTAGCTCCTGTACTTCTCAAAATTATAACTTCTTTCTCTTCTCCCCTGTTCTTCCTAAATGTTACCCACAGAGGCAAACTTTCTTAGAGATCAGGCACTAACTCCATACCCAGTCCTTGCCTACGTTGTGCACTCACCGGAAGCTCCTCGACTTTTCTTGTGGTTTTCTTCACTACTTTTACTAATGGTACTGGCTTAGCTTCGTTTACCACATCTTTTTCGACAGTGCCTTTCTTTAACGACCACACTGTAATCTTATGTACCCCACCTTCTGGCTGTGGCAACACCTTTTCCCAGTGTCCTTCTGAAACCACCAACACTGTAATTTTCTTTGTCCCACTCCATTACAGTGAAAACACTCGAGGCCTATCACATCCTTTGCAACACTTTGGCTTTCTTTTTTCACCTGTGGTAAACTCTTGCCAGTGTGATCTAAGCCTTGTTTCTTCGTGTATGATCTCCCCTTCTCCCAATTTTTAACCCACACAGGATGAAATTCCTGTCAGTACCGAAATTTCAATTTGTGTACTAATGCATATTTATCTGCCATCTCTGCCATTCTTCTCATTTCTTGAACTTTATGTTCATAAACATGAATTCTTATCATCTCTGGCAGTGAGCTATTAAACTCCTCCAGCAGAATAATTTCTCTTACAGTCTCATAGGTCTGATCTATTTTTAAGGGGTGCACCTATCTGTCAAATTGCAATGTTTAAATCTTGCACATTCAACTTAAATCTGATCTGGTTCCTTCTTTATAGGACACAGCAAATAAAATACAGAACAGTACAATATTGCAAACCCCTAGGGGCCCTCGATGTTGAGCCAGCCTTCTATGCTACTTTAAGATCAGACCAATCGACATTCTTTCATTTTACTATCATCCACGTACATATCCAAGAGTCGCTTACATATTCCTAATATTTCTGACTCTACTACCACTGATGGCAGTGCATTCCACACACCCACCACTCTCTGTGTAAAGAGCCTGCCTCTGACATCTCCCCTAAACCTTCCTGCGACATCTTCCCTAAACCTTTCTCAAATTATTTAAAAATATGTCCCCTCATGATAGACATTTCTGCCCAGCGAACAAAGCTATCTGGCTATGCCTCTCATCATCTTGTACACCTCTATCAAGTTGCCTCTCATCCTTCCTTGCTTCAATGAGAAAAGCCCCAGCTCCCTCAAACTTTATTCATACGACAAGTCCTCTATTCCAGGCAGCATTCTGGTAAATCTCCTTTGCACTCTCATTAACCCTTCCACATCCTTCCCATCATGAGGTGACCTGAACAGAACACAATATTCCAAGTGTGGTCTAACCAGGCCTCTATTGGGCGGCAGTATAACCTCGTGGTTCTTAAAATCAATCTCCCTGCCAATGAAAGCCAACAAACCAAAATTCTATCAACGTGGATGATCACTTGGAGGGATCTGTGGATGTGGAGCCCAACGTCCCTCTGTTCCTCCACACTGCCAAGATTCCTGCCTTTAATCCTGTATTCTGCATTCAAATTCGAATTACTTCACATTTTTCTAGGATGATCACCATCTGCCACTTTTCTGCCCAGTTCTGCATCCTATCAATGTCTCAATGCAACCTATAATAGCCCTCCACACTATCCACCATTCCACCAACCTTCATGTCATCAGCAAACTCTCTAACCCACCCTTCCACTTCCTTATTCAAGTCATTTATAAAAATCACAAAGAGCAGAGGTCCCAGAACAAATCTCTGTGCATCACCACTGGTCACCAAACTCCTGGCTAAATACTTTCTATCTACTACCACCATCTGTCCTCTATGCGCCAGCCAATTCTGTATCCAGACAAGCAAGCTTCCCTGTATCCCATGCCTCCTTACATTCTGAATTAACCAACTGCCGGGAACCTTACCAAATACCTGAATAAAATCCATGCACACCATATCCACTGTGCTACCGTCATCGAAGTGCTTTGGCACATCCTCAAAGAATTCATTAAGGTTTGTGAGTCATGACCTGCTCCTCATAAAGCCATGCTGACTATCTCTAATCAGACTATCGTTTTCTAAGTAATATGTCTCTCAGAATCCTTTCTGATTCTTTGCCCACCATTGACATAAGACTGACTGGTCTGTAAATCCCAGGATTATCACTATTTCCTTTTTGGGGCAACGGAATAACATTTGCCACCCTCCAATCATCTGGCACTCCTCCAGTCGACAGTGAAGGTCTAAATATTATCGCCAAATGTACAGCAATCTCTTCCCACACTTCCCGTACTAACCTTGCGTATATCTCATCTGGCCCAGGTAATTTATCTATCCTCATGTTTTTCAAAATTTCAGCACATCCTCCTTCCTCACATCAACCTGTTCTAGCATATCAGTCTATTCACCACTACCCTCAGAAATGATAAAGTCCCTCTCCATAGTGAATACTGCAGAAATGCATTCATTGAGGACCTCCACTACATCGTCTGACTCCAGGTGCAAGTTCTCTCCATTATCCCTGAGTGGCCCTAACCTCACTCTGGCCATCCTCTATTTCCTCACATACGTGTAGAATGCCTCAGGGCTTTCCTTAATCCTACCTGCTAAAGCTATTTAATGCCCCTTTCTAGCTCTCTTAAGTCAATTCTTCAATTCCTTTCCGTCTACCTTGTAACACTTTCAAGTGCTGGCTGATTGTTGCTTCCTCAGAATTAACGAAGCTTACTTCTTCCTGTTGACTAGATGTTTCACATCCCTAGTCACCCAAGGTTCCTTCGCCCGACCGTTCCTTCGTCAGTGGGACAAACCTGACAAGCACTGTCAGCAGGTGCTTACTAAACAACCTCCACATTTCTGTCGTGCATTTCCCTGAGAACATGTGTTCCCAATTTAGGTGCCTCAATTCCTCCCTAATCGCTTTGTAATTCCCGCTCCCAAATTAAATACTTCCTAATACTATATGCTCCTATCCCCTCCATGAGTCTCCTAAACGTCATGGAGTTCTGATTACTGTCCCGAAAATGCTCTCCCCTCCGAGAGATCTGACACCTGAACTTCTGAACCCCCACCTAAACGCTTCTATTACTAATTCATAAGCACTCAAAAACAGCCTTTTTGACATCTGCATAATCTCTTGATCCCTCATCTGACAGTGCTGCAAATACCTCACTAGCTCTGCCGACCAGCTTCGTCTGAACTAACATTATTGACAAGTTCTCTGACCATTCTATCTGCCAAGCCAATTTTTCAAATGAAATTTAACAAGAAGTTTCAACATTTTCTGATCAAAATGTGGCAATCTTTTAACATACTTGTAAATATTAGTATCTTCCTTCATCTTCATGTTGTTAATTTGAGGTTCCTGACTGATTCTGAATTGCAAAGTCTCTCTCCCTTTCTTTTCTCCCTCTTTATCTCTGCTTAGCCACGATCACTTTCTTTACCGTGGTGGGTGGCACGGTGGCACAGTGTTTAGCACTGCTGCCTCACAGCGCCAGAGACCCGGGTTCAATTCCCGCCTCAGGCGACTGACTGTGTGGAGTTTGCACGTTCTCCCCGTGTCTGCGTGGGTTTCCTCCGGGTGCTCCGGTTTCCTCCCACAGTCCAAAGATGTGCAGGTCAGGTGAATTGGCCATGCTAAATTGCCCGTAGTGTTAGGTAAGGGGTAAATGTAGGGATCTGGGTGGGTTGCGCTTCGGCTGGTCGGTGTGGACTTGTTGGGCCGAAGGGCCTGTTTCCACACTGTAATGTAATCTAATCTAATCTTCCCATCTCAATTGCAATTTAAGTTTTTTTTTCTGACTCTTCTGCACTTGCCTGTTTCTCTGATATACCTAAGTGCATGATCAACTCCAACACAATGTCAGCTTTTTTTTGTCCCTGGTTAAACCCAATTTAGTAATTCCAAAAATATATCTTCCTCTGTTGTCATAAACTTTCTTGAAAAATTTGGGAAACATCTTCAAACCCCAGAAACTTCTGAACAAAATTATAAGCCATTTCCCTCACTTTTAATTTAGCCAACCACAGGTAAACGAAATGAAGGAAATTTTCTCACCTAAGTTTTATTTAAAGATGTAGGACATAAGTCGGCAAGTATTTGAATATGCTTGAAGCTTTCACACCCCAAATCTGTTCAAACCTGTCAATCTCCATGACTGGATTTATCAAAGCCTGTCCAAATCTCGAGCTCCCATACCTGTTCCAACATCGTAGTAAACCCTTCTGTTTATTAAACCAAACATCCAGAAGCAACTCACCGTGCTTCGTAATCTGATAAAATATGAGTAGCAGCGAACTCTTAAGTTCCACAATTTAAAGAAAATAACATCAATTATTTTTTAACTGAGCATCAAACAACAACTATTCACAGCTCTAAGCCCCCCTTCACATAACTGCTCACTATCTGCCTGCAACAATATGCTGCACCAACAAGACACTTATTAAAATTACATCAGCTTAATTTCAAAACCACACAGTCGCTGTCTCCTTCTGTGTCTTCACTCTTCCAGTTGCTGATTTCTTTCTTTTTTCTTCTTTCTTTTTAATCTGAGTAAGTTTCACTTGGAAAGGTCCTTTTCAGAGAGAGTATTTTCGAATTTCATTGACAACAAGGTGTTAGATGGGCAATTAGCTCTCCATGACTTTCTCTCTCCACGGCAGTTGCCGTCTGACCAATTTTCAGAATGTTTACATTTTATACATCCCAACATCAGATCATCTCATTGGTTCAATGTTAGTAATGTAACACATTCAAACTGCACTGTCTTTTAGCATCCTGGGGCATAATTAATACTGATTGGCTTAATTTGAATTGTTGTCAAAACAGCAAAGAAAAACCCCTCAGGTATCCATTTCACAGCCAAACATTACATATTTTCAATTTTCTAGTAAACTCTGGGACTATCCTCCAGTCATGTACACAGGGGCTTGTAATCTCTCAGTTCAGAGGTGAATTCTCTCTCTCTCTCTCTCTCTCTCTTAAAGGTACAGTACAAATCAACTTCAAAACAACATGGATGTATTCCTTTCTGAGTGTTTGTGTTAAATGTGACTGCATCTCTGTCTGTTTCTGTGCTTGCATCATAGGGTGTCTATTTTCATAATTGTTAAAGTTTTAATCGAATGATAACAATTGAGTCTGATTACATTGAATAGAAATATCTGCAAGTTTTCTGTCTGTGAAACAAAATGACTTCAGCTGATCGAATATCAGGTTTGATCCCAAATGCTCCAGCAAACTGAGACAAATCTCTAGAAGACAAACTGGCATGACCAATCACCAGTTCAGAATTGGATTATGAGGAATCAAGTTTGGAAGATAATGAACCGGAATAAACGTGTCTAACATTCTTGAAAAGTATCATGTTTCATCGCAAAATATACATTTACAACATTGTCACAGAAATTTTAAATCACGGAGTGTAAGCAGGAAGCTGACTGTTCCCCTTAGTCACTAGTTCCCATTACACAGGGTCACTCCCTTGAAAACTCTACGGGGGGAATAAGAGTTTCAACCACATCTATTTCCAACTCATTCTCTGGTGCGAGATCCCTGCTCGTTTCCCTGAAATGAAAGTTAGATTCGAGCTCCTCTGCACTCTTTGTGATTGGTGCCCAGAGCTTTCCTTTCCAATTGCTGTGTCATAAATAAAAAAGATTTTGCGAGAAGTTTTTTTTAAACATGTTCCCGATTGGTACAATGTGGCATTTAAAGCTGACATGAATTGTGCAGGAATGGACAACTCAGGAATCAGGAACACGGAATCAAAATGCATGATTTTCTTCTGTCAAGACAATAGCATTGTCAGATATAGTTTCAGTGGGATTAAGCATAGAAAAAGGTACGTTGTGGAATTCTGCACTGAGTGAGCTTCACTCTGTCCCTGAACGAGGGTATATCTGAGCTGGGAGCGTTAACTGCACAAGACCCTCGTCTTAGACCTGTTAATAACTGACTTTAACTGGACGGATGGAATATTGATCAGTGTGGGAAATTAATTAAACGATTGTGTATTTAAAACACAATTGGAGAAAAAAAAACCTTTATTATTTTTATTGAATTATTAAAGGTAACCTTTAGATTTTCATTGACATGAATTAATGGTGTCCATCAGTGCAAGTGAAATGTTTACAAAACTCGGTTTACCGCTGGATTTATCAACTGTTCTGTTGATGGTCTTCAGTGGAATCGCTTCATGTCCCACCACACAGGAGTAAGAAGCGCCGCTGGCCCACTCCTCCACTGTGATCGATAACAGGCTGTACATGAAGAAGGAAGTGTTGTCATTCTCTGCCATCACCTTGGTGTTCCTGTAGTTACTGGGATTCACCGGCTTGTTGTTGGTGGTCCATTTGATGAAAACTTCTCTGGGAAAGAAACCTCTCACCAAACAGGTGAGTGAGACGACCGTTTGCTCGGAGATTTCTTCTGAAGTGGGTAGGAGAACGGACACTGATGGCTCCAGAAGATTAGTCACTGCAGAATAATTGCAACAAATGCAACTGAATTTTTAAGAAGTCCTGACACAATTCGGCATGGATTGATATTTCACGACATGTTTAAATGTTCAATTTTCAGTTTTGGACTTACCCACTTTTATTTTCTAAGGATACAGAATGGTATCCAATTTATTAAACAAAAAAGATTTTAAAAATATTGTTAGTAAGTTTTTTTTCTTGATTCCAGCCCAGAATTTGGAAATTCTGTCTATTTGTCAATGCTGATGTTTAGGTCAAAACCAGGTTTCTCCACGCCTTATTTGACTCCATCATAATATAATCTCCTTTAATCCATCTTTTATCTAAAACCAGCTACTTAGGTATCAAATGGTCCCAACAGTGTTGGCTCATTCCCAATAAAAGCATGTTATTGATGTAACCAGACCTAAATAGCACATGCATTTGAAACAAATACAGTAACTTATTTTGTGTTTTAACTTCACTGCTCACCTTTCTCCTTGCGAATGGAATCTCTCGCAGGTGTTGGTAGATGCTGATGGTTCACTGAGCAATCGAAATGGTCTCCACTCAGCCAGGCTTGAGTCGAGATAACTAATGTGCTGGTCACGCTGTCAGCAGCATCTCCGGGCTTGTCAGCAATCTCAGATTTCACAGTTTCCTCTCCTCGCATCCACGTTACCAGGATTCCAGAGCCAAGCTTGGACACAACACAGGTTAAGGTGACCGTTGCGTCCAGTAAGACCTGTTCTATTGGCGGAGGTAGGATTTTAACTGTGTAATCCAGGCAATCGCAAATTCCTATGAAGCAGAAAGCAAAATAATCGAAAAGTTCCTCTTCCAAGATCTGTTTTACCCGTCTTCAGGCAAATCTCCTTCCAGGTGGCAAAGTCCAACTTTTGCTGAGGCTGAAAATGTACCTACTATTGTTTATATATTTTGATTGTGAAAACATTCATGATAACCTAAAACATGCCCTGCGTTGTAATTATTTCAAACGAACATTTGCTGATCTGCAAAATATTGAATAATGAGCAATAGTAAAGGAACACTTACATCAAAAGGAAACAGATACGGCATGATGAGAAACTAGCAGCTGCCTTGTGCTATTTACTTCGCTGAATAATTATATGTACCTGATTCACATTCCAGTGCAGAGTGATTTGGAGCTTTCTGGGGTGCGTTTATGCTTCGACTTTGAGTGAGCCCTTGATGAGTAACCTGACAGGTATAGACGGCGCTGTGAAACCACTCAACAGCAGAGATGTTCAGCCAACTGGTCGC
Source organism: Chiloscyllium plagiosum (assembly GCF_037043375.1). Taxonomy (NCBI): domain Eukaryota; kingdom Metazoa; phylum Chordata; class Chondrichthyes; order Orectolobiformes; family Hemiscylliidae; genus Chiloscyllium; species Chiloscyllium plagiosum. The sequence goes on along the minus strand of NW_028270183.1, from coordinate 30,127,066 downwards.
TGAGAATTTGCCATATGCTTCACACACGGGAGAGGTGAAGAAGCTAGAGTCCATGGGGAACCCATTTTTCAACCAACTAACGGAGATTGACTTCGGATGGAAACCGATGATTGAACAGAGGACAGTTGCATACTTGCTGCTTGCGATGTCTTCCCTGGAGCTGACAGTCAGGAGGAGAGTTGGAGGGGCGTCTTCTGATGGACCTTAAGGAAGCATACTGTATAAATTACCTGTCGAATCTGATACCAAATGCTATGGTTTGTTGGATACTTGCCTTTATTAGCTGAGGCACAGAGTTTAGGAGTAGGGAGGTGAAACTGGAATGTACTAAAACTTTGGTTCGACCACAGAAAATGCACTGTATACAGTTGTGGAGCCCACGTAAGAGGAGGGATGTGAATACAATGCAGAGGAACGAGAGAAGGATGACGAGGATGTTACCCGGGATGCAAAGTTGTAGTTTTGAAAGGATGAAATGAGATTGGCTGGACTGAATTTGTTTTCCTGGGAGCAGAGGAGAAGAAGCGGGGACATGATGGAGATGTGTGGAATAATGAGGGCATGGACGGGGAGAGAGGAAGAAACATTTCCACTTGTTGGTAGAGGCAACGTCGAAGGGGTTTAAGGATGATTAGAGAGGATGGCAGCAGAAAAATATAACTCAGGTGGTGGTGGGAATCTGGATCACTCTCTGTAAGGCTTGGAGAGATGACACCCTCATAATATTGAATTAGTATTGAACCACAGTGTGAAGTTATGCAAGGCAATGGATAAAATGCTCGGAGATTGCACAGAATAATTTGGTTTTGATAGGCATCGATTCAAAAAGCCGAATGGTTTATGTTCCCTGTGGTCGCCCTCTCTGACTCTGTGGGAAGTGATATAAATAATGCACCATGTTAATCTCAACTATTCTGTTAATCTCAGTCCCTCCAACACTTACATGGCATTGCAATGCTCTTGTTGGACTTGCTGTGCTGAACCTCACAGTAGATTTTGCTGCAATTCATCTCTGACTCGGTCAGGGTTAACTGGCTGCTCAGGGTGTAAGTTCCCTTCTTGCCCCTCACTGATGGGTAAGTCTTCAATCCAGCTGTGAGCTTCTCTCCGTCTTTCTTCCAGGTCACTCTGGTGACGTCTGGAATGTAATCCATCGCCAAACAGCCAAAAGTAATGGAGCGATCCGTGTCGCCTTGTTGACAGGATGAGACCAGGCCATAAAGTGTGGGGGCAGATGGCATCGCTAGGTAAAAGAAAAATGGGAGATTTAACAAGTTAGACTCTGTGTATAGAACAGTGTCAGTCACGAAACTGTGTTCACAGCTGTGAGACTGTTCCAACGTGTTCCAGTTAAAAGTTCCAGCGGAATTTTAGACTATTTTTGTTGTGGTTGTTTTGTTGACTATGATGTGGTGGTACCTTCATCAGAAACACGCCCTTCCATCTTGATTATTTATATATTACTGCATGAAGAAATAAGAACACTGCGATACCATCATCATTAACTGTTCCAAAATTTTACAAAACATTGCACAAAAAAAATTGTCTCGTCCTTTATATCAGTTTTCTTCTCAAAGTGCTTAATTGAAATTAAATGTTTCCAAATCATACTACCTCAGATTCAAAACATCTCCAAAAACATACATCGTGACTAAAGTTCAATAGTAATTCTGCAATCTGTCGTTACCCAATTACAATATAACCAACCATGAAATTTGATTGTATTAAAGTCTACAGTGGCTTTCAGCATTTCTGGGTTTTGAGACACAGCGTGAATCTGTTTCAATCTAATTCCAATCCGAAATAAAAGAAAACGGATGTCAATCCAGCAAGTCTGCTTATCCTGGAAGGTATTAAACTGCTTGAAAGTGATTAAATCGACACTCATCCAGGCAAGTGAATAGCATGCAGTCACAACCCACAAACCTTGCAGACTGTGGCCAGGCGTAAGTGGACACGACGTGAGTTACTTTGCTGCAAACTGACTGGTGTCTGACCTGCTCTTGTCGCCACAATATTTAAAAGCAGACTCCAGTTCACTTTATGTCAATAATAATCCACAGCATTTTCAGGATGTCGGATTCACAAATGGTATTAACATAGATTCATAGAGTCATAAAGATGTACAGCATGCACCCTTCAGTCCAACCTATCCATGCCGACCAGATATCCAAACCCAATCTATTCCCATCTGCGAGCACCAGGCCCATATCCCGCCAAACCCTTCCTATTCATGTAACCATCCAAATGCCTCTTAAATGTTGCAATTGTACCAGCCTCCACCACACCCTCTAGCAGCTCATTCCATACACATACCACCCACTGCATGAAAAAGTTGCCCCTTAGTTCTCTTTTATATCTTTCCCTAAACCTATGCCCTGCCCTCTAGTTCTGGACTCACCCACCCCAGGGAAAAGACTTTGTCAATTTATACTATCCATGCCCATCATAATTTTGTAAACCTCTATAAGGTCATCCCTCACTCTCCGACGCTCCAGGGAAAACAGCCACTGCCTGTACAGCCTCTGCCTGTAACTCAAAACCTCCAAACCTGGCAACATCCTTGTAAATCTTTTCTGAACCCTTGCAAGTTTCACAACATCCTTCTGATAGGAAGAAGGCCAGAATTGCACGCAATATTTCAACAGTGGCCTAACCAATGTCTTGTACAGCCGCAACATGACCTTCCAACTCCTGTACTCAATATTCTGACAAATACAGGAAAGCATACCAAACGCCTTCTTCACTATCCTATCCACCTGCGACTCCACTTTCAAGGAGCTATGAATCTGCACTCCAACATCTCTTTGTTAAGCAACACTCCCTAGGACCTTACCATTAATTGTATAAGTCCTGCTAAGATTTGCTTTCCCAAAATGCAGCACCACGCATTTATCTGAATTAAACTCCATCTGCCACTTCTCAGCTCATTGGCCCACCTGGTCCCGATCCTGTTGTAATCTGAGGTAGCCCTCTTCGCTGTCCACTACACCTCCAATTTTGATGTCATCTGCAAACTTACTAACTGTACGTCTTATGCACACATCCAAATCATTTATGTAAATGACAAAAAGTAGAGGACCCAGAACCGTTCCTTGTGGCACTCCACTGGTCACAGGCCTCCAGTCTGAAAAACAATCCTCCACCAACACCCTCTGTCTTCTACCTTTGAGCCAAATCTGTCTCCAAATGGCTAGTTCTCCCTGTATTCCATAAAATCTAACCTTGCTTAGCAGTCTCCCATGGGGAACCTTGTCGAACGCCTTTCTGAAGTCCATATAGATCACATCTACTGCTCTGCCCTCATCAATCTTCTTTGTTACTACTTCAAAAAACTCAATCAAGTTTGTGAGACGTGATTTTCCACGCACAAAGCCATGTTGACTATCCCTAATCAGGTCTTGCCTTTCCAAATACATGTACATCCTGTCCCTCAGGATTCCCTCGAACAACTTGCCCACCACTGAGGTCAGGCTCACCGGTCTATAGTTCCCTGGCTTGTCTTTAACGCCCTCCTTAAACAGTGGCACCATGTTTGCCGACCTCTAGTCTTTCGGCACCTCACCTGTGACTATCAATGATACAAGTATCTCAGCAAGGGCCCTGCAATCACTTCTCTAGCTTCCCACAGTGGTCTTGGGTACACCTGATCAGGTTCTGGGGATTTCTCCACCTTTAACCGTTTCAAGAAATCCAGCACTTCCTCCTCTGTACTCTGGACATTTTGCAAGATGTCACCATCTATTTCCCTACAGTCTATATCTTCCATATCCTTTTCCACAGTAAATACTGATGCAAAATATTCATTGAGTATCTCCCCCATTCTCTGTGTCTCATCACAAAGGTGGCCTTGCTGATCTTTGAAGGGCCCTATTCTCTCCCTAGTTACCCTTTTGTCCTTAATATATTTGTAAAACCCCTTTGGATAGCCAAAGCTATTTGATGTCCCCGTTTTTCCCTCCTGATTTCCCTCTTTAGTATGCTCCTACTTCTTTTATACTCTTCTAAGGATTCACTTGATCTCTCCTGTTTATACCTGATGTACGCTTACTTCTTTTTCTTAACCAATCCCTCAATTCCTTTAATCATCCATCATTCCCTATACCTACAAGTATTCCCTTTCACCCTGACAGAAATAAACTTTCACTGGACTTTCAATATCACCTTTTCTGAAGGCTTCCCATTTTATAGCTGTCCCTTTACCTGCGAACATCTGCCTCCAATCAGCTTTCGAATGTTCTTGCCTACTACCGTCAAATTGGCCTTTCTCCATATTAGAAGTGACCTGTATAAGAAGGACGGATTGCACCTAAATTGGAAGGAGACAAATATACTGGCAGGGAAATTTCCTCGAACTGCTTGGGAGGATTTAAACTAAAAAGGTAGGGTGTGGGACCCAGGGAGATAGTGAGGGAAGAGATCGATCTGAGACGGGTACAGCTGAGAACAGAAGTGAGTCAAGCAGTCAGGGCAGGCAGGGACAAGGGAGGACAAATAAATTAAATTGCATTAATTTCAATGCAAGGGGCCTAACAGGGAAGGCAGATGAACTCAGGGCATGGTTAGGAACATGGGTTTGGGATATCATAGTTATTACAGAAACATGGCTCAGGGATGGGCAGGACTGGCAGCTTAAAGTTCCAGGATACAAATTCTAGAGGAAGGATAGAAAGGGAGACAAGAGAGGAGGGGGAGTGGCATGTTTGATAAGGGATAGCATTACAGCTGTGCTGAGGGAGGATATTCCTGGAAATACATCCAGGGATGTTATTTGGGTGGAACTGAGAAATAAGAAAGGGATGCTCACCTTATTGGGATTGTATTATAGACCCCGCCCCCCCCCACCCCACCCACCCTCAATAGTCAGAGGGAAATTGAGAAACAAACTTGTAAGGAGATCTCAGCTATCTGTAAGGATAATAGAGTAGTTATGTTAGGGGATTTTAACTTTCCAAACATAGACTGGGACTGCCATAGTGTTAAAGGTTTAGATGGAGAGGAATTTCTTAAGTGTGTACAGGCTATTTTCTGATTCAGTATGTGGATGTACCTACTAGAGAAGGTGCAAAACTTGACGTACTCTTGGGAAATAAGGCAGGGCAGGTGACTGAGGTGTCAGTGGGAGAGCACTTTGAAGCCAGCAACCATAATTCTATTCATTTTAAAATAGTGATGGAAAAGGATAGGCCAGATCTAACATAAAACATCAATGTAAATATTTAAGGTCACTGTTCCTCGAGATGGAAAATACCAGGCACCTATGTTGAGAAGTTAAAAAAAAATAAGGTCTGCAGATGCTGGAAACTAGTGTCTAGATTAGATTGGTACTGGAAAAGCACAGCAGATCAGGCAGCATCTGAGGAGCAGGAAAATCAACATTTTGGGCAAAAGCCCTTCATCAAGAATAGAAGAATATTGCTGATGAAGGGTTTTTGCCCAAAACGTCGATTTTCCTGCTCCTTGGGTGCTACCTGACTTGCTGTGCTTTTCCAGCACCACTCTAATCTAGACCTGTGTTGAGAAGGCAAAGAGAGTGGTGCTGGAAAAGCACAGCCTGTCAGGCAACATCCGAGGAGCAGTGGAATCGATGTTTTGGGCAAAAGCCCTTCATCAGTGCTGTTCCATGGATGCTGCCTAACCAGCTGTGCTTTTCCAGCTGCACATTCTTCGACTCTGATGTCCAGCAACTGAAGTCCTCAATTTATTCCCGCATCTGTTGAGAAGCTTCCTTCTCACTTAGCAATGCAAGGCATGTGTCTCTCGATGGGATGATGGTCGCTGCAGCATCAGAGATAGGAGCTGATCATCGAGACCAGAAAAAGATCTGTCTCGCCTGATTGAAGGTGAAACTTCCAACTGGCAATTAAAGAACAAAGAACAAAGACAATTACAGCACAGGAATAGGCCCTCCAAGTTTATGATTACCCAGATCCTCTATCCAAACCTGTTGCCTATTTTCTAAGGATCTGTGTCCCTCTGCCCCATGCCCATTCGTATATCTGTCTATAAATATCTTCAATAAAGCTATCATGCCCACCTCTACCAACACGCTCCAGGCACCCACCACCCTCTGGACAAATTACTTACCACTTATATCTCCCGTAAACTTCTCCCCTCTCACTTTGAACTCGTGACTGGAGTAACTGAGTTCCCCACTCTCTGAAAAAGCTTCATGCTATCCACTCTATCTATACCTCTCACGGTTTTGTAGACCTCAAACAGGTTTTCCCTCACCCTCCATCTTTCTAACAAAAGTAATCCTAATCTACTCAACCTCTCTTCATAGCTAGCACCCTCCCTACCAGGCAACATCGTGATGAATATCCTCTGTATCCTCTCCAAATCATCCTTATCCTTTTGGCAATATGGCGACCAGAATTGGACGCAATATTCCAAATGTGACCAAACCAAAGTCCTACACAACTATAACATGACCTGCCAACTCTTGTGCTCAATATCCCATTCAATGACAGAAAGCATGCCGTATGCCTCCTTGAGAACTCGACTGACCTGCGTTGCCACAATGTACCTGAACATCCAAATCTCTCTGTACATCAATTTTCACGGGGGTTTTCCATTTAACGTATAGTTCCCTCTTGAAATAGACCTTCCAAAATGTATCATCTCACATTTGCCTGGATTGAACGTCATCTTTCATTTCCCTGCCCAACTCTCAAATCCATATTCTGCTGCATTCTCTGACAGTCTGCTTCACAATTCGCTACTCCACCAATCTTAGTGTCATCTACAAACTTTCTAAACAGACCATGTATACCTTCCTCCAGATCATTTATGTATATTACAAAAAATCCAAATTTTGGAGGTCTTTGAAAACGTGACTGCCTCCTTTAAGCATTCAGAGACTTTGGAGTATTATGGCTGACTGAGTTGGCCATTTCCCCAAGTATGGTTCGAGATATTAACATTTTAACTTCAATAACTATCAAATTAACACCCAGTTTATTGCAAAGAATTAATCTCATACTAAACACCATTCGCTCACTGTCATGTTCTGAACTTCCATCCACATTGACAACCTCGAATCTGCCCTGCATGAACGTCCGTGGTACAGCTGTCACTAACTGGACATGCCACCATAGTTTTCACACACCCCCTGACAGGATCCAACTCTTCCAGACATATTCCCAGCCCTTAGTCATCTACCTGTCATCTTACCCAAAGAAACCTGTGCACATTGCAACCTACCTCCCTATCCCACCTGCCCTTACTGCCTGTCATTTCACCAACTTCTGATTATTGCATTTTGACATCATGTCCACCTACCACTTCATGACCACTTCACTACCACTGACCCAACCTGGCGCCCTGTTTACTATCAACTAACTAGCCTTGCAACTGATCCATCTGTTGCATTTACACTCAAACTACCAGTGATCCCACCAAGCACCACGCTTCCAAACTAAAACGTCACAGCCTATCAGCTCACATTGCATCACATTATCACCCTCTCCCGTTACCAAATCTCCACCTTCTGACCTTAGTAAACTTATTTTGAACTTCGAGCCTGCTTCAACATTGAGCCATAGAGTCACACAGAACGGAAAGTGACTCTTCACCCGAACTTGTCCTTGCCAAACAAGGCTCCCAAACTCAACTAGTTTGCCTACATTTGGTCCATATCCCGCTGACCTTTTCTTATTCACATTCTTGCCGAAATGTCTTTTAAATTTATAAATGTACCTGCATCTGCCACTTGCGCTAGCAAAAATTCTATTAAGGCAGCATCCTTTCTGTGAAAAATGCTGCTCCTCAAGTCTGTTTTAAATCTGATCTTAAACCATGCTTTCTAGTTTTGAACCGCCCTACCAGTTGAAAAATACCTCTAATATTCAATTTATTTATGCACCTCAGAATTTTCTTAAACTCAGTCACCCCTCAGCGTCATACTCTCTCTAAAAACAAATTCTGAGCCTATCCAACCTCTCTTCATAACTCAAACCCTCCAGTCCCAGTAACATCCTTGCAAAACATTTCTGCACCCTTTAAAATTTAATAATATCCTTCCCATAAGAGTATGATCATGACTAAATGCTATACTCCAAAAGTGACCTCACCAATATCTCATGAAGGCAATGAAGGCAAGCGTGCAAAACACCTTCTTCAACACTCTGTCTGTCTGTGACACTTTTTTCAGGGAACTAGGTACCTGAAGCCTAGGCTGTCTGTTCAACAGCACTCCTACAGCTCTACCATTAACTGTGTCATCCTGTTCTGGTTTGTCAGACCAAAATGCAATATCTCACATTCATTTAAATTAAACACTATCAGCCATTCCTTAACTCATTGGCTCAGTTGATCAAGATCGCATTGTACTCTTAGATAACCTTCTTCACTGTCCACTACTCCATTAATTTTGATGTCATCTGGAAACTTAATAACCATGCTTCAATGCTTTCACAGCTTATCATCTAGCAGAGAACCCCACTGATGCTTTCTCCACCGACCCTGACATAAAGTAACAGCTTGCTTTAAAGATTTAATGTCTTGACCTCAAGTACTTTCTGTGGCAGAGAATTTCAGAGGATCATCACTCTCTAGTTGAATATTAAACAATGGGGTTAAATGTTATTAAGCATTATAAAGGTTGTTGAGCAGAAATATTTATGACAATTTCATAAATGGAACAGCAATAGGTAGAGGTGGAGAGGCTTCCAGTATCATCTAACTTTTATGTTCCTTCAACAGCATATCCCAAAACGTTGAGCTATGAGGACAATGGCAGTACAAGCATTGAAGAATTTCACCTGAATGTTTCTCTTCAAACTACACTCGAACCTAAGTTGCCCGTATTCACTGTCTCTGTCCTGTTTCTCGATTATAAGCTGATGAGTATTAGGTTCTCAGGGAGAAGAAAGAATTCAGACACTTTCATGCTTATCCAGAGGTGCAAATACTCACTTGAAGACTCAAAAACTAATTTAAAAACTCATAGCATGTCCACACACCGATGATGTTCCAAATGGTTTCCTTCAGTGACCTGAGGGAATGTATTTATAGTCATGGAGTCATAGAGTCAAGCAGATCATCAGTCCAACTGGTCCATGCCATATTGTTTCCACAATAAACTAATACCAACACTCTACGTATGACCATATCCCAACAAATCTTCCCTATTCATGTATTACCCAAATGTCTTTTAAACGTGGTAACAATACCTGCAATCCATCACTTCCTCTGGCACTTCATTCCACATTTAACCACCTTCTGTGTAAAAAACAAAGTTGCCTTCATCTCCATTTTCGGTCTTTCTCCTTTCATCTTAAAAATATTCCCCCAGTTTTGAACTCCCCCTCCTGAGGAAACAAAATCTTTGCTATTCACCGTATTGTTATGAAATTGAAAGAGATTTTGTTCACTTTCAGACAAAAAGTGTTTTCCACATTTTCAAAGTAAGTTTAAAGTGCAGTACAGCTGCAGAACAGAACAGCTAAAAGATTATCTGTTCCAAAAAAGATGCAGCAAATGCTGTTAAATGGGCGCCCGAGTTTCTGTTGCTGTTTTGGTACCAATTCAAATTTAATCAATAAGTTTAAATTATTTAGACGAAAGTGAGGACCGCAGATTCTGGAGATCATAGTCGAGAGTGTGGTGCTAGAAAAGCACAGTAGGTCAGGCAACATCCGAGAAGCAGACGAATCGACATTCAGGCACAAGCCCTTCATCAGGAATCCATCCCTGTGGAAGGGGCTTATGCCCGAACTGTCAATTCTCCTGCTTCTCAGATGCTGGCTGACTTGCTGTGCCTTTCCAGCATGACATTCTCGGCACTAGTTTAAATTCTGCCCAGGATACTGAAATACAATTGTGTTTGAATTTATTATATTGACAGCATCAGACCATCGAGAAGGTATGATATTGGGGCGTATTAAACCAAGGCATTTTAGAAATTGTTCAGAGCAACTGCCACTGAACAGCAGAGCAACTGCCGGCGAGCTGGAGAGCGAACTATGCATCTAACAGCTTGCTTTCAAATTTCTCAAAGGAATAAGAACACCCTCTTTATCAAAAGGCTTCTTTTCCTGCAACAGCAGTAAAAATGTAAGAAGATGAGCCAGGAAGATCAATAGGTGGAAGACTGAAGATAGCGGACAAGACAGAAACTGTGTGGACTTCAGATTAATTGAATGTAATATTTAATAATTCTGCTGTTGGAGCAGCATTGTTATAGACGTGGGGTCAGTTAATAATTAGTTAAGAAAAAGGGGGTTTGGATTTGTTAATAGTTTTGTTTAGTGCTCTGTTCGAAAATAATAGGCTATTTTCCTCCAAATAATGGAAATTAGAAGTTCTCTTTCATTCACTCACATTGTTAAAAAAATACGAGGTGTGGAGAGTTTTTCTGTGTGTTTGGTTTTAATTAACAGAAGGGTTGAGCGTCGGCGTTGTAACAGTATGTCCCTCATGATTTTATTAACACTGTAGGTCGCCCCTCGATCTTCCACGCTGCAGTGTAGAAGTCCTAACCTATCCAGCCAATATTTATAACTCAAGCCCTTCAAGACAGGCAACATCCTGGCACCATTTCCTGTACCTTCTCCGTTTAATACTGTCCCAGCCGCAACAGGGCTACGAGAATTACACACATTACTCCAGAAGACGCCCCATCTGCGATCTGCACAACCTCAACATGACAGCCCAATTCTGAGACTCAAAAGTTTGAACAATGAGTGATAAACGCATTCTTCACCAATCTCTCCATCTGTGATTTGAATTTGAAGGGATTATACCTGCATCCCTCAGTCTCTCTGTTCGTCACCACCATCCAGGGCCCTGCTATGAAGTGAATAATTCCTGCCCTTGTTTGTTTTGCCAAAAAGTAATACCTCACATTTAAACAAAGTAAACTCCATCTATCATTTCTTAAGCCATTGACCCAATAGATAGTAACTTTCTTCACTGTCCACTATGTCATTAAGTTTGGTGTCATCTGAAAACTTACTGACTGGGTCTCCTATATTCTCATCCAAATCATTTAGGCACATTACAAACAATTAATGGGAATGAACGTTTCCTCACTGTTTAACCCCACTGATTTGGAATAACAAAATATAATGTCAAATTAAAGGAATCTGATAAATTTGATCGTGGTGCTACAATTTGAACTTGTCAGATATTTAAAATTCATTCTGTTTATCAATTAATTACAGCCTCTTTAGGTCACTTTAAATATTTCACAGGATTATCTTTCAGAACCAGCCAATGTGCCTCCCTCTGTTATTTGCAGATCAATTATGACATCTGGGATCGATCCTATTTTTCCATTAATCAAGTGTTAAAGGGCACAAGACCGAAGTCAAGCACATGGAGTTAGGTCAAATCAAGCATGATCTAATTAAATTGCGGAACAGCTCAAGGCGCTTTGTGCCTCACTGCTGTGCCTACCTTCCGATCGTTGGGTCACAGTTTCGGCTTTCACTGACGCTAAACAATGTTTTAATAAAATATATGAACGACGTAAAGGTTGTTTTTTTTTTAATCCTGCTTATTATTTGGAATGGGAGCATCGACATTCTACATTTAATTGGTCAAAATAAAGGCCACTGATTTAGACCAATGGCTGCACTCTGGAGAATTATTGTTACTCCTTGATACAGTTAGTTCTGAAACTACGGCTGAATATCAGTTCACTCACATGTCAAGCTTATCGAAAACAGAAATATTTGAGCAATAATTAAAATGCATTTTTCTGATGAAAATTATTAACAATCTCTGCTTTTCCAATTGAAAATGGAAACGCAAACTTCGGATGATGGAAATCTGAAATAAAAGCACAAATTGCAGGAAAAACTCAGCAGGTCTGGCAGCACCTGTGGAGAGAAAGCAAAGTTAACATTTCAAATTCAGTGACGGTTATTTCACAAACTATTTCCATATTTTCTCGAACCAGAAACTGCACCCAAAATAAAGCACGAATGAAATATATAGCACAATTCCCTTTGCCCCGCTCAATCAAAATCTCCCAAGCCTGATATATTATTTCTCAGAACCGATTTCCAAATTCCTGCAGTCTATGACTCTACGATCTATGAGAACTCACACCCAGTGTGTAAGATGCTGATGAAGCTTGTTCGATTACTGTTGGCAAAGTATTTTCAGGAATGCTACTGCATGAGCTGAGATGTAAATTAAGTACCCACTGCAAAGCTATGATCATCTGCTGCTGGGGTTTGAATATTTACACCCCACTGAACAGTCAAATTCTACTGAACGAGTACAGCATTGGTTAGAGAGAAAATACGCATTCTCGACATTCTGTCATCAATTGTGCTGAGGAATCAATTTATTTTGGATTTGATATAAATATACATTTATTGATGCGAGTCAGATTTGTCCCTTACTAATCCACCTACGCTACGCAACCCTGAGCACTATGTACAATTTAGTATGACCTAACCTGCACATTTTTGGATTGTTGGAGGAAACCGAAACACTCATGCAGACACGGGGAAACCATGCAAACAGTCGCCCGAGGCTGAAATTGAATAGGATTCGTGGTGCTGTGAGGCAACAGTACTAACCACCGAGATGCCGTGTCACCCCAGGACAAACGAAACGAATGCAGACACGACCAATAGAACAGTGCTGATCCTAACCTGTTCATCCTGTCACTACAAATGTAGATTCACTGGAATTTAACATTTACCACAGCATCTGGGCGGCACGGTGGCACAGTGGGCGGCACGGTGGCACAGTGGGCGGCACGGTGGCACAGTGGTTAGCACTGCTGCCTCACACTGCCAGAGACCCGGGTTCAATTCCCGACTCAGGCAACTGACTGTGTGGAGTTTGCACATTCTCCCCGTGTCTGCGTGGGTTTCCTCCGGGTGCTCCGGTTTCCTCCCACAGTCACAAAGATGTGCGGGTCAGGTGAATTGGCAATGCTAAATTGCCCGTAGTGTTAGTTTAAAGGGGTCAATGTAGGGGTATGGGTGGGTTGCGCTTCGGCGGGTCGGTGAGGACTTGTTGGGCCGAAGGGCCTGTTTCCACACTGTAATGTAATCTCATCTAATCATCTATCCAGAGAGCATGCATTAACGTGAATGAGAATGTTTTCACAATAAACATTCATTGTTGTAGTAAACTTAATGTCTCATTATAATTAACACAATCATGGAGGTCAGAAATTTCACTAATATAAACACAGCTCACTAAGAAATATATTATTCTCTGGATTAATTTTACATATTCTTAAAACATTTCTTAAATTTTGACGATTTTGCACATACTGTAGAAAACAGTGCAAAAATATTGCATTCCACTGTGTAAACGCATTTATGTTGTATAAATCATAAGAAATGTTTACAGTCAGGTTTGGTTTGCTATTGCGAATTAATTTTGTTATTAATCACTTTAGAGTGAAGAATAATTTTTTAAAATGCATGGATTGAAAACTATTGCTTGATTTAATTAATGTCTAAATACATGGTCATTGCACTTAACCAATCTGAGAAGTAGCCTTCAGATTGCAATATTTTAGCATTCAGTCAAATGCAATAATTAAAATAATATTAGTCTATTTTAATCGTTTAAAATAAACAGCCTTTTCTCTTGTCGTTTAGTTAGTGTCATCTGCAAAATATTAAATGGCGTAAGTCTGAATACAGAGTATATCACAATATAATATATTCTCTGTATTCCCAGCATCTATTCTCATGATGAGATCACGACAGGATTATTATAATTAATTTGACAGCGAACCTTTGGTCACCTAATGTACTATATCAGTTCCATTCTAACGAAAGACTCCAGAATTGATATGTTGTTGTAAAATGGAACTCTCTATACTTAAGAAAATGTCAAGAGCCGTGTCGCCAAAATCACCTACTTAAAGTTTTATTCCCGGAAATCAAGTTAATCAGGAATATAATACTTAATTAACTCAAGTTACTTGCAAAACTGATCTGTTCTTCATGGAAACATTTCGGGCAAAATTGCGAAATGGTTCCTATCAATGATCTTTTCCAGCCTGAAGTATTACAGATAGTGTTCAGCGGAATTGAAAGGTGATCGTTGATTAATGATTCATCAAAATGGCATTTTGTTCGATATCAAGAACTATTAGAACTATTAGAACATTCTACTTTTGAAATTCTATTGATGTTTCTCTGTTATTGGTAAATGCTTCATGTCAGATCTTGTGATTGGAGTAGGTAGTTGAGTTCTGAATTAGAAATGTAAACCAATGTTAATGTTTGCAACATTAATCCAAAATTGCTACTTATTATTAATCAAAGTGTCATAAGGTATTTTCTTCCCTTAATTTCCAAACCCTTTGTAACCTGCGTTTTTCCTCATATTGGGCTTCAAAACATTTCAGCTCACATGATGACTGCACTCAATGGGGAAACTGGAGCAGTTCACTGACATCATCAATATTCCCAAATAACTCCGCTGGACTCGAACCTGGTGTTGTGTGAGTTTCAACTTTGACCATTAACGTAAATAATGCACAAACAAATATAATAATCTTCTCAACAGAACAAATATTACCAAATGATAATACTGAGATTCAATGATGAGTTTGCAGCAGAACTGACTCTGCAAACTCTTTCAACAGAACCAAAACGGCATCATTGCAAACGGATGGCACAGTGTTTCAGTGGTTAGTACTGTTGTTTAACAGCACTGCAGTCCTAGGTTCGGTTCCAGCATCGGATGACTGTCTCTGTGGAGATTACGCATTTTCCCCGTGTCTGCGTGGATTTCCTCCCACAGTCCAAAAATGTGCAGGTTTAGTGAATTGGCCATGCTAACTTGCCCATAGCGTTAGGTGCATTAGTCGGAGGGAAAGATCTTATCTATTTATCCTATCCATGTGCATTGAGAGATATTTGTTGATTAATGCGCTCATGTCAAATCAAAATTAGTTCAATGATAAATGGTACCACACAATCCCGTAATTTATAATACTTTTAGTCTTAATTGTGAAATCTTACCTAATAGTCAGTAAGACATTTTAGTCACAAATATATTTTTGAATGAGGTTAGTTAAAGCAGAATTTGTGTAGTCGATGTTTAAAACTGAATTCTTTTGAAGTAAATCCAATAATGTTTTTTTTTCTTCATTTCTCAACCTCCCACTTTTCTGTCTTATGTCTTCTGTCTTCAGGAAATTACAAACTGGTCTAATGTCGCCACTTTAGTTTAATAAATACAGAAACAACGTACAAAAACCAAAGAACTTCACAAATATTACTGATTAAAAGTGGTCCAGACAGACAATCTCTTCAGCAGAAAAATACCATAGACTGAAAGCATGAAACCCCTTGAAAATAAAGTTCGATTCTACAAAGTGAGTCAGAATCCAATTAACTCAACTCAACACAATGAAGCAAAACAAAATCGGAATTTAATCAATTCAAATCAACATAATGAAACCCAGCGCTGCAAGAAAGTTCAATCTAGAATGTAACGAATCTAGCTGATCTACTGTGTCCGTTGCACCCGATGTGGTCTCCTCTGCATCGGGGAGACAGGACATCAACTCACTGATCCTTTCAGAGAACGACTCTGGGACATGCACTAGCCAACCCCACTGCCCCGTGGCTGAACATTTTAACACCCCTCCCACTCCCCCACGGGAATGCAGGTCCTGGCCTCATCGCCAAACCCTAACCACCCGACGCCTGCAGGATGAACGTCTCATCTTGGGACCATCCAACCACATGGGATCAATATGGATTTCAATGGTTTCTTCATTTCCGCTCCCCCTTACCTTATCCCAGATCCAACCTTCCAAATCAGCACGGCCCTATTGAACATTCCTACCTGTCCCTGGCACTGTGAGGCAGTCACAATGCCGTTCCAGTTGTTAAATTTGTTAATCTACCTGTTTAAGAGACTTTTAGTTTTTCAAGTAATCCAGCCATACAGTTTGCTTAACTGATTTTTTAAAAAATCACCGAGCAACTGAGTCCGTCGCAGCCTTGTTCAATTCTTAATTGCAGGGTGTAATCACTTTTCAGAAAGATCATTTCAAGGAATCAAGCGAGCTAAACGGGGTCATGAAATAGCTTTAGCAAGCAGAATTAAGGAAAATCCCAAACATTTTATTCTTATATAAGAAGCAGGCGGGTAACCAGAGAAAGGATTGGTCAACTAAAAGATAAGGAAGGAAGGCTGTGTGCAGAACCTGAGAGAATGGGTGAGATTCTGAATGATTACTTTGCATCAGTTTTCACTGAGGAAAGGAACATAATGTATCATGAGTTTAGAGACAGAAGTTTGATTAGTCTGGATCACGTTGGCCATAAGTAGGGAAGATATGTTGGGTATGCTAGAGGTTATTAAAGTGGACAAATCCCCAGGACCGGATGGGATCTATCCCAGGTTGCTGAGGGAGGCGAGAGAGGAAATAACTGGTGCCCTGACAGATATCTTTGTGGCACCCTTAAATACAGGTGAGGTGCCGGAGGACTGGAAGGTTGCTTATGTCGTCCCCCTGTACAAGAAGGGTAGTAGGGATATTCCAGGTAACTATAGGCCAGTAAGCCTGATGTCGGTTGTGGGGAAGTTGCACGAGAGGGTACTGAGAGATAGGATCTATTTATATTTAGAAAAGAATGAGCTTATCAGTGATAGGCAACATGGTTTTGTGCAGGGGAGATCGTGCCTTACCAACTTAATAGATTCTTCGAGGAAGTGACCAAGTTGCTAGACGAAAGAAGGGCTTTTGATGTCATATACATGGACTTCAGTAAGGTGTTTGATAAGGTTCCCCACAGTAGACTAATGGAGAAAGTGAAGTCACATGGTGTGCAGGACGTTTTAGCTAGGTGGATGAAGAACTAGTTGAGCAACAGGAGACAGAGTGTAGTAGTTGAAGGGAGTTTCTCGAAATGGAGAAAGGTGACCAGTGGTGTTCCACAGAAGTCAGTATTGGGGCCACTGTTGTTTGTAATATACATAAATGATCTAGAAGAGGACACTGTTCGTATGAACAGCAAGTTTGCAGATGACACAAAGATTGGTGGAGTGGCAGAAAGCATATGGGACTGTCAGAGAATACAGGAGGATATAGATGAGAGTTAGGTGGAAAAGTAACAGATGGCTTTCAATCCAGATAAATGTGAGGTGATGCATTTAGGCAAGTCTAATTCTAGAGCTCATTATACAATGACTGGAACAGCCTTGGGAAAAGTTGATGGGAAGAGAGATGAGGGAGTGCAGGTCCATTGTACCCTGACGGTTGCTGCACAGGTGGATAGAGTGGTCAAGAAGGCATATAGTATGCTTGCCTTCATTGATTGGGGTATTGAGTATAAGAGCTGGAAGGTCATGTTCAAATTGTACAAGACATTGGTTCGCCCGCATGTAGAATGCTCTGTACAGTTCTGATCGCCACATTACCAAAAGAATGTGGACGCTTTGGAGAGGGTGCAGAGAAGGTTTACGAGGACGTTGCCTGGTATGGAAGGTGCTAGCTATGCAGAGAGGTTCCGTAGATTAACTTTATTTTCACTAGAAAAAAGGAGATTGAGGGGTACCTGATTGAGGTTTACAAGATCATGAAGGGTATAGACAGAATGGATTTATTCCCAGGGTAAAGGATTCAGTAACGAGAGGTCATGCTTTCAAGGTGAGAGGTGGAAAGTTTAAGGGGGTTACATGAGGCAAGTACTTCACACAGAGGGTGGTGGGCGTTTGGAACGTGTTGTCAGCAGAGGTGGTAGAGGCAGGCATGGTAGATTCATTTAGGATGTGTCTGGACAGATGCACGAGTAGGTGGGCAGCAGAGGGATACAAATGCTTAGAAATTGACTGAGAGGTTTAGACAGTACATTTGGATCAGCTCAGGCTGGAGCACTCCCCCCCCCCCCCCCCCCCCCCACCCCCGGTGCTCACCTTCCACCCTACCAACCTTCGCATAAACCAAATCATCCGCTGGCATTTCCGCCACATCCAAATGGACCCCACCACTAGGGATATATATTTCCCTCTCCACCCATTTCCAACTTTCGCAAAGACAGTTCCCTTCGTGACTACCTGGTCAGGTCCACGCCCCCAACAACCCACCCTCCCGTCCTGGCACCTACCCCTGCCACCGCAGGAATTGCGAAACCTATGCCCACACCTCCTCCCTCACCTACATCCAAGGCCCCAAAGGAGCCTTCCACATCCATCAAAGTTTTACCTGCACATCCACCAATATCATTTATTGTATCCGTTGCTCCCGATGCAGTCTCCTCTACATTGGGAAGACTGGACGCCTCCTAGCACAGCGCTTTAGGGAACATCTCTGGGACACCCGCACCAATCAACCACATCACCCTATGGCCCAACATTTCAACTATCCCTCCCCCTCAGCCGAGGACATGGAGGTCCAGGGCCTCCTTCACCACTGCTCTCTCACCACCCGACGTGGAGGAAAAATGCCTCATCTTCCACCCCGGAATGCTTCAACTCCAGGGCATCAATGTGGACTTCACCAGTTTCCTAATTTCCCCTTCACCCACCTCACCACAGCTCCAAACTTCCAGCTCAGCACTGTCCCCATGACTTGTCTTACCTGCCTATCTTACTTTCCACCTATCCACCCACCCTCCTCCCTGACCTATAACCTTCATCCCCTCCCCCACTCACCTATTGTACTCTATGCTACTATCTCACCACCCCTACCCCATGCTCCTCTCATTTATCTTTCCACCCTTCAGGCACTCTGCCTGTATTCCTGATGAAGAGATTTTGCGAAACGTCGATTTTACTGCTGCCCTGATCTACTGTGCTTTTCCAGCACCACTCTAATCTAAACTCAGGCTTGGAGGGCCGAAGGGCCTGTTCGTGAGTTGTAAAATTTCTTTGTTCTTTGTTCTTTGTTCTAAATCAAACAAAGCTCATTCCAGATTCTGATTTTCACCTAACTCATGAATACTCACATAAAGAGAAATTTCATGGTTCTTACCTGCAGTCACTGTCACCATGGTCCCTTGTCCCCACTAATAAAGATAGTCACAGCGTTACATTCTCTGGCTAGGTCCACACTGAAACTGGCTCTGC
Organism: Chiloscyllium plagiosum; assembly: GCF_037043375.1. NCBI lineage: Eukaryota > Metazoa > Chordata > Chondrichthyes > Orectolobiformes > Hemiscylliidae > Chiloscyllium > Chiloscyllium plagiosum. The sequence continues at coordinate 30,108,049 of NW_028270183.1, read as the reverse complement.
TTAAAACAAGCAGTAACCTGCTTTTATTCTGAATCTTGGTAACCCTGAGCAACATAAATTCACGGGAAATGTTCATCACATTCTAATTATACTAGCGATGCTGCTCACTCTTGCCAAATGATTCAAATGTTTTATATTCCACAGGGTAACACATGAACACGTCTCAAACAGGTGCATCAATAATTATCACCACTTTTATAAATCAAACTGAGATGTTTGGATAATATCACACAGAACTAACACCATTGCAGTTTTAGATGGCTTGTAAATCCAAATATCGACCAAGTTTCAAACAATTCGGGCTAAGTGGGTTTTTGTATTGGTCATAATTGCAGTGCTACAGCCCAATTACTGTAGTATACTCCACAGTAATACATGGCGGTGTCTTCGATCTTCAGGAGCTTAATGTCCAACCCGAAGGTATTGTTTGAAATGTCTTTGAATGCAGTAAACCGATCCTTAATCGCTGGTGCATAGTTATTTTTCGATGAGCTGTAGTAGTGAAGCAGCAATTCCAGCCCCTGCCCAGGAATTTGTTGAATCCAGTACATGCTGTAGCCATCAACACTGAACCCGCTGGCTTTACAGGTCAGTCTCAGGGAGCCTCCAGGACTACCGGTCTCTGCTTCGGGCTGACTCAAAAGATCCGCCGACTGGACACCTGGGAAAAGACGACATACAGCCAAAGTATCAGTGAAATGAAATGGTTGCTGACTTTGCTACATTCCAGAGGTAAAGTAACACTGAGACTGGGACATTGATCATAAATACTCACTGGATAATAAAGTCAGGAACAAGCTGAGAGAAATTATCAACAGCATCCTTCTGGTAACTTGAGGAAAAACATTTGCCAAGAGCTCGCTAACCAATCCAAATCCGGGACCATTGAACTCCGGTAGAGTGACCAGCTTTTAAATGCACATCAGAAGGGGCAGGCTGCCAGGTTCCACCTGCTGGTTTCCTGCTGAACGCCAAAATTGGAAACTCATCTCAACTTGCACAACCCGAACAGATTGGCTGTTATATTTACACCAGTCTGTACTTAAAATGCGGGCATGTATCTGTCTTTGGAGACTTGCATTACCGAATGGCATGATTCAAAAACTTCCCTTCCTTTTAATAGTGAAAGTACAATGAAACAGCGTGAAGTATGGTGCAGATCATAGTTATCAATTTTGCATTTAATCAATTGGAAATGCATTCACAATATTTCTACTTTTACTCGACTGGTTATAACAATCAAAAAGTTCAATGACATTATCAGCGAATACAAATACTGGAAACATGTTTGTTTTTTGCAGAAAGTCCAAGTCTCTAACACACTGCCAAACTAAATTATAATTTTTTGCAGAGGTTTCTAAATTCTAATTAGGCAACTTAATTCGGATGATGTCCAAAGTGATTCTGTTTACAATGTGGGTGCACGTCACTCTACCTTCCAGACCTTGTGAGGTGAACAATCTCCTCACATTACAGAATGTTTCTCTGCATTTCTCAATTTTTTTCCGATCCTAAGACCGTGTCAGGCAGCATTCGACGAGCAGGAGAATCGAGGTTTTTGAAATTCCTGATGAAGGCCTTATGCCCGAAACCTCGATTCTCCTGCTTCTCGGCTGGTGCCTGACATGCTGCGCTTTTCCAGGACCACACTCTCGACCATGATCTCCAGCATCTGCAATCCTCACTTTTTCCGACCCTAAGGCCGCCCTTGAAACTGTGCAGTGTTGGAAAATCGCCTGCCTGATCGCTAAACATTGAATGAACAGTGAAATTCAGGTGAAGCTTTGAAAGGGAATTTAATAAATTAAAATGGGTCCGTGAATAAGAAAGAAAGTTTCTCAGCTTCCATATCATTGCTGTGTGGGGACGAGTTGTCGATCAGACACTACTATTGAGTGTGTCGTAAATTATAGCCAATCACAAGAAGAAATGCCACTGATACAGGGCGCAAATAGATCATTTATCTGTCCCTTGGCAGCTATGACACGCACTATTAACTCATGGAAATCAGCACAATTAAACGCCACTCTATATCACTGCTAGCCATATATGAAGGGTCCCTCTGTTTAAATGAGACGCATGAATCGATAAGTTTTCGAGAAGCTCTGCAAATTCAAGCCAATTCTATTTTGTAAACTTAGATAGATAGTCAGATATATAGATAGTCAGATAGATAGATAGATAGATAGATAGATAGATAGATAGATAGATAGATAGATAGATAGATAGATAGATAGATAGATAGATAGATAGATAGATAGATAGATAGATAGATAGATAGATAGATAGATAGATAGATAGATAGATAGATAGATAGATAGATAGATAGATAGATAGACAGAGAGACAGATAAATAGATAGATAGATAGATAGATAGATAGATAGATAGATAGATAGATAGATAGATAGATAGATAGATAGATAGATAGATAGATAGATAGATAGATAGATAGATAGATAGATAGATAGATAGATAGATAGATAGATAGATAGATAGATAGATAGATAGACAGAGAGACAGATAAATAGACAGACAGATAGATAGATAGATAGATAGATAGATAGATAGATAGATAGATAGATAGATAGATAGATAGATAGATAGATAGATAGATAGATAGATAGATAGATAGATAGATAGATAGATAGATAGATAGATAGATAGATAGATAGATAGATAGATAGATAGATAGACAGAGAGACAGATAAATAGACAGACAGATAGATAGATAGATAGATAGATAGATAGATAGATAGATAGATAGATAGATAGATAGATAGATAGATAGATAGATAGATAGATAGATAGATAGACAGAGAGACAGATAGATAGATAGATAGATAGACAGAGAGACAGATAAATAGACAGACAGATAGATAGATAGATAGATAGATAGATAGATAGATAGATAGATAGATAGATAGATAGATAGATAGATAGATAGATAGATAGATAGATAGACAGAGAGACAGATAAATAGACAGACAGATAGATAGATAGATAGATAGATAGATAGATAGATAGATAGATAGATAGATAGATAGATAGATAGATAGATAGATAGATAGATAGATAGATAGATAGATAGATAGATAGATAGATAGATAGATAGATAGATAGATAGATAGATAGATAGATAGATAGATAGATAGATAGATAGATAGATAGATAGATAGATAGATAGATAGATAGATAGATAGATAGATAGATAGATAGATAGACAGAGAGACAGATAAATAGACAGACAGATAGATGGATAGATAGATGGATAGATAGACATTTACACCGTCAGACAGGCACGGACAGAATACGTATTGACAAAATACTGACTGCATGCTTGGATGAATGGACAGATGTATAGGTGAATTTCTCTCTGCCTCGGTCTGAAAAAAGGAATACTATACTAAATTCTAAATGTTCTATTTTTGACTTCATTGCTTGAGCAGGTTCTTGTTCCATTTGTGTCAGTCTGTCACCTTCAGTCCTTCCTGAAATCCTTAATTTTCAAATATCTAGAATGTAAGGCACTGATGAATTGAACCTCAGCAATAGTAACTTGGAGATAGCCCAATGGTACTCATGATCATTCGCAGCTCAAAGACAGAGAGCGGGTATATGCGTGGATTCAGATAGAATGGTTTCAATACTTGGAATATGTGTCTCCTTTATACAGGACTCAACTCTCAATATATGTTCAGTCAATTTATTTAAATCACAGCAAAGTCAGTGTAGATGGACGGCACGGTGGCACAGTGGTTAGCACTGCTGCCTCCCAGCGCCAGAGACCCGGGTTCAATTCCCGCCTCAGGCGACTGACTGTGTGGAGTTTGCACGTTCTCCCCGTGTCTGCGTGGGTTTCCTCCGGGTGCTCCGGTTTCCTCCCACAGTCCAAAGATGTGCAGGTCAGGTGAATTGGCCATGCTAAATTGCCTGTAGTGTTAGGTAAGGGGTAAATGTAGGGGTATGGGTGGGTTACGCTTCGGCGGGTCGGTGTGGACTTGTTGGGCCGAAGGGCCTGTTTCCACACTGTAAAGTAATCTAATCTAATCTAGATCATTGGAACGATACCTATTACAGTTGCCCTGTAAATTCTTATTGTTCGATGTTCCCATGAAGTGAGAGTCATCAATATGCCCCTTTCCATGCAGTTGATCTTCTATTATGACATTTCCTGAGCATATGGAGGCTGGTATGGTAATGGAAAACCCAAACTATGCAACAAATGCATTAATATTTTACAACGATTATGCTTTATTTTCCTTGAGAACAGAACATCGTTTTTGAATGTGTCAAGACAAAGAAAAATGAACAATCATTATTAGTAATCAGAAATTTCTGAAGTGATTTTCAGAGGCAGCTGCAACATTGATCAACACTAGTTCATCCTCCATCTTGTTTTAGAAATTCTCTCCAACATCCTGAGATTATTAAACTGTGTTGAGTTTCAGATTACCCTCAAAGGGCAAATCGCAGTGGTAACTGTTTCTTACCAATGGATATGAGGGAAACATGAGGGAAGGCACAATACCAGATCCGCCAATATTCAACAGCCTACCACCCTACACAGTAACTGATATTTCTCCATTTTATCGCCATTCCTACTTAACAAGAGGAAATTAGTATTCAAACAACGCATTGCTTTAATCTCCTCGGAGTTCCACAGCCTTCAAATTTCGAAAACCATTGATTACTTGTAACTGATTGGTATCTTCCCGTTGATTAATCGTTGCAAACATTGCCATAACGTCAGGAATATTCGTGCATCATAACCCTTAGTCTGAAAAAGAGTACTTTAAGGCGATGAGTCAGTATGTTCAAAATTTCTTTGGATTACTTTCAAGTTTTCTGTGTATTGTATGTTTTGATTTTTGTGTTGGAAATTTCAGAATAATAGAACAATTCTGGGGTCGGATTCAACTCAAAGTCTACAGTCAGTACCTGTGTTGTCGGTGCAAATAATTTCTGAGAGACATGGAATCAGTCTGAATTCTCAATGCATCTGCAACTGCAGCTCAGGCACTGATGACTGTTGTGACATGATCGTGAATCTTTCTGCCAATGAAACCAAACACAAGAAAAGCTCACCTCGCCTGGCATTCTTGGAAAGTATGAGTAATAGAGGAACTCCCCAAAATTCCATTATTTAAAGAAAAAATAATAATTGTATCCATTAACTCCAAAACTGAAAATTAAGCAACAGCTATTTCCAACTGTCAGCCTCCTTTGTCTTAAAGGTTTGTTATCTACCTCCCACTCTATAAGAATATACTGATCTAATAAATCCCCTAATAAATTTACAGCGAATCAACTTTTAAAACCAGACAGCAGCTGTCATCTTTCTCTCTTTGTTGACCTCTCTGGGACGTCTTTGGTTTTCTGCTGCACAGATGTTTCATATGAACAAAGTATATTTTAGAGAGAGGTTGTTTGGGCAGTCCGTCTGATAATGACATGTGGTGCCCTTGCCCTGCTAACTGTCCAAAATGCCTGATTTTTATGTCCCAAAACATCAGATCATCTCATTAGGTCAATGTTGTCCAACTAGTAAAATTCAATTTCGATTGGGTTTTAGTATCTTGGGACACAATTTAAACAGATTGGTTAAATTCAAACTGCCATGAACACAACTCATGTATCTAGGTTACAGTAATATGTTACATCTTTCAATTTTCCAGCGTAGCCTTTGGCTGCCAGTCAGTCAGATGATAGTTGACTACAAACTCTCAGTGCCAAAACAGCCTTCGTGCTCTCTTAAATGTACAGTACATGCCTTCAACTTCGTAATATTGCCTCGAGTTCGGTTTATTCGTGTCTTCCCGATCCCTATTTGCAATGACAATGATTATCTGAATTTCCAACCGAATATTCTCTCACATTCCCCTGTGGTGTAGAATTGAAGACCTTTCTGCCATCTCAGTTCCATACATAGTATCCAATTTTACTATTTCAAAGAACTGAAAGGGAGTTATCCCTACTGTACTGTTCAATTTACTTTTGATTCCATCACCATTAAGAAAATAGATGATCATCACACTACCACACTACTGACTTTTTGGGACATTGGGTGCACAGTGTCTGTTTCAACACCTACATTGCCACCCTCAATTTATTTCACAGATGCATTACTTGCTTACAAGGAGATGCTATGGAAGAGTGAAACACCCTTTTCTCTCTCTCGCTTTATGAGTCAGTAAGACAACAATGTTAGAATGCCTCCAGAAACAAAGTTTAGAAATGGCCTACTCAGCAACGCAGGATGAACCACCTATTCGAAACAGTTATCTCGCTCCACACAAGCAATAATAGCGTTTACTTTTTTTCCTCATATGCCAGCATTTCCACCATTGGAGATTATATCATGAGTTGGTAGTAGATTGGATCCTGTGCAATTATCGCACATGTAATGATGGCACATTATCCGTACACAGTTTTAATCTTATTTTGATGTGAATTCTCGTGAATGTCATTTTATTTCCAAAATTCCTGGTGAAGAGTGGTCAATGTGATCTCAGCTAATGTTAGCAATTTGGAATTAATGCCAATGACAGATGGAATAACAACACACAAACGCACATGCATGCATCCAATGGCAGAACAGTTGGTCACCTTAATACAGACAGAATATGTTGGTTAATTGGGTTTTGACGGATGTTGCCAAGATTATACAAACACAGTATTGGCTTGGCAGGAGTTGTTCAAGTGGTGTCGGAGAGATTGAGGGAATTTTTTATTTGAGAAGCACTTAAGTATCACGGCCTGGATACAATAAATGGGAAGTGTTTATCAAGCTTCGGAGGAAACTGAGTAAGTGGAACACTTCGAGATAAGTTAAGGCAGCAAAGTGGCATGGGACATTCAGGACGCTGACTGCATGAAATAGTAGAGGCTGAAACACTCAAATAATTTCAAACATGTTTGGTATGTACATTAAGTGCCTTAGCTTGTGCATTTATGGACCATATGCTATAAAATGAATGTAGACAGGAAGGCTCATTTTCCAGAGCCACAGATCAGATGGGCTTAGTAATTTCTTTATGTAGTTAAGATTTTCTATTACTGTAATACTATGTTTTGCCCATTCTATAATTTGGAGGCTGTCATTCACTTGATTTATAACGGACATTCCGCAATGTTTTCAATGATATCACAGATCCATAAATTCCATACCACACGTTGTCTGCTGATGTGGACATTAATGTTAACATGTTCCACAAAGGATGACCGGAACAACATTTTTTAAAATTCTGCTCAGATCAGCAATATCAATTAATGAAGCTTAAGACACATAACTTTCATTGACATAATTCAACCAAATTCACCTGCGATTAGTTGCAAATTACAATTGTAGCATTGTATGGAAGATGAGCCCTCACAGCATGGAGAATTATTGACTAATGCAAGAAACCATCAGAGAATTGTTCAGGGTTAATCACGCACACCCACTTGGTATGGCTAAAAAAGGTGATGCTGAACTAATTCGCTTGATGTGCTCCACATGCAGTTCAAAAATGTATTTGAAAACGTCCTTCACAATAGGCTCTAGAGCAAATTGGCGAAATTATGGATTAAACGTTCACATTTTTTAAAAAATTTGGACTGGAAAAAGGTTCATAGTGATATTCTACAGTTAGATAAAGCCTTGGTATAAATTGCACAACTTTACAATTTGCAATAACATGAAACTAGCAAATCTTTATGAACAAGGAGTAAGATAGTTCAGAATTTTATAAGGACCTGGAGAGGTTTGTGGAATAAGCCAACAAATGACACCTGGAATGTAGCACACAGAGGTTTAACACAATTAAGTTAGTTAGAAAGAATGTAAAGAGGCAATAAGAAAAGAAAGCACACAATTATAACACATCACCGAATGGAAAAGCAAGAAAGCCAACATCATCACTGGTAATCGCAATCCAGTAATGATCTCCTACAATCTCTTATAACAAACAGAAATTCCAGAAAGCTGAACACACGCACCGACAGGTCCCGGAACAGTTTCTTCCTGGCCGTTATTAGACTGATGAGTGGATTCTTTAACTTCAAATATTACTGATCTTGTTAATGTTGATCTTGCCTCATACACATCCTTTGTGATGTAACCTAAAAGCCTTACTCTGTCTAAGTATGTTTTTCTCACTCTATGATCTGTGACCTTGCTTACTATGATCTGCCTGTACTGCTCGCAAACACAGCTTTTCACTGTATTGAGGTACATGTGACAATAATTCAAACCAAATCAAATCAGCAGGATTTGAAACCTCTGTAGAAATTTCATAAGGCGTAACTTTGAGTGCTGCAAACAGTTTTGGGCATCTTGGTGGCTCAGTGGTTAGCACTGCTACCTCAGAGCACCAGGGAGCTGAGTTTAATTCCACCCTCAGGCAACTCAGTTGGAGTTTGCGCATTCTCCCCATGTATGCCTGGGTTCCTTCGGGTGCTCTGTTTTATGTCCACAATCCAAATATGTGCAAATTAGGTTGACTGGCCATGCTAAATTACCAATAGTGTCCAGGAATGTGCAGGCTGGGTCAATTAGTCACTGGAAAAACAGGGTAATAGGGAAGGGGTTTGGGTCGGGGTGGGATGGTCTCTGGAGGATCGCTGAGGACATGATGTGCCGAATGGCTGGCTTCCATGCTTTAGGGATTCTATTAATATATAGACACGATATAGTACAGCGAAAAGATTCAAGAGTACGTTTATAGATGAGGAGCTTTCATTGCGCGGGCATGTTGTGGAAGGAGGAGTAGTTTCATTTTCAGGAGAAATGTAGGAGATGGGGTTGATTGACACATGTAACATGATGAGCACAGCACCAACACCCACATCACTCGCATTGATAGCCACCGTGAACGGCTTTATCGTATTAGTTGTAGTTAATGCTGAGCCAGTGGTTAACACAGCTTTCAGGCTGTCAAATGCCTTCTGACAGTCTGCATTCAATGAAATTTCCTGCATGTGTTTAGCAATTCAGTAAGTGGAGTAGCGGCACTACTGAAATTTGATGTGATTTTCTGGCAAAACCCACTCAGTCCCAGGAATCATTCTACTGCTCTCTTTGTCAATAGTATGGGAAACTCCCCAGTAGCCTTTGTCTTCCCATTCCTTGGGGCCATCTGTCTATGACCAATAACATGGCCCAGGAACAAGACTTGGGCTTTGGTGAATACACTCTTAGCTAGGTTTATCACCAAGCCTGTTTCCTGAAGTCAATCAAATATTTCCGATAAAAGCTACAAATGTCCCTTTCACATATGACTAAAAAAACACCAGATCATCGATATTCACCGCACATTGGATAAGGACTTTATTGGTTAATCTTTGAAACGTAGCTAGCGCATTTTTCAGACCAAATGGCATGATTTTAAATTGATGCAGTCCTTTCGGCGTTACAAAAGCCAAAATTGTCTTTGCTGTTTCGGATAAGGGTGCCTGTCAGTATCCTCAGAGTAAGTCTAACCTAGAAATATAGGTTGCTTGTCGCACCTTCTCAATACAGACTTCCAAACACGGAATCAGATATGAATATGATTTTCTAACTTCACTGACTTTGCGGTAGCCTCCATATAATCACTGGGTACCATCTGATGTTTGCATCATAACAATGGGTTAGCTCCAGTCACTACAACTCAGTTCAATTATGTTATCTTGGAGCAAGTGTTCAATCTTATTTTGAAACCATGCCAACTTTCGAGGGTTATGTTCATAAATGATCTTGCAGAATTGGAACAGCATTTACTATATCCACAACATTCTACGTTAGATTAGTCCTTCCCACCTTATTTCCACAGATCTCTCTATCCAATAACAACAACCGTTTCAGGTCATTTCAACTTTCCTCGAGAAGGTAACTCAATCATTTATCCCAATTTTTGACATCTTCTCAATTGTCCCATTTAATTTGAGGAATGTTTAATTCAGAATCCTGTGAACCTGGCTCTTCACTTTGTGTTGTAATCAGTAGCAACATTCCTTTTGCTTTCCTTCCCTGTCAAAACAGCTTTTGAGCAGATTCATGTGACACTCTCTCTCTGATTTTTTTTTCTCTGTCTGGAGTCCTTATCAAATAATTCATCTCACTCAATCCCCTTTCAACTTAAGACTAACTAAACCACGATTTTAAAGTTTCAGCTATAACTGAAATCATCACTAACACCTTATCTCCGTTCGCAAAAGTACAAGTTTTTGTTTACTTGTCTGTTTCCTATTTTGTCGTATACTGTGATATTTTGAAGTGCTGTCGAGCCTTGCTCTATTTAACTGTTCCCCAAAATTTAACACGTAGCCCAAATATGTGGAATCGGAACTCCGACTCACCAATTTCTCCTTTATTAATTTCTGTGGTACTCTCACTTCATGCCTCAAAAACTAATTTAAATGCATGAATTTGGTCGATTCATTTGGTGCTTCTCTGATGTCAAGAAGCACAAATGGAAGCTCCTATCCCAATCATCTGGATAGTCTTAAGTATAGCCCCAAGCCTGGTCTTTAATATCTGATGCCAGCTTTCTAATGCTCCCTGCAATTCTGGATTGTATGCAGGTGATTTTAATTGCTTTATTCCGAAGCTATCCATAACTTCCATGAATAATTTTGATGTAAAATTTGACGCTTGATCTGATTGCATCTCTGTGAATAGTCTGTATGCAGTGAAGACTTTGAGCAACTGTTGGGAAAGCAAATCTTAGCAGGACTTATACACTTAATGGTAAGTTCCTAGAGAATGTTGCTGAACAAAGAGATCTTGGAGTGCAGGTTTATAGCTCCTTCAAAGTGGATCCGCAGGTAGATAGGATAGTGAAGAACGTGTTTGGTATGCTTTCTTTTATTGGTCAGAGTATTGAGTACAGGAGTTGAGAGGTCATGTTGCGGCTGTATAGGACATTGGTTAAGCCACTGTTGGAATCTTGCATGCAATTCTAGTCTCCTTCCACTGTCTAGAGTTGAACTTAAGTTGATGTAATTTTAATAGGAGCTTTTGCTGGATCAGTATATTGTTATAGAATTGGAGGTAGATAATACACCTTTAAGAGGAAGGAGGCTTAGAATTGTAAAAAGTTGTTGTTTAATTTCCACGTTTAGAGTTAAAGATTACATTACAGAGGAGGAAATGCGGGATGTCTTGAAATGCATAAAAGTGGATAAAACACTAGAACCTGATCAGGTGTACCTGAAACTCTGTGAGAAGCTCGGGAAGTGATTACTGGGACCCTTGCATCATCGATACTCACAGGTGAGGTGCTGGAAGAATGGAGGTTGGCTACCGTGGTGCCACAGTTTAAGAAAGGTAGTGAGGAAAAGACAGGGAACGACAGACCATTGAGCCTGATGTCAGTGGTGGGCAAGTTGTTGGAGGGAATCCTGAGAGACAGGATTTACATGTATTTGGAAAGGCAAGAACCGATGAGGGATAGTCAGCATGATTTTGTGTGCAGGAAATCACGTCTCATGAACTTGATTGAGTTATTTTCAATAAGTAACAATGAGTCTCAGGTAGATAGGTGAATGAAGAAGATGTTTGGTATGCTTTCCTTTATTGACTAGAGTAACGAGTAAAGGAGTTCAGAGGTTATGTTGTGGCTGGACAGGATGTTGGTAAGGCTACTTTTGGAATATTGCATACAGCTCTGGTCTCCTTTCTATCGGAAGGATATTGTGAAACTTGAAAAGGTTCAGAAAGGATTTCCAAGGATGTTGCCAGGGTTGTAGGATTTGAGTTATGGAGAGAGGCTGAATAGGCTGGGGCAGTTTTCCTAGGAGTGCGGAGGCTGAGGGGTAACATTGCAGAGGTTTATAAAATCATGAGGGGCATGTTTCGGGTAAATCAACAAACTCTTTTATTTGGTATGGGGCGAGTCCAGAACTAGAGGGCATAGGTCTAAAGTCAGAGGCGAAACATATAAAAGAGACATAAGGAGCAACATTTTTCACGCAGAGAGTGGTGCATGTGTGGAATGAGCTGCCCGAGGAAGTGGTGGAAGCTGGTAAAGGTGCAGCATTTAAAAGGCACCTGGATGGGTGCATGAATACGAAGGGGTTCGAGGGATAGGGACGAAGCGCTAGATAATGGAATTAGGTTAGGTGAGGATATCCTGACGACATGGACGATTTGGACTTAAGGGTGTATTTCTCGATGACTCTATGACTTGTGGGTAATGCTAGTTCAGATTCAATTGTTAGGCAGAGCTGGTGAGGTATTCGCAGTGCTGTCAGATGAAGGGTTCAGAGATTGTCAAACAGGCTATTTTGAGTGTTTATAAATTGGTACCAGAAGTGTACAGACTTCAGATTCAGAAACACAAAGAAGGAAGCAGATCAGACCTCTGTTGTGTTTAACATGATCATTTTGATAGATGAGTGTGGGCCTTAAAAATAGATAAGACCTGTTAGGCTCTTATTCTGCTGGAGGAGTTTAAAAACTCTCTTCCAGAGATGATAAGAATTCACGTGGATGAACAGAAAGTTCAAGAAGTAAGAAAAGCAGCAGGAAAGTTAGTTGAATATACATTGGTACATAAAGCATACGTCAGCTTCCAGCAAGAATTTCATCCTATGAGGAATAGAAATTGGAAGAAGGGACGATCCTACACTACAAAAAAAAGAGTAGAGAGCACTGTTAATTGTTTACCACAGGTTAAAGAAGTTGAAGAGGGTGGAAAGGAGGTGAAAGGCCGCTGGTGTTTTCAGTGTAATGGAGTGGGACACATACAATTACAGTGCCAGTTCTTTCAGAAAGGCATTGGCAAAGGCACTTTCACTGCCAGAAGGTGGGACACGTAAAGTCACAGTGCTAGTTGTTAAAGAAAGGAAAGTATGTGGTGATTGAAGCTAAGCCAGTGGCATTAGTGAAGGAAAACACAAGAAAAGTCGAGGAACTGCAGTAGAGTCCACAGCCTCGGCAGGGTCTGGATATGGAGGTATCACCTGATCTCTACAAAAAAAAATTCACCTCTGTGAGTAAAGTTTACTCAGAAAGAACGGGGGAGAAGGAAATAAGTTATAATTTTGAGCGATGCAGGATCTAACCAGTCTGTAATAGGAAGAGATGAACGTGTTGGCAGTCTTTATGAACTGTTACCTGAGAGAGTAATTTTTTGGATAGATGGACAGAAATATGGCATTCTGCTATGTAAGATCAAGTTGGAGTGCCAACTCAAGAGAATGGAAGTAACAGTGGGAGTGATTGACAGAGTGTCAGTTCCAGGAATTCAGTTTGTTCTTAGGAACGATTTCGCAGGATCCAAGGTGGGAGACACGCCCCTTGTTGTAGGAAAGCCTAAAGAAGACCAAGAAACGGAGCAGTTAAAATAAAAACACCCTGGTATTTTCCCAGACTGTGCAACCAGATCCCGCTATCATAAATCACAGCAAAAAGCAAAAAACTAAAGAGAAACATGTAGATATTGAGGTTCAGTTAGCGGACACTCCGTTTGACGTAATGATGCATGAAAAATTTGAACAGGCACAGGGTCAGGGAGATGTGTTTCGTCCTAAAAGGCCAATGGACGTACCACCGACAGACGAAGCAATAAAAGACATATATGTTGATGCATACTCAGAAAAGGAGGCAGAGAATATACCTGGCGTTTATTATCTTAAAGATAGAATCCAAAGGCAGAAATGGAGATAATGGCATAGTGCAGAGGTGAAATAGGCAGACGTCCACGAAATAGTTTTGCCGGTAGCATACAGAAAGGAAGTCTTCCAGACAGCCAAATGGTAGGTAAGACAAAGGCGGTAATACAACCAGAACCTTTGTAGCCAATTCCCGCATTTGAAGAACTATTCACGTGGGTTATAATTGATTGTGCAGGTCCCCTCCAGAGAACAAAATGTGGGAACCAGTACTTGTTAACCATAATGGATGTGTCTACCAGGTTTCCAGAGGCAATTTCATTACGGAGTATAAGGCAAAAAGGGCGGTAGAAGAGTTAGTAGCTTTCTTCACGCGTTATTGGCTACCCAGAGAGATTCAGTCAGATCAAGGATCTAATATTACTGTCAGACTGTTTAAGGATGTTATGGATAGCAATAGCACACAGCACGTTAAATCAAGTGCGTTCACTCCTGAATCCCAGGGAGCTTCAGAGAGTTGGCAAGAGACCCTAAAGAGGAGAAAGTGAGGACTGCAGATGCTGGAGATCAGAGCTGAAAATGTGTTGCTGGAAAAGTGCAGCAGGTCAGGCAGCATCCAAGGAGCAGGAGAATCGACGTTTCGGGCATGATCCCTTCCTGAAGAAGGGCTCATGCCCAAAACGTCAGTTCTCCTGCTCCTTGGATGCTGCCTGACCTGCTGCGCTTTTCCAGCAACACATTTTCAGCAAGAGACCCTAAAGACCATGTTGAGAGCATACTGTCAAGATTACCCCACTGATTGTGTAAAGATATTATATTTGTCTTGTTTGGCATGAGAGATGCCTAAACGAATCTACTCAGTTTGCTCCTTTTGAGTTAATATTCGGATATGAATTGCAAGGCTCTTTGAAATGAATTAAAGAGAAATTGAAATGACCAAACTTAGAGATCTCACATTTGGATTATGTATTGAAGGTGAGTGAGAGATTTAATCAGGTAGCTGAGATAGCTACACAGCACCCAAAGAGGGCACAGCATAGAATGAAGCAAGTGGTAGTTTAAAAAAAAAACTCTGGAATTCAGGTGTTCTCCTGTGAGGATGATGTTTTTTTTTGTTACCAGGGGTAGGAGATACCTCCAAATTCAGGTTTAGTGGTCCCTATCAAATCGAGAAAAAGTTGAGTAAGGTAAATCAGTTGGTAAGGATGCTGGATAGAAAGAAATAAAACTGCATCAGGAATGTCATGTGAATATGTTGAAATCTTCTTATAATTGAGAGAAGGAATGAGAGAAACAGAAGTTAGATACTGCACCGCAGAGTGAGGAATCAAATCCAGATGTTGTGGAGTTTAATGCGTCTCAAAAGACGTTTAAGGGTGAGCAAGTCCTTGAGGAGTGGGATAGGTTAGTGCACTATTTTTCTCAGGAGCAAAAAACGCAGTTGAAAGTTTTGTTAAAGCAGTATGAGGACATATGCAGGAATAAGATGGGGCGGACAAATGCTATTGTTCATGAGGTAGATGTCGGGAATGCTGTTCTGATAAAACAACACCCTTATAGGCTAAATCCTTTCAAAGCCACACCGGTCCAGATGGAAGTGGATGCGCTGCTCAATGAAGATATCATTGAACCGAGTCAGAGCGAGTGGAGTTCACCGGTTGTGTGAGTTCCTAAACTGACAGGACTCAATAATATTTTGTGGACGATCAGAAGATCAACAACATAACAAAATCAGGCTCATACCCAATGCCAAGATTGGAGGATTGTATAGAGGAAGTTGTATAAGTCAGTTACATCACAAAGTTGGATTTACTGCATAGTTATTGACAAGTACCTTGATGAGGGAAAGTGAAAGAAATCTCTGTGTTTCTTTCCCCAAATGGGCTATATCAATTCAAAGTGATTCCCTTGGAATGAAAAATGCACTCAGCATATTCCAAAGACTCCTGAACAGAGTTGTGGCTGTGTTAACAAACTGTACAGTCTATCTGGACGATGTAATGATCTTTAGTGAGTCCTGAAAAGATCACATGGTATAGTTGGCAGAGCTCTTTGAATGACTATGAGAAAGTAAACCGTTGATAAGTGTTAAAAAAACCGGATTTCCGAAGGCAGGGGTGACGTTCTTGGGGCATTACATCTGCCATGGAAGGTTGACCCCAAGGAATGGAAAGAAGAAGTCCATCGAGGAATTTCCATGACCAACCTTGAAGAATGAGGTGCCTTGATTCTTGAGACTAAATGGATTCCACCTGAAGTTTGCTCCAAACCTCAGCAGTGTCGTGGCACCATTAACAGATTTACTGAAGAAGAGCACAAAGTTTCAGTGGACAGAACAATGATAGGAGCCATTCGACAATTTAAAGGCAGTATTAACCATCGCACCAGTTTTAGTTACACCAAACGTTTTGAAACCCTTCAAAGTTGCAATCGATGATAGTGACATAGGAGTTGAAGCTCTATTGCTCAAGGCAGATGATGTTAGAATTGAACAACCGGTTTGTTACTTTACAAGAAGCTCAACTCCCACCAGCGAAAAAACTCTACCATCAAAAAGGAACTATTGAGTTTGGTATTGGTTTTACAACATTTTAATGTTTATGTGATAAACAATGTTTCGGAGCCAGTTGTGTACATGAATCACAATCCTCTTACATTCTTAGAATGATTTAAATACAAGAATATGAAACTATTTCATTGGAGTCTTATGTTACAGACTCTTTAAGTTACAAATTTTACATGCTGCAAGTCGTAAGAATGTGATAGCAGATGCGTTATTGTGGATTAACTGGATAAAGTATAGTAGAGATTAAACAAATGATTTATACATATGCATTTCATTACAATGCAGTGAAAATTTAGAAAAAAGATGAAACCATGTTTTCATTATAATTGTTCATATTTTTCTTCCCGGGGTAGATGTTACAAATGTGTGTACCATATCTTTATGAAAGAGAGTGAAAGCTGCTTTGCACTGAGAGCTTGCAGATACCTGTTATCTGACTGACTAACAGTCTCAGAGTGTGCTGGAAAAGTCAAAATATGCAATATTTGTCTGTGAAACAAATATCTGACTTTTGGTTGTTATGATTTTACAACAGTTTGAATTTAACCAATCAGTTTAAATTACACCTCAGATACTAAAACCTAATCGAATTTTAATTTTACTGTTTTGACAACTTCGAACCAATGAGACCATCCAATGTTTGGGGTATAATGGAAGCCAGCAGTTTGAGGATTATCCAGCGAGAGAGCTAGACACCAAACGTCATAGCCAGAGTTACTGCTAGCCAAACACCCTCTATCCAAGGTACGTTTTCACATGAAACATCGGGCTGTTTGGTTTAATTAGCAGAGGGCTTCACGACTGTGTCATAACATATACCATCTTTATTATCTTCATGGAGATCTACTTTTCCCCTACCATATAAGAATTTCTCTTTGCCCCAATTTCTATCTGCCATGCAATTGGAAACCAAACTTTGATTTATGAACCAATTCATAATTATCAGCCATTTCAGCTGTTAATCTTACAGTTTTAACATTTTGCTTTTCAACACGAGTTCTCACGATCTCAAGAAGTGATTGTTGAACTCCTCCAAAATAATAATTTCTCTCAGAGCATCAGCTATTTGTTCTATTCTATGACTAATGAGTCATAAAATCAGGGAACCATACAGAGCAGAGACAAGCCTTTTGGCCCAAACTGGTCCATGCCAATCAAAATGTCCATCCACGCTAACCCTATTTCCCTGCACTTGGCCCATATCCTTCTAATTCTTTCCTACCTATGTGCTTGTCTAAATGCCCTTTAAATGTTGCTAACGTAACCCCTCAAACACTTCCACTGGCAGTTCATTCCATATGCATTCCACACTCTGTGTAAAATAGTAGCCCCTTCGGCTCTCTTAAATTCTTCCCTTCTAACCTTAAACTGATACCGTCTCATCCATGATTCCCTAACCATGGGAAAAAGACTGAATGCATTCACCCTATCCATACATCTCATCTTCTTACATATTTCAATAAGATCCCACCCCCCTCAGTCTCCTACACTCATCCCATAATTTCTCAACTTTTATAATGAATGCCCTGACTGATGAAGACCAGTGTCCAAAAAGTGTTCTTTATTGACCTATCTACCTGTGCTTCCACTTTCAAGGAACCATGCACCTGAATTCCAAGGTCCGTCTTTTTCACGATACTCCTCAAAGCCCTAGCATTCAACATGAAACCTCTGCCTTGATTCGACTTTCGAAAATGCAAGACCTCTAAATTATTGGCATTAGACACCATTTGTCATTTCTCAGCCCACTTCCCCAGCTGATCAAGATCCGGCTGCAATTTTTGCAAACCTTCCTTACTGTCCATGATACTGCCTATTTTAGTGTCATCTGCAGACTTACTAATCATGCCTTGTACATTCTCAACCAAATCATGGATATAGATAACAAACAGTAATGGGCCCAGCACCGACCCCTGAGGCATTCCACAACTCACAGGCCTCCAGTCCAACAAGCATCCTTCCACTATTACCCTCTGATTCCTACGATCAAACCAATTTTCTGCGTAATATGCCAGCTCCCCCTTCCAGAACGCCCTACCATATAGAACCTTAATAAAGGCCTTACTGAAATCTTATGTCTCCCGTACTGCTCTTGTCACTTCAAAAAGAAACTAATGACAAATTTGTGAGGCATGAACTCCTATGGGCAAAGCAATGCTGATTGTTCCTAATTAAACCCTACTTTTTCAAATGGATGCATATCTGATCTTTCAGAATCTTCACAAGTAACTTATCTATGACAGATGTTAACCTTACTGGTCTTTAGTTCCCAGGTTTTCTTAGCAGCCCTTCTTGAATAAGGGCACAACATTCACTAACCTCCAGCCGTACGGGACCTCACCCGTGGCGAATGATGATGCAAAAATATCAGCAAGGGCTCCCATAATTTCTTCTGTAGCCTCTTGCAGTGTTCTTGGATATGTCTGGACAGGATCAGGAGATTTACCCACCTTCAAACATTCTAATACATCCAAAACCTCCTCACTGAGACATGGACTGTCCCTAACTTAAAGTAGTGGACCAGCTTTGCCCCTCTCCATAACTAATAACTTGCCCAATTTGTCAAGATTTCATGTATTTCTCTATGGTAAAAACAGAGGAGAGATATTCACTGAAGACCTCACCGAACTCCTGCAGTTCTACACATGCATTCCCACTTTGGTACTTGAGGGGTCCTATTCTCAAAGAGTAATAGAGTCATAGAGATGTACAGCATGGACACATACCCTTTGTTCCATTCCTAGCAGATATCCCAATCCAATCTAGTCCTATCTGCCAGCATCCAGCCCATATCCCTCCAAACCCTTCCTGGTCATATACCCATCCAAATGCCTCTTAAATGTTGCAATTAAGCCTCCACCACATCCTCTGGCAGCTCATTCCATGCACATACCACCCTCTGCATGAAAACATTGCCCCTTAGGACTCTTTTATATCTTTCCCCTCTCACCTTAAACCTATGCCCTCTAGTTCTGGACTCCCCGACACCAGGGGAAAGAATTTGTCTATTTATCCTATCCATGCCCCTCATAATTTTGTACACCTCTATAAGGTCACACTTAGCCTCCAATGCTCCAGGGAAAACAGCCCCCGCCTGTTCAGCCTCACCCTGTAGCTCAGATCCGGCAACCCTGGCAACATCCTTGTAAATCTTTTCAGAACCTTTTCAAGATTTACAACATCTTTCCGATAGGAAGGAGACCAGAATTTCACGCAATATTCCAACAGTGGCCTAACCAATGTCCTGTACAGCCGCAGCATGACCTCCCAACTCCTGTACTCAATACTCTGACTAATAAAGGAAAGCATACGAAACGCCTTCTTCACTATCCTATCTACCTGCGACTCCACTTTCAAGGAGCTATAAACCTGCACTCCAAGGTGTCTCTGTTCAGAAACACTCCCTACGATCTTACCATTAATTGTATAAGTCCTGCTAAGATTTTTTTTCCCAAAATGGCACCTCGCATTTATCTGAATTAAAGTTCATCTGCCACTTCTCAGCCCATTGGCCCATCTGGTCCAGATCCTGTTGTAATCTGAGGTAACCCTCTTCATT
This sequence comes from Chiloscyllium plagiosum, assembly GCF_037043375.1. Taxonomy (NCBI): domain Eukaryota; kingdom Metazoa; phylum Chordata; class Chondrichthyes; order Orectolobiformes; family Hemiscylliidae; genus Chiloscyllium; species Chiloscyllium plagiosum. Next base: position 30,088,348 of record NW_028270183.1, on the reverse strand, counting down.
GTCCGCTACACCTCCAATTTTGATGTCATCTGCAAACTTACTAATTGTACCTCTTATGCTCGCATCCAAATCATTTCTGTAAATGACAAAAAGCAGAGGACCCAGCACCGATCCTTGTGGCTCTCCACTATTCTCTCTCCAGTTATTCTTGATACCATAATATACTTATCGCTTTGGATTCACCCTAATCATCTCAGCCAAAGCTATCCCATGCCCCCTTTTCAACCTCCTGATTTCCTTCTTCAATAAACCCCCCTCATCCCCCTCTACACCTCCAGGGATTCCCTAGATCCCAGCTGCCTGTAGCTGAGCCATGGCTCCTTTTTTCTGGTCAAAGTCTCAATATCTCTTGTCATCCAGAGTTCACTATTCCTGCCATCCTTGCCCTCCCCCCTCACAGGAACACATAGATCTTAAACTCTAGCTATCTCACTTTTAAAGGCGTCCCATTTGCCAGAGGCCCCTTTGCCTGCAAACAAGATATTCCAATCAACCCCTGCAAACTCCTGTCTAATTCGGTCAACATTCACCTTGCTCTAATTTATGGCATGAACCTGTGGACAAGTTTTCCCACTCTCCATTACTACTTTTATATTTATAAAACTGTGGTCACTGGTCCAAACGTACTCCCCCATTGTCACCTCCATCACCTGTCCAGCCCTATTTCCCAAGAGTATGTCAAGTTTTGCCCCTTCCTGAGTAGGACCCTTTATATACTGTTTGAGGAAACTTTCCAGAATACACTTAACAAATTCCACCGCATCTAAGCCCTGAAATCTTCAGCAGTCCCTCTCTATGTGAGCAAAATTAAAATCCCTGACGATTACAACCCTATGCCGCCTGCAAGTCTCCCCAATCTCTCTGCATATTTGTTCCCCCAATTTGCATTGACTAGTTTTTCCTTATCCACGTATCAATATTGCTTTGTTTTATCCTTTCAAACTCAATGTATGTTTGATCAGGGCCCCTGCTTTGATTACTGAAGCATTGTCTGCACTTTGGATGGCTCTCTTCACCTCCTCATATTCCCCGCATACCTCCTCTGACAGTGATGCAAGTGCCTCACTCGCTCTAACTACCAGCTTTGTTTGAATCCACAAAACCCACTTGGTTACTGGCCACTTATTGAGGTCAATAAGGCCACGACACTGTTTCTTATCAAATTCAGGTCATGGTTTGATATATTTAAGTTGATCCCCACCTTTGGCTATGATGGGTTGTTCGTCCTCACTATCCTTCACACTAAGCTGACGTTCACCTCCATCCTTTCCTGTCTAAGCGCCAATTTGTGAAGTCCAAATACTATCATTTTCTCCTTTTTTTCTCTCTTTTTTAAAAATCTTTTTCCTCTACTTTTCACCATAACTCAACCTGTCGCAGTTCTCTTTCCTGGTCAAGCTGTTTCATCTGCAATTGAATTTTAGCCATTTCCAGAGATTCTCATGGCATTTCCAGCAAATTTAAATCCTGAACTATTGGTGTAATTATCTCTTCTTTTCTTACAAATGACAACAACCCAAACTATAGCTTGCTTGCCAATTCCAAAAGCTTTACTTTGCTCATCTTTGGTAAAAACTCCCAATTTTACTTCTTCCACCCCCAGAAAATGTTTTGTGACTGAAAGGGCCATTATTGAACGAAGCACTGTTTAACCCTACTGAACTCATTACCCGGAACAAAAGGTAGTAACACCTACCACCCTTCGCCTTTGAGCCCAATAACTCTAAACCCAAACTGGATCTATCGAATCAATCCCCACAACAGCTCTCAGTCTATTATGGACCAGGCCAGACCCCCTCAAAACAGTTTTACAAGGTAGCCCAGACCATAACTTTTTCCTATTTTAAAGACAGATGTGACGTGGTTACTACAGGTGTGATGCATCTAGTCAAACTACTCGGTTTTAACCAAAACAGATTCATTTAAACATGACGGTTGAATAACAACTTTCCAGCATCATGTGGACTGCTGCAGCTCAACCAAACGAGAAAACAAAAAGTTGAACTGGGAGAACTGGCCACTCTCCTGCCATTGTTAAACGAGGCACTTCTGCATCTCTGTCTTTACAACGTCCCTTGAAAAACATACATGCACAAAGTACACTTTTAAATTGACAATATCATCACATAATTTTTATAACTGCTCCAAACTTGTTGCTGTTAAATTTACAAGGACAACATTGCCAATGATCGCAACAATGGTTTGTAAACACATTTTAATCAAAGGTATGATCTTACCAAAATCATAGAACCTTACACAATAATAATGAGCACACGTAACAGGAAAGTTGAGTATAACAAGCATAATGTTTGATGTGGGAATACCAGAAATAGACCTCAATGCGTTATTTAATATATCATGGAAACAAGTGTGATGATGACAATGTTATCTAATATACTCAGATCAAGATTCTTCCTGGTATCATAACGTAATTCAAGGCCCATTGATGAAATTGCAGATACTTTTCCAAATAGTCAGTAATTGAGTTAAATGCGATAGCAATGTGAAAGGGATTGAGTTATTATAAGAACACAGCCAATGTGCGTGGTACTGGAAAATAAACTGAGAAAATGTTGTAATTTATCTGCAGCTCAAATTACATCTTTGAACAAAGCAAAGCGCTGTCCCTTCGTCAACACTGATGCCATCCATAAATATTTAAGAAGAGAATATTTATGCTCACATTATATTTTTCCATCCTTTTTTTTCATTTCGGATTTTCAGCACCTGTGCTATGTTGCCTGGTATAAGTGCATTGAAGTCTAGAAACAGATCAGACAAGTATCAAGCAATTGGAGATATTATAACTTCTGAGGTGGTATGTATACCTCACAGATTCGATTGTATAATGGGAGGGTAAAATGAAATTCTTTCTCATTTATCTTGCATCACTTTCTTATTACACTCAGAAAACTTGATGGGAAAAAAGACAGATGGACTCTTGGCAGCAACTCCATTACTTGAGAACGCATGATTTCTTCTTTGAATTGTGCAAGGACCCCATACCTCCTGATCAAGAGTATCGAGGTACCTGGAATGACAATAATCATCAATAAGAACAGATCCAGTGCATGAACATCCTGAGCTGCCAATAGTCTTACATAGAGTCAGGCAGTGAACCTAGTCTAAGGGAACCAGACAAAGGCAGCTGAAGTCTGGGTACACCACCTTTAAATTACCCTCACCTTCCTGACTTGGAAATATATCGAGGACGCTTCACTTTCACTGGGTCAAAATCCTGGAATTCTCTCCCCACTGGCATTGTGGGTCAATCCCCAACTGCAGGTGGGCTGCAGTGTTTGAAGAAGGCATCTCACCCCCACCTTATCAAAGGGCAACTAGGGATGGACAATAAATGCTGGCTGAGGAAGTGACGTCCATATCCCACTTACAAAAATACTTTAAAAAACACGATCAATTTTTATAAGGAAAGCAAAGGGCAAGATGAAAATGATGGGTTAAGGTCAAGCACAGACTTTAGTGTTAAAGTAAGTCTCAGAGAGCGAATATAGGTCAACTCAGTGGAAACTTTGTGATCGACATGCTTTTCGAACTGGAGGCCAACACAGTCAACGCCAAGTGGTTCTGAAAGCTCAGGTCCCAGTGGTACATCTGACAGAGGAACTGAAAACAGTCTGCTGGTTCTTATTCTTATCAACAGTTATGAGTTTTTTAGACATGTAACAGCCACAGCTGGCAATTCGGAGAAATCAATGTTCAAATTCCCTGCTTGAAGCAAATTCTGATTAATAAGATTAAGTACCTAAAGCTCTCCAAAATAAATATGTGTAAAAGATTTTCCTAATATTTATGCATTTTCTGGTCAGGTTTAATCCAGTGACATTCTGTTCAAAGCAAGGATTTTTTTGAATTAGTCATGGATTTTCAAGACAATAATCAACATTTAGAACAATGTCTCGAAAAGACAGAAGATTTACAAAGGATTAAAAAGAACAACTATACAGTGTGGTACTGTATTTGAAGTCAATAACGTTCAGGGTTAGAGACAGAAAAGGTGCTCTCTCTCTCTCTCTTCATATATATATAAATTCTGCCTATGTTCACATCTGTCTGTGCAAAATAGTGTTTTTCAGCCTTTGCTTAATTTATCAAAATCCAGAAATGTGATTGAACAGGACAGAGAGATGGTGGACGCAGAAGACAGAGTCTAAAACTGATCAAAGGAGCAATAAATCAAAAGAGAGAGAAACAGAAATCACAAAGATCAAAAACATTAAAAGGTGCAGTTTATGTGTTCACTGGGTCAGGGGACTGAATAAGCTTTGTACTTAGTCAAGAGACTTCACAGCTATGTCGCGTAAAAGGGTCTATAAATGCAACTCAAAAGGGTGATTTGTAAATATCACTTCAATGTGATTGGCCTGACTGTGCACGTAGTCTGTGTCCAGATATAGGCCACCTTAGCAGATGTTTCCTCAGATTATCTCCACGAGATTTATTTTCTACTCAGAACTGAAATTATGTGGTTTGCTGCTGCAACGAAAACAAAAACAGGAAGTCATGTTTTACCTGAGAATGAAACAGCTGATGTCCTTTTCACATTATCAACATGAAATAGTCTCCCTGACTGTGAGGGTGAGTGCATACTCACAGCCTCAAGACCAAACATGCATAATATAATTTGTCTCAATATTGTGTTCAATTCCATTCCCATTTTTATAGAAACAGATACAGGACATTTCAGATTATCTGAACTTTAGACTGTGTGTGCGTGTGAGAGAGAGAGACAGAGAGGGAGAAATTCAGGGCTATCACTGAGCAAAAGGAGATTAAATGATAATAATTCGTTTTACTCACAACTCTGCAACTAAAAATTGAATATTTGGTGAAGTTTGTTGCTGCGTCAGGTAAAGGGGAGGGAGAGGTTGCACGAGGGAATAAATCTTGCAGGCTGTGAATTTTCCTCTGATGGTATTTTGGTGTTCTCTTCTTTCCATTCACTTTAGACACAAAGAAGATTTTTTAGATTTTTTTACATTGAGCAGTCAAACCCAGTCCTTGACGATTAAGATGAGTGCATTCAATGAAGCTCTGAGAGAAAAAGGAAAGGTTAAGTTATTAACAAGATCAGGTGTTATGTCACATCTGATTGAGGTAGCCGCAATCTTACTGTGAATTTTGCATTTCTTCTGCGATCGCAAAGAGTGGACATCAAAGTATCACAAAAGTAGCTGATAGATCAGGAAAGCGAACAGACACTAAGATATCACAAATTTAACAAGGACAACTACAAAGGAACGAAAACAGAACTAATTAAAATGAACTGACAAGTAATTTTAAATAATCATTAGCGACAGTGCAGTAAGAGACATTTAAGGGGGACAGTTCAGAACATATCTCATCAATAAATTCTGTAAAGTGAGATAGTCAACTCCAAGGGTAAGGAAATGATAACACCAAAGTCAATCTGTACAATTGCACACAGATCACAGTAGGTCAGAAGATTGGACGGAATACAGAAGCGGTGAAGAATAAAACTTTAACAAGCAAGAGAGTATCACAGGAAAAGTTAAAGTTAACTTGCACTAAAAAAAAGTTACAGATAATATTTATTTCCTATAGAACACCAGACAGAAGCTTAAAGAAGAAGTAAGAGGCTTTTTTGACACAGAGGGTGGTTCGAGTGTGGAATAAACTTTCTGAGGAAGTGACAGATGCAGGTACGTTTGCAACATTTAAAAGACATTTGGATGGATAGGCAAGGTTTGTTAGGATATGAGCCAGGAGCAGTCAGGTGAGACTAGTTTATTTTGAGATTATGTTCAGCACAGCCTGGTTGGACCAAAGAGTCTATTTTCGTGATGTATGACTCTATGACAGTGACTCTATAAGGACATTGCTCCTGTAGAAATTGAGTCAGTGAAACCAATAACCAGAAGGGATTGGACAAAGAATTGAGCAGATACTTTACAACGTCTCTCAATAGTGGGTACAAATGAGAAGTAGCTGAAACATCAGGAAAACAAAATGACGTTAAGATATCAATAAAACTGCAAGGGTCAGTGAAATATTCCTGAGAAAATTGTTAGAAGAACATTTTTCAATCCTAGGGTCATGGTGAACATTATGATACGGTATTACCAGCCATGACTCGTGAAATATTTGATTCTTTAGTTTTTTATTTCCAAAAAATCCCGAGACTTAAGGAAAAGTGTGCATTTAAGTGTTTCATTACAAAATGGGTAAATCTAGCAAGCAGTAATCACAATGTTCTAGAAACATAGAAACACAGAAGATAGAAGCCGTAAGAGGCCATTCCGTCCATCTAGCCTGCGCTACCAATCATCACCGTCATGGTTAATCATCCAGCTCAACAGCCTTTCCTGCTTTCTCCCCATCACCTTTGATCCCATTCACCCCAAGTGCTATATCCAGCTGACTCTTGAATATATGCAATATTTTGGCAACAACTTATTCCTGTGATAATAAATTTCACAGGATCACCACTCGTTCGGTGAAGAAATGTCTCCTCATCTCCATCCTAAATGGTCCACGCTGTGACCCTTGGTTCTGGATACACCCACTAGTGCATCTTCCCTGCTTCTACCTTGTCTAGTCCTGTTGAATTTTATATTAGTCTATGAGTTCCCCCTCCCCCTTTCATTTGAAGTCCAGAAATAACACTCCTAACATAGTCATTCATTCCTCATACGTCAGTCCCTCCATCCCGGTAAGTAGCTGGTAAACCCTTGCTGTACTCCCTCGAGAGCAAGAGCATCCTTCGTCAGAAAAGGAGACCAAACCTGCACACAATGCTCTAGGTCTGACCTCACCAAGGCCCTGTATAACTGCAACAACATATCGCTGCTCCTGTACTTGAAACCTCTCACAGTGGAGGCCAACATACTATTTACCTTCTTTGCCTCCTGCTGCACCTGCATGGTTACCTTCAGCGACTGGTGAACACGGATACCCAGGGCCCACTGCACACTCCACCTCCTCCCAATTTACACCATTCGGGAAGTAATCTGCCTTCTTCGTTTTGTGTCCAAAGTGATAACCTGACATTTATCCAAATGGTAGGGAATCTGCCATTGATTTGCCCACTCACCCAACCTGTCCAGATCATGCTGATGTGTCTCTGCATCACCGTCATAGTTTACCCACCCACTCAACTTGGTAGCAAGTTTTTGTTATTTCATCCAAATGATTAATGTAAATTCTGAATAGTTGAGGTCTTAGCACCGATCTATGTGGCACCCAACCAGTTACTGTCTGCCAATTGGAAAATTACCCATGAATTCCAACTCTTTGCTTGCTCTCTGTCAAACAGTTTCTGTCTATCTCAATACACCCCCAATCCCAGACACTTTGTTTTTGCACAATAATGTCTTCTGTGGAACTTTGTCAAACACTTTTTGACAGTCCAAATATACTATATAGACTGGCTCTCCCTTGTCAACTCCATCAGTTATATCTTCGGAGAATTCCAAAAGATTTGTCAAGCATTATTTCCCCTTCATAAATCCATGCTGACTGTGTGATCCTGCCACTGTTTTCTGAATCATTCACTAGAACGTCCTTGATAATGAACTGGAGAATTTTACTAATTACCAATGTTCGGTTTACTGGTCTATAATTCATTACTTTATCTCTACTTCTGTTTCTGAATACTGGAGTGGCATTAGCTACCCTCCAATCTGCACGAACCTCACCAGAGTCTGTAGAATCTTGGAAGATGACGAATAATGCATCCAATATTTCCAGAGCCACTTCCTTAAATACTCTGATATGTAGATTATCATCACAATGTGAGGACTGCAGATGCTGGAGAATCCGAGCTGAAAAGCAGTTCATTAATAAAAGCACAGCAGGTCAGGCAGCATCCGAGGAGCAGGAGTGTCAAAGATTCGGGCGTAAGCTCTTCATGTGAAAAGTGAAGGGGGAAGAGTGCTGAGAGATAAATAAAGGGTGTGGAAGGACTAAGGGGGACGTAGGTGATATGGCTTTAGGTGGATGTACATGGGATGTGATGGTGGTAGTCTGTGGGAAGGCTGGAGTGGACAGGTGGGAAGAAAGATGGAGAGGTAGGTCAGGTCAAGAGGGCAGTGCCAATTTGTTGGTATGGATCTGGGTTGAGGTCAGAGGTGGGAAGATTTGGAATCTGGTGAAGTCAATGTTGATACCATGTAGTTGTCGGGTCCTCGTGCAGTCGACAGGAGGCTTTGATTTGGCGATGGAGGAGGCCCAAGATTTCCATCTCCTTAAGCTTCCTTAAATCTCCTTGAGCTAAGTATCTAGCTGGTGATTGCAAAAGGAAGTTAAGTGTCAGTAACTTCATAGAAGATTTCTGGGACTGTTCTCTGGACCTCAGATAGTTAAGGAAAGATAGAAAGGCATTTGTGTGACCCAATTCAGGCAATTGGAAAAACCAGTGGATAATAATATTTTAACCTCCCCAGTAATGCCTGGGATAGACACCATGTGAAATGACCAAAGGCGTTGATTTCTTAAACCTTTACCAAGAGAGCTTTACAAACCAGGATTTAGAAAGCTCGGCTGAAGTTCTGTGATGGTGGATCGAATTTGATAGAAAGAAGCGAGGCAAGTGCTTGGAATTTCATTTGGAGAGAGTTTTGATGACACTGACTTTTACTCGGTAAGGTATTACCTATTTATGGAAAATGATAAAGATCGGTGAGAAATAAAGGTTTGAACTGGGGCAAGGCCAAATTTACTCTGATTGGACAAGATCTGCTCAAAGTGTTTTGGAAGCAGTGACCTGCAGTAAAACCTATATCCGAACACGGGGTGTTTATTTTGCCCAATAGACACACTCTCTCACAGGCACTCATAACCGACACCAAACCACGCTGCCCCCCAACACACAAATACCCACATGCACACATATACATATAAGTTTGTGGGGTGAATTTGTACTTGCAGAATTACATATTACTTTGCTCTAAAAATGCATGAATCCATGTATGATTCGGTAAATCAGTTTTTTAGATTACAGTCATCTGACCATTGTGGCACAGACAGCCTCACACAGGGAGCTAACACCTTCAATGCGTTATCTGGGCTGACATCACTCCAATTGTTAAACTGCACTTGAGAATGTAACTTTTTAAAATGTTCTGGGATTGACAGATGAAAGAATTGAAACCAATGATCGTTCTAAAAGATGGGAAACTTAACAAACAATCCAGGTCTTTTTCAATACGTAATTTAAGTTACATCACACTGTAAACTTTTGCTATAAATTCTGTGTCTTACAACCTTATTCTCCACAACCACCTGATGAAAGGGCAGCATTCCAAAAGCTAGTGCTTCCAAATAAACGTGTTGGCCTATAACCTATCGTTGTGTGATTATTAACTTTGTACCTGTTCAGTAAGAACCTGCTGATTAACGTCCAGCGTGGGCTCTGCCAGGATCATTCAGCTCCTGATCTCATTACATCCTTGAATCAAACATAGAGAAAGGAACTGAATTCCAGAGGTGAGGTGAGAGTGACACTCCTTGACATCGAGGCCATACTGGGCTGAGTGTGGTATCAAACTTTCTGAGCAAAACTGGAATCAATGGACATTAGGAGGTGAACTCTCCGCTGGTTGGATTTAAACTTTGCACTTTGAAGGATGGGTGCGATAATGAACAATCAGCCTTCTCAGCACCAGGACATTTCTGCTGGAGTTGCGCAGCGTAGTGTCTGAGGCTTATTCATCTTCACCTTCTTCATCAGTGATATTCCCTCCATCATCGGTACAAAAGTGAAACGTGTGTCAATAATTGCACAATACTCAGTATCATTGACAAATCCTCAGATACTGAAAGTGTCCATTTCAAATGCAACAAGGTCCGGACAATTTCCAGGCTTGAGCTGCCATTTGCACTCCATGAATGACAGGCAGTAGCTGTTTCCATTAAGAGATAATCTAACTGCCGGCCATTGACATTCAACAGTGTTAGCATTGTTGAATCCACTACGCTTTACTTCCTTAGCGGTTATCATTGACCAGTAATTAATCCGAAGTCACCAGTAAATAAACTGGCTCCAGGAGCAGGTCAGAGGCTAGGAATATTTCAGCAGTAACTCATCTCCCGAATTCCCAAAGCCTGTTCACTCTCTACACGACACAAGTCAAGAATGTGATGAAATTCTTCCCAATTGTCTGGATGGGTATAGCTCCAGCAACACTCAAGAGGTTTGATACCATCCAAGATAAATTAGTTGCTGGATTACCTGTACATGCACCCCATTCACTACTCACGCTCAGTCACAGCAGTGTATACTATCTACAAGGTGCACTGCAGAAAGTCACCAATGATTGTTAGATGGCATCTTACAAACCCACGCCCTGATCTGAAGTGCAGTTGATATATGGGAACACCACAATCTGCAAGTTCCCCTCAAGTTCCTTACCATCCTGATTTGGAAATATATTGTTACTGTTTCACTGTAATTAAGTTAAAAAACAACAACTTAGAATTTCCCCTTCTAAGGGCATTTTGGGTTAAGTGAGAGCACAGAGAATCCCTACACTGTGGGATCAGAATAATCGGTCCATTGACTCAATGACAATCCTTCAAACAGCATCCTACCTAGATTCAAACACATCTCCAACAACTTTATTTCTTGCAACCCTGCATTTCCAATGACTAATCCACCCAACCTGCGTAGCATTGGACAAGTTACACAGTCAATCACCTAACCTCCACATTTTGGGCTGTAGAATTAAACTCGAGCATTTGCAAAGTCCACTGAAAACTTCCCCAGAGGATGGAATTGAGCCCAGGTCCTGGTTGCTATGAAGTAGCAGTGCTAACCACGAAACCACCATGCCACCCCAAGCTGCACCATTTGGTACCAATAGGATTCAACCATGGAGAAAGACATTTTAAAAGGCCACTGCCATCTTCAAAAGGTCAATTAGGTTTTCGTATAAAACGCTGGTCAGCCAGTGACGCCCTTATCAGGCAAGTAACGAACAAGAAGTTCCTTGAAGGCAACAAGACAGTTCGATAATAAGGTTGTGGACAAATATGGAACACTTGCCTTTATTAGTCATGGCTTTGAGGGCAAGAACACGGATATTATGATGGTAGGCTATAACATATCAGTCAGCCTCCACCTGAATACTGTGTGCGCTCTGGATGTCAGCTCACAGGGTGGATGTGATTGCACAGGAAAGGCTGCAGAGCAGATTCACCAGGATGTTGTTTAGTTTGAAAGGTTCAGATCGAAAATCAGTTTTCAGCGGCTGAGTTTGTTTTCCTTACTTCATAAAAAATGGATAAGGATAGATTCCAATTTGTAAAGATGTGATACAGAAAGCAAAAAAAAAAAATCTTTCGTAGAGCAATCGATAACCAGGGCACATGCATTGAAAGTGAAGGGTATAGGGTTTGGAATGGTCTGAAAGGTCTTTCTGTACCCAGTGAGCAATGGTGGTGGGAATTCTCTGCCTGAAAGGATGGTCCATGTGGCCTTCATCACAAAATTTAAGAAAAATTCAGGTTGGTGCTTGAAACACCACAAAATAGTTTGGACGCAGTTATGCTAAACAGGAATTTAGTCGTTTTTAATGATAAACGTGAAATTAATAGCCTGAAGGGCCTCTTCCTATGCTGTATGACTCTTTGAATTAATGACTCGATGACATGTCTGCCTGATTGGGGAAGGATGGAATATGCTACTGCTAGTGGGACATTGGCGGATTAGATTGGATATTGAAAACAGTCTATGACAGTAAGATCATCACCTTTATTGAAATTGTTTTTCAATTTCACATTTATTCTTTAGTTTTAGTTCATTCATCATACTGGCTGAATTTAAACTTATCTCACCAGAGTAACACCCTGAGCTTCTGAGGTACTTAAACAATAACTTCAAACTTACTCTCGTCTCTTCCTAATGAAAACCAGTTGTGGCAGCAAAAAAAAAAACTACATCAGATACTATATTTGCAAAAGCATGGAATAACGCATTCATAAGTGGAACATCGTGCTTAGTTATATCCATTGAAAATATGGCACAATGATGAAATGATACACAGACTAACGGCTGTTATACTTGAGGTAGGATGCAGTGAAATGTAAGAAATAACAAGGTAAAATGAAATATAAACAGAGAGATGACAATACTACCAAATGCAATGTCTACAATAACATGGCCTCACGAAGTAATAGCTGACACAAGGTTTAATAAAATGTCAGTTTCAATCGCAATGATAAATGAGAATGAACTGTTGGTAAGGCATACAGCGATATAAGCTAGTCCAGTAAGAATTCAGAAGGTACTATTGTAATTGTTAGAATGTCATTGCCTGAGTTGGTATGAATATCAGAGACTGCAACACCATTTTCCGTGACAGAAAGTGGCATGACATAAAGTGAGGGAATTGTTCGAACAGTGTGCTACATCCAGTATCAAACTTAGAGTATACAGATCACTAACATGATTAAATGAACAAAATGACAGTGCAACATACCATTATGAACACATGAAAGGACCATTCAGACTTTATAAAGGAATCACACCTTAATGAAAGTAATATGTCGACGACACTATTTATATATTGACCGTTAGATGCACTGAGTTAAATGGAAAAATTGTAAAATAAACTCCAGTAAGAAAGAAATGTCTTATCACAGTATCATCACCTCCTCCTGGACAAGCAGATCTTAGGTTGAATCGGAACACCAGTTAATGAACTTTATCTGTCAGGCCCGATGTAGAGGTGATATGGCTAGGACAATGCTTCTATCATTCATGTGCAGTGCTGTTTCTGCAATTGCTGTCTCGTAGGTGGCAGAACACAATGAGAATTTGATAAGTTATCAAAGGCCCACAGCAAAGTTCCAGAGTCCAGTTCGCATCTTTTAACATGATAGCTTCAATTAATTAAAACATATGAAATGAAAATGTTCGAAAAGTTAATGATAATCATGGATTTACTAAAATTTCAGAGCACCTCACATAATGCAATATTGTCGTTCAGACAATAAAGTCTGGTCTTTCTAGTTTAACTCGCCTCCCTGTTCAAGAGGCAGACACTTCCTTAACTGCCGCTGAACTTGACTAAGAAGTCAACCTGTTGTATGCAGCTTTCTTCAGAGACATAAATCATACGGCAGATCTTGAAAACTGTAGTTGATAACCACATTCCTGGAATACACAACTAATACCGACTTTATCAACAATGTTCAGATTTCAAACTAGAATTCAAAAGGTGCAAAGTCCTACAGATTGGTTAAATCTGAAATAAATAAGCAAACAGAAAAGAACAGAAATGGTGTAAATACGCAGCAGGTGAGTCAGTTTCGAGACTGAGAGAATCGGGAATACACATTTTGGATCTCTGATTGGATGCACAATCTCCTGTGACATCGTTCGAAACAGTTGAAGAATTCTCCCCATTGTTACACTCCAATACTTATTCATTATCCAAAATGTCAGATTTTATGCTGATTTCTTGAATTTATAAGTGTAGCAGCTTGGAAAGCACACCCACTGTATTTCCACTATCAGGATCACAGTGGTAATTCCACTGGGCTAATTACTCTGAACGCCAGTTTACTGCTTTCTGGACAGGGTTTCGAATCCCAGCAGTTAAAGGTGATGGAATTGGGATGGTTTATATGAATACTTTAAAATACATTTTGATCAATCTTTAGCCCTTGGGTTTTGTTTTCTGGTCGAAACAGATTAAAGTTTTAACCAATGGGATGTTTAGAGTAAATCAGGTTGGACAGAAATATTTAATTGACTGGCTGCAGAACTTCTAGAACTGTATTCTGAGCTTATATTAAACTTTAAAATTGTGTTGATCATTTGGAAGTAAATAAAATCAGTTGTAATTAATGTTCAGGATATTTGCCTTCACTTCTGCCAACTGTCAACATTCTTCAAATGAACTCTTGTTTTGATTTGAAACTTATTAATAAATATCTTTGTTCACCTGGCTTTGTAACCATCAACTCTTGATTGAAACCAATGAAACGTTTATGTAAATAAATACATAAATAGGCCTCTCAGATTAGAGTGGAGAGTACCACAACGTTGATACTCCCCCACCCACACAGCACAGAAATAGTAACAAAATGCAAATAATTCTTCATCTCAACATACAAACCAAAAACAGGAGTCAGGCATCTCGCCCATCGAGCCCGCTCTATCATTCAATAAGGTCATGGCTGCTTTTTCAGTGGTCTCAGCTGCCCTTACCCACCCTCTCACCAAAACCCTTAACTCCTACACTGTTCAAAAAAATTATCTGTCCGCGCTTCAAAACATTCAATAACGAAGTCTCAACTATTTCACTGGGCAGGGAATTCCACAGATTCATAATTTTTTGCGAGTTGAAGTGGTTCCTCCTCAATTCAGTCCTGTATTTGTTCCACCTAATTTTGAGGCTGTGCCCTCTTGTCATTGTTTCACCTGCCAGTGGAAACATCCTCCCCGCTTCTATCGCATCTATTCCCTTCACAATTTTATATTTTTTATAGGATCGCCACTATTATGCTAAATTCCAATGAATATAATCCCATTCTTGTCTGTCTCTCCACATAAGCCAAACCCTTTAACTCCGGAATCAACGTAGTGAACCTCCTCTGCATCACCTCCAATGCCAGTACATCATTTTTCAAGTAAGGAGACCAAACCTGCACACAGTACCCCAGGTGTGGACTCACCAGCGCCCAGTACACCTGCAACATAACCTTCCCGCTATTGACCTACATTCATTTAGCATTGAAGGACAATATTCCAACTGCCTTCCCAATAACCTGCTGCACCTGTAAACCAACCTTCTGTCATTCGTGCTCAAGAACACTCAGGTCCCTCTGCACAGCAGCATGTTGCTATTATTTTCAAGTATTAGTCCTTTTTACTGCTATTCCTACCAAAATGAATCATTTCACATATATCAATTATGCACTCCTTTGGCCAGACCTTTGCCCTCCCATTTAAAGTGTCTATAATCCCTCAGCATACTTTCAGAGTCCTCGGCACACTTTGCCCTGCCACTCAGCTTCGGGTCATCCGCAAACTTTGACATACTACACGTGGTCCCCAATTCCAAATCATCGATATAAATTGTGAAGGATTGTGGTCCCCACACTGATCCCTGAGGCACACTGTTTGTCACTGTCGCCAACCAGAAAAGCACTCATTTGTCCCCACTTTTTGCTTCCTGTTAGTTAACCAATCCTCTATCCATGCTAATCAATTGCCCATAATGCCATGCATCTTTACCTTATGCAGCAGCCTTTTGTGCACCACCTTTTTAAATGCCTTTTCATAATCTCAATAAACCATATCTTCTGGGTCCCTGTGTCCTCCACACTCGCAATGTCTTTACAGAATTCAATAGATTCCAATATTAATTTATGTTGCAACATTTTCTTTTATGAATAAGTTACATGAGTACAGAATCACAGAGAGATCGATATCCACATTTCATCAAAAGAAACACCTTTAATTGTTAGATATAGCAACACAGGCAATGCTTCTAACACTTTGTCCTCTTTGCTCTTTCCCATTCACGTTCTCCCTCTCCAGTTTTAAATATAATTCGGACTCTGCTTCTCACCTCCACAGTCCGATGGTTTTCCTTCATAACCCAAGGTCAACGCCGAAGAACGTATCCTATTAGCCCAATTAATATATTTCTTACAGAATAGAGTTTAGTCAGTGGAGCAAGATTTTCTCTGAAATGTGCATTTGAGTATTCATTGACCTGAAACTATTACAGAGAACTCGTGTAGGGGTCTTTACTCAGCAGGAGTGGAAGTCTGGAACACTTTATTGTGAAAGTGCTGAAAAGACTTTTCATTCTATCTCACCAGTATTGTTCTTGGCTGAGGAATACTTGATGGCTCCGTGTAATATATATCGAGTCTATAACTAGCATTTACTGTTAATGCGCTGGGCTGTCTAATCTTAAGGTGATGAGGGCACTTTATTCTGTTTTGAAACGGTGATGTAATTGTGCTTGGAGGGACTGTTAGTGACTCGTGGCTGCAGCTATATTCCACATCAAAACCATACTCTGTATCTGACATGCATGTGCTGTATAGAACTGTGTAGAGGGAAATTTAATGTGTACATCATGTGAGCTGCACAATCAGCAAACGTGTCAGACGTGGCAGTATAAAGAGAGATTGAAGTGCTACCATTTTTTCCTGATTTCAGAAGGCTTAATGTCAGAATAAAAAGGGAACATAACTTTTTGTTCTAATGAGATGTGTTATATAGTACTACACTGTCTTTAACATTCTCTGTAAAAACCTTGATACTGTGTGACAAATATTCAACAGACTTGAAGGTGTACATAGCAGACATGATTTGGAGATGCTGGTGTTGGGCTGGGGTGTACAAAGTTACTAATCACACAACGCCAGGTTATAGTCCAACAGGTTTAATTGGAAGCACTGGCTTTCGAAGCGCCGCTCCTTCATCAGGTAGTTGTGATAACCACCTGATGAAGGAGGAGCACTCCGAAAGCTGGTGCTTTCAATTAAACCTGTTGGACTATAACCTGCTGTTATTTGATTTTTAACTTTGAAGGTGTACAGGTTTAGTTACCACATTACAGAAAGGGAAAGCTGACACCAAAAGGGAAGAGATGAGATCTATACAACATAGAACAGTACAGCACAGTACAGGCCCTTCATTCTTGATGTTGTGCCACCCTTTAATCTTAATCTAACATCAACCTAACCTGCATACCCCTCAAATTACTGCCATCTATATGCTTGTCCAGCAGTCGCTTATGTGTCCCTATTGTCTCCTACTCTACTGCCACCACTCGCAGTACACTCCATCCACCCACCACTCTCTGCGTGAAGACCTATCTCTGGCATCTCCCCTAAACCTTCCTCGAATCACCTTAAAACTATGACCCCTTGTGACAGACAATTCTGCCTTGGGGAAAGTCTCTGGCTACCTACTCCATCTATGCCTCTCATTAACTTGTACACCTTTATCAAGTCACCTACCTTCCTCCTTCTCTCCAGTGTGAAAAGCCCCAGCTCACACAACTTTTCTTCATAAGGCAAGCCCTCCAATCCAGGCAGCATCCTGGTGAATCTTCTCTGCACCTTCTCTAAAGCATCTACATTCTTCCTATTCTGAGGCTCCAGAACAGGACACAATATTCTAAGTGTGGTAGAACCAGGATTTTATAGAGCTGCAGCAAAACCTCATGACTCGTGAACTCAATCCCCCTGTTAATGAAATTTAAAACACCATGCGCCTTCTTAACAGCCCTATCAACTTGGGTGGCAACTTTGAGGGTTGTATATACATGTTCATCCATACTGCCAAGAATCCCGTCTATGATCCTGTGTTCAGCGTTCAAATTCAACCTTCCAAAGTTAATCACTTTGCATTTATCAGAGTTGAATTCCATCTGCGACCCATCAGCCCAGCTCTGTATCCTGTCAATGTCATGTTGTAGGCTGCAACAGCCCTCGACACTATCTACAACACCAATGACCTTTGTGTCATCGGCAAACCTATTATTGCACCCTTCCACTTCTTCATCCAAGTCATTTATAAAACTACAAAGAGCAGAGACCCAAGATCAGCTCTCTGCCACCAACCTCCATGTGGAATACTTTCCAACGATTACCACTCACTGCCTTCTTTCGGCCAGCCAATTCTGTATCCAGACAGCCAAATTTCCCTACATTCCATACCTCCTTACTTTCTGATTGGGGAACCTTATTAAATACCTTACTGAAATCCACATACACCACATCCACTGCTCGACCTTCACCAACTTGTCTTGTCACGTCCTCAAAGAACTCAATAAGGCTTGTGAGGCATGACCTGCCCCTCACAAAGTCATGCTGAATATCTTTAATCAAGCTATGTTTTCCAAAAAGTCATAAATCCTATCTCTCAGAAAGCTTTCCAGTACCTTGCTAACCACTGACTGACTGATCTGTAATTCCCAGGGATTTCCCCAGGGATTTCCCCATTCCCTTTCTTGAAATGAAGAACAGCATTAACCTTCCTCCAATCATCTGGTACTATCTCCATTGAGAGTGAGGATGAAAAGATCATCACCAATCATTCCTCGCTTCCTGTAGTGACCCGGATATATCTGGTCCTATCGCGCTTGATGCTTCCCAGAATTTCCAGCACATCCACTTTCTTAACATCAATCTGTTCAAGCCTGTTAACCTGCTCCATGGTGTTTTCGCTATCAATAAGGTTCCTCACTCTAGTGAATACTGAAACAATGGACTTATGTAGCGCTTCCCCTACCTCTTCAGACTCCAGGCACAAGTTCCCTCCACTATCCCAGATCAGCCTTACCCTCTCTCTGATCATTCTCGTATTCATTATGCAGATGTTCCCAAATCCTTCCCGCAAAGGCATTTACATGCCCCCTCCTAGCTGTCCTCAGTCCAGTTTTGAATTATTTCCTAGCTGCACTGCAATCCGCTAATGCTGTGTCAAATTCTTGCTTCCTCAACCTTAAGTAAACTTCCTTCTGTCTATCGATGAAAAGCTCCTCTTCTGTTGTCATCCAAGGCTCTTTCGCGTTACCAGAGTCTAGATTAGAACGATGCTGGAAAAGCACAGCAGTTCAGGCAGCATCCGAGGAGCAGTGATGACAACTGCCTCACCCTTACCACAGCCATAGAGAGAGAGATAGGAACAGACAGTATGGGAAGGTATTTAACTGGGAGAGAGGAAATTATATTGCTATTAGACTGGAGCTATGGAGTATAAATTGGGAACAATTGATCCACAGGAAATGAAGAACAGAAATGTGGAGAATTTTTAAAGAGCACTTGTTGCGAGCATTGGATAGCATTGTTCCACTGAGACAGGCCAAGAATGATAACGCGAAAGAGGGAAAAACAAGGACTGCAGATTCTGGAAAGCAGAGTCTAGATTAGACTGGTGCTGGAAAAGCTGCCTCAACTGCTGTGCTTTTCCAGCACCACTCTAATCTAGACTCTGGTTACCATTCCTGGCCTGTCTCAGTGGGACAATGTTATCCAATGCTCGCAACAAGTGCTCTTTAAACAGTCTCCACATTTCTGTTGTGTATTTCCTGTGGATCAATTGTTCCCGATTTATACTCCACAGCTCCAGTCTAATAGCAATATAATTTCCTCTCCCCCCGTTAAATACCTTCCCATACTGTCTGTTCCTATCTCTCTCTATGGTTGTGGTAAGGGTGAGGCAGTTGTAGTCTCTGTCACCGAAATGCTCTCCCACCGAGAGATCTGACACCAGTCCTGGCTCATTGCCAAGCACCAAATTCAATATGTCCTCCCTCCGAGTCAGCCTATCTACATATTGAGTCAGGAGTCCCTTATTGACACACCTGACAAAATCGGCTTCATCCAGACCACCTGCACAGAGCAGGTTCCCATCATTATTGGGGTAGTTGAAGTCACCCATAACAACAACAAAGGTGACATCTGCACCTTTCCAAGATCTGCTGTCCAATCTGTTCTTCCATCCCTCTGCTGCTATTGGAGGTGGTAGGGTGGTGGGGCGGAGGTTTGCTGAAGAAAACACCCAATAAAGTGACTGCTCCTTTCTTATTACTGATTTGAAACCATACTGACTCAGTAGTCAAACCCTCCTCAACAACCTTCTGTTCTGCAGCTGTGATGCACTCTCTCATTAACAATGCTAATCCCCCACCTCTTTTATAACCATTCTTGTTCTTTATAAAAGATCGAAAACGTGCAGCATCCAGCCACCATTCCTGCCCCTGTTAAATCTATGTCTCCATTCAGGCCACAACATTGCAGTTCCAAGTACTGATCCCTGATCTAAGTTCATCACTCTTATTCCTGACACTCTTTGCATTGAAACAGATAACCCATCCCTTTTCTTTATTAACTGTGTATTCTTCCTGACACACTGTGCATTCGATTTTGGCCCATTCAAAAATGACCGTCTCCTCTGATCTGTCGCTCTGGTTCCCATCTCTAAGCCAAACGAGTTTAAACCCTCTCAAAGTGCTCTTGCAAATCACCTGCCCAGGATATTGCTGCCCCTCCAGTTCAGGTGCAATCCGCCCTTCATGTACAGGCCCCACCTTACCCAGAATGTATCCCAATGATCTACCTATCTGAAGCCCTCCCTCCTACACTAGCCCTGTAGCCACTTGTTCAGCTGCAGACATTCCCTGTGCCTAGCCTCACAAGCCCGTGGCACTGGCGCGAAACCTGAGATTACTACTCTGCACGTCCTGCATTTTAGCTTCCAACCTAACTCCCTGAAATCACTTTTCAAATCCTCATGCTTTTTCCAACTGTGTCATTGATCATGTTCCCAAGATTTCTTTTTTTTTGCAGGAGGAGCAGGAACTGAAGTGAATCCGAGGGAGATATTTAAATGAGGCCTACAGTCATTCTGAACAGACTAACTGGGAGTAAAGATCAGGCAGAAGACTATACCTAGTTGAAGCAGATGTAGATCGTTCAGCTGAAGTAGCTTGCTCTTCCATTCAATGTCATCATGAATGATCTAATAAATCCTCAACTTCACTTTTCAGTCTTTGCTCATAAACATTAATTCCATGACAGATTTAAAATATGTCCATTTCAGCTGAAATATACTTATTGACCCAACCTCGACAGTACTCTACAGCAAGAAATTTCACAAATTCACAACATTCTGAAAGAAAAATTTCCTCTTCTCTCTTTAATTTGTAATCATAGATTATATCCTGTGGTCCTGTACTCTCCCAAAAAGGGAAGCAACCTTTTCTGGATTTAACTCAAGTCCCCTAAAAATTAGGTATGTTTCAATAATTTCGCAACTCAATCGTCTATACTCCAATGTGTATACAGGCCCAAATTATTTAAGTTCTATTCATAACACAGTCCCTCCATCCTCGGGATCAGCCTGGAGAGCTTAATGTGGACTGTCTCGCATGCCAGTATTTCTTTCTTTCAACGCAGGGCTCAGAACAGTTCACAATATGTTAAATGTTCTGTGACGAATGTTTGTATTGTAAACCAATCCATTTGAATTGAAACTCATTAAACTTTAAATTTGCCTTCTTTACTAACAGCTGAAATCAAATGCCAGTATTTTCCCTTTCAACGATGAGGAGTCCCAAATCCCTGTGTTCTGTAAATTTCTGTACTCAATCTCCTTTTAAATGATATTAAGCAGTTCCATTTCTCCTGTCAAGATGCATAACCTTACATTTTACAACATTTCCTATCTGTTTTCTCCATATTAAATTAATTTGGAAAGATTTTGCCCACTCTTCTGACCTGCCTATTTACCTCAGCTGACTTTTTGTATCATCTTCAGCACTTGTCTTCCCTCCGATTCGTGTGGCATCGCAAACTGGCTTATTGTACATTCATTTTGATAATCTAAGTCATTAGTGTAAATTATAAATATTGGTACCCCAGCACTGATACATATGGTAGTCCACTAGTTACAGGCTGGCATCCTGAAAACTGAAAGATTTATTTGAACACTCTTCATTATATGATGCAGACACTCCTGTCTCCATGCTAACATACCACCACTAAAGCATTGGCCACGTTCCATATTAAGTAGCCATGATGTGGAGGAGCCGGTGTTGGACTTGGGTGGACAAAGTTAAAAATCACACAACACCTCGTTATAGTCCAACAGGTATATTTGAAAGCAATAGAACACTGCTCTTTCTTCAGGTAGCTAGTGGAGCAGGATCATAAGATACAGATTGTGTGTTTTTTGCGCAAAAATAGAATGTATTCCCATAAAGTTACACATGTGTTTGTGTGACTGTGTGCACGTGTGGGAGAGAGAGAGTGTGTGTGTGATTATGTGCATGCGAGTGTAACTGGGAGGGTGTGAGTTTGCGCGTGTGTGTGTTTGGTACAGTGTGGTGTGAGTGTGACAGACTACAAGCCTGTGAGAAGGTGAGCATGGATGTGAGTGTTGGGCATGTGTGCGTGTGTGGCTGAGAGAGTATGTATGAGAGGTGGCCTGCGTAAGTGTGTGAGTATGTAAGAGTGTATGTGCGTGCGTGCGTGTGTATGTGTCTGTATGCGAGTGTGTATGTGAGAGAGAGTGTATGGTGTAGTGTTGGTACCTGCAGTGACATGAACCCAAAGTCCCAGTTGAGGCCATCATCATGATTACCGAACTTGACGACCAGCCTCTGTTTGATGACTCTGCATTGCCACGTAGCCCAACACGCAAGGATGCCCAACGCATGGGACATTAGCAAGACCAGGCAGACACTCCAACATTGGATGAATGGACACTCTTCAACAATCGTCAGTCAGGGGCCTCCCTCCCAGTTGGGGAATATTCCGCCACTACAGGTGACCATCCTCCAAGGCCGACTTCGGGATATGCACCAACGCCAACTGGCCAAGCAGAGGCTGATAGCCAAGTTCGGTACCCATGGGGATGGCCTCAAATAGGATTTTAGGTTCATGTCACACTATTGGTGACCCCACTACAGTATATATATATACACACACACACACCTCTCTCTTATACACATGGTCTATCTCTCATACGCATGCTCTCTCTCTCATAGACAGGTTCTCTCTCAGACAAGCACGGATACATCCCCCACACTCGCACCCAAGCACACATACTCTCACAGGCTTATATTCCATCACCCCCATGCACACGCACACACACATAGACACACGTTGTACCAAGCACGCACACACAAAAACACGCACTCTCTCACACACACTCACACTCATACTCACACGCACAGACTCACATTCTCTCTTTCTCTTACCCAAATACACACGTAAGTCCATGGGTTGAATTTGAATTTGCAGAATTGTACTTGGGAATACATTCTGCTTTTGCTCAAAATGCACACAACCTGCAGGCAGTCAATCCATGCAACATTTTACAAATTCCTACTTTGGAAATAGAACTAGCCTGACTCAAGATTGGGATACAGACAGACTCTAAACTCACAACTTTAATGCATTGTCTAAGCTGAGACATAACGTTTTTTTTTAATAAAACGATCGGTAATCTCAAGAATATGACTTCAAACAAGTTCTGGGATTTGCATATTAATGAACTGAATACTGCAAACCAGTCGAAAAGATGAAAGACTTAACAGCAATCTAGGTTTATTCAATATATCATTTTAATTGCATGACACTGCGAACTTTTGCGATACATTCTGTGTCTTACAATACTGCCGCACTAATTATCTGATGAAGGAGCAGTGTTCTGAAAGCTAGCCCTTCCAAATAATCCTGTTGGACTATAACTGGGTGTTATGTGATTTGTAACTTTTTCCATATTAAGTAATTGCATTGCTACATTCGTATCTGATCAAACACCTTCTGAAAATTCAAATATATTGCAACCACTATTTCCTCCTGATGATGCTTATTACCTTACCTAAGAATTTTAATAAGTTTTAAGGAAATATGACCCCTTCGTAAAGCTGAACTCACTCCTTTTGATGATTTCATTTATTTTTAGCTAGTGTGCTGTTACATACTTCATGGTGCGCTTCACCTCTTTTTTCTAATAACTGATGTTAAACTAAATGTTCTCTGAGTCGAGTATTTTGCATCCTTAACTTTTAACATAAAAGTGTGATCAATCTGCTGGAATATATCCAAAATTTAAATATACTTAGCCCTGTTATTTCTTCTTGCTGGGGCAGTAATGTTAGCACAGTAGCTCAGTGAACATCACTTTTGCCCCAGAATGCCAGGGGAAAGTGAGGGCAGCAGATGCTGGAGATCAGAGCTGAAAATGTGTTGCTGGAAAAGCGCAGCAGGTCAGGCAGCATCGATTCTCCTGTTCCTTTGATGCTGCCTGACCTGCTGCGCTTTTCCAGCAACACATTTTCAGCTCAGAATGCCAGGGACAATGGGTTCGATTACACCCTCACACCACCGCCTGTGTGCAGTTTGCAAATTCTGCCTGCGTCTGTGTGAGTTTCCTCTCATAGTCCAAAGGTGTACACGTTAGATAGTTTGCTGTGCTAAATTGCCCACAGTGTTCAGGCTAGGTGGGTTAGTCATGGGAATTGCAGAGTTGTTGGGACTGGATATGGGGTGGGACTGTGTGAGATACTCTTCAGAGGTTCGGTGTGGACTGGATGGGTTGAATGGCCTGCTTCCATTCAGTCGGGATTCCGTGATGATTATTGCATTTCATTCTCATTATCCTTTGTTCATTGTTACTTAGGAATTTTGGAATGATGTTCGTATCTACTACTGTAAAAGTTGATGCAGAGCATTTATTAAACATGTCTGCCATTTTCTGGTTCCCAGATATTTATTCACCAACCTCACTCAGGAAGTGTGGATGTTAACTTTGACCTTTCTTTTCCTTTCTATGCTTTTCGTGAATCTGTTGCTGTCCATTGTGATATTACCTGCAATATTACTTCCTGGTGTATCCTCACAGTTTTATTTGCCTTTCATTAGTTCTACACATTGTCTGTATACTCAGCTTACCAACACTACCTGCTGCATTGTTTCCCTTCAATTTGTTGCTATCCTTAAATTTCCCACTTTACCATAGTTGAATGATCCCCTTCCAGGGTCCTTCCTTCTCACTGGAATACATCTTTGCTGTGAAACATGCACCATATGTCTTGAATATTTTTTATTCATTCGTATTCCTGTTTAACTCCTTTCCCAATCAATTCCAGGTAATTCTGCCCTCGCTCCCTTGCGATCATCCGTATATCAGCAGAGCACAGTTGTTTCCAGTTAAGTTTCTCCCTCTCAAACAGACTACTAATTCGACCATGTGACAGCGAACGTTTCCACAGGAAACTTTGAGTCTGCCATTATTTACTAAACTAGGAGAAAGTGAGGACTGCAGATGCTGTAGATCAGAGCTTAAAAATGTGTTGCTGGAAAAGCGCAGCAGGTCAGGCAGCATCAAAGGAGCAGGAGAATCGACGTTTCGGGCATAAGGCCTTCTTCAGGAAACTAAACCTTCATTGTTACACATCATCGGATCCAATACATCAGGGTCCCTAATTAGGAACACAACATGTTACACAACACGACTATCCCAACATGTTATGAAGTTGGAGCTATGTATTGCACCTTTAAGAAAGTGTGAATGCAGGCACCTGTCATGAGACTGATTAGCAGTGGCAGAGTGTACTGGAAAATTGAAAACACGTACCATCTGGCTTTGAAACAAATATGTGAGGTTAAATTATGCACCAAGATAATTTAACCCAATCGAATTTAAATTTAATCTTTTGATAACATTGAACTAATGAGAGGATCTCATGTTTGGGGAATAAAGAAGCTGGTATTTTCAGAGTTTAGATGAGATTCCATACAGTATGGAGACAGACCCTTCGGCCCAACCAGTCCACACCGACCCTCCAAAGAACAACCTACCAAGACCCACTTCCCTCTTACTAATGCACCTAACACTGTGGGCAGTTTAGAATGGCCAATGCACATCTTTGGACTGTGGGAGGAAACCAGAGCAAACACACGCAAAAAGTGCAAATTCCACACAGACAGTCGCCCAAGGCTGGAATTGAACCTGGGACCCTGGTGCTGTGAGGCAGCAGTGCGAAGCACTGAGCCACCGTGCCGCCAACCTGGCAGAGCGAGTAAATTGACATTCAAACACGATACATCAAAGGTACCCTTGCATATGAAAAACCGAAGATGACCCAGGGAGATCGAAACCCAGAGGAAGGCAGACATTGGAGATGACAACCACTGTAGGGTTTTGAAATTAAGTTGGTGCAATTTTAATAAGGGATTTTGGTGTTCCAGAATCTTGTTATAGAGATGGAGGTAGATAACAAACCTTTAAGTGAAAGGAGGCTTAGAGTTGTAAATTGTTGTTCCTTAACGTTCAACTTTAGAGTTAAAGAATAAATTGATATGTTTTCTTGAAAGAATGGAATTTGGTGTAGTTCTCTGCCACTCATACTTCACTAGGTGAGGCGAGCTATTCTGGGGCTTTTGTTTAATTAGCAGAATGGTTCACCGTCGTGATAGAACTCAACTACATTCTACAAATTCTTCTTTATGACTACCTCTACGAATTTTGTTTTGCCAATCGACATGAAGACAAAAGCTGCTGCAAGTTACCGTACTTTTTTCCATGCTGCATTATCTTCCGTGTATTCTCTTTCACACTTCAGACAAAGTTTTGGAAGTCTTTTAAATTTAATTCATCTAGATATGCTTTTCCTTTTTTTAACTTCTTACCAATTCCCATATTCAATAACAGTAGACCTTACTAATGAGCTGGAATACTGGGATATAAGTCTGAGCTGTTGTAGCGGTGTGGCATAACAGGTCTGAAGATATTTGTTAAGATGTCAACTCTCAGTGCTTCACTTCCATCTGCTGGAGATGAACTACCATTGCCCCCACTGTGAAAATGTCAAAATCAGGCAGATATTCTTGTCCCGAGAAATAAATTTCACCGATGTCTCAGCTCATCACTGTCTGTTGTGGTTCTGTTCGCCGAGCTGGGAATTTGTGTTGCAGACGTTTCGTCCCCTGTCTAGGTGACATCCTCAGTGCTTGGGAGCCTCCTGTGAAACGCTTCTGTGATCTTTCCTCCGGCATTTATAGTGGTTTGAATCTGCCACTTCCGGTTATCAGTTCCAGCTGTCCACTGCAGTGGTCGGTATATTGGGTCCGGGTCGATGTGCTTATTGATTGAATCTGTGGATGAGTGCCATGCCTCTTGGAATTCCCTGGCTGTTCTCTGTTTGGCTTGTCCTATAATAGTAGTGTTGTCCCAGTCGAATTCATGTTGCTTGTCATCTGCGTGTGTGGCTACTAAGGCCACTGCCACCTAGACAGGGGACGAAACATCTGCAACACAAATTCCCAACTCGGCGAACACAACCACAACAACGAGCACCCGAGCTACAAATCTTCTCACAAACTTTGATCATCACTGTCTGTTGGTGACACCAGATTTTCTGAAGCAACTAACTGAAAGTGGGAAAGACTAATTAGGCTCAAATTAATGTCAGATTGTCAGCAAAGAGGACAATTCCCTGAGATGCATGTTTTGTTCACCACTCTTTCGAGGGAATTGCCAAGAGAAACATATCGCCGCAATTAGTGCTTTACTACTTCCCTCAAAATTTGAGTTTTGTGCGTGAATCTGTTCTCTCATCATGCCGTCTGACTGGTAGCATGAAGATGAAATCTCGCAAACATACATGACACAGAGCCTCCCAGGATGTCACGGTTGAATTATGGTTGTGCTCATTATTAACATCAGATACCATCTTATTCAGTGTGTGTGGGGGGGAGGATGTATGCACGTGTGTGTATGCGCGTGTATGCATGCGTGCGTGTGTTTGTGCGGGTGTGGAACTGGGAGTGTTATGTTTGTGGGTGTGTGTGAGTGTATATATACTTGTGTGGGAGTGTGTGTGCGTGTGTGGGGGGTGTATGTGTGGGTGTGGCGTCTGTGTGTGTATGTGTGTGTATGCTTGTGTATGTGTGTGGAGGGGTTGCATGGGGGTGGGGGTGCTGTGCGTGTGTATGCATTTGTATGTATGTATGTGTGTCTAAATCAGTGCCTGTGGCCGTACGACACAAATCATATTTTTTCTGTAAGCCAATTTCATTGTCAGAGAATTTGACAAGGGTGCGTGGGTTAAGTTATTTTATTTTACATTAGGTACAACATCGTGGGCCAAAGGGCATTTTCTATGATCTAAATTGCAGTTTCTACCACTAATACATTCTGTGCAGCTGCAGAGTATCATTACGTTTCTTTTGTCAAGATAATGTCTGGTCTTCCCGATGTTTCCTGTCAAACCAATGCAAATCTTACCATTCCCTTAACTGCTAGGGACTCTCTCCTCGGTATTATCCAAGTGCAGGATCTTCATATTATTCTGAAACACTCGTGAATTGGACTCTTTGGCGCATTACTAGCTCAGTGACTGCAGGAATCTCAGCACACAGAACGTCCTTTCACAAATCACATGATTTCATCCTGAAGACTTGCTCAAATCACTTTCCTTTGATGAGTCAAGAACTCAGCATTTGAGCAGAGAGACAAGTGCGTTAATTTGACCTGTCACCTCCAAATATCAGAATTCCACCTGCCAAACCATGGTCCACATCTCAGTTAAACCCAACAACCCCTGCCTGTTATACGACATGTTTCCATAAGACAACATGAAATCAATCAAGGTGACTTCTCACTTATCCCCTCTCATCGTGCAGGGACCCAGAAAAACTCCTTGCAAGTGTTTCTGGGCCTTGTCGGTTTTGTCAATTAGGCGGCCTGTTGTGAAGGGATTGACTGATGTTGTGACCTTGCAGCAAACATCTCAACAGTTCTGCTATTATAATTTTACACTGCAATCCAATAATGTAATCATCAACTCAGCTGGACACAATAACTCAAAACATTTGTGAATGTATTTTCTCATATTCTAAATAAAATGCAATTAAATTTCATTGTTACACGAATCATTACAGATTTGGTGATAATTAATATACTGTAAAACAACAAGGGACCAGTACTTGTGAAAGGGCATGTTTGGTCATAATGAACACCATTTATTTGCATGGAAGGAAATGCTGGAGTACACTGATGATTGCCCTACTACAGACACTGAAGGATATAGATCGAAGCTACCACTGGAATGAAACAGCTTTAATGTGTATCAAGTTAGACGTATCGTTTTCTTGCAATATGGCCCATGGGACTATTATGTGTCTCATAGAATCATAACAGACATCGAGCTCAACATGACACAAAAAGCTCATTCAGACCATCGTGTCTGTGCTGGTTAAAGCAGCCATGTCATTTTCCAGTACTTGCTCTATCGCCTTGCATGCCTTGGCATTGGATTAGAGTCTAAATGGCCCTCTGCTTCCTCAACGGACGTAAATGACCCGATGTCACAGTTTGGACAAATAACAGCGTCCTGTGTTCCCCTCTTTCAGGAGAACTGATGGCCTTGTCATTAGTGCCACGGTGTTTGTGGGAGCTTGTACATTTTCCTCGATTACAATAAATAATCCACTCCAGAAGGATTAATCAGCTGAAAAACACTTTTCTGTTCGAGTGATGTTGAAATGCACTGTATAAATGTGAAGATGTCTTTCTCTCATGATCCACTTCTGTCCTTATTGGACTCAATTTGATTTCCACTTTCCATTGAAAATTTAGCGAATGCTTGCAACTGAATGGAAAATGCGCGAATGACACAATGATTCTTATTCCACATCATTGCTAACTGACTGGAATTAAAGGATTGATGCTCCACGTGGCCGAAATCGGTGTCTGGCTGTTCACAGTATTTGTTACTGATGTAGACATTAATATGGGCAGCCTGATTGGGAAAATTGAGGAGAATCTAAAATTAACCAGGTGATTGAAAATGAAAAGGATGCCTGCTGACTTCAAGAAGAGAACAATCATTTTGATGAGGAGCTAAGAAGGAGCAAGTGTAGTTCAATTTGGAGAATTGCAATGACATATATTTGGGGTGGGCTAATAAAGCAATCTCCCACAACACAAAGGGAGGATTCTGAGGCAGGTAGAAGAAATGAGAGATGTTGGGACTAATGGTGAGAGGTCCCTGAAGGTGGGGGAACAGTTGAATAAATTGTTAAAAATGGCATTTGGGTCACTTTCCTTCAGATTTGAATTTCAAGGGGAAAGTGGGATTTCGCTCATTACAATCATGTGAACATAAGACACGACGCTTTGTCAAGACGCACACTTAGGAGCTGCAGACAGGTCTGAGTGGCATCACTGGAACAATAAAGGATCACAAAATGGCAGAAGGCAGTGGAAAGGTTTGGCTCGGCTCACTCACACCTCTCTCTGCATTTTTCAGGCTGTTTGTGGATACGGAGACATCAAGAGGAGCTTGACTAGCAGTACTATGCAGGTAGGGATGTTCATATCAGAGGTGAAAAGCAAAGTTATAGTTCCACAAATCTACTTGACTAATGCTTTCATTCAATCAATGCCATGATTCGACGGACAAGGTCAGTCAGTTCGGAGCTCAGTGACCCTAAGAGAAAGAAGCCTGTTTGTGCTTCACATCAGATTGAGTGACAAAAAAAGAACATCTTGCTCTCTTGTGGTTCTACTTTCTTTTCTCCGACATGAACACTGCATGCCAGATGCTGAACCTGCACATAATTCCTTCACCTCCAAGGATAAGCATGAAGTGGAGGCGCCAGTGTTGGACTGGGAATGGACAAAGTGAGAAGTCACACGACACATGTTTACAGTACAACAGGTTAATTTAAAATCGCAAGCTTTCGGAGTACTGCATCTTCACCAACATCCTACTATAACAGCTCCCAGTGATAGTCAGAGAACAGAGAACATAGACGCCATAACGTTCACCAAGGAGGAAGAAACCGACAACAAACTCGCATTCCTGGACGTCACATTCAAAAGAAAAGACAATGGAGAACTACAAACCTGCATATACAGAAAACCGACAAACACTGACCAAATCCTTCATTACACCAACAAACATCCCAACACACACAAACGAAGGTGTATCAGAACACTATTCCAACGAGCCACTATACACTGCAGGACAGACGAACTTCGGAAAACAGCGAGAACCACCTATACAACGTATTCAAGAAGAACGTATTGTCTAGCTATCACCATTGTTAACAGCTAAACCGAGAATGCAACTTTTTTTTAAAAAGGTTTTGTGATTTACACATGAACGAAGTGCAACTACTATCACTGTATTTTAACAGGTGAAAGGCTTAACAGACAATCAATTTTTCAATGTATAATTTCAGTTACATCACACTGTAAATTTTTGCTATAAATTTTGTATTACGATTGAGCCCTCCACTATCACCTGATGAAGGAGCGTCGTTCCGAAAGCTAGTGTGCTTCCAATTAAACCTGTTGGACTATAACCTGGTGTTGTGTGATTTTTAACTTTATTCAAGAAGAACGGATACTCAAAAAATATAGTCCGCAGATTCCTCAAGAACAAACCATGACAAGCAGACCAAACACAGCCAGAAACCCTAACCACCTTACCATACATCAAAAAAAGTTTCAAAAATGATTCCCAGACTACTAAGACCCCTCAGAATCCTAGTAGCACGCAAACCCACCAACACTCTCAAACAAAAACTAACAAACTTAAAAGACCCAGTACAACCCATCGACAAAAATAACGTCATCTACAAAATTCCACGCAAGTACTGCCACAAACACCACGTAGGACAAACAGGAAGAAAGATAGCCACCAGGATACACGAACACCAGCTAGCCATAAAAAGACACGACCCTCTCTCCCTCGTAGCCCTGCACGTGGATGAAAAAAGCCACCATTTCGACTGGGAAAATACATCTATCCTGGGACAGGCTAAGCAAAAGCATGCCAGAGAATTCCTAGAGGCCTGGCACTCCAACCACAACGCCATAAACAAACACATAGATCTAGGTACCATCTGTCAACCCCTCAGAAAACGAACAGGAAATGACATCACCACAAACCCCAGGAACCCCATCCAGGACAAACATATAAATAGAAAGCAGGAGACAACAGCTTTGCTTCACTTGGAGGTCGCCACTGATGATGTTACCTAGCCAGGTAATGAAACATCTGGATATCAAACCTACAGCTCAGCGAGCAAACCTACACCCTAAACCTCAACCTGAGCTACAAACCTTCACAAACCTTGCAAGAACATAGAACATTACAGCACAGTACAGGCCCTTCGGCCCTCGATGTTGCACCGACCTGTGAAACCAACCGGAAGCTCATTTAACCGACACTATTCCTTTTTCATCCGTATGTTGATCCGGTGACCATGAAAATACCCTTAAATTTGGCAAGTCTACTACTGTTGCAGGGAGGGTGTTCCACGCCCTACTACTCTCTGTGTAAGGAACCTACCTCTGACATCTGTCCTATATCTATCTCCCCTCGTGCTAGCCATCACCATCCGAGGAAAAGGCTCTCACTATCCACCCTATCTAATCCTCTGATCATCTTGTATGTCTCTATTGCCACCTCTCACCCTTCTCTAGCAAAAGCAGCCTCAAGTCCCTCAGCTCTTCCTCATAAGGCCTTTCTTCCATTCCAGGCAACATCCGAGTAAATCTCCTTTGCACCCTTTCCAATGCTTCCACATTCTTCCTATAATGTGGTAACCAGAACTGTATACATTTCTCCAAGTGTGGTTGCATCAGAGTTTTGTACAGCTACAACACACCCTCATAGCTCCAAAACATAATCCCTCTGCTAACACAAAGGATGCCTTCTTAACAATCGTATCAACCTGGTTGACAACTTTCAGGGATCCATGCGCATGGACACCAAGACCTCTCTGCTCATCCACATTAACAAGCAACTTACCATTAGACCAATGCACTTTATTCCTGTTGCTCCTTCCAAAGTGAATCACCTCACATTTTTCTGTATAGAACTCCACTGGCCATCGGTCAGCCCAGCTCTGCAGCTTATCTATGTCCCTCTGTAAACTGCAACATCCTTCAGTGTTGTCCACAACTCCATCAACCTTAATGTTTTCTGGAAATGTACTTAATCATCCTTCCAGGTCATTTATAAAAATGACAAACAACAGTGGACCCAAAACAAATCCTTGTGGTACACCACTAGTAACTGAACTCCAGGATGAACATTTCCCATAAGCCACCACCCCCTGTCTTCTTTCAGCTGACCAATTTCTGATCCAACCACTAAAGTCCAATAAAGTTGCTTAGTTCAGAGCGTGGGCATCATGGGGTCCACGAGAGAGAGTGAAGGTTTGAATATGGCTACAGAGGAGGAACATGAATGCAGCCTAATGCTGCTATTTTCAACAACTCTCACATTCCTAGAATCTTTAATTTGAATAATCCTCCTGATATGCGTGCTCAATGCGATCTTATTGCTCAGTAAAATGCACTCCAGCTCTCTGTTAATACTGGTGTAAAAGCGCAAAATGAATTCAGCTGAAAGTTAATCATGGACTCATGCTGTATTGAAGAGATCCTTCAGTCCATTGAGTCTGTACAGCCAAAACCATGCTAAATCTTCACTGCACTTTCCAGGAGTAGACCTATTCACTGTGTTCAACTGTTCACCAGAATATTTAGTTTGAAGTTGTGAGGTTTCCTGCCTTAATTGCCCTGCCAGACAATGCACTGAGGGCAGCCTCCACACTCAGTGAAAAACAATTCCTCAAATCGCCTCCAAACACCTGCATTCTGACTTAAAATCTGTCGCCTTGATTTTCAAACTTCAACTGAAGGGACCAGCTGCTTTCTTTCCACACACACACGGCACTGATGACCTGATGCATTTCTATCATATCACCATCACCACACCTCCCCTCCCCACTCTCAATCTCTGCTCCAAAGAAAATAATCCGAGCTGACTGAGACTCCTTTCCTCGCGTAAACACTCCATCACAGGCAACATCCCGGTGAGCTCTGCTGGCCAACAGAATATGTCTAACAGTCAAAATACTGAGCAGTAAAATTAGATTGAAAGGGAGACAACGTGTTAGTGTACGATCCAACTAGTTGTATACTGTCCATGCAATTGAAATGTAATACCAGGGTATGTTATCACTCAAATACATTGGCTCAAATATGAAATAAAATGAAATAAACAGCACATCATGCTTATGATTGCTATCACCACAACTGCTGTTTTCTCCGTGCAGAATTTCCTTTCCAGTTCCTGGCACCAAATGTTTCTGAAGTGATCGAAGCTGCAAACAACTTTTCCGCAAACATAACTATCTTCAGAAACACAGCTGAGGCAATAATGAGGCGACATCCCAGGCAGGGAGAAAGGAAGCTAGCAGGATAATAAATGGAAAGAAGGTGACTTCATATCACAACAGTAATGATGACCTAGAGATACAATATAAGAAAATAAGGACGAGGAGCAGGAGTAGACCGTCTGGCCCTTCGAGCTACTCTGCGATTCAATGAGATCATGGCTGATCTTTTCATGGCCTCAGCTCCACTTACCCAGCCTCTCACCATATTCCTTAATTGCTTTGTTGTTCAATAAAGTTATTTATTTTCGTCTTAGAAACATTTTCTGAAGTAGTGTCAACTACTTCACTGGGCAGGGAATTCCACAAATTCACAACCCTCTGGGTGCAGAGGTTCCCGCTGAATTCAGTCCGAAATCTGCCCCCCCCCCCCCCCCCCCATTCCTGAGGCTAAGCCCTCCTGTCCAAGTTTCACTTGCCAGTGGAAATGTGATCTCTACTTCTATCTATTCCCTTCATAACTTTATATGTTTCTTTAAAATCCCCCTTCATTCTTCTGAATTCCAATGAATATAATCCCAGTTTCCTCAGTCTCTCCTCATAAACCAACACCCTCAACACTGGAATCACCCTCGTGAACCTCCTCTGCACCTCCTCCAGTGCAAAAACTATACACAGTGCTCCAGGTGTGGCCTGGACAGCTCCAACATAACCTCCCTGCTTTTAAACTCAATCCATTTAGCAAGGAAGGTCAAAATTCAATGTGCCTTCCTAATTACCTGTTGTAACTGCAGATCAACCTTCTGTGATTCATGTACAATGGCACCTCGGTCCCTCTGCACAGCAGCATGATCCAACTTTTTACCATTAAATAATGATCCTTTTTGGTGTTATTTATACCAAAATGCATGACTTCACGTTTATTAAAATAGTATTCCCTCTGCCAGACATTTGTTCACCTACTTCAAGTGTCTACGTTCCTCTGCAAAGTTTCATAGTGCTCTGCACACTTTGCTCTATCACTTATTTTAGTCTCATTGGCAAACTTTGACACATTGCATGTCGTCCCGATCTCCAAATCATCTATATAAATTATAAATAATTGTGATCTCTGTGGTATACCACTAGTCACGATTGTCAACCAGGATAGCACTCATTTATCACCATTCTTTGTTTCCTGTTAGTCACCCAATCCTCTATCCATGCTAATGCTTTACCCGTAACACCATGCACCTTTATCTTATGAGCAGCCTCTTGTGCAGCACCTCGCCGAAGGACTTTTGGAAATCTACACACTCCACACCCACTGGGTCCCCATTGCCCACCTTGCTCAAGATGTCTTCACAGAATTCTAAAAGATTAGTTAATCATGACCTGCCCTTCATGAACCCATGCTGAGTCTGCCCAACAGGACAATTTCTAAATAGATGCCTTGCTTTTATTTCCCTTGATAATAGACTCAAGCGTCTCCCCATCACAGAGGTTAAGCTAACTGGTCTATAATTCCCCATCTTTCGTCTACCTCCATTTTTAAACAGTGATGTCATATTTGCTGTTTTCTAACCTATAAGGACTGCCCCAGAGTCCAATGAATTTTGGAAAATTCCCACAAATATGCTTGTTATTTCTGCTGCCATCCCTTTTAGTACACTGGGATACATGCTATCAGGACCAGGAGACTTGCCTATCCTAAGCTCCATTAGCTTGCCCAACAATATCTCTTCCATGATAATGATTGTTTCCAGGTCCTCACCTATCTTTGTTTCTTTGTCAATTACTGGGCATGTTATTCGTGTCCTCCACTGTGAAGATTGACACAAAAATACCCTGTTGAATGACTCGGCCATTTCATGATACCCATGACTAAATGTTCTTTTGAATCCTCTAATGGACCAACGCTTACTTTAGCCCCTTTTTTCATTTTATTTATTGATAGAAACTTTTGCTGTTGTCTTTATATTCTGTGTTGGTTTTTTTTTTTTCTCACGTTCTAACTACATTTTCATTGCAGGTCTTTTTTGTGGATTTCTTTTGACTTCCATAGTTTTCCCAGTATTCTAGTTTCCAGCTGTTCTTGACACTTTGTATGCCTTCTCCTTCATTTGGATAGCCCCCCTTATTTCCTGAGTCACCTATGGCAGATTATCCTTTTTTTGCAGTCCTTCCTTTTCACTATCAGAAACATATGGAAGAACTGGAACCAACATGGCCTTTCTCAAAGATGAGAGATTCAACAACGAATACACATCATTTCCAATATATCATTTCGATTACATCTCACTGCAAACTTTTCAATAAATTCTGCGCCTTATGATCTTATACTCCACAACCAATGATGAAAGAGCAGTGCTCAGAAAACTATTGCTTCCAAATAAACCTGTTGGACTATAACCTGGTGTTGTGTGATTTTTAACTTTTCACTAATATATCTTTTTCATGGGCACTCTGAAAAATTGCTTTGAAAATGCTCCACTACTCGTCAACTGTCCCACCATAAAATCTTTGTTTCCAGTCTACTTTAGCCAAGTTCTCCCTCGTTTAAGCACAAGACCCTGATATTGGATTTTATCTTCACACTCTCCATCTCTATTCTAAATTCAACCAAACGGTGATCACGCCTTCCAAGAGGATCCTTAACTATGAAGTCAGTAATAAATCTTGTCTCATTACACAGGACCAGATCGAGGATAGTTTCCTCCCTTGTCAGTCCCATTACATGCTGTTCAAAAATGCTATCATGGACTCACTCAACGAACTGCTCCTCATGGCTACCCTGACCAAGCCGGTTCGACCAATCTACATGTCGATTAAAATTCCCAAAGATAATTGCTGTATCATTTTTAGAGGCATTAGCTATTTCTTTCTTTATTGCCTTTCCCACTGTGATCTTATTATTTGGTGGCCTAAAGACGACTTTGTCTTCTTAGAATTTCTAATTTCCGCACGAGTGGATTCAACCTTATTCTCCATACAACCTATACCATCTCTCAGCACCGCCCTGATGTCATCCTTGAACAGCAGAGCTGCTCCATCTCCCTTACCTTCCAGTCTGTCCTTCCAACTAGTCTGATCGGCCGGATATTTACCTCCCAGTCATGACCATCTTGTAACCATGTTTCCGTAATTGCTCCTAAATCATTTTTTTTCACGATTATCTCTGCTGCTAACAAACGAACCTTGTTACATATGCTACAAGCATTCAGGTAAAGTGCCCTTATGCTTGTTTTCATACCCTCATGTTTTCCAACATCTCCAACAATATCCCCTGAGTTATTATTCCTTTTTACCTTGTACTTAAACCCTCCTGCATACATGCTAACCTGCTGCTTACCTTTTTATTTACCAGCATACTTCCGTTTGTTAGCCCTTTCGCTTCCCCCCAACTCACTAGATTAAACTTCTAGTGACCAACCTCTTCATCCTTTTCACTATAATAATCGTTCCAGATCTATTCAGGTGGAGACCATTTCATTGGTACAGGTTCCTCCTGTTCCAAAACTGATACCAATGCTCCGTGAAATGGAACCCCTCTTTCCCACACTATTCCCTTAGCCATGTGTTTATTTCACTAGTTTTCTTATCCCTAAGCGAAAGACAATTCTTATCCCGAAGCCAATTTGCCTGTGTCTTGGGCAGAGGACCCGTTCCTTAATTTCGATTATCGTGCTTGATAATTCCCAAACTTGTCCTCTTTCCTAGCCTTGCTTTTTTGTTTCTCTCAACAAGGACCACAACAACTGGATCCTCCCCCTCTGCTGCAATATCCTTTCAAGCCGGTCAGAGATGTCCTGTTCTCTGGCACCGCACAAGCAACACACCATGCAGGACTCCTTATCTGACTTGTAAAGGATACTATCTGTCCCGCTAATTACGGAATCCCTTAAAACTGCCACTTGTCTTTTTGCTCTCTCCTCTTGAATGTATTCTGCACCATGGTGCCATGGTCAGCTGGCTCATCCTCACTGCAGCACTTTTCCTCGTCCACACAGGGAGCAAGTACCTCATACATGTTAGATAGGGTTAAGAGCTGAATCTCCTCCATTCCTGAAATCAGGATCATCCTACCTGACTCACTTGAATCACACAGTGTTGTCCCTGATCACTGACTGAATTTGAATTACGTAATCTACCAGTTGTGATTGCCTCCTGAAACAAAGTGTCCAGGGAAATCTCCCCCTCCCGGATGTGCCACAGTGTTTGAAGCTCAGATTCTAGATCATCACCTCACCGCCAGAGTTCCTCCAGCTACCAACAGTTGCTGCAGATGTGGTCACTGCATTTCACAATGGGAACACACACTGCTCAAACATATCAGTTCACTCACCTTCCCAGAATACAGTTCAACCATTCCACCGTTCCCGCCACTGCTGTAAAATGGACACCGCTGACTGTCCCGGTAAATTTTTTTAAAGAGATATTTACCTTCCCGGCAATCCCCGGTTCTTGCTCTCACCGCTCCCACTGCTGCTGCAAAATGGAGGCCGATAACTAAATGGAGGCTGCTGACAAGAAATCGAGCACTGCCGTCAATATCAGATACTGTGTAATGCATTTGGACAGACCACACTTTCCGTAGGAGAGGATTGCCATTGTTGCCAAATTAGCTGTAAGTCAAGCACAGAGAAAGAGGATGAATTACTTATGGATGAGGTGGTGGTCTCATGGTATTCTGACGAGACTGTTAATCTAGAGACTCGGATACTGTTCTGGGGACCTGGGTTCGAATTCCACAATGGCAGAGGGTGAAATTTGAAATCAATAAATGTCTGGAATTAAGAGTCTAATAGCTAATGTAAATCCATAGCCAACTATCGGAAAAATCTGTCTGGTTCACTAACCCAAATCCTTACTGGTCTGGCCGACACGTGACTCCAGGCACACAGCATTGTGGTTGACTCTCAACTATCACCTGGGAAATTAGGGGTGGGTAATAAATGCTGCTGAGCCAGTGATGTCCTCATCCTGTTTAAGAATAAAGTAAAAAATGTATTAATCAACCTCTCAGTCTGTCTCATGCAAAATGAGATGACATTTATGTTGTTGATATTTTGTGTGTATTACTAATTTGAAGAGCTACGTTAAATTTGTTGGTGTGAGTCAGTGTATGCATTAATGTGTCTCTGTGTCTGTCCACCTGTGTGTTCGTGTATCTGTGTGTGTGTGTGTGTGTGTGTGTGTGTGTGTTGGTGTGAATCAGTGTGTGTATTAATGTGTCCCTGTAACTTTCCACCTGTGCTTCTGTTGGTGTGAATCAGTGTGCATATTAATGTGTCTCTGTATCTGTTCAGGTGAGTTTGTGTGTGTGTGTGTTGGTGTGTATCAGTGTGTGTAATAATGTGTTTCTGTATCTGTCCACCTGTGTGTATGTGTGTGTGTTGGTTTGTATCAGTGTGTGTAATAATATGTCTCTGTGTCTGTCCAGCTGTGTGTGTGTGTGTGTGCATGTGTTGGTGTCAATCAGTGTGTGTATTATTGTGACTCTGTATCTGTCCACCTGTGTGTGTGTTAGTGTGAATCAGTGTATTTATTCATGTATCTATGTGTCTGTCCACTTTGTGTGTGTCTGTGTGTGTGTCTGAGTGTGTGTTGGTGTAAATCATTGTGTGTATTAATGTGTCTCGGTGTCTCTGCACCTGTGTGCGTTGATGTGAATCAGTGTGGGTATTAATGTGCCTCTGTATCTGTCCACCTATGTGTGTGTGTGCGTGCGTGTGTGTTGGTGTCAATCAGTGTTTCTATTAATGTGTCTCTGTATCTGTCCACCTGTGTGTGTGTGTGTGTGTGTGTGTGTGTAAGTCAGTGCGTGTATTAACATGACTCTGCCTTTCTGTGTAATGGGCTCTCTGTTGTTATAGGGCTGTACCCACTGAATTGGGGTTTACCCCCTTCCCCTCTGTCTGTCTGTGTCTGTCCCTCTTGTGTTTAAAGTGATATAGTACTGATGTGTGTGTGTGTCCATCTCTGACTGCAATGGGAAACAATCTGTCCTGGAGGGAAGTTTAAATGAATGAATTAATTAAAAAGCAATGAATCAGTGTCTCTGACTCTCTCTGTCCATCACTCTTGTGTTTAAAGTGATGCAATGCCACCTCTGCTGGCCATTCTGCGCCATTGCACAAGTGGCGGATAGTTCTTCGGGGACAATTTGCTCCAATCCCTGTTGACTCTGTCTCACAATGACCTGAGTGACGCAAAGGCGCAAGGGGCTGTGCAGTGACGTCATCACAATATGGTCGCGCCCTGTGTGGGCAGGACTGACAAGGAGGATGCGGCAGTAGGCAAGAGGTGACCCATTCCAGGGTCTTCAGGGGGAGGCAGACCAGCCCCCTTTCGTGGCCTGGAGGTGGCATCAGCAGCCACTGACTGAATGAATGAAACTAGTTATTTAACAGCAATGTCCCACTGGGTCACTCTCATCTCATGTCATCATCCTGTAACAAGGCAGGCCACCTACACCCTGAAATACAAACATGAATTATTTTAATACTATAGCACAGGATTAGTATAAGTATCAGGAAGTACAGAAGGATGAAAACCTTGAACATTTTAGTCTATAATGTCCAGGGAGGTGCAGGTTATGGTGGATTGGACATGGGAAATGCAGGTTACAGGGACAGGTTGGGGTGTGGGATTAAGGTGGGGACAGTGCAGGCTCAATGGGCCAAATGGACTCTAACTGCGCTGCAGGGATTCTCTGATCTCAGTGAGCTGGATGGTTACTTTGTGATGCAGAGCTAACAGCAGGCACTGTATTACCCACACCAACTGTGGTCACCCTGAAGGCCCTGCCTTCTCAAACCTGTGCTGGTCCCCAAGGTAAACTCACCACCATCTACCTCTCTATTGTTAGAGATTGACCACCCCACGGGCAATAGAGACTGGGTCAGTAACACAAACACAGTCGGGTAAGACCAATGTTCCCACTGGTCAGTGACAGATACATAGTATGGTCAGTCTAATGTCCACAGGGGTCAGTGACATACAATGAGGTCAGTGTAACGTCACGAGGGGTCTTACACAGACACATCATGGGGTCAATCAAATATCCCAGGGGTCAGTGACAGATACATAGTGTGGTAAGTCTAATGTCCCCAGGGGTCAGTGACAGACACACAGTGGGGTCAGAGTATGTCTCCAGGGGTCACTGACAGAGACACAATGGGGTCAGTCTAATGTCCGCAGGGGTCAGTGACAGACACACAGTGGGGTCAGAGTATATCTCCAGGGTTCAATGACAAAAACACGATGGGGTCAGTCTAATGTCCCCACGGGTCAGTGATAGAGACCCAGTGGGGACAGTGTAACGTCCCTAGGGGTCAGTGACAGAGACACTCTGTGGTCAGTGTAAGGTCACCAAGGGTCAGTGACATACACACAGTGATGTCAGGCTAGTCTCCCAAGGGGTCAGTGACAGACTCAAAGTGGGGTCAGTCTAATGGCCCCAAGGGCCAGTGACAGACAGAAAGTGAGGTCAGTCTAATGTCGCCAGTGGTCAGTGACAGACACACAGTGTGGTCAGTCTAATGCACCAGGGGTCAGTGACAGAGACACACTGAGGTCAGTGTAATGGCTCCAGAGAACGTTAACAGACACACAGTGGAGTCAGAGTAATGTCCCCAGAGTTCAATGATAAAAACACAATGGGGTCAGTCATGGGGACACAGTGGG
The DNA here is from genome assembly GCF_037043375.1 of Chiloscyllium plagiosum. NCBI lineage: Eukaryota > Metazoa > Chordata > Chondrichthyes > Orectolobiformes > Hemiscylliidae > Chiloscyllium > Chiloscyllium plagiosum. The sequence goes on along the minus strand of NW_028270183.1, from coordinate 30,047,011 downwards.
ATCAGTGTAATGTCCCCAGGGGTCAGTGACAAACACACAGTGCGGTCAATCTAATGTCCCCAGGGGTAAGTGACAGAGACACAGTGAGGTCAGTCTAATGTCCCAAGGGTCAGTGACAGGCACACATGGGGGTCAGTGTAATGCACCCAGCGGCAGTGACAGAAACACATGGGGGTTAGAGTAATGTCCTCAGGGTTCAGTGTCAAACACACAGTGGTGTGAGTGTAATGTCACCAGGGGTCAATGTCAGAGACACAGTAAGGTCAGTCTAATGGCCCAAGTTGTCAGTGACAGAGACACAGTGGGGACAGACTAATGTCCCCAGGGGTCAATGACAGAGACACAGTGGGGTCAGTGTAGTATCCCCAGGGGTCAGCAACGGGGTCAAAATAGGGTCAGTCTAATGTCCGCAGGGGTTAGTGACAGGCTCACAGTGAGGTCAGTCTAATGACCCCGGGGGTCTGTAACAGGGACACTTTGGGGTCGGTCTAATGTCCCAAGATGTCAGTGACAGACACACAGTAGCATTAGTGTAAATTACCATGTGGTCAGTGACAGACACAGAGTGGCGTCAGTGTAATGTCCCCAGGGGTCAATGACGGTCTCACACTGGGGTCAGTCTTATGTCCACAGGGGATAGTGACAGACCCACAGTGGGGTCGGTCCAATGTCCCCAGGGGATATTGGCATAGACAAACTGAGGTCAGTCTTATGTCCATAGGGGTCAGTGACAGAGACACAGTTAGGTCAGTCTAATGTCCCCAGGGATCAGTGACAGACACACAGTTGGCTCTGTGTTTTGTTCCCAGGGGTCAGTGTCAGAGATACAGTGCAGTCAGTTTAATGTCGCCAGTGGTCAGTGACAGAAACACAGTGGTCTCAGTGTAATGTACACAGGCGACAGAGGCAGAGACAAAGTGGAGTCAGTCTAATGTCCCCAGGGGTCAGTGACCGGCACGGAGTCGGGTCAGTATAATGCCAACTGTCGTCTGTGACAGACTCAGTGGGGTCAGTGTAATGTCACCAGGGGTCAATGACAGACATACAGTGCGGTCAGTCTAATATCCCCAGGGGTCAGTGACAGACACACAGTGAATTCAGTGCAATGTCCCCAGGGGCCAGTGCCCGACACGGAGTTGGGTCAGTGTAATGCCAACTGTCGCCTGTGACAGAGACTCAGTGGGGTCAGTCTAATGTCGCCAGTTGTCAGTGACAGACACATAGTGTGGTCAGTCTAATGTCCCAGTGTTCAGAGATAGAGACACACTGGGGTCAGTGTAAAGGCCCCAGAGATCAGTAACAGACACACAGTGGAGTCAGAGTAATGTCCCCAGGGTTAAAGACAAAAACAACATGGGGTCAGTCTAATGTCCCTACGGGTCAGTGATGGAGACACAGTGGGGTCAGCATAACATCACTAGGGATCTGTGACAGAGACACAGTGGGGTCAGCATAACATCACTAGGGGTCTGTGACAGAGACACAGTGGGGTCAGTATAACGTCACCAGGGGTCTGTGACAGAGACACAGTGGGGTCAGTGTAAGGTCCCCAGGGATCAAAACAGACAGAGAATGGGAGGAGTGTAAGGCCCCAGGGGTCACTGACAGAAACAGAGTGGGGTCAGTCTAATCTCTCCAGCGGTCAGTGACACACACACACACACACACACAGTGATGTTAGTCTAATCTCCCCAGAGGTCAGTGAAAGACACACAGTGTGGTCAGTCTAATGTCACAAGGGTCAGTAACAGACACACAGTCGGGTCAATATAATGCATCCAGCGACAGGGACATTCACACATGGGGGTCAGTGTAATGTCCCCAGGGTCCAGTGTCAGACACACAGAGGAGTGAGTGCTATGTCCCCAGGGGAAAGTGACAGACACACAGTCGGGTCAGTGTAATGTCAACTGTCGTCTGTGACAGTGACATGGTGTGGTCAGTATAATGTCCACAGGAGTCAGTGACAGACGTGCAGTGGGGTCAGTGTAATGCCTCCAGGGGTAGGTGACAGCGACACAGTGAGGTCTGTCTAATGTCCCGAGGTATCAATGACAGAGACACAGTGAGCCCTGCCTAATGTCCCCAGCGGTCAGTGATAGACACGCAGTAGCATCAGTGTAAATTACCATGTGGTCAGTGACAGACACAGAGTGGGGTCAGTGACGGACTCACACTGGGGTCAGTCTTGTGTCCACAGGGGACAGTTACAGACCCACAGTGGGGTTGGTGCAATGTCCCCAGGGGACAGTGGCAGAGACAAAGTGGGGTCAGTCTAATGCCCACAGTGGTTAGTGACAGACACACAGTGCGGTCAGTGTTATGTCAACTGTTGTCTGTGTTGGAGACACAGTGGTATCAGTGTGATGTCCCCAAGGTCAGCGACAGACACGCAGTGGGGTCAGTGTAATGTCAACAGGGGTCAGTGACTGAGTTACAATGGGGTCAGTCTAATGTCCCCAGGGGTTAGTGCCAGAGACACAGATGGGTCAGTCTAATGTCCCAAGATGTCAGTGACAGAGACACAGTGGGGTTAGTCTAATGTTCCCAGGGATCAGTGACTGAGTCACATTGTGGTCAGTGTAATGTCCCCAGGCTTCAGAGACAGGCACTGTGGGGTTAGTCTAAAGTACCCAGGAATCAGTGACAGAGACACAGTGGGGTCAGAGTAATGTACCCAGGGTTCAGTGAGAGACACACAGTCAGATCAGTGTAATGTCCCCAGTGGTCAGTGACAGACACACAGTGGGGTCAGTGTAATGTCCACAGCAGTCAGTGGCAGACACACAGTGGGGTCAGTCTAATGTCACCATTGGTCAGTGACCGACACACATTTGGCTCTGTGTTATGTCCACAGGGGTGAGTGTCAGAGACACAGTAGGGTGAAACTTATGTCTCCAGGGGTAAGTGACAAGCACACAGTGGGGTCAGTCTAATGTCCCCAGGGATCAGTGACAGACACACAGTGGAGTGAGTGTTATGTCCCCAGGGGTAAATGTTAGAAGCACAGTGGTGTCAGTGTAATGTCAATTGTCGTCTGTGACAGAGACGCAGTGGGTACACTCTAATGTCCACAGGAGTCAGTGACAGACACACAGTGGGGTCAGTCTAATATCCCAAGATGTCAGTGATCGAGGCACAGTGAGGTCAGACTAATGTCCCGAGGTATCAGTGACGGACACACAGTGTGGTTATTCTAATGTCCCCAGGGATAAGTGACAGAGACACAGTGAGGTAAGTCTAATGTACCCAGCTGTCAGTGGCAGACACAAGTGGGGTCAGTCTAATGTCTCAAGATGTCAGTGACAGACACAAAGTCTGATCAGTGGAATGTCCCCAGGGGTCAGTGACAGAGACACAGTGGGGTCAGTCTAATGCACCCAGGGGTCAGTGGAAGACACACACCGTGTGGTCATTATAATTTCCACAGGGGTCACTGACTGATACACAGTGTGGTCATGTCTAATGTGACCAGGAGTCAGTGGCAGAAACACACTGGGTTCACAGTAATGTCCCGAGGAATCAGTAACAGAGACACAGTGAGGTCATTCTAATGTCCCCAGTGGTCAGTGTCTGACACACAGTAGCGTCAGTGTAATTTCCCCAGGGGAGAGTGACAGACACAGATTGGTGTCAGGGTAATATCCCCAGGGATCAGTGACGGACACACAGTGTGGTCAGTCTGATGTCCACAGCTGTCATTGACAGAGACACAGTCAGTCAGTCTAATTTGCCCAGGTGTCAGCGACAGGCACACAGTGAGTTCAGTGTAATGTCCCCAGGGATCACTGACAGAGACACAGTGGGGTGAGTCTAATGTCGCCAGTGGTCAGTGACAGACACACAGTGTGGTCATTCTAATGCCCCAGGGGTCAGCGACAGAGACACACTGGGGTCAGTGTAATGGCCCAGAGAACAGTAACAGACACACAGTAGAGTCAGAGTAATGACCCCAGGGTTCAATGACAAAAACATGATGGGGTCAGTATAATGTCGCCAGGGGCAGTCATGGAGATACAGTGGGGTCAGTGTAATGTCCGTAAGGATCTGTGACAGAGACACAGTGGGGTCAATGTAAGGTCCCCATGGTCAAAACAGACAGAGAGTGACATCAGTCTAATGTCCCCAGGGGTCAGTGACATACACGGTTTCGGGTCAGTCTAATGTCCCCAGGGACAAAACAGACAGAGAGTGGCATCAGTCTAATGTCCCCAGGGGTCAGTGACATACACGGATTCGGGTCAGTGTAATGTCACCAGGGGTCATAGATCGACAAACAGTTGGATCAGTCTAATGTCGCCAGAGGTCAGTGACAGAGACACAGTGGGGTCAATTTAATGGCCCAAGATGTCAGCGAGAGAGACACAGTGGGGTCAGTCTAATGTCCTGAGGGGTCAATGACAGAGACACAGTGGGGTCACTCTAATGTCTCCAAGGGTCAGTGACAGACACATAGTGACTTCAGTCTAATGTCCCCAGGGGTCAGCGACAGACACACAGTGTGGTCAGTGAAATGTCAACTGTCATCTGTGACAGAGTCACAGTGCGGACAATCTAATGTACACAGGGGTCAGTGACAGACACGCATTGGGGTCAGTGTAATGTATCCAGGGGTCAGTGACTGAGTCACAATGGGGTCAGTCTAATGTCCCCAGTGGTGGTGAAAGGCACACAGTGCAGTAAATCTAATGTCCCCAGGGATCTGTGACAGGGACACATTGGGTCAGTCTAATGTCCCCAGGGATCAGTGACAGAGACACAGTGTTTACAGTATAATGTCCCCAGGGATAAGTGACAGAGAGACAGTGAGGTCAGTCTAATGTAACCAGCTGTCAGTGACAGACACAAAGTCTGATCAGTGGAATGTACGCAGGGGTCAGTGACAGAGACACAGTGGGGTCAGTCTAATGCACCCAGGGGTTAGTGGAAGACACACACGGTGTGCTCATTGTAATTTCCACATGGGTCACTGACTGATACACAGTGCGGTCATGTCTAATGTGCCCAGGATTCAGTGGCAGAAACACACTGGGCTCACTGTAATGTCCCGAGAAATTAGTAACAGAGACACAGTGAGGTCATTCTAATGTCCCCAGTGGTCAGTTACTGATGGACAGTAGCATCAGTGTAATTTTCCCAGGGGAGAGTGACAGACACAGATTGGAGTCAGTGTAATGTCCCCAGGGATCAGTGACAGACACACAGTGTGGTCAGTCTAACATCCACAGGGGTCATTGATAGAGACACAGTGTGGTGAGTCTAATTTGCTTAGGGGTCAGCGTCAGGCACACAAGTGTTTCAGCCTATTGTACGGAGGGGTCAGTGACAGACATGCAGTGGGGTCAGTGTAATGTCCCCAGGGGTCAGAGACTGAGTCACAATGGGGTCAGTCTAATGACCCAGGAGTTAGTGACAGACACACAGTGTGGTCAATCTAATGTCCCCAGGGATCAGTGAGAGGGACACAGTGTGGTCAGTGTAATGTCCCCAGGGGTCAGAAACAGACGCACAGTGGGGTCAGTCTAATGTCACCATGGGTCAGTGACAGACACACAGTGTGGTCAGTCTAATGTTCCCATGGGTCAAGAACAGACACACAGTGAGGTCAATGTAATGTCCCCAGGGGTCAGTGACAGAGACACAGTGGGGTCAGTGTAAGGTCCCCAGGGTCAAAACAGAGAGTGGCATCAGTCTAATGTCCCCAGGGGTCAGTGACATACACGGATTCGGGTCAGTCTAATGTCCCCAGGGGTCAGAGATCAACAAACAGTTGGATCAGTCTAATGTCGCCAGGGGTCAGTGACAGAGACACAGTGGGTTCACTCTAATGTCCCCAGGGATCAGTGACAGACACACAGTAGGGTCAGTCTAATGTTCCCATGGATCAGTAATAGGCACACAGTGGGGTCAGTCTAATATTACCAGGTGACAGTGACAGACACACAGTGAGTTCAGTCTAATGTCCCCATGGGTCAGTGACAAAGACACAGTGAGGTCAGTGTAATGTCCCCAGGGGTCCTGAAGAAGGGCTCCTGCCCGAAACGTCGATTCTCCTGCTCCTTGGATGCTGCCTGACCTGCTGCGCTTTCCCGGCAACACATTTTCAGCTTATATTTCCACGGGTCAATGGTGGAGACACAGCGGGGTCAGTGTAACGTCACTAGGGGTCAGTGACAGACACACAGTGGGGTCAGTCTAATGTCCCTATGGGTCAATGACAGACACGCAGTGTGGACAGTCTAATGTCCCAAAGGTCAATGACAGACACACATTGGGGTCAGTGTAATGCACCCAGCGGCAATGATAGACACACATGAGGGTCAGTGTAATTTCCCCAGGGTTCAGTGTCAAACACACAGTGGAGTGACTGTTGTGAACCCGGGGGTCATTGTCAGAAACAAATTGGGGTGAGTGTTATGTCAACTGTCGTCTGTAACAGAGACACAGTGGGGACAGTCTAAAGTCCACAGGAGTCAATGACAGACACACAGTGGGGTCAGTGTAATATCCCCAGGGGTCAGTGACAGAGACACAGTGGGGTCAGTCTAATGTCCTGAATAGTCAATAACAGAGACACAGTGGGGTCACTCTCATGTCTCCAGGGGTCAGTGACAGACACATAGTGACGTCTGTCAAATGTCCCCGGGGTCAGCGACAGACACACAGTGTGGTCAGTGTAATGTCAACTGTCGTCTGTGACAGAGTCACAGTGCGGACAGTCTAATGTCCACAGGAGTCAGCGACAGACACGCATTGGGGTCAGTGTAATGTATCCAGGGGTCAGTCTAATGTCCCCAGTGGTTAGTGACAGGCACACAGTAGCTTCAGTGTAATTTCCCCAGGGGAGAGTGACAGACACAGATTGGCATCAGCATAATGTCCCCAGGGATCAGTGACGGACACACAGTGTGGTCAGTCTAATGTCCACAGGGGTCATTGACAGAGACACAGTGTGGTGAGTTTAATTTGCCCAGGGGTCAGCGAGAGGTACACAAGGGGTTCAGCGTAATGTAACGAGGGGTCAGTGACAGACACGCAGTGGGCTCAGTGTAATGTCCAAAGGGTCAGAGACTGAGTCACAATGGGGTCAGTCGAATGGCCCCATGAGTTAGTGACAGACACATAGTGCGGTCAATAATGTCCCCGGGGTCAGTGAGAGGGACACAGTGTGGTCAGTGTAATGTCCCCAGGGGTCAGACACAGAGGCACAGTGGGGTCAGTCTAATGTCGCCAATGGTCAGTGACAGACACACATTGTGGTCAGTCTAATGCCTCAGGGGTCAGCGACAGAGACACACTGGGGTCAGTGCAATGGCCCCAGTGAACAGTAACAGACACACAGTAGATCCAGGGTAATGTCCCCAGGGTTCAATGACAAATACATGATGGGGTCAGTATAATGTCGCCAGGGGCATTCATGGAGACACAGTGGAGTCAGTGTAATGTCCCTAGGGGTCAGTTACAGAGACACAGTGGGGTCAGTGTATTGTCCCCAGGGGTCAAAACAGTCAGAATAAGGCCCCAGTGGTCACTGACAGAAACAGAGTTGGTCAGTCTAATATCTCCAGGGGTCAGTGACAGACACACAGTGATGTCAGTCCAATCCCCTCAGGTGTCAGTGACAGACACACACAGTGGGGTCAGTCTAATGTCCACAGGGGTCAGTGACAGACACGCCGTGGAGTCAGTGTATTGTCCCCAGGGGTCAGTGACAGAGACACAGTAGGGTCAATTTAATGGCCCAAGATGTCAGTGACAGAGGCACAGTGGGGTCACTCTAATGTCTCCAGGGGTCAGTGACTGACACACAGTGATATCAGTCGAATCTCCTCAGGTGTCAGTGACAGACACCCACAGTGGGGTCAGTCTAACGCCCGAGGGGTCAGTGACAGACACACTGTTGTGTCAGTCTAATGTCCACAGGGGTAAGTGACAGGCACACAGTGGGATTGGTGTAATGTCCCCAGGGGTCAGTGACAGAGACAATGTGGGGTCAGTCTAATGTCCCCAGGGATCAGTGACCGACACACAGTGGTGTCAGTCTGATGTTACCAGGTGACAATGACAGACACATAGTGTGGTCAGCCTAATGTCCCAAGGGTCAGTGACAGACACACATGGGGGTCAGTGTAATGACCCCAGTGTTCAGTGTCAGACACACAGTGGAATGAGTGATATGTCCCCAGGGGTCAATGTCAGAGACACAGTGGTGTCATTGTAGTGTCTTCAGGAGTTAGTAACAGACACACAGTAAGGTCAGTCTAATGTACCCAGGTGTCAGTGACAGACACACAGTGGGGTCAGTGTAATGTCAACTGTCGTCTGAGACAGAGTCACAGTGGGGACAGTCTAATGTCCACAAGGGTCAGTGACAGATGCGCAGTGGCGTCAGTGTAACGTCCCCAGGGTCCAGTGACTGAGTCACAATGGGGTCAGTCTAATGTCCCCAGGGGTTAGTGACAGAGACACATTGGGGTCTGTCTAATGTCGCAAGATGTCAGTGACAGAGACATGGTGAGGTCTGTCTAATGTCCCCAGGGGTCAGTGACAGATACACTGTAGCATCAGTGTAAATTCCCATGTGGTCAGTGACAGACACACAGTGGGGTCGGTGCAATGTCTCCAGGGGACAGTGGCAGAAACACAGTGTGGTCAGTCTAATGTCCACAGGGGTCAGGGAGAGACACAGAGTGGGGTCAGTGTAATGTCCCCAGGGGTCAGTGACAGATACAGAGTGGGGTCAGTGTAATGTCTCCAGGGGTCAGTGACTGAGGCATAATGGGGTCAGTCTAATGTCCCTTTTTGAGTGGGAGCAGCAGCGGAGGTAAGGCGAGCCAGGAAGGCTACACCTAAGGTAAGGGAGATTTTTTAAATCACTTACCGGCAGCGGCCAGCGGTGTTTTCCCTCCACAGTAGGAGCGGGAGCAGGGGCGGAAGTGATGCGGACCAGAAGGGCTGCCGGGAAGGAAAGTAAGTGACCATATGTATTAGCAAGGCGGAAGGTGAGAGACATGACACATGTCTCCGCTGGCTACGTCTGTGGGAAGTGTACCCAACTCCAGCTCCTTGAAAACCGTGTTCGGGAATTGGAGCTGGAGCTGGATGAACTGTGGGATCATTCGGGAGGCTGAGGGGGTAATTGAGAGAATTTACCGGCAGGTGGTCACTCCTGAGGCTCAGGATAAGGATAGACGTGTTACAGTCAGGGGGAGGAAAGGGGACAGTCAGACGGTGCAGAGATCCCCTGTGGACATTCCCCTCAGCAATAAGTACACCATTTTGGATACTGCTGAGGGGGATGACCGAGCAGAGGAATGTAATAGTGGTCAGTTCTCTGGCCCTGAGCCTAACAATGTGGCCCAGAAGGGAAAGGGGCGGAATAGAAAAGCGTTAGTTGTAGGAGACTCTATTGTTTGGAGAATTGACAGGAGAGTTTGTGGTCAGGATCGGGATTCCCGGAAGGTATGTTGCCTCCCTGGTTCCAGGGTCCGGGATGTCTCCGATCGGGTGTATAAGGTTCTGAAAGGGGAGGGCGAACACCCAGAAATCGTGTTACATATTGGCACCAATGATATAGCCAGGAAAAGGATTGAGGATATCAAAAGTGATTTCAGGGAGTTAGGGGAGAAGCTGCAGAGCAGAACGAACAGAGTACAGATCTCGGGTTTACTACCGGTGCCACGACATAGCGAGGTGAGGAACAGGGAGCAGGGGCATCTTAACACGTGGCTGCGCAGCTGGTGTAGGAGGGAGGGCTTCAGATATGTAGATAATTGGGATGCCTTCTGGGGAAAGTGGAACCTGTACATGAAGACAACAACTCACCAGAACGAAGGACCCGATTCCCAGCATGATCAAAACCAACGTAGTGTACAAAATCCCATGCAAGGACTGCACAAAACGCTATATAGGACAACCAGGAAGACAGCTAACGATGCGCATCCATGAACACCAACTAGCCACGAAATGACACGACCAGCTATCCTTAGTAGCCACACACGCAGATGACAAGCAACATGAATTTGACTGGGACAACACTACTATTACAGGACAAGCCAAACAGAGAACAGCCAGGAAATTCCTCGAGGCATGGCACTCATCCACAGATTCAATCAATAAGCACATCGACCTGGACCCAATATACCGACCACTGCAGCGGACAGCTGAAACTGACAACCAGAAACGGCAGATTCAAACCACTATAAATGCCGGAGGAAAGATCACAGAAGCGCTTCACAGGAGGCTCCCAAGAACTGAGGATGTCACCTAGACAGGGGACGAAACGTCTGCAACACAAATTCTCAGCTCAGCGAACAGAACCACAACAACGAACACCCGAGCTACAAATCTTCTCACAAAGTTTGCACCTGAACTGGAAGGGGACCAATGTCCTGGGTGGAAGGTTTGCTCGAGTGGTTCAGGAGGATTTAAACAAGTATGACAGGGGGTGGGAACCTGATCTGTATACCGGTAGTGAGAGTTGATGGAGATGAGGCAATAGCAAGAGGTAGCGCAGCCAGTGGGAAGGAATTTCCTGGGAAGGAACCAAGGGACCGGTTAAAGTGTGTTTGCTTTAATGCAAGGAGTATCAGGAATAAAACTGATGAGCTTAGAGCATGGATCAGTACCTGGTGCTATGATGTTGTGACCATAACAGAGATGTGGGTTTCTCAGGGGTAGGAATGGTTGCTGGATGTTACAGGGTTTAGAATATTTAAAAAGAATAGGGAGAGGGGAAAAAGAGGAGGGGATGTAGCACTACTAATCAGAGAGGGCATCACAGCTACAGAAGTTACCATTGTCGAGGAGGGTCTACCTATTGAGTCAGTATGAAATTAGGAACAGTAAGGCAGCAGTCACTTCATTAGGGGTTTACTACACGCCCCCCAATAGCAGCAGGGAGATGTACGAAAGCAGAGGTCGGCAGATTTTGGAAAAGTGTGAATGGAGAAGGGTTGTTGTAATGGGTGACTTTAACTTTCCCAATATTGATTGGAACCTCCTTCGAGCAGATGGTTTGGAAGGAGCTGTTTTTGTAAGGTGTGTTCAGGAGGCTTTCCTAACTCAGTACGTTGACAGGCCGACGAGGGGAGAGGCCATTTTGGATTTGGTGCTCGGCAATGAGCTGGGGCAGGTGTCAGATCTTGCGGTGGGAGAGCATTTTTGTGATCGTGACCACAACTGCCTCACATTCCATATAGCTATGGAGAAGGAGAGAAGCAGGCACAATGGGAGGATATTTAATTGGGGAAAAGGAAACTATGATGCTATCATACGTGAGTTAGGAAGCATGGATTGGGAGCAATTGTTCCATGTTAAAGGCACTATAGACTTGTGGAGACTGTTTAAGGAACAGTTGTTGCGAGTGATGCACAAATGTGTTCCTCTGAGACAGGCAAGAAGGGGTAAGATAAAAGAACCTTGGATGACGAGAGCAGAGGAGCTTCTCGTCAAAAGAAAGAAGGCAGCTTACGTAAGGTGGAGGAAGCTAGGGTCTTGATCAGCTCTAGGGGATTACAGGCAGGTGAGGAAGGAGCTCAGAAATGGTCCGAGGAGAGGCAGGAGGGGGCAGGAAAAAGGCTTGGCAGGAAGGATTATGTGAGGAATAAGAGAACGATCAAAGACAGCGTAGGGCCGTTCAGGGATAGCATAGGGAACTTGTGTATAGAGTCTGAGGTGGTAGGGGAAGCCCTAAATGAGTTTTTTGCTTCTGTATTTACTGAAGAAAAGGACCATTGAGGAGCCAGTAAGCATGCTGGAACAGATAGAGATTGAGGAAGCTGATGTGTTAAAAATTTTGACAAACATTAAGATTGACAAGTTGCCAGGGCCAGACCAGATTTGTCTTCGGCTGCTTTGGGAAGCGAGAAATGTGATTGCTTCGCCACTTGCGAAGATCTTTGCATCCTCGCTCTCCACCAAAGTCGTACCTGAGGACTGGAGGGAGGCAAATGTAATTCCTCTCTTCCAGAAAGTAAATAGGGAAATCCCCGGCAATTATAAACCAGACAGTCTCACGTCTGTTGTCTGCAAGGTGTCAGAAAGGATTCTGAGGGATAGGATTTATGACCATCTGGAAGAGCATGGTTTGATTAAATGCAATCAAAATGGCTTTATGAGGGGCAGGTCATGCCTCACAAATCTTATTGAGTTCTTTGAGGATGTTACTAGACAAATTGATGAGGGTCGAGCGCTGGATGTGGTGTATATGGACTTTAGCAAGGGATTTGATAAAGTTCCCCATGGTACGCTCGTTCAGAAGTTCAGGAGGAATGGGATACAGGGAAATTTAACTGTCTGGATACAGAATTGGCTGGTCGACAGAAGACAGCGAGTGGTAGTGGAAGGAAAGTATTCTGCCTGGAAGTCAGTGGTGAGTGGTGTTCCACAGGGCTGTGTTCTTGGGCCTCTACTCTTTGTAATTTTTATTAATGACTTGGATGAGGGGATTGAAGATGGGTCAGCAAGTTTGCAGACAACACAAAGGTTGGAGGTGTCGTTGACAGTACAGAGGACTGTTGTAGGCTGCAGCGGGACATTGACAGGATGCAGAGATGGGCTGAGAGGTGGCAGATGGAGTTCAACCTGGATAAATGTGAAGTGATGCATTTTGCAAGGTCGAACTTGAAAGCTGAGTACAGGATTAAAGAAAGGATTCTTGGCAGTGTGGAGGAACAGAGGGATCAAGGTGTGCAGGTACATAGATCCCTTAAAATTGCCACCCAACTGGACAGGGTTGTTAAGAAAGCATATGGTGGTTTGGCTTTCATTAACAGGGGGATTGAGTTTAAGAGACATGAGATCTTGTTGCAGCTCTATAAAACTTTGGTTAGACCGCACTTGGAATGCTGTGTCCAGTTCTGGTCGCCCTATTATAGTAAAGATGTGGATGCTTTGGAGAGGGTTCAGAGGAGGTTTACCAGGATGCTGCCTGGAATGGACGGCATATCTTACAAGAGAGGCTGACTGAGCTCAGACTTTTATCATTGGAAAAAAGAAGGAAGAGAAGGGACCTAATTTAGGTGACCAAGATAATGAGAGGCATAGATAGAGTCGATAGCCAGAGACTTTTTCCCAGGGCAGAAATTGTTAACACGAGGGATCATAGTTTTAAACTGTTTGGCGGAAAGTATAGAGAGGATGTCAGAGGCGGGTTCTTTACACAGAGAGTTGTGAGAGCATGAAATGCGTTGCCAGCAGCAGGTGTGGAAGCGAGGTCATTGGGGATATTTAAGAGACTGTTGGACACAGAAATGTGAGGGTTCGTATATTAGGTTTACCTTACATGAGGATCAATGGTTGGCACAACATCCTGGGCTGAAGGGCCTGTTCTATTCCGTACTGTTATATGTTCTGTGTCAGTGACAGAGGCACAGTACAGTCAGTCTAATATTCCGAGGTATCAGTGACAGACATACAGTGCGGTCATTCTAATGTCCCCAGGGGTCAGTGAAAGAGACACAGTGTGTACAGTGTAATGTCCCCAGGGGTAAGTGAAAGAGACACAGTGTGTACAGTGTAATGTCCCCAGGGGTAAGTGACAGAGACACAGTGAGGTCAGTCTAATGTACCCAGCTGTCAGTGGCAGACACAAAGTGGGGTCAGTCTAATGTCCCAAGATGTCAGTGACAGACACTCAGTCTGATCAGTGTAATTTCCGCTGGGGTCAGTGACAGAGACACAGTGGGGTCAGTCTAATGTACCCAGGGTTCAGTGGAAGACACACACAGTGTGGTCATTGTAATTTCCACAGAGGTCACTGACTGATACTTGTGCGGTCATGTCTAATGTGCCCCGGGGTCAGTGGCAGAAACACGCTGGGTTCACTCTAATGTCCCGAGGAATCAGTAACAGAGACACAGCGAGATAAGTCTATTGTCCCCAGTGGTCAGTGACTGACACGCATTAGCGTCAGTGTAATTTCCCCATGGGAGAGTGATATACACAGATAGGCGTCAGTGCAATGTCCCCAGGGGTCACTGACGGACACACAGTAGCGTCAGTGAAATGTCCCCAAGGATCAGTGACGGACACAAAGTGTGGTCAGTGTAATGTCCACTGACGTCATTGACAGATACACAGTAGGGTCAGTCTAAGTTGCACAGGTGTCAGCGACAACCACACAGTCTATTCAGTCTAATATACCCAGGGGTCAGTGACAGACATACAGTAGGGTCAGTGTCATGTCCCCAGGAGTCAGTGACTGAATCACAATGGGGTCAGTCTATTATCCGCAGTGGTTATTGACAGACACACAGTCCGGTCAATCTAATTTCCACAGGGATCAGTGACAGAGACACAGTGTGGTCACTCTAATGACCCCAAGGTTCAGTGACAGACACGCAGTTGGGTCAGTGTTATGTACCCGGCGTCAGTGTCAGAGACAGAGTGCAGTCAGTCTAATGTCCCCAGTGCTCAGTGACAGAAACATAGTGATCTCAGTCTGATGTCCACAGGGGTCCATGATAGACACACACTGAGATCAGTCTTGTGTCCACAGGGGTCAGTGACAGACTCACAGTGGGGTCGGTGTAATATCCCCAGGGCTCAGTGGCAGAGACGCAGTGGATTCAATGTTATTTCCCCACGGGTCAGTGGCAGAAAGACAATGTGGTCAGTCTAATGTACTCAGAGATCTGTGACAGAGACACAGTGGTCTCAGTGTAATGTCCCCAGGCGTCTGTGACAGACACACAGTCGGGTCAGTCAAATGTCCCCGGGGGTCCGTGACAGACACACAATGGGGTCAGTGTATTGTCAACTGATGTCTGTGACAATGACACAATGGGATCAGTCTAATCTCCCTCGGGTTAGTGACAGACACACAGTGGGGTCGGTGTCATGTCCCCAGGGGTCAGTGGCAGAGACACAGTGGGGTCAGTCTAATGCCCTCAGGGAACAGTGACAGAAAGACAGTAGGGTCAGTCTAATGCCCTCAGGGGTCAGTGACAGCTTTGATGAAGGGTCAGTTAGACTCGGAATGTCAGCTCTTTTCTCTCCTTACAGATGCTGCCAGACCTGCTGACATTTTCCAGCATTTTCTCTTTTGGTTTCAGATTCCAGCATTCGCAGTAATTTGCTTTTATCCAGTGGTCAGTCTAATGTGCCCAGGTGTTAGCGACAGGCACACAGTGTGGTCAGTATAATGTACCCAGGGGTCAGTGACAGACACACAGTGGGGTCAGTGTAATGTCAACTGACGTCTGTGACAGAGACACAGTGTGTTCAGCCTAATGTCCCCAGGGGTCCTTGGGGTCAGTGTAATGTTCCCTGGGGTCAGTGACTGAGTCACAATGAGGTCAGTGTAATGTCCCCGGGGTTAGTGACAGACACACAGTGCGGTCAATCTAATGTCCCAAGATGTTAATGACAGAGACACAGTGGGGCCAGTCTTCTGTCCCCAGGGATCAGTGACAGAGACTCCGTGGGGTCAGCGTAATGTCCCAGGGTTCAGTGACAGACACTGTGGGGTAAATGTAATGTCCCCAGAGTTCAGTGACAGACACACAGTCAGGTCAGTGTAAAGTTCCCAGGGGTCAGTGACAGACACAGAATGGGGTCATTGTCATGTCCACAGAGGTCAGTGGCAGAGACACAGTCGGGTCAGTCTCATGTCCCCACGGGTCAGTGACAGACACACAGTAGGGTCAGTGCAATGTCAACTGTCATCTGTAACAGAACTCACTGGGGTTAGTGTAATTTCCACAGGGTTCATGACAGACGCTACAGCGCGGTCAATATAATGTCCCCAGGGATCAGTGACAGAGATACAGTGGGATAAGTCTAATGTACCCAGATGTCAGTGACAGAGACATCGTGGGGTCAGAGTAATGTCCCCTGGCGCCTGTGACAGATACACAATGGGTCAGTGTAATGTCAACTGTCGCCTGTGACAGAGACACAGTGGAGTCAGTCTAATGTCCCCATTTGTGGGCGGCACGGTGGCATAGTGGTTAGCACTGCTGCCTCACAGCGCCAGAGACCCGGGTTCATTTCCCGCCTCAGGCGACTGACTGTGTGGAGTTTGCACATTCTCCCCGTGTCTGCGTGGGTTTCCTCCGGGTGCTCCGGTTTCCTCCCACAGTCCAAAAATGTGCAGGTCAGGTGAATTGGCTATGCTAAATTGCCCGTGGTGTTAGGTAAGGGGTAGATGTAGGAGTATGGGTGGGTTGCGCTTCGGCGGGGCAGTGTGGACTTTGGGCCGAAGGGCCTGTTTCTAATCTAATCTAATGTTCCCCAGGGGTCAGTGACAGACACGCAGTTGGGTGAGTGTAATGTCTCCAATGGACAGTGACTGAGTCACAGTGGGGTCAGTCTAATGTTCCCAGGGACTAGTGACAGACACACAGTGCGTTAAATCTAATGTCCCCATTGGTCATTGACAGAGACATAGTGGGGTCAGTCTAATGTCTCGAGATGTCAGTGACAAAGAGACAGTGGGGTCAGTCTAATGCCCCAGTGGTGAGTGACAGAAACACAGTGCTCTCAGGGTAATGTCCACAGGCGACAGTGACAGAGACAAAGTGGCATCAGTCTAATGACCCCAGGGGTCAGTGACAGACACGGATTCAGGTCAGTTTAATGTCACCAGGGATCAGTGATAGACAAACAGCTGGGTCAGTGTTATGTCCCCAGGGCTCAGTGACAGACACACAGTGAGGAGAGTGTAATGTCAACTGTAGATCGTGACAGAGACACAGTGGGGTCAGTGTAATTTCCCCAGGGGTCAGTGACAGATACGGAGTCGGGTCAGTGTAATGTCCCCAGGGGTCAGTGAAAGACAAACAGTGGGGTCAGTGTAATGTCCATGTGTTCAATGGCAGAGACAAACTGTGGTCATTCAAATGTCACCAGGGATCAGTGACAGACAGTCCAATGTCCCCAGGGCTCAGTAACAGAGACACAGTGTAGTCAGGATAATGTCCCCAGGGTTCAGACACAGACACACGGTGCAGCCAGTCTAATGTCCCCAGGGGTCAGTGACAGAGAACACAGTGTAGTCAGGATAATGTCCCCACGGGTCAGACACTGACACACATTCGGTCAGTCTAATGTCCTCAGTGGTCAGTGTCAGGGACACAGTGGAGTCAGTCTCATGTCGCCAGTGGTCAGTGACAGACACAGAGTGTGGTGAGACTAATGCCCCAGGGGTCAGCGACAGAGAGACACTGGGGTCTGTGTAATGGCCCCAGAGATCACTAACAGACACAGAGTGGAGTCAGAGTAATGTCCCCAGGGTTAAAGACAAAAACAACATGGGGTCAGAGTAATGTCCCCACGGGTTAGTGATGGAGACACACTGAGGTCAGTGTAACGTCCCTAGGGTTCAGTGGCAGCGACACAGTGGGGTCAATGAAAGGGCCCAGGTGTCACTGACTGAAACAGAGTGGGATCAGTTTAATATCTCCAGGGGTCAGTGAGATACACACAGTGATGTCAGTCTAATCTACCCAGCGGCAGTGATAGACACACATGAGGGTCAGGGTAATGTCCCCAGGGTTCAGTGTCAGACACACTGTGGAGTGAGTGTTATGTCCTCAGGGGTCAATGTCAGAGACACAGTGGGGTCAGTGTAATGTTAACTGTTGTCTATGACAGAGACACAGTGGGGACAGTCTAATGGCTCAAGATGTCAGTGACAGACACACAGTGGGGTCAGTCTAATGTCCCGTTGGGTCAATGACAAAGACATAGTGGGCTCACTCTAATGAATCAGGGGGTCAGTGACAGACACGCAGTGGGGTCAGTGTAATGTCCCCAGGGTTCAGTGACAGAGTCACAATGGGGTCAGTCTAATGTCCCCAGGAGTTAGTGACAGGCACACAGTGTGGTCAGTCTAATGTGCCCAGGTGTCAGTGGCAGAAACACACTGGGTTCACTGTAACATCCCGAGAAATCAGTAACAAAGAAACAGTGAGGTCAGTCTAATTTCCACCAGGGGTCAGTGACAGACACACAGTAGCATCTGTGTAATTTCCCCAGTGGAGAGTGACAGACACACAGTGTCGTCAGTGTAGTGTCCCCAGGGATCAGTGACGGACACAAAGTGTGGTCAGGGGTCATTAACAGCGACACAGTGTGGTTAGTCTAATTGGCCCAGATGTCAGTGACAGGCACACAGTGGGGTCAGCCTAATGTCTCAAGCTGTCAGTGAGAAAGACACAGTGGGTTCAGTGCTGAAAATGTGTTGCTGGAAAAACGCAGCAGGTCAGGCAGCATCCAAGGAGCAGGAGAATTGACGTTTCGGGCATGAGCCCTTCTTCAGGAACGGCTCATTCCCGAAATGTCGATTCTCCTGCTCCTTGGATGCTGCCTGACCTGCTGCGCTTTTCCAGCAACACATTTTCAGCTCTGATCTCCAGCATCTGCAGTCCTCACATTCTCGCCCATAGTGGGTTCAGTCTAATGTCCCAAGCTGTCAGTGACAGAGACACAGTTGGGTCAGTCTAATGTCCCCAGGGGTCAGTGACAGAGACACAGAGGGGTCAGAGTAATGTCCTCAGGGTTCAGTGACAGACACTGTGGGGTAAGTATAATATCCCCAGGGATCAGTGACAGAGGCACAGTTAGGTGAGTCTAATGTCTCAAGAGGTCAGTGACAGACACACAGTCAGGTCAGTGTAATGTCCCCAGGGGTCCGTGACAGACACAAAGTGTGGTCAGTGTTGCAAGCGGGCATCAGAGCCGCCCTGCTTTTGCCATGGGGCTATGCCTACATCAGGAAACCATAAGAATTCATTTTGTGTTTTAAACAGCAGTCGCAGCTTTAAACCCACAGAACTCGGGCGGCACGGTGGCACAGTGGTTAGCACTGCTGCCTCACAGCGCCAGAGACCTGGGTTCAATTCCCGACTCAGGCGACTGACTGTGTGGAGTTTGCACGTTCTCCCCGTGTCTGCGTGGGTTTCCTCCGGGTGCTCCGGTTTCCTCCCACAATCCAAAGATGTGCAGGTCAGGTGAATTGGCCATGCTAAATTGCCCGTAGTGTTAGGTAAGGGGTAAATGTAGGGGTATGGGTGGGTTGCGCTTCGGCGGGTCAGTGTGGACTTGTTGGGCCGAAGGGCCTGTTTCCACACTGTAAGTAATCTAAACTCAGCAGCTGCCGGTCCGCCCACGTTACCGGGAGATAGGATACAGAGGGCAGATCAAATCCACACTATACCAACACTACCCATGAGTCATAGACCAAAACTCCAGAATTAATTAATATGGAAACCCATCTCCTAATCACATCAAGAGACTGATATCAGACCAATATACACCAACACCCCAAGGGAACAAAGGGGGGTGCTAGCCCCTGCCCTCACAGAGAGAGACAAGCAGATAATACCCGGACCCGTTTTACATAAACCAATTAGCACCCTGTTGTGCGTGCCCTGCAACTCTCCTGGGATGGCAGGAAACATTTTATTTGCACCTACTCCAGTGATAATGGGGAACTATCATCCCATTCATCCTCAAATTCCACTGGGCGGCACGGTGGCACATTGGTTAGTACTGCTGCCTCACAGCGCCTGAGACCCGCGTTCAATTCCCGACTCAGGCGGTTTCCCCTCCGGGTGCTCCGGTTTCCTCCCCCAATCCAAAGATCAGGTGAATTGGCCATGCTAAATTGCCCGTAGTGTTAGGTAAGGCGAAAATGTAGGGATATGGGTGGGTTGCGCTTCGGCGGGGCAGTGTGGACTTGTTGGGCCGAAGGGCCTGTTTCCACACTGTAATGTAATGTAATCTAATCTAATCCTGACAACTAAAAATATATAATATGTAGCTGCGCGCGGGAACAGCAGAGCAGCCGAGATTCGGACCTCGGTTGGTCTCTGGCGGCGTTACTGTAGCAATAAACGTTGAACTGCACTCTGGGTTCGGACTGATCTCACTTCATCCGCGCTAACAATTGGGGGCTTCGTCCTGGTTAACGACGGCTGCTGGATTCCTGCGACGGCACTGGGTGAGTATCTTTACTCTTTTACTTCTCATGTAAAAGTCTCCCAGTGCCCCTCAAGAGACTTCACTGCCAGCCGTTATCTGAACATCTGAACAGAGTGAGTCCAGCAGTCGTGTAATGGTAGAGTACTCTTTAAAAGTGTGTGTGTGTGAGTGATCCTTCGCGGGTGCGCGATTGGGGTCGTGGAACACTAGTAAAAGTGTGCGTGATTATTATTATTGTCGTTTATTGTCAATGTGCTACTGTGACTGACGGACTATCATTGGACTGACGACTTTAGGTACGAGACCCCGACAGATTGACCCCCCTGTTTAAAAACCGACCAAACAAGCCTTCTTGGTTGACGTCTGCAGTGGGAGTTAGGGGACCCCATTGTACGTTGAGACCGGTTTTAGCGCCTTCCTTGCGTACACGGTAGAGGCTGGGAGGTCTACGCGCGCTACAACAAGGGAAGTCCTCCAAACCAGCCCGAGACGCGGGGCCTTTGGGCCAACCGGCGGTTATACGCTCTGCCCATTGACCTTGCGGTCCCGAGGTATTGGCCTCTGTAGGATCAGGCGCGGTTAGGTCTGACTTCATGCCCCCACCCCCCCCCAACCCCTTGCACTCGGGCCCCTGGTTCACGCCCAGTGCTTGTGGGGTACACACAGCCACTGAACGTCAGGCGGTGAGAGAGAGACTCACGGAAACCTGGGGTTGCGCGCTCGGGAATCGACACGCCCCGTCTGTAACTATCCCGCCCCCCCCCCCCCCCGCCCAGGTTGACCCGCGGGGCTAGGGTTCGACTTACAGGGAGTGGGCTCCCCGACTGGGTGATTAATAAGCCAGTGCCAGCAACATCCCTTAGCACGCCTGCTAGCTTCACTTTAAAGGAGCTTCTGTTAAGTTACACCCGCTGCGACCCTACCATGGGTGAGAGCGCGGCTGAAGAGCTAGATTGGGGGCCAGAGGGTTCCCTTACCCGTTTTATAGCCGACAAGAATAAGAAACTTATTAAGCCATGCTTCATTTCAATCCTGATGAGTGCAAGGCAAAAAGCTTCAAACTCATGTCTCTTTTTTTAGACATGTTTTAAGTTCAGTACTACCAAACAATTATTTTTACAAGATGGTTACATTTTGGGGCTGTCAGTAAATTAGGGTAACATAGAGGCAGATTTGAATGTCACCGACAGCAAACTGGATTGTTAAGATTAAAGGTGTCCCTTAGTTGTTTTTTGGGGAAGGTATTCACACTTGTAGACAATGGTAGATTGTGTTAAAAGTGAATAGACTGTTAGTCTCCAAGTCTCAGGTATTGAGAATGCCAGACTATACTTTTTTTTTGCTTTAAATTAGTTACTTGAGTCCAATAGTTGGAAACTAAAGGTTAGCTAATGAACATTTCTATCTGGCTGGATACAAGAAGACATCCCAGAGGTTCACAAGTTAATATGCCAGAATCGAAGAGGAAGCGAAATAGCAAAGTTAACAAGAACAAATTTCTATGTTTACCTTGTGGGAATGCAGATGGAACCTCATGCTCAAATCGGAAAGGCCAAATTTTTAAGGATTTAAAATAAAGCTGCAAGATTTGCTTAACTTGAGCTGGGGAGATAATGTCCAGGAAGCTGCTGGAAAGGAAGACTATTAGCAAAAATATGACAGAACAATTAGAATTTGAGCATGAATTCCACATTGATTAGACCCAAATACTCCATACCATGAAGGTGATGAAGGGTGATTTACTTGGATTGTTTAAGATAACTAAAAGAGTTGAAAGGGCAGACAGAGAGAAACGATTTCCTCTGGCAAGAGAATCAAGAGCAAGACTGTGTAAAATTAAAGCCAGACAGCAAAAGGATAATGTCAGGAATCATTTCTTCACACAAAGAGTAGAAGAAACCCTAACCTTTCACTTTGTAAAAAGCCTTGGACCCTGCAGGTCAATTCAAAATGTTTAGACTCAGACCAGGGCACGCACTTCACCGGACGCCCAATGAAACTGGCCTGCCGGCTCCTAGGCATCAGACAGCGCATCCACGTCCCGTTCCATCCTCAGAGCTCCGGGATGGTCGAGTGCATGAACCGGACCCTCAAAGCAGCGATCGCGAAAGCGATCGCCGAAACAGGGCAGGTCTGAGTGGACGTTCTGCCCTGCATACTGATGCGCTTAAGGGCCACCCCAGGCCGCTCCACTGGCCTCACTCCCTTCGAGTGCATGACGGGGAGGGCTGTCCGACTACCAGAGAACGTCATGGTCGGGGGGGAAGACATGGCCCCCCTGAGGGACAGGGTGACGTGCAATATCAGGCAGCTGGACACGCAACTGCGGGCCCTTAGACAAACTGCGCGCGACCAGCAGGACATTAGGGACCAGGCAAAACTGCAACCGCATCTGCCCGCCCAACCCCTTCCCGGCGTTGGGGACAATGTCCTGGTCAGGGCCAACCCGGACCGACCCGGCTTCGCCCCCCGGAGGCTGGGACCGCACAAAATCATCCTCACCAGCGACACGTGTGCCTGTGTCAACATGAAGGGAAAGGGCAGGTGGAAACACTGGCCCCAGCTTAAACCCTACCCTTAAGCCCCAACCGGACAGACGCTCCCCGTCCCTCCCTTGACTTGACTCTAACCGCCCCTCTTTCTCCTTACAGTGCAACGGGTGGACCGGTTCCAGGGAGACCTGCTCCTACACACACTAACCCTACACCCTTGGTAAGGGTGCCTCTCTCCCTCTCTTCCCACAGATCATGCTTCACCGGTGCACTGCTCTCCTCCCTGCTCTCGTCTTCGCCCTACGACGAGCGCCTTCCTTCCCCGAAATATTTGACAACTTCTACCGCCACGGTGTTGCCTTCAACACGTCCGACGCCATCTGTATTCCTGCAAGGGACAAGCCTGATGTGATCGACGCGTTCTACAACGCCTGGCTGGAGGTCCTCCCGGGCGTACAGACACTCTGTTTATTCTGCACGTCGGAGCGCGACCCGCGGCCGATCTGCCTCCGGCGTGCTGAGGCGATGGACTTGGGGGGGTTGCATGTTCGGGACAATGTGTGCCATGCCAGAGGACCTCTCCTCTGCCCCGGCCTTTGATGCCTTTACTGTACGGGATCTGTCTGTTTGCGGATATTACGAGCCTACTGCTGCCGCGGTGGTCTCTTTGTATTTGTGCTTTCCACCCTCCCTGACCACACCGCCCCCGACCACGACTCCCGAGATATTGCCATGCCCCTCTCTGGGACCGGGGCCTGCGGGGGGACTGGTATTGTGGGATGAGGGAGAGGCCCTTTATGGCAACGTCCAACACGAGGTCGTGCCTGTGCTGGTCAATATATTGGGCATCCGGGTACCGGACTATTGCACAGCACAGGTACGCAACCTGTATGCCATGATGGGGAAGGAGATTATAGCGAGGGCCATAGACGCCATGGGGGCAACCCACTACCGAAATGATATACATAACACGCACACACAACGACACAGACGGGACATAGGCAACGATGCTCTCACAGGACTCAACACGGGAACATCCGTAGTAAACGCTCTAGACATCCAGGGCCTTAACGAAAAGGTCGAGCAACTAAAAGGGGTAATGAGGGACCTGCTACAGAGGTCTCTCACAGATCAGGCAGACCAGGCACACCTGGGGGAAGAGGGAGCATACACCCAGCTCAACGGCATTGCAGTCCTGGAGATGCACACCCACACCATTAACTGCATATAGACCGGGCCATGCGTATGGCCTGTGGATGGTAGCCCAGATCCGGCATAATCTTGACCAGGTCCAAAGGGGGGAGGTGCCCGACTGGATCGACAGTGCCAAACTGGCCTCACTAGCGGGGCGCTCTGGGCCGCTCGACAGCCGGACTCTGAAGGGTATGACCAGAGTATACCCAGTGATGCCCGACTTTGAGGTCAGTGAGGCGACAGGAGTCGGGATTGTCCTCCTGATCCCCATGGTCACCCCAGAATCGGGGACATTTCCCCTGTTTCACATTGAGAACATCGGAGTCACACGGGACAACGCTTCCCTCAAATATCGATTAGCTCACCACGCAGCCATATCTCGAAACGGTGCTGTGTACGGGGTGCCGCTTACAGGCTGCAAGCAGCGGGGGGCAATTACCATCTGCCCTCACCCCTTACGAAGGAGTGAAACAGCGGACTGCGGGTTCAACCGGACACAGGGCTGCACCCTTGAAATCGAACCCACGGGTCCCCACTTCACTAGGGCGGGGTATGGTGGGGGGGTGGGGGGGAGACGATATTGTGTCTCCACTCTTGAAACCTCATTTTGGTATAATGGACTGCAGTGCCCGATTCCCCAGCACGAGTTCTGCTTCACCCCCAGGCGCCCAGTCACGGCTGGGCAAGCTCACATCTCAGAGGTCCGACGACGGAACCCCGAGTCCATACAAATTACTGATAAATTCAGGGACACCCTCAGGGAATATCAGGAGCCTGAACAAGCCCCCATCCCACATTTGGCTGAGGTCTTACGGGAGCTTAGGACCCGGGTAGGACACTCAGTGAAATTGTATCACCAGTTTCAGTCGCATGTAAAGGACCTAGAGGAGGACACAGACACAGCTCTGCAGTACCAGGGGTGGGCAAAGAGGGTGTGGGATTGGGCCTGAACGTAAACATCCATCCATGGATCCGAATCGTCTCGCACACCATTGTAGGCAGACAATTAATGCTGCCTCTGGCCTGGCTCCTGATGGCGTGTCATTCATGCCGCCAGCACAAGAAACGAAAGGCCAAGAAGACCATGCTCCACGCCATTGACTCCTGGCGGGCGATCAGGCACCGTGAGCTCACAGGGCTCGAGTTAATGTGACCTTCTCCCGGGACTATCCAAAGGCCCCATGACTGCAGCATGACGGCCGTTGGAATGTATCGGGCGAGGAACCGACTTTTAAAATATCGGCATCGGGGGTGTAGACGTGTCCAACCCTTTGCCGAAAGGGGGGACTGCAAGCGGGCATCAGAGCCGGCCTGCTTTTGCCACGGGACTATGCCTACATCAGGAAACCATAAGAATTCATTTTGTGTTTTAAACAGCAGTCGCAGCTTTAAACCCACAGACCTCAGCAGCTGCCGGTCCGCCCACGTGACCGGGAGATAGGAGACAGACGACAGATCAAATCCACACTATACCAACACTACCCATGAGTCATAGACCAAAACTCCAGAATTAATTAATATGGAAACCCATCTCCTAATCACATCAAGAGACTGATATCAGACCAATACACGCCAACACCCCAAGGGAACAAAGGGGGGTGCTAGCCCCTGCCCACACAGAGAGAGACAAGCAGATAATACCCGAATCCGTTTTACATAAACCAATTAGCACCCTGTTGTGCGTGCCCTGCAACTCTCCTGGTACGGCAGGAAACAGCCTATTCGTACCTACTCCAGTGATGATGGGGAACTATCATCCCATTCATCCTCAAATTCCACATATGCTAACAATTAAAAGTATATAATATGGAGCTGCGCGCGGGAACAGCAGAGCAGCCGAGATTCGGACCTCGGTTGGTCTCCGCCGGCGCGACTGGAGCAATAAACATTACCGATTGTTGAACCACAATCTGAGCTCAGACTGACATCATTTCATCCGCGCTAACAATCCTCTGTAACAGCTCTGTGTCTCTGAGTCCCTCAGACCAACATTCTTCACCTCTGTAACAACTCTGTGTCTCTGTGTTACTTAGACCAACATTCTTCACCTCTGTAACAGCTCTGTGTCTCTGTGTCCCTGAGACCAACATTCTTCACCTCTGCAACAGCTCTGTGTTTCTGTGTCCCTTAGACCAACATTCTTCACCTCTGTAACAGCTCTGTGTCTCTGTGTCCCTTTGACCAACACTCTTCACCTCTGTAACAACTCTGTGTCTCTGAGTCCCTTAGACCAACATTCTTCACCTCTATAACAGCTCTGTGTCTCTGAGTCCCTTAGACCAACATTCTTCATCTCTGTAACAATTCTGTGTCTCTGTGTCCCTCAGACCAACATTCATCACCTCTGTAACAACTCTGTGTCTCTGTGTCCCTTAGACCAACATTCGTCACCTCTGTAACAACTCTGTGTCTCTGTGTCCCTTAGACCAACATTCTTCACCTCTGTAACAGCTGTGTTTCTCTGTGTCCCTTAGACCAACATTCGTCACCTCTGTAACAACTCTGTGTCTCTGTGTCCCTCAGACCAACATTCTTCACCTCTGTAACAGCTCTGTGTCTCTGTGTCCCTTAGACCAACATTCTTCACCTCTGTAACAGCTCTGTGTCTCTGTGTCCCTTAGACCAACATTCTTCACCTCTGCAACAGCTCTGTGTCTCTGTGTCCCTCAGACCAACACTCTTCACCTCTGTAACAGCTCTGTGTCTCTGTGTCCCTTAGACCAACACTCTTCACCTCTGTAACAACTCTGTGTCTCGGTGTCCTTTAGACCAACATTCTTCAACTCTGTAACAGCTCTGTGTCTCTTTGTCCCTCAGACCAACATTAGATTAGATTTAGATTAGACTACATTGCAGTGTAGAAACAGGCCCTTCGGCCCAACAAGTCCACACCGACCCGCCGAAGCGAAACCCACCCATACCCCTACATTTACCCCTTACCTAACACAACGGGCAAGGTAGCATGGCCAATTCACCTGACCCTGCACATCTTTTGGACTGTGGGAGGAAACCGGAGCACCCGGAGGAAACCCACGCAGACACGGGGAGAACGTGCAAACTCCACACAGTCAGTCGCCTGAGGCGGGAATTGAACCCGGGTCTCAGGCGCTGTGAGGCAGCAGTGCTAACCACTGTGCCACCGTGCCGCCCACTCTTCACCTCTGTAACAACTCTGTGTCTCTGTGTCCCTGAGACCCACATTCTTCACCTCTGTAACAACTCTGTGTCTCTGTG
This sequence comes from Chiloscyllium plagiosum, assembly GCF_037043375.1. Lineage (NCBI taxonomy): Eukaryota > Metazoa > Chordata > Chondrichthyes > Orectolobiformes > Hemiscylliidae > Chiloscyllium > Chiloscyllium plagiosum. Next base: position 30,020,162 of record NW_028270183.1, on the reverse strand, counting down.
TCCCTCAGACCAACATTCTTCACCTCTGTAACAACTCTGTGTCTCTGTGTACATTAGTCCAACATTCTTCACCTCTGTAACAGCTCTGTGTCTCTGTGTCCCTTAGACCAACATTCTTCACCTCTGGAACAACTCTGTGTCTCTGTGTCCCTTAGTTCAACATTCTTCACCTCTGTAACAGCTCTGTGTCTCTGTGTCCCTTAGTCCAACATTCTTCACCTCTGTAACAGCTCTGTGTCTCTGTGTCCCTCAAACCAACATTCTTCACCTATATAACAACTCTGTGTCTCTGTGTCTCTTAGACCAACATTTTTTACCTCTGTAACAGCTTTGTGTCTCTGTGTCCCTCAGACCAACATTCTTCACCTCTGTAACAACTCTGTGTCTCTATGTCCCTGAGACCAACATTCTTCACCTCTGTAACAGCTTTGTGTCTCTGTGTCCCTCAGACCAACATTCTTCAACTCTGTAACAGCTCTGTGTTTCTGTGTCCCTTAGACCAACATTCTTCATCTCTGTAACAACTCTGTGTCTCTGTGTCCCTCAGACCCTCATTCTTCACCTCTGTAACATCTCTGTGTCTCTGTGTCCGTTAGACCAACATTCTTCACCTCTGTAACAGCTCTGTGTCTCTGTGTCCCTTAGACCAACATTCTTCACCTCTGTAACAGCTCTGTGTCTCTGTGTCCCTTAGACCAACATTCTTCACCTCTGTAACAGCTCTGTGTCTCTGTGTCCCTTAGACCAACATTCTTCACCTCTGCAACAGCTCTGTGTCTCTGTGTCCCTCAGACCAACACTCTTCACCTCTGTAACAGCTCTGTGTCTCTGTGTCCCTTAGACCAACACTCTTCACCTCTGTAACAACTCTGTGTCTCGGTGTCCTTTAGACCAACATTCTTCAACTCTGTAACAGCTCTGTGTCTCTTTGTCCCTCAGACCAACATTAGATTAGATTTAGATTAGACTACATTGCAGTGTAGAAACAGGCCCTTCGGCCCAACAAGTCCACACCGACCCGCCGAAGCGAAACCCACCCATACCCCTACATTTACCCCTTACCTAACACAACGGGCAAGGTAGCATGGCCAATTCACCTGACCCTGCACATCTTTTGGACTGTGGGAGGAAACCGGAGCACCCGGAGGAAACCCACGCAGACACGGGGAGAACGTGCAAACTCCACACAGTCAGTCGCCTGAGGCGGGAATTGAACCCGGGTCTCAGGCGCTGTGAGGCAGCAGTGCTAACCACTGTGCCACCGTGCCGCCCACTCTTCACCTCTGTAACAACTCTGTGTCTCTGTGTCCCTCAGACCAACATTCTTCACCTCTGTAACAACTCTGTGTCTCTGTGTACATTAGTCCAACATTCTTCACCTCTGTAACAGCTCTGTGTCTCTGTGTCCCTTAGACCAACATTCTTCACCTCTGTAACAACTCTGTGTCTCTGTGTCCCTTAGTTCAACATTCTTCACCTCTGTAACAGCTCTGTGTCTCTGTGTCCCTTAGTCCAACATTCTTCACCTCTGTAACAGCTCTGTGTCTCTGTGTCCCTCAAACCAACATTCTTCACCTATGTAACAACTCTGTGTCTCTGTGTCTCTTAGACCAACATTTTTTACCTCTGTAACAGCTTTGTGTCTCTGTGTCCCTCAGACCAACATTCTTCACCTCTGTAACAACTCTGTGTCTCTATGTCCCTGAGACGAACATTCTTCATCTCTGTAACAGCTTTGTGTCTCTGTGTCCCTCAGACCAACATTCTTCAACTCTGTAACAGCTCTGTGTTTCTGTGTCCCTTAGACCAACATTCTTCATCTCTGTAACAACTCTGTGTCTCTGTGTCCCTCAGACCCTCATTCTTCACCTCTGTAACATCTCTGTGACTCTGTGTCCCTTAGACCAACATTCTTCACCTCTGTAACAGCTCTGTGTCTCTGTGTACCTTAGTCCAACATTCTTCACCTCTGTAACAGCTCTGTGTCTCTGTGTCCCGAAGACCAACATTCTTCAACTCTGTAACAGCTCTGTGTCTCTGTGTCCCTTAGACCAACATTCTTCACCTCTGTAACAACTCTGTGTCTCTATGTCCCTTAGACCAACATTCTTCAACTCTGTAACAGCTCTGTGTCTCTATGTCCCTTAGTCCAACATTCTTCACCTCTGTAACAACTCTGTGTCTCTGTGTCCCTTAGACCAACATTCTTCACCTCTGTAACAGCTCTGTGTTTCTGTGTCCCTCTGACCAACATTCTTCACCTCTGTAACAGCTCTGTGTCTCTGTGTCCCTTAGACCAACATTCTTCACCTCTGTAAAACTCTGTGTCTATGTGTCCCTTAGTCCAACATTCTTCACCTCTGTAACAACTCAGTGTCTCTGTGTCCCTCCGACCAACATTCTTCACCTCTGTAACAGCTCTGTGTCTCTGTGTCCTTCCGACCAACCTTCTTTACATCTGTAACAGCTCTGTGTATCTGTGTCCCTCAGACCAACATTCTTCACCTCTGTAACAACTCTGTGTCTCTGTGTCACTTAGACCAACATTCTTCACCTCTGCAACAGCTCTGTGTCTCTGTGTCCCTTCGTCCAACATTCTTCACCTCTGTAACAGCTCTGTGTCTCTGTGTCCCTTAGTCCAACATTCTTCACCTCTGTAACAGCTCTGTGTCTCTGTGTCCCTCAGTCCAACATTCTTCACCTCTGTAACAACCCTGTGTCTCTGTGTCCCTCAGACCAACACTCTTCACCTCTGTAACATCTCTGTGTCTCTGTGTTCCTTAGTCCAACATTCTTCACCTCGGTAACAGCTCTGTGTCTCTGTGTCCCTCAGACCAACATTTTTCACCTCTGTAACAACTCTGTGTCTCTGTGTCCCTTAGACCAACATTCTTCACCTCTGTAACAGCTCTGTGTCTCTGTGTCCCTTAGACCAACATTCTTCACCTCTGTAACAACTCTGTGTCTCTGTGTCCCTCAGACCAACATTTTTCACCTCTGTAACAACTCTGTGTCTCTGTGTCCCTTAGACCAACATTCTTCACCTCTGTAACAGCTCTGTGTTTCTGTGTCCCTCTGACCAACATTCTTCACCTCTGTTACAGCTCTGTGTCTCTGTGTCCCTTAGACCAACATTCTTCACCTCTGTAACAGCTCTGTGTCTCTGTGTCCCTTAGACCAACATTCTTCACCTCTGTAACAACTCTGTGTCTCTGTGTCACTTAGACCAACCTTCTTCACCTCTGCAACAGCTCTGTGTCTCTGTTTCCCTTCGTCCAACATTCTTCACCTCTGTGACAGCTCTGTGTCTCTGTGTACCTTAGTCCAACATTCTTCACCTCTGTAACAGCTCTGTGTCTCTGTGTCCCGAAGACCAACATTCTTCAACTCTGTAACAGCTCTGTGTCTCTGTGTCCCTTAGACCAACATTCTTCACCTCTGTAACAACTCTGAGTCTCTGTGTCCCTCAGACCAAATTTCTTCACCTCTGTAACAACTCTGTGTCTCTGTGTCCCTTAGACCAACATTCTTCACCTCTGTAACAGCTCTGTGTTTCTGTGTCCCTCTGACCAACATTCTTCACCTCTGTTACAGCTCTGTGTCTCTGTGTCCCTTAGACCAACATTCTTCACCTCTGTAACAACTCTGAGTCTCTGTGTCCCTCAGACCAAATTTCTTCACCTCTGTAACAACTCTGTGTCTCTGTGTCCCTTAGACCAACATTCTTCACCTCTGTAACAGCTCTGTGTTTCTGTGTCCCTCTGACCAACATTCTTCACCTCTGTTACAGCTCTGTGTCTCTGTGTCCCTTAGACCAACATTCTTCACCTCTGTAACAGCTCTGTGTCTCTGTGTCCCTTAGACCAACATTCTTCACCTCTGTAACAACTCTGTGTCTCTGTGTCACTTAGACCAACCTTCTTCACCTCTGCAACAGCTCTGTGTCTCTGTTTCCCTTCGTCCAACATTCTTCACCTCTGTGACAGCTCTGTGTCTCTGTGTACCTTAGTCCAACATTCTTCATCTCTGTAACAGCTCTGTGTCTCTGTGTCCCGAAGACCAACATTCTTCAACTCTGTAACAGCTCTGTGTCTCTGTGTCCCTTAGACCAACATTCTTCACCTCTGTAACAACTCTGTGTCTCTATGTCCCTTAGACCAACATTCTTCAACTCTGTAACAGCTCTGTGTCTCTATGTCCCTTAGTCCAACATTCTTCACCTCTGTAACAACTCTGTGTCTCTGTGTCCCTTAGACCAACATTCTTCACCTCTGTAACAGCTCTGTGTTTCTGTGTCCCTCTGACCAACATTCTTCACCTCTGTAACAGCTCTGTGTCTCTGTGTCCCTTAGACCAACATTCTTCACCTCTGTAAAACTCTGTGTCTATGTGTCCCTTAGTCCAACATTCTTCACCTCTGTAACAACTCAGTGTCTCTGTGTCCCTCCGACCAACATTCTTCACCTCTGTAACAGCTCTGTGTCTCTGTGTCCCTCCGACCAACCTTCTTTACATCTGTAACAGCTCTGTGTATCTGTGTCCCTTTGTCCAACATTCTTCACCTCTGTAACAACTCTGTGTCTCTGTGTCACTTAGACCAACATTCTTCACCTCTGCAACAGCTCTGTGTCTCTGTGTCCCTTCGTCCAACATTCTTCACCTCTGTAACAGCTCTGTGTCTCTGTGTCCCTTAGTCCAACATTCTTCACCTCTGTAACAGCTCTGTGTCTCTGTGTCCCTCAGTCCAACATTCTTCACCTCTGTAACAACCCTGTGTCTCTGTGTCCCTCAGACCAACTCTCTTCACCTCTGTAACATCTCTGTGTCTCTGTGTTCCTTAGTCCAACATTCTTCACCTCTGTAACAGCTCTGTGTCTCTGTGTCCCTCAGACCAACATTTTTCACCTCTGTAACAACTCTGTGTCTCTGTGTCCCTTAGACCAACATTCTTCACCTCTGTAACAGCTCTGTGTCTCTGTGTCCCTTAGACCAACATTCTTCACCTCTGTAACAACTCTGTGTCTCTGTGTCCCTCAGACCAACATTTTTCACCTCTGTAACAACTCTGTGTCTCTGTGTCCCTTAGACCAACATTCTTCACCTCTGTAACAGCTCTGTGTCTCTGTGTCCCTCAGACCAACATTCTTCACCTATGTAACAACTCTGTGTCTCTGTGTCCCTGAGACCAACATTCTTCACCTCTGTAACAACTCTGTGTTTCTGAGTCCCTTCGTCCAACATTCCTCACCTCTGTAACGTCTCTGTGTCTCTGTGTCCCTTAGAACAACATTCTTCACCTCTGTAACAGCTCTGTGTCACTGTGTCCCTTAGACCAACATTCTTCACCTCTGTAACAGCTCTGTGTCTCTATGTCCCTCAGACAAACATTCTTCACCTCTGTAACAGTTCTGTGTTTCTGTGTCCCTCAGACCAACATTCTTCACCTCTGTAACAACTCTGTGTCTCTGTGTCCCTCAGACCCTCATTCTTCACCTCTGTAACATCTCTGTGTCTCTGTGTCCCTTAGACCAACATTCTTCAACTCTGTAACAACTCTGTGTCTCTGTGACCCTTAGACCAACATTCTTCACCTCTGTAACAGCTCTGTGTCTCTGTGTCCCTTAGGCCAACATTCTTCACCTCCGTAACAGCTCTGTGTCTCTGTGTCCCTAAGACCAACATTCTTCACCCCTGTAACAGCTCTGTGTCTCTGTGTCCCTCAGACCCACATTCTTCACCTCTGTAACAACTCTGTGTCCCTTAGTCCAACATTCTTCACCTCTGTAACAGCTCTGTGTCTCTGTGTCCCTTAGACCAACATTCTTCACCTCTGTAACAACTCTGAGTCTCTGTGTCCCTCAGACCAAATTTCTTCACCTCTGTAACAACTCTGTGTCTCTGTGTCCCTTAGACCAACATTCTTCACCTCTGTAACAGCTCTGTGTTTCTGTGTCCCTCTGACCAACATTCTTCACCTCTGTTACAGCTCTGTGTCTCTGTGTCCCTTAGACCAACATTCTTCACCTCTGTAACAGCTCTGTGTCTCTGTGTCCCTTAGACCAACATTCTTCACCTCTGTAACAACTCTGTGTCTCTGTGTCACTTAGACCAACCTTCTTCACCTCTGCAACAGCTCTGTGTCTCTGTTTCCCTTCGTCCAACATTCTTCACCTCTGTGACAGCTCTGTGTCTCTGTGTCCCTTAGTCCAACATTCTTCACCTCTGTAACAGCTCCGTGTTTCTGTGTCCCTTAGTCCAACATTTTTCACCTCTGTAACAGCTCTGTGTCTCTTTGTCCCTTAGTCCAACATTCTTCACCTCTGTAACAGATCTGTGTCTCTGTGTCCCTTAGTCCAACATTCTTCACCTCTGTAACAACTCTGTGTCTCTGTGTCCCTTAGACCAACATTCTTCACCTCTGTAACAGCTCTGTGTCTCTGTCTCCCTCCGTCCAACATCCTTCACCTCTGTAACAGCTCTGTGTCTCTGTGTCCCGTTGACCAACATTCTTCACCTCTGTAACAACTCTGTGTCTCTATGTCCCTTAGTCCAACATTCTTCACCTCTGTAACATCTCTGTGTCTCTGTGTCCCTTAGACCAACATTATTCACCTCTGTAACAGCTCTGTGTCTCTGTGTGCCTTAGACCAACATTCTCCACCTCTGTAACAGCTCTGTGTCTCTGTGTCCCTCCGACCAACCTTCTTTACATCTGTAACAGCTCTGTGTATCTGTGTCCATTAATCCAACATTCTTCACCTCTGTAACAGCTCTGTGTCTCTGTGTCCCTCAGACACACATTCTTCCCCTCTGTAACAATTCTGTGTCTCTGTGTCCCTAAGACCAACATCCTTCACCTCTGTAATAGCTCTGTGTCTCTGTGTCACTTCGACCAACATTCTTCCCCTCTGCAACAGCTCTGTGTCTCTGTGTCCCTTCGTCCAACATTCTTCACCTCTGTGACAGCTCTGTGTCTCTGTGTCTCTTAGTCCAACATTCTTCACCTCTGTAACAGCTCTGTGTCTCTGTGTCCCTTAGACCAACATTCTTCCCCTCTGCAACAGCTCTGTGTTTCTGTGTCCCTTCGTCCAACATTCTTCACCTCTGTAACAGCTCTGAGTCTCTGTGTCACTTAGACCAACAGTCTTCACCTCTGTAACAGCTCTGTGTCTCTGTGAGCCTTAGACCAACATTCTTCACCTCTGTAACAGCTCTGTGTCTCAGTGTCCCTCCGACCAACCTTCTTTACATCTGTAACAGCTCTGTGTATCTGTGTCCCTTAGTCCAACATTCTTCACCTCTGTAACAGCTCTGTGTCTCTGTGTCCCTCAGACCCACATTCTTCCCCTCTGTAACAATTTTGTGTCTCTGTGTCCATAAGACCAACAATCTTCACCTCTGTAACAGCACTATGTCCCTTAGTCCAACATTCTTCACCTCTGTAACAACTCTGTGTCTTTGTGTTCCTTAGTCCAACAGTCTTCACCTCTGTAACAGCTCTGTGTCTCTGTGTCCCTCAGACCAACATTCTTCACCTCTGTAACAATTCTGTGTCTCTGTGTCCCTAAGACCAACATTCTTCACCTCTGTAACAGCACTATGTCCCTTAGTCCAACATTCTTCACCTCTGTAACAACTCTGTGTCTCTGAGTTCCTTAGTCCAACAGTCTTCACCTCTGTAACAGCTCGGTGTCTCTGTGTCCCTCAGACCCACATTCTTCCCCTCTGTAACAATTCTGTGTCTCTGTGTCCCTAAGACCAACATTTTTCACCTCTGTAACAGCACTATGTCCCTTAGACCAACATTCTTCACCTCTGTCACAGCTCTGTGTCTCTGTGTTCCTTCGTCCAACAGTCTTCACCTCTGTAACAGCTCTGTGTCTCTGTGTCCCTCAGACCAACATTCTTCAACTCTGTAACAGCTCTGTGTCTCTGTGTCCCTCAGACCAACATTCTTCACCTCTGTAACAACTCTGTGTCTCTGTGTCCCTTAGACCAACATTCTTCACCTCTGTAACAGCTCTGTGTCTCTGTGTCTCTTAGACCAACATTCTTCACCTCTGCAACAGCTCTGTGTCTCAGTGTCCCTAAGACCAACAATCTTCACCTCTGTAACAGCACTATGTCCCTTAGTCCAACATTCTTCACCTCTGTAACAACTCTGTGTCTTTGTGTTCCTTAGTCCAACAGTCTTCACCTCTGTAACAGCTCTGTGTCTCTGTGTCCCTCAGACCAACATTCTTCACCTCTGTAACAATTCTGTGTCTCTGTGTCCCTAAGACCAACATTCTTCACCTCTGTAACAGCACTATGTCCCTTAGACCAACATTCTTCACCTCTGTAACAACTCTGTGTCTCTGTGTTCCTTAGTCCAACAGTCTTCACCTCTGTAACAGCTCGGTGTCTCTGTGTCCCCCAGACCCACATTCTTCCCGTCTGTAACAATTCTGTGTCTCTGTGTCCCTAAGACCAACATTCTTCACCTCTGTAACAGCACTATGTCCCTTAGACCAACATTCTTCAACTCTGTAACAGCTCTGTGTCTCTGTGTTCCTTCGTCCAACAGTCTTCACCTCTGTAACAGCTCTGTGTCTCTGTGTCCCTCAGACCAACATTCTTCAACTCTGTAACAGCTCTGTGTCTCTGTGTCCCTCAGACCCACATTCTTCACCTCTGTAACAACTCTGTGTCCCTTAGTCCAACATTCTTCACCTCTGTAACAGCTCTGTGTCTCTGTGTCCCTTAGACCAACATTCTTCACCTCTGTAACAACTGAGTCTCTGTGTCCCTCAGACCAAATTTCTTCACCTCTGTAACAACTCTGTGTCTCTGTGTCCCTCAGACCAACATTCTTCACCTCTGTAACAACTCTGTGTCTCTGTGTCACTTAGACCAACATTCTTCACCTCTGCAACAGCTCTGTGTCTCTGTGTCCCTTCGTCCAACATTCTTCACCTCTGTGACAGCTCTGTGTCTCTGTGTCCCTTAGTCCAACATTCTTCACCCTGTAACAGCTTTGTGTTTCTGTGTCCCTTAGTCCAACATTCTTCACCCCTGTAACAGCTCTGTGTCTCTGTGTCCCTTAGTCCAACATTCTTCACCTCTGTATCAGCTCTGTGTCTCTGTGTCCTCAGTCCAACATTCTTCACCTCTGTAACAAATCTGTGTCTCTGTGTCCCTCAGACCAACACTCTTCACCTCTGTAACATCTCTGTGTCCAAGTGTTCCTTAGTCCAACATTCTTCACCTCTGTAACAGCTCTGTGTCTCTGTGTCCCTCAGACCAACATTCTTCACCTCTGTAACAACTCTGTGTCTCTGTGTCCCTTAGACCAACATTCTTCACCTCTGTAACAGCTCTGTGTCTCTGTGTCCCTTAGACCAACATTCTTCACCTCTGTAACAACTCTGTGTCTCTGTATCCCCTAGACCAACATTCTTCACCTCTGTAACAGCTCTGTGTCTCTGTGTCCCTCAGACCAACATTCTTCACCTATGTAACAACTCTGTGTCTCTGTGTCCCTGAGACCAACATTCTTCACCTCTGTAACAACTCTGTGTTTCTGTGTCCCTTCGTCCAACATTCTTCACCTCTGTAACGTCTCTCTGTCTCTGTGTCCCTTAGAACAACATTCTTCACCTCTGTAACAGCTCTGTGTCTCTGTGTCCCTTAGACCAACATTCTTCACCTCTGTAACAGCTCTGTGTCTCTATGTCCCTCAGACAAACATTCTTCACCTCTGTAACAGTTCTGTGTTTCTGTGTCCCTCAGAACAACATTCTTCACCTCTGTAACACCTCTGTGTCTCTGTGTCCCTTAGACCAACATTCTTCAACTCTGTAACAACTCTGTGTCTCTGTGACCCTTAGACCAACATTCTTCACCTCTGTAACAACTCTGTGTCTCCATGTCCCTTAGACCAACATTCTTCACCTCTGTAACAGCTCTGTGTCTCTGTGTCCCTTAGGCCAACATTCTTCACCTCTGTAACAGCTCTGTGTCTCTGTGTCCCTAAGACCAACATTCTTCACCCCTGTAACAGCTCTGTGTCTCTGTGTCCCTTAGACCCACATTCTTCACCACTGTAACACCTCTATGTCCCTTAGTCCAACATTCTTCACCTCTGTAACAGCTCTGTGTCTCTGTGTCCCTCAGACCCACATTCTTCACCTCTGTAACAACTCTGTGTCCCTTTGTCCAACATTCTTCACCTCTGTAACAGCTCTGTGTCTCTGTGTCCCTTAGACCAACATTCTTCACCTCTGTAACAACTCTGAGTCTCTGTGTCCCTCAGACCAAATTTCTTCACCTCTGTAACAACTCTGTGTCTATGTGTCCCTTAGACCAACATTCTTCACCTCTGTAACAGCTCTGTGTTTCTGTGTCCCTTAGACCAACATTCTTCACCTCTGTAAAACTCTGTGTCTATGTGTCCCTTAGACCAACATTCTTCACCTCTGTAACAGCTCTGTGTTTCTGTGTCCCTCTGACCAACATTCTTCACCTCTGTAACAACTCTGTGTCTCTGTGTCCCTCAGACCCACATTCTTCCCCTCTGTAACAATTTTGTGTCTCTGTGTCCATAAGACCAACAATCTTCACCTCTGTAACAGCACTATGTCCCTTAGTCCAACATTCTTCACCTCTGTAACAACTCTGTGTCTTTGTGTTCCTTAGTCCAACAGTCTTCACCTCTGTAACAGCTCGGTGTCTCTGTGTCCCCCAGACCCACATTCTTCCCGTCTGTAACAATTCTGTGTCTCTGTGTCCCTAAGACCAACATTCTTCACCTCTGTAACAGCACTATGTCCCTTAGACCAACATTCTTCAACTCTGTAACAGCTCTGTGTCTCTGTGTTCCTTCGTCCAACAGTCTTCACCTCTGCAACAGCTCTGTGTCTCTGTGTCCCTCAGACCAACATTCTTCAACTCTGTAACAGCTCTGTGTCTCTGTGTCCCTCAGACCCACATTCTTCACCTCTGTAACAACTCTGTGTCCCTTAGTCCAACATTCTTCACCTCTGTAACAGCTCTGTGTCTCTGTGTCCCTTAGACCAACATTCTTCACCTCTGTAACAACTGAGTCTCTGTGTCCCTCAGACCAAATTTCTTCACCTCTGTAACAACTCTGTGTCTCTGAGTCCCTTAGACCAACATTCTTCACCTCTGTAACAACTCTGTGTCTCTGTGTCACTTAGACCAACATTCTTCACCTCTGCAACAGCTCTGTGTCTCTGTGTCCCTTCGTCCAACATTCTTCACCTCTGTGACAGCTCTGTGTCTCTGTGTCCCTTAGTCCAACATTCTTCACCCTGTAACAGCTTTGTGTTTCTGTGTCCCTTAGTCCAACATTCTTCACCCCTGTAACTGCTCTGTGTCTCTGTGTCCCTTAGTCCAACATTCTTCACCTCTGTATCAGCTCTGTGTCTCTGTGTCCTCAGTCCAACATTCTTCACCTCTGTAACAAATCTGTGTCTCTGTGTCCCTCAGACCAACACTCTTCACCTCTGTAACATCTCTGTGTCCAAGTGTTCCTTAGTCCAACATTCTTCACCTCTGTAACAGCTCTGTGTCTCTGTGTCCCTCAGACCAACATTCTTCACCTCTGTAACAACTCTGTGTCTCTGTGTCCCTTAGACCAACATTCTTCACCTCTGTAACAGCTCTGTGTCTCTGTGTCCCTTAGACCAACATTCTTCACCTCTGTAACAACTCTGTGTCTCTGTATCCCCTAGACCAACATTCTTCACCTCTGTAACAGCTCTGTGTCTCTGTGTCCCTCAGACCAACATTCTTCACCTATGTAACAACTCTGTGTCTCTGTGTCCCTGAGACCAACATTCTTCACCTCTGTAACAACTCTGTGTTTCTGTGTCCCTTCGTCCAACATTCTTCACCTCTGTAACGTCTCTCTGTCTCTGTGTCCCTTAGAACAACATTCTTCACCTCTGTAACAGCTCTGTGTCTCTGTTTCCCTTAGACCAACATTCTTCACCTCTGTAACAGCTCTGTGTCTCTATGTCCCTCAGACAAACATTCTTCACCTCTGTAACAGTTCTGTGTTTCTGTGTCCCTCAGAACAACATTCTTCACCTCTGTAACACCTCTGTGTCTCTGTGTCCCTTAGACCAACATTCTTCAACTCTGTAACAACTCTGTGTCTCTGTGACCCTTAGACCAACATTCTTCACCTCTGTAACAACTCTGTGTCTCCATGTCCCTTAGACCAACATTCTTCACCTCTGTAACAGCTCTGTGTCTCTGTGTCCCTTAGGCCAACATTCTTCACCTCTGTAACAGCTCTGTGTCTCTGTGTCCCTAAGACCAACATTCTTCACCCCTGTAACAGCTCTGTGTCTCTGTGTCCCTTAGACCCACATTCTTCACCACTGTAACACCTCTATGTCCCTTAGTCCAACATTCTTCACCTCTGTAACAGCTCTGTGTCTCTGTGTCCCTCAGACCCACATTCTTCACCTCTGTAACAACTCTGTGTCCCTTTGTCCAACATTCTTCACCTCTGTAACAGCTCTGTGTCTCTGTGTCCCTTAGACCAACATTCTTCAACTCTGTAACAACTCTGAGTCTCTGTGTCCCTCAGACCAAATTTCTTCACCTCTGTAACAACTCTGTGTCTATGTGTCCCTTAGACCAACATTCTTCACCTCTGTAACAGCTCTGTGTTTCTGTGTCCCTCTGACCAACATTCTTCACCTCTGTAACAGCTCTGTGTCTCTGTGTCCCTTAGACCAACATTCTTCACCTCTGTAAAACTCTGTGTCTATGTGTCCCTTAGACCAACATTCTTCACCTCTGTAACAGCTCTGTGTTTCTGTGTCCCTCTGACCAACATTCTTCACCTCTGTAACAACTCTGTGTCTCTGTGTCCCTCCGACCAACATTCTTCACCTCTGTAACAGCTCTGTGTCTCTGTGTCCCTCCGACCAACCTTCTTTACATCTGTAACAGCTCTGTGTCTCTGTGTCCCTTAGACCAACATTCTTCACCTCTGTAACAACTCTGTGTCTCTGTGTCACTTAGACCAACCTTCTTCACCTCTGAAACATCTCTGTGTCTCTGTTTCCCTTCGTCCAACATTCTTCACCTCTGTGACAGCTCTGTGTCTCTGTGTCCCTTAGTCCAACATTCTTCACCTCTGTAACAGCTCTGTGTTTCTGTGTCCCTTAGTCCAACATTCTTCACCCCTGTAACAGCTCTGTGTCTCTGTATCCCTTAGTCCAACATTCTTCACCTCTGAAACAGCTCTGTGTCTCTGTGTCCCTTAGTCCAACATTCTTCACCTCTGTAACAACTCTGTGTCTCTGTGTCCTTCAGACCAACACTCTTCACCTCTGTAACATCTCTGTGTCTCTGTGTTCCTTAGTCCAACATTCTTCACCTCTGTAACAGCTCTGTGTCTCTGTGTCCCTCACACCAACATTCTTCACCTCTGTAACAACTCTGTGTCTCTGTGTCCCTTAGACCAACATTCTTCACCTCTGTAACAGCTCTGTGTCTCTGTGTCCCTTAGACCAGCATTCTTCACCTCTGTAACAACTCTGTGTCTCTGTGTCCCCTAGACCAACATTCTTCACCTCTGTAACAGCTCTGTGTCTCTGTGTCCCTTAGTCCAACATTCTTCACCTCTGTAACAGCTCTGTGTCTCTTTGTCCCTTAGACCAACATTCTTCACCTCTGTAACAACTCTGTGTCTCTATGTCCCTTAGTCCAACATTCTTCACCTCTGTGACATCTCTGTGTCTCTGTGTCCCTTAGACCAACATTCTTCACCTCTGTAACAGCTCTGTGTCTCTGTGTCCCTCAGACACACATTCTTCCCCTCTGTAACAATTCTGTGTCTCTGTGTCCCTAAGACCAACATCCTTCACCTCTGTAACAGCTCTGTGTCTCTGTGTCCCTTAGACCAACATTCTTCCCCTCTGCAACAGCTCTGTGTGTCTGTGTCCCTTCGTCCAACATTCTTCACCTCTGTAACAGCTCTGTGTCTCTGTGTCCCTTAGACCAACAGTCTTCACCTCTGTAACAGCTCTGTGTCTCTGTGTGCCTTAGACCAACATTCTTCACCTCTGTAACAGCTCTGTGTCTCTGTGTCCCTCCGACCAACCTTCTTTACATCTGTAACAGCTCTGTGTATCTGTGTCCCTTAGTCCAACATTCTTCACCTCTGTAACAGCTCTTTGTCTCTGTGTCCCTCAGACCCACATTCTTCCCCTCTGTAACAATTCTGTGTCTCTGTGTCCCTAAGACCAACATTCTTCACCTCTGTAACAGCACTATGTCCCTTAGTCCAACATTCTTCACCTCTGTAACAACTCTGTGTCTCTGTGTTCCTTAGTCCAACAGTCTTCACCTCTGTAACAGCTCTGTGTCTCTGTGTCCCTCAGACCCACATTCTTCCCCTCTGTAACAATTCTGTGTCTCTGTGTCCCTAAGACCAACATTCTTCACCTCTGTAACAGCACTATGTCCCATAGTCCAACATTCTTCACCTCTGTAACAACTCTGTGTCTCTGTGTTCCTTAGTCCAACAGTCTTCACCTCTGTAACAGCTCTGTGTCTCTGTGTCCCTCAGACCCACATTCTTCCCCTCTGTAACAATTCTGTGTCTCTGTGTCCCGAAGACCAACATTCTTCACCTCTGTAACAGCACTATGTCCCTTAGACCAACATTCTTCACCTCTGTAACAACTCTGTGTCTCTGTGTTCCTTAGTCCAACAGTCTTCACCTCTGTAACAGCTCTGTGTCTCTGTGTCCCTCAGACCAACATTCTTCACCTCTGTAACAGTTCTGTGTCTCTGTGTCCCTCAGACCAACATTCTTCACCTCTGTAACAACTCTGTGTCTCTGTGTCCCTTAGACCAACATTCTTCACCTCTGTAACAGCTCTGTGTCTCTGTGTCTCTTCGACCAACATTCTTCACCTCTGCAACAGCTCTGTGTCTCAGTGTCCCTTAGACCAACATTCTTCACCTCTGTAACAGCTCTGCGTCTCTGTGTCCCTTAGACCAACATTCTTCACCTCTGTAACAACTCTGTGTCTCTGTGGCCCTTAGACCAACATTCTTCACCTCTGTAACAGCTCTGTGTCTCTGTGTCCCTTAGCCCAACATTCTTCAACTCTGTAACAGCTCTGTGTCTCTGTGTCCCTGAGCCCAACAATCTTCACCTCTGTAACAGCTCTATGTCTCTGTGTCCCTCCGACCAACATTCTTCACCTATGTAACAACTCTGTGTCCCTTAGAACAACATTCTTCACCTCTGTAACAACTCTGTTTCTCTGTGTCCCTTAGACCAACATTCTTCACCTCTGTAACAACTCTGTGTCTCTGTGTCACTTCGACTAACATTCTTCACCTCTGCAACAGCTCTGTGTCTCTGTGTCCCTTCGTCCAACATTCTGCACCTCTGTGACAGCTCTGTGTCTTTGTGTCCCTTAGTCCAACATTCTTCACCTCTGTAACAGCTCTGTGTTTCTGTGTCCCTTAGTCCAACATTCTTCACCCCTGTAACAGTTCTGTGTCTCTGTGTCCCTTAGTCCAACATTCTTCACCTCTGTAACAGCTCTGTGTCTCTGTGTCCCTTAGTCCAACATTCATCACCTCTGTAACAACTCTGTGTCTCTGTGTCCCTCAGACCAACACTCTTCACCTCTGTAACATCTCTGTGTCTCTGTGTTCCTTAGTCCAACATTCTTCAGCTCTGTAACAGCTCTGTGTCTCTGTGTCCCTCAGACCAACATTCTTCACCTCTGTAACAACTCTGTGTCTCTGTGTCCCTCAGACCAACATTCTTCACCTCTGTAACAACTCTGTGTCTCTGTGTCCCAAAGACCAACATTCTTCACCTCTGTTACAACTCTGTGTCTCCGTGTCCCTTCGTCCAACATGCTTCACCTCTGTAACAGCTCTGTGTCTCTGTGTCCCTTAGACCAACATTCTTCACCTCTGTAACAACTCTGTGTCTCTGTGTCCCAAAGACCAACATTCTTCACCTCTGTTACAACTCTGTGTCTCCGTGTCCCTTCGTCCAACATGCTTCACCTCTGTAACAGCTCTGTGTCTCTGTGTCCCTTAGACCAACATTCTTCACCTCTGGAACAGCTCTGTGTCTCTGTGTGCCTTAGACCAACATTCTTCACCTCTGTAACAGCTCTGTGTCTCTGTGTCCCTCCGACCAACCTTCTTTACATCTGTAACAGCTCTGTGTATCTGTGTCCCTTAGTCCAACATTCTTCACCTCTGTAACAGCTCTGTGTCTCTGTATCCCTAAGACCAACATCCTTCACCTCTGTAACAGCTCTGTGTCTCTGTGTCACTTAGACCAACATTCTTCCCCTCTGCAACAGCTCTGTGTCTCTGTGTCCCTTCGTCCAACATTCTTCACCTCTGTGACAGCTCTGTGTCTCTGTGTCTCTTAGTCCAACGTTCTTCACCTCTGTAACAGCTCTGTGTCTCTGTGTCCCTTAGACCAACATTCTTCCCCTCTGCAACAGCTCTGTGTTTCTGTGTCCCTTAGTCCAACATTCTTCACCCCTGTAACAGCTCTGTGTCTCTGTGTCCCTTAGTCCAACATTCTTCACCTCTGTAACAGCTCTGTGTCTCTGTGTCCCTTAGTCCAACATTCTTCACCTCTGTAACAACTCTGTGTCTCTGTGTCCCTTAGACCAACTCTCTTCACCTCTGAAACTGCTCTCTGTTTCTGTGTCCCTTAGTCCAACATTCTTCACCTCTGTAACAGTTCTGTCTTTCTGTGCCCCTTAGTCCAACATTCTTCACCTCTGTAACAGCTCTGTGTCTCTGTGTCCCTTAGTCCAACATTCTTTACCACTGTAACAGCTCTGTGTCTCTGTGTCCCTCAGACCAACATTCTTCACCTCTGTAACAACTCTGTGTCTATGTGTCCCTGAGAACAACAGTCTTCACCTCTGTAACAGCTCTGTGTCTCTGTGTCCCTTAGAACAACATTCTTCACCTCTGTAACAGCTCTGTGTCTCTGTGTCCCTTCGTCCAACAGTCTTCACCTCTGTAACAGCTCTGTGTCTCTGTGTGCCTTAGACCAACATTCTTCACCTCTGTAACAGCTCTGTGTCTCTGTGTCCCTCCGACCAACCTTCTTTACATCTGTAACAGCTCTGTGTATCTGTGTCCCTTAGTCCAACATTCTTCACCTCTGTAACAGCTCTGTGTCTCTGTGTCCCTCAGACCCACATTCTTCCCCTCTGTAACAATTCTGTGTCTCTGTGTCCCTAAGACCAACATTCTTCACCTCTGTAACAGCACTATGTCCCTTAGTCCAACATTCTTCACCTCTGTAAGAACTCTGTGTCTCTGTGTTCCTTAGTCCAACAGTCTTCACCTCTGTAACAGCTCTGTGTCTCTGTGTCCCTCAGACCCACATTCTTCCCCTCTGTAACAATTCTGTGTCTCTGTGTCCCTAAGACCAACATTCTTCACCTCTGTAACAGCACTATGTCCCATAGTCCAACATTCTTCACCTCTGTAACAACTCTGTGTCTCTGTGTTCCTTAGTCCAACAGTCTTCACCTCTGTAACAGCTCTGTGTCTCTGTGTCCCTCAGACCCACATTCTTCCCCTCTGTAACAATTCTGTGTCTCTGTGTCCCGAAGACCAACATTCTTCACCTCTGTAACAGCACTATGTCCCTTAGACCAACATTCTTCACCTCTGTAACAACTCTGTGTCTCTGTGTTCCTTAGTCCAACAGTCTTCACCTCTGTAACAGCTCTGTGTCTCTGTGTCCCTCAGACCAACATTCTTCACCTCTGTAACAGTTCTGTGTCTCTGTGTCCCTCAGACCAACATTCTTCACCTCTGTAACAACTCTGTGTCTCTGTGTCCCTTAGACCAACATTCTTCACCTCTGTAACAGCTCTGTGTCTCTGTGTCCCTTCGTCCAACATTCTTCACCTCTGTGACAGCTCTGTGTCTCTGTGTCCCTTAGTCCAACATTCTTCACCTCTGTAACTGCTCTGTGTCTCTGTGTCCCTTAGTCCAACATTCTTCACCTCTGTAACAGCTCTGTGTCTCTATGTCCCTTAGTCCAACATTCTTCACCTCTGTAACATCTCTGTGTCTCTGTGTCCCTTCGTCCAACATTCTTCACATCTGTAACAGCTCTGTGTCTCTGTGTCCCTTAGACCAACAGTCTTCACCTCTGTAACAGCTCTGTGTCTCTGTGTCCGCTAGACCAACATTCAACAGATCTGCAACAACACTGTGTCCCTTAGTCCAACATTCTTCACCTCTGTAACAGCTCTGTGTCTCTGTGTACCTTAGACCAGCATTCTTCACCTCTGTAACAACTCTGTGTCGTTATGTCCCCTAGACCAACATTCTTAAACTCTGTAACAGCTCTGTGTCTCTGTGTACCTTAGACCAACATTCTTCACCTCTGTAACAGTTCTGAGTCTCTGTGTCCCTCGGACCAACATTCTTCACCTCTGTAACAACTCTGTGTCTCTGTGTCCCTTAGACCAACATTCTTCACCTCTGTACCAGCTCTGTGTCTCTGTGTCTCTTAGACCAACATTCTTCACCTCTGCAACAGCTCTGTGTCTCAGTGTCCCTTAGACCAACATTCTTCGCCTCTGTAACAGTTCTGAGTCTCTGTGTCCCTCAGACCAACATTCTTCATCTCTGTAACAGCTCTGTGTCTCTGTGTCCCTGAGACCAACATTCTTCACCTCTGTAACAACTCTGTGTTTCTGTGTCCCTTCGTCCAACATTCTTCACCTCTGTAACGTCTCTCTGTCTCTGTGTCCCTTAGAACAACATTCTTCACCTCTGTAACAGCTCTGTGTCTCTGTGTCCCTTAGACCAACATTCTTCACCTCTGTAACAGCTCTGTGTCTCTATGTCCCTCAGACAAACATTCTTCACCTCTGTAACAGTTCTGTGTTTCTGTGTCCCTCAGAACAACATTCTTCACCTCTGTAACACCTCTGTGTCTCTGTGTCCCTTAGACCAACATTCTTCAACTCTGTAACAACTCTGTGTCTCTGTGACCCTTAGACCAACATTCTTCACCTCTGTAACAGCTCTGTGTCTCTGTGTCCCTTAGACCAACATTCTTCACCTCTGTAACAGCTCTGTGTCTCTGTGTCCCTTAGGCCAACATTCTTCACCTCTGTAACAGCTCTGTGTCTCTGTGTCCCTAAGACCAACATTCTTCACCCCTGTAACAGCTCTGTGTCTCTGTGTCCCTTAGACCCACATTCTGCACCACTGTAACACCTCTATGTCCCTTAGTCCAACATTCTTCACCTCTGTAACAGCTCTGTGTCTCTGTGTCCCTCAGACCCACATTCTTCACCTCTGTAACAACTCTGTGTCCCTTTGTCCAACATTCTTCACCTCTGTAACAGCTCTGTGTCTCTGTGTCCCTTAGACCAACATTCTTCACCTCTGTAACAACTCTGAGTCTCTGTGTCCCTCAGACCAAATTTCTTCACCTCTGTAACAACTCTGTGTCTATGTGTCCCTTAGACCAACATTCTTCACCTCTGTAACAGCTCTGTGTTTCTGTGTCCCTCTGACCAACATTCTTCACCTCTGTAACAGCTCTGTGTCTCTGTGTCCCTTAGACCAACATTCTTCACCTCTGTAAAACTCTGTGTCTATGTGTCCCTTAGACCAACATTCTTCACCTCTGTAACAGCTCTGTGTTTCTGTGTCCCTCTGACCAACATTCTTCACCTCTGTAACAACTCTGTGTCTCTGTGTCCCTCCGACCAACATTCTTCACCTCTGTAACAGCTCTGTGTCTCTGTGTCCCTCCGACCAACCTTCTTTACATCTGTAACAGCTCTGTGTCTCTGTGTCCCTTAGACCAACATTCTTCACCTCTGTAACAACTCTGTGTCTCTGTGTCACTTAGACCAACCTTCTTCACCTCTGAAACATCTCTGTGTCTCTGTTTCCCTTCGTCCAACATTCTTCACCTCTGTGACAGCTCTGTGTCTCTGTGTCCCTTAGTCCAACATTCTTCACCTCTGTAACAGCTCTGTGTTTCTGTGTCCCTTAGTCCAACATTCTTCACCCCTGTAACAGCTCTGTGTCTCTGTATCCCTTAGTCCAACATTCTTCACCTCTGAAACAGCTCTGTGTCTCTGTGTCCCTTAGTCCAACATTCTTCACCTCTGTAACAACTCTGTGTCTCTGTGTCCTTCAGACCAACACTCTTCACCTCTGTAACATCTCTGTGTCTCTGTGTTCCTTAGTCCAACATTCTTCACCTCTGTAACAACTCTGTGTCTCTGTGTCCTTCAGACCAACACTCTTCACCTCTGTAACAGCTCTGTGTCTCTGTGTCCCTCACACCAACATTCTTCACCTCTGTAACAACTCTGTGTCTCTGTGTCCCTTAGACCAACATTCTTCACCTCTGTAACAGCTCTGTGTCTCTGTGTCCCTTAGACCAGCATTCTTCACCTCTGTAACAGCTCTGTGTCTCTGTGTCCCTCCGACCAACCTTCTTTACATCTGAAACATCTCTGTGTCTCTGTTTCCCTTCGTCCAACATTCTTCACCTCTGTGACAGCTCTGTGTCTCTGTGTCCCTTAGTCCAACATTCTTTACATCTGTAACAGCTCTGTGTATCTGTGTCCCTTAGTCCAACATTCTTCACCTCTGAAACAGCTCTGTGTCTCTGTGTCCCTTAGTCCAACATTCTTCACCTCTGTAACAACTCTGTGTCTCTGTGTCCTTCAGACCAACACTCTTCACCTCTGTAACATCTCTGTGTCTCTGTGTTCCTTAGTCCAACATTCTTCACCTCTGTAACAGCTCTGTGTCTCTGTGTCCCTCACACCAACATTCTTCACCTCTGTAACAGCTCTGTGTTTCTGTGTCCCTTAGTCCAACATTCTTCACCCCTGTAACATCTCTGTGTCTCTGTGTCCCTTAGACCAACATTCTTCACCTCTGTAACAGCTCTGTGTCTCTGTGTCCCTCAGACACACATTCTTCCCCTCTGTAACAATTCTGTGTCTCTGTGTCCCTAAGACCAACATCCTTCACCTCTGTAACAGCTCTGTGTCTCTGTGTCCCTTAGACCAACATTCTTCCCCTCTGCAACAGCTCTGTGTGTCTGTGTCCCTTCGTCCAACATTCTTCACCTCTGTAACAGCTCTGTGTCTCTGTGTCCCTTAGACCAACAGTCTTCACCTCTGTAACAGCTCTGTGTCTCTGTGTGCCTTAGACCAACATTCTTCACCTCTGTAACAGCTCTGTGTCTCTGTGTCCCTCCGACCAACCTTCTTTACATCTGTAACAGCTCTGTGTATCTGTGTCCCTTAGTCCAACATTCTTCACCTCTGTAACAGCTCTGTGTCTCTGTGTCCCTCAGACCCACATTCTTCCCCTCTGTAACAATTCTGTGTGTCTGTGTCCCTAAGACCAACATTCTTCACCTCTGTAACAGCACTATGTCCCTTAGTCCAACATTCTTCACCTCTGTAACAACTCTGTGTCTCTGTGTTCCTTAGTCCAACAGTCTTCACCTCTGTAACAGCTCTGTGTCTCTGTGTCCCTCAGACCAACATTCTTCACCTCTGTAACAATTCTGTGTCTCTGTGTCCCTAAGACCAACATTCTTCACCTCTGTAACAGCACTATGTCCCATAGTCCAACATTCTTCACCTCTGTAACAACTCTGTGTCTCTGTGTTCCTTAGTCCAACAGTCTTCACCTCTGTAACAGCTCTGTGTCTCTGTGTCCCTCAGACCCTCATTCTTCCCCTCTGTAACAATTCTGTGTCTCTGTGTCCCGAAGACCAACATTCTTCACCTCTGTAACAGCACTATGTCCCTTAGACCAACATTCTTCACCTCTGTAACAACTCTGTGTCTCTGTGTTCCTTAGTCCAACAGTCTTCACCTCTGTAACAGCTCTGTGTCTCTGTGTCCCTCAGACCAACATTCTTCACCTCTGTAACAGTTCTGTGTCTCTGTGTCCCTCAGACCAACATTCTTCACCTCTGTAACAACTCTGTGTCTCTGTGTCCCTTAGACCAACATTCTTCACCTCTGTAACAGCTCTGTGTCTCTGTGTCTCTTCGACCAACATTCTTCACCTCTGCAACAGCTCTGTGTCTCAGTGTCCCTTAGACCAACATTCTTCACCTCTGTAACAGCTCTGCGTCTCTGTGTCCCTTAGACCAACATTCTTCACCTCTGTAACAACTCTGTGTCTCTGTGGCCCTTAGACCAACATTCTTCACCTCTGTAACAGCTCTGTGTCTCTGTGTCCCTTAGCCCAACATTTTTCAACTCTGTAACAGCTCTGTGTCTCTGTGTCCCTGAGACCAACAATCTTCACCTCTGTAACAGCTCTATGTCTCTGTGTCCCTCCGACCAACATTCTTCACCTATGTAACAACTCTGTGTCCCTTAGAACAACATTCTTCACCTCTGTAACAACTCTGTTTCTCTGTGTCCCTTAGACCAACATTCTTCACCTCTGTAACAACTCTGTGTCTCTGTGTCACTTCGACTAACATTCTTCACCTCTGCAACAGCTCTGTGTCCCTTCGTCCAACATTCTGCACCTCTGTGACAGCTCTGTGTCTTTGTGTCCCTTACTTCAACATTCTTCACCTCTGTAACAGCTCTGTGTTTCTGTGTCCCTTAGTCCAACATTCTTCACCCCTGTAACAGCTCTGTGTCTCTGTGTCCCTTAGTCCAACATTCTTCACCTCTGTAACAGCTCTGTGTCTCTGTGTCCCTTAGTCCAACATTCATCACCTCTGTAACAACTCTGTGTCTCTGTGTCCCTCAGACCAACACTCTTCACCTCTGTAACATCTCTGTGTCTCTGTGTTCCTTAGTCCAACATTCTTCAGCTCTGTAACAGCTCTGTGTCTCTGTGTCCCTCAGACCAACATTCTTCACCTCTGTAACAACTCTGTGTCTCTGTGTCCCTTAGACCAACATTCTTCACCTCTGTAACAGCTCTGTGTCTCTGTGTCCCTTAGACCAACATTCTTCACCTCTGTAACAACTCTGTGTCTCTGTGTCCCAAAGACCAAAATTCTTCACCTCTGTTACAACTCTGTGTCTCCGTGTCCCTTCGTCCAACATGCTTCACCTCTGTAACAGCTCTGTGTCTCTGTGTCCCTTAGACCAACATTCTTCACCTCTGTAACAGCTCTGTGTCTCTGTGTGCCTTAGACCAACATTCTTCACCTCTGTAACAGCTCTGTGTCTCTGTGTCCCTCCGACCAACCTTCTTTACATCTGTAACAGCTCTGTGTATCTGTGTCCCTTAGTCCAACATTCTTCACCTCTGTAACAGCTCTGTGTCTCTGTGTCCCTCAGACCCACATTCTTCCCCTCTGTAACAATTCTGTGTCTCTGTGTCCCTAAGACCAACATCCTTCACCTCTGTAACAGCTCTGTGTCTCTGTGTCACTTAGACCAACATTCTTCCCCTCTGCAACAGCTCTGTGTCTCTGTGTCCCTTCGTCCAACATTCTTAACCTCTGTGACAGCTCTGTGTCTCTGTGTCTCTTAGTCCAACGTTCTTCACCTCTGTAACAGCTCTGTGTCTCTGTGTCCCTTAGACCAACATTCTTCCCCTCTGCAACAGCTCTGTGTTTCTGTGTCCCTTAGTCCAACATTCTTCACCCCTGTAACAGCTCTGTGTCTCTGTGTCCCTTAGTCCAACATTCTTCACCTCTGTAACAGCTCTGTGTCTCTGTGTCCCTTAGTCCAACATTCTTCACCTCTGTAACAACTCTGTGTCTCTGTGTCCCTTAGACCAACTCTCTTCACCTCTGAAACTGCTCTCTGTTTCTGTGTCCCTTAGTCCAACATTCTTCACCTCTGTAACAGTTCTGTCTTTCTGTGCCCCTTAGTCCAACATTCTTCACCTCTGTAACAGCTCTGTGTCTCTGTGTCCCTTAGTCCAACATTCTTTACCACTGTAACAGCTCTGTGTCTCTGTGTCCCTCAGACCAACATTCTTCACCTCTGTAACAACTCTGTGTCTATGTGTCCCTGAGAACAACAGTCTTCACCTCTGTAACAACTCTGTGTCTCTGTGTCCCTTAGAACAACATTCTTCACCTCTGTAACAGCTCTGTGTCTCTGTGTCCCTTCGTCCAACATTCTTCACCTCTGTGACAGCTCTGTGTCTCTGTGTCCCTTAGTCCAACATTCTTCACCTCTGTAACTGCTCTGTGTCTCTGTGTCCCTTAGTCCAACATTCTTCACCTCTGTAACAGCTCTGTGTCTCTATGTCCCTTAGTCCAACATTCTTCACCTCTGTAACATCTCTGTGTCTCTGTGTCCCTTCGTCCAACATTCTTCACATCTGTAACAGCTCTGTGTCTCTGTGTCCGCTAGACCAACATTCAACAGATCTGCAACAACACTGTGTCCCTTAGTCCAACATTCTTCACCTCTGTAACAGCTCTGTGTCTCTGTGTACCTTAGACCAGCATTCTTCACCTCTGTAACAACTCTGTGTCGTTATGTCCCCTAGACCAACATTCTTAAACTCTGTAACAGCTCTGTGTCTCTGTGTACCTTAGACCAACATTCTTCACCTCTGTAACAGTTCTGAGTCTCTGTGTCCCTCGGACCAACATTCTTCACCTCTGTAACAACTCTGTGTCTCTGTGTCCCTTAGACCAACATTCTTCACCTCTGTACCAGCTCTGTGTCTCTGTGTCTCTTAGACCAACATTCTTCACCTCTGCAACAGCTCTGTGTCTCAGTGTCCCTTAGACCAACATTCTTCGCCTCTGTAACAGTTCTGAGTCTCTGTGTCCCTCGGACCAACATTCTTCAACTCTGTAACAGTTCTGTGTTTCTGTGTCCCTCAGACCAACATTCTTCACCTCTGTAACAACTCTGTGTCTCTGTGTCCCTCAGACCAACATTCTTCACCTCTGTAACATCTCTGTGTCTCTGTGTCCCTTAGACCAACATTCTTCACCTCTGTAACAACACTGTGTCTCTGTGGCCCTTAGACCAACATTCTTCACCTCTGTAACAGCTCTGTGTCTCTGTGTCCCTTAGCCCAACATTCTTCAACTCTGTAACAGCTCTGTGTCTATGTGTCCCTGAGACCAACAATCTTCACCTCTGTAACAGCTCTGTGTCTCTGTGTCCCTCAGACCAACATTCTTCACCTATGTAACAACTCTGTGTCTCTGTGTCCCTTAGACCATCATTCTTCACCTCTGTAACAGCTCTGTGTCTCTATGCCCCTCAGACAAACATTCTTCACCTCTGTAACAGTTCTGTGTTTCTGTGTCCCTCAGACCAACATTCTTCACCTCTGTAACAACCCTGTGTCTCTGTGTCCCTCAGACCAACATTCTTCACCTCTGTAACATCTCTGTGTCCCTTAGACCAACATTCTTCAACTCAGAAACAACACTGTGTCTCTATGTCCCTTAGGCCAACATTCTTCACCTCTGTAACAGCTCTGTGTCTCTATGTCCCTAAGACCAACATTCTTCACCCCTGTAACAGCTCTGTGTCTCTGTGTCCCTTAGACCCACATTATTCACCACTGTAACCTCTATGTCCCTTAGTCCAACATTCTTCACCTCTGTAACAGCTCTGTGTCTCTGTGTCCCTCAGATCCACATTCTTCACCTCTGTAACAACTCTGTGTCCCTTAGTCCAACATTCTTCATCTCTGTAACAGCTCTGTGTCTCTGTGTCCCTTAGACCCACCATCTTCACCTCTGTAACAACTCTGTGTCGCTGTGTCCCTTAGAGCAACATTCTTCACCTCTGTAACAACTCTGTGTCTCTGTGTGCCTTAGACCAACATTCTTCACCTCTGTAACAGCTCTGTGTCTCTGTGTCCCTCAGACCAACATTCTTCACCTCTGTAACAGCTCTGTGTCTCTGTGTCCCTTAGACCAACATTCTTCACCTCTGTAAAACTCTGCGTCTATGTGTCCCTTAGTCCAATATTCTACTCCTCTGTAACAACTCTGTGTCTCTATGTCCCTCAGTCCAACATTCTTCACCTCTGTAACTTCTCTGTGTCTCTGCGTCCCTTAGTCCAACATTCTCCACCTCTGTAACAGCTCTGTGTCTCTGTGTGCCTTAGACCAACATTCTTCACCTCTGTAACAGCTCTGTGTCTCTGTGTCCCTCCGACCAACCTTCTTTACATCTGTAACAGCTCTGTGTATCTGTGTCCCTTAGTCCAACATTCTTCACCTCTGTAACAACTCTGTGTCTCTGTGTCCCTTAGACCAACATTCTTCACCTCTGTAACAACTCTGTGTCTCTGTGTCCCTCAGACCAACATTCTTCCCCTCTGTAACAACTCTGTGTCTCTGTGTCCCAAAGACCAACGTTCTTCACCTCTGTAACAGCTCTGTATATCTGTGTCCCTTAGTCCAACATTCTTCACCTCTGTAACAACTCTGTGTCATTGTGTCCCTTAGACCAACATTCTACACCTCTGTAACAACTCTGTGTCTCTGTGTCCCTTAGACCAACATTCTTCACCTCTGTAACAGCTCTGTGTCTCTGTGTCCCTCCGACCAATCTTCTTTACATCTGTAACAGCTCTGTGTATCTGTGTCCCTGAGTCCAACATTCTTCACCTCTGTAACAGCTCTGTGTCTCTGTGTCCCTCAGACCCACATTCTTCCCCTCTGTAACAATTCTGTGTCTCTGTGTCCCTAAGACCAACATCCTTCACCTCTGTAACAGCTCTGTGTCTCTGTGTCACTTAGACCAACATTCTTCCCCTCTGCAACAGCTCTGTGTCTCTGTGTCCCTTCGTCCAACATTCTTCACCTCTGTGACAGCTCTGTGTCTCTGTGTCTCTTAGTCCAACGTTCTTCACCTCTGTAACAGCTCTGTGTCTCTGTGTCCCTTAGACCAACATTCTTCCCCTCTGCAACAGCTCTGTGTTTCTGTGTCCCTTAGTCCAACATTCTTAACCCCTGTAACAGCTCTGTGTCTCTGTGTCCCTTAGTCCAACATTCTTCACCTCTGTAACAGCTCTGTGTCTCTGTGTCCCTTAGTCCAACATTCTTCACCTCTGTAACAACTCTGTGTCTCTGTGTCCCTTAGACCAACACTCTTCACCTCTGTAACTGCTCTCTGTTTCTGTGTCCCTTAGTCCAACATTCTTCACCTCTGTAACAGTTCTGTCTTTCTGTGCCCCTTAGTCCAACATTCTTCACCTCTGTAACAGCTCTGTGTCTCTGTGTCCCTTAGTCCAACATTCTTTACCACTGTAACAGCTCAGTGTCACTGTGTCCCACAGACCAACATTCTTCACCTCTGTAACAACTCTGTGTCTATGTGTCCCTGAGAACAACATTCTTCACCTCTGTAACAGCTCTGTGTCTCTGTGTCCCTTAGACCAACACTCTTCACCTCTGTAACTGTTCTCTGTTTCTGTGTCCCTTAGTCCAACATTCTTCACCTCTGTAACAGTTCTGACTTTCTGTGCCCCTTAGTCCAACATTCTTCACCTCTGTAACAGCTCTGTGTCTCTGTGTCCCTTAGTCCAACATTCTTTACCACTGTAGCAGCTCAGTGTCTCTGTGTCCCTCAGACCAACATTCTTCACCTCTGTAACAACTCTGTGTCTATGTGTCCCTGAGAACAACATTCTTCACCTCTGTAACAGCTCTGTGTCTCTGTGTCCCTTAGAACAACATTCTTCACCTCTGTAACAGCTCTGTGTCTCTGTGTCCCTTCGTCCAACATTCTTCACCTCTGTGACAGCTCTGTGTCTCTGTGTCCCTTAGTCCAACATTCTTCACCTCTGTAACTGCTCTGTGTCTCTGTGTCCCTTAGTCCAACATTCTTCACCTCTGTAACTGCTCTGTGTCTCTATGTCCCTTAGTCCAACATTCTTCACCTCTGTAACATCTCTGTGTCTCTGTGTCCCTTCGTCCAACATTCTTCACATCTGTAACAGCTCTGTGTCTCTGTGTCCCTTAGACCAACAGTCTTCACCTCTGTAACAGCTCTGTGTCTCTGTGTGCGCTAGACCAACATTCAACAGCTCTGCAACAACACTGTGTCCCTTAGTCCAACATTCTTCACCTCTGTAACAGCTCTGTGTCTCTGTGTCCCTTAGACCAGCATTCTTCACCTCTGTAACAACTCTGTGTCGTTATCTCCCCTAGACCAACATTCTTAAACTCTGTAACAGCTCTGTGTCTCTGTGTACCTTAGACCAACATTCTTCACCTCTGTAACAGCTCAATGTGTCTCTGTGTCCCTCGGACCAACATTCTTCACCTCTGTAACAACTCTGTGACTCTGTCTCCCTTAGACCAACATTCTTCACCTCTGTAACAGCTCTGTGTCTCTGTGTCTCTTAGACCAACATTCTTCACCTCTGCAACAGCTCTGTGTCTCAGTGTCCCTTAGACCAACATTCTTCACCTCTGTAACAGCTCTGTGTCTCTGTGTCCCTTCGACCAACATTCTTCATCTCTGTAACAACTCTGTGTCTCTGTGGCCCTTAGACCAACATTCTTCACCTCTGTAACAGCTCTGTGTCTCTGTGTCCCTTAGCCCAACATTCTTCAACTCTGTAACAGCTCTGTGTCTCTGTGTCCCTGAGACCAACAATCTTCACCTCTGTAACAGCTCTGTGTCTCTGTGTCCCTCAGACCAACATTCTTCACCTATGTAACAACTCTGTGTCTCTGTGACCCTTAGAACAACATTCTTCACCTCTGTAACAGCTCTGTGTCTCTATGTCCCTCAGACAAACATTCTTCACCTCTGTAACAGTTCTGTGTTTCTGTGTCCCTCAGACCAACATTCTTCACCTCTGTAACAACTCTGTGTCTCTGTGTCCCTCAGACCAACATTCTTCACCTCTGTAACATCTCTGTGTCTCTGTGTCCCTTAGACCAACATTCTTCAACTCTGTAACAACACTGTGTCTCTGTGGCCCTTAGACCAACATTCTTCACCTCTGTAACAGCTCTGTGTCTCTGTGTCCCTTAGCCCAACATTCTTCAACTCTGTAACAGCTCTGTGTCTCTGTGTCCCTGAGACCAACAATCTTCACCTCTGTAACAGCTCTGTGTCTCTGTGTCCCTCAGACAAACATTCTTCACCTATGTAACAACTCTGTGTCTCTGTGTCCCTTAGACCAACATTCTTCACCTCTGTAACAGCTCTGTGTCTCTATGCCCCTCAGACAAACATTCTTCACCTCTGTAACAGTTCTGTGTTTCTGTGTCCCTCAGACCAACATTCATCACCTCTGTAACAACTCTGTGTCTCTGTGTCCCTCAGACCAACATTCTTCACCTCTGTAACATCTCTGTGTCTCTGCGTCCCTTAGACCAACATTCTTCAACTCTGTAACAACACTGTGTCTCTATGTCCCTTAGGCCAACATTCTTCACCTCTGTAACAGCTCTGTGTCTCTGTGTCCCTCAGACCAACATTCTTCCCCTCTGTAACAACTCTGTGTCTCTGTGTCCCAAAGACCAACGTTCTTCACCTCTTTAACAGCTCTGTGTATCTGTGTCCCTTAGTCCAACATTCTTCACCTCTGTAACAACTCTGTGTCTCTGTGTCCCTTAGACCAACATTCTTCACCTCTGTAACAACTCTGTGTCTCTGTGTCCCTTAGACCAACATTCTTCACCTCTGTAACAGCTCTGTGTCTCTGTGTCCCTCCGACCAACCTTCTTTACATCTGTAACAGCTCTGTGTATCTGTGTCCCTTAGTCCAACATTCTTCACCTCTGTAACAGCTCTGTGTCTCTGTGTCCCTCAGACCCACATTCTTCCCCTCTGTAACAATTCTGTGTCTCTGTGTCCCTAAGACCAACATCCTTCACCTCTGTAACAGCTCTGTGTCATTTAGACCAACATTCTTCCCCTCTGCAACAGCTCTGTGTCTCTGTGTCCCTTCGTCCAACATTCTTCACCTCTGTGACAGCTCTGTGTCTCTGTGTCTCTTAGTCCAACGTTCTTCACCTCTGTAACAGCTCTGTGTCTCTGTGTCCCTTAGACCAACATTCTTCCCCTCTGCAACAGCTCTGTGTTTCTGTGTCCCTTAGTCCAACATTCTTCACCCCTGTAACAGCTCTGTGTCTCTGTGTCCCTTAGTCCAACATTCTTCACCTCTGTAACAGCTCTGTGTCTCTGTGTCCCTTAGTCCAACATTCTTCACCTCTGTAACAACTCTGTGTCTCTGTGTCCCTTAGACCAACACTCTTCACCTCTGTAACTGCTCTCTGTTTCTGTGTCCCTTAGTCCAACATTCTTTACCTCTGTAACAGTTCTGTCTTTCTGTGCCACTTAGTCCAACATTCTTCACCTCTGTAACAGCTCTGTGTCTCTGTGTCCCTTAGTCCAACATTCTTTACCACTGTAACAGCTCTGTGTCTCTGTGTCCCTCAGACCAACATTCTTCACCTCTGTAACAACTCTGTGTCTATGTGTCCCTGAGAACAACAGTCTTCACCTCTGTAACAGCTCTGTGTCTCTGTGTCCCTTAGAACAACATTCTTCACCTCTGTAACAGCTCTGTGTCTCTGTGTCCCTTCGTCCAACATTCTTCACCTCTGTGACAGCTCTGTGTCTCTGTGTCCCTTAGTCCAACATTCTGCACCACTGTAACTGCTCTGTGTCTCTGTGTCCCTTAGTCCAACATTCTTCACCTCTGTAACAGCTCTGTGTCTCTATGTCCCTTAGTCCAACATTCTTCACCTCTGTAACATCTCTGTGTCTCTGTGTCCCTTCGTACAACATTCTTCACATCTGTAACAGCTCTGTGTCTCTGTGTCCCTTAGACCAACAGTCTTCACCTCTGTAACAGCTCTGTGTCTCTGTGTCCGCTAGACCAACATTCAACAGCTCTGCAACAACACTGTGTCCCTTAGTCCAACATTCTTCACCTCTGTAACAGCTCTGTGTCTTTGTGTCCCTTAGACCAGCATTCTTCACCTCTGTAACAACTCTGTGTCGTTATGTCCCCTAGACCAACATTCTTAAACTCTGTAACAGCTCTGTGTCTCTGTGAACCTTAGACCAACATTCTTCACCTCTGTAACAGCTCTGTGTCTCTGTGTCCCTCGGACCAACATTCTTCACCTCTGTAACAACTCTGTGTCTCTGTGTCGCTTAGACCAACATTCTTCACCTCTGTAACAGCTCTGTGTCTCTGTGTCTCTTAGACCAATATTCTTCACCTCTGCAACAGCTCTGTGTCTCAGTGTCCCTTAGACCAACATTCTTCACCTCTGTAACAACTCTGTGTCTCTGTGTCCCTTCGACCAACATTCTTCATCTCTGTAACAACTCTGTGTCTCTGTGGCCCTTAGACCAACATTCTTCACCTCTGTAACAGCTCTGTGTCTCTGTGTCCCTTAGCCCAACATTCTTCAACTCTGTAACAGCTCTGTGTCACTGTGTCCCTGAGACCAACAATCTTCACCTCTGTAACAGCTCTGTGTCTCTGTGTCCCTCAGACCAACATTCTTCACCTATGTAACAACTCTGTGTCTCTGTGTCCCTTAAAACAACATTCTTCACCTCTGTAACAGCTCTGTGTCTCTATGTCCCTCAGACAAACATTCTTCACCTCTGTAACAGTTTTGTGTTTCTGTGTCCCTCAGACCAACATTCTTCACCTCTGTAACAACTCTGTGTCTCTGTGTCCCTCAGACCAACATTCTTCACCTCTGTAACATCTCTGTGTCTCTGTGTCCCTCAGACCAACATTCTTCCCCTCTGTAACATCTCTGTGTCTCTGTGTCCCTCAGACCAACGTTCGTCACCTCTGTAACAGCTCTGTGTATCTGTGTCCCTTAGTCCATCATTCTTCACCTCTGTAACAACTCTGTGTCTCTGTGTCCCTTAGACCAACATTCTTCACCTCTGTAACAACTCTGTGTCTCTGTGTCCCTCAGACCAACATTCTTCCCCTCTGTAACAACTCTGTGTCTCTGTGTCCCTTAGTCCAACATTCTTCACCTCTGTAACATCTCTGTGTCTCTGTGTCCCTTCGTCCAATATTCTTCACCTCTGTAACAGCTCTGTGTCTCTGTGTCCCTTAGTCCAACATTCCTCACCTCTGTAACAACTCTGTGTCTCTGTGTCCCTCAGACCCACATTCTTCCCCTCTGTAACAAGTCTGTGTCTCTGTGTCCCTAAGACCAACATCCTTCACCTCTGTAACAGCTGTGTCTCTGTGTCACTTAGACCAACATTCTTCCCCTCTGCAACAGCTCTGTGTCTCTGTGTCCCTCAGACCAACATTCTTCACCTCTGTGACAGCTCTGTGCCTCTGTGTCCCTTAGTCCAACATTCTTCTCCTCTGTAACAGCGCTGTGTCTCTGTGTCCCATAGTCCAACATTCTTCACCTCTGTAACAGCTCTGTGTCTCTGTGTAATTAGTCCAACATTCTTCACCTCTGTAACAACTCTGTGTCTCTGTGTCGCTTAGACCAACACTCTTCACCTCTGTAACTGCTCTGTGTTTCTGTGTCCCTTAGTCCTACTTTCTTCACCTCGGTAACAGTTCTGTCTTTCTGTGCCTCTTAGTCCAACATTCTTCACCTCTGTAACAGCTCTGTGTCTCTGTGTCCCTTAGTCCAACATTCTTCACCTCTGTAACAACTCTGTGTCTCTGTGTCCCTAAGACCAACATTCTTCAACTCTGTAACAACTCTGTGTCTCTGTGTCCCTTAGAACAACATTCTTCACCTCTGTAACAGCTCTGTGTCTCTATGTCCCTCAGACCAACATTCTTCACCTCTGTAACAGCTCTGTGTCTCTGTGTCCGCTAGACCAACATTCATCACTTCTGTAACAGCTCTGTGTCTCTGTGTACCTTAGACCAACATTCTTCACCTCTGTATCAGCTCTGTGTCTCTTTGTCCATCAGACCAACATTCTTCACCTCTGTAACAACTCTGTGTCTCTGTGTCCCTTAGACCAACATTCTTCACCTCTGTAACAGCTCTGTGTCTCTGTGTCCCTTAGACCAACATTCTTCACCTCTGTAACAGCTCAGTGTCTCTGTGTCGCTTAGACCAACACTCTTCACCTCTGTAACTGCTCTGTGTTTCTGTGTCCCTTAGTCCTACTTTCTTCACCTCGGTAACAGTTCTGTCTTTCTGTGCCTCTTAGTCCAACATTCTTCACCTCTGTAACAGCTCTGTGTCTCTGTGTCCCTTAGTCCAACATTCTTCACCTCTGTAACAACTCTGTGTCTCTGTGTCCCTAAGACCAACATTCTTCAACTCTGTAACAACTCTGTGTCTCTGTGTCCCTTAGAACAACATTCTTCACCTCTGTAACAGCTCTGTGTCTCTATGTCCCTCAGACCAACATTCTTCACCTCTGTAACAGCTCTGTGTCTCTGTGTCCGCTAGACCAACATTCATCACTTCTGTAACAGCTCTGTGTCTCTGTGTACCTTAGACCAACATTCTTCACCTCTGTATCAGCTCTGTGTCTCTTTGTCCATCAGACCAACATTCTTCACCTCTGTAACAACTCTGTGTCTCTGTGTCCCTTAGACCAACATTCTTCACCTCTGTAACAGCTCTGTGTCTCTGTGTCCCTTAGACCAACATTCTTCACCTCTGTAACAGCTCAGTGTCTCTGTGTCCCTTAGACCAACATTCTTCACCTCTGTAACACCTCTGTGTCTCTGTGGCCCTTAGACCAACATTCTTCACCTCTGTAACAGCTCTGTGTCCCTGTGTCCCTTAGACCAACATTATTCAACTCTGTAACAGCTCTGTGTCTCTGTGTCCCTTAGACCAACATTCTTCACCTCTGTAACAGCTCTGTGTTTCTGTGTCCCTTAGTCCAACATTCTTCACCTCTGTAACAACTCTGTGTTTCTGTGTCCCTAAGACCAACATTCTTCAACTCTGTAACAACTCTGTGTCTCTGTGTCCCTTAGAACAACATTCTTCACCTCTGTAACAGCTCTGTGTCTCTATGTCCCTCAGACCAACATTCTTCACCTCTGTAACAGCTCTGTGTCTCTGTGTCCGCTAGACCAACATTCATCACTTCTGTAACAGCTCTGTGTCTCTGTGTACCTTAGACCAACATTCTTCACCTCTGTAACAGCTCTGTGTCTCTGTGTCCATCAGACCAACATTCTTCACCTCTGTAACAACTCTGTGTCTCTGTGTCCCTTAGACCAACATTCTTCACCTCTGTAACAGCTCTGTGTCTCTGTGTCCCTTAGACCAACATTCTTCACCTCTGTAACAGCTCTGTGTCTCTGTGTCCCTTAGACCAACATTCTTCACCTCTGTAACAACTCTGTGTCTCTGTGGCCCTTAGACCAACATTCTTCACCTCTGTAACAGCTCTGTGTCCCTGTGTCCCTTAGACCAACATTTTTCAACTCTGTAACAGCTCTGTGTCTCTGTGTCCCTTAGACCAACATTCTTCACCTCTGTAACAGCTCTGTGTTTCTGTGTCCCTTAGTCCAACATTCTTCATCTCTGTAACATCTCTGTGTCTCTGTGTCCCTTAGACCAACATTCTTCACGTCTGTAACAGCTCTGTGTCTCTGTGTCCCTTAGACCAACATTCTTCACCTCTGTAACATCTCTGTGTCTCTGTGTAACTTAGTCCAACATTCTTCACTTCTGTAACAGCTCTGTGTCTCTGTGTCCCTTAGACCAACATTCTTCACCTCTGTAACAACTCTGTATCTCTATGTCCCTTAGACCAACATTCTTCACCTCTGTAACAGCTCTGTGTCTCTATGTTCCTGAGACCAACATTCTTCACCTCTGTAACAGCTCTGTTTCTCTGTGTCCCTTAGGCCAACATTCTTCACGTCTGTAACAGCTCTGTGTCTCTGTGTCCCTAAGACCAACATTCTTCACCCCTGTAACAGCTCTGTGTCTCTGTGTCCCTGAGACCCACATTCCTCACCACTGTAACAGCTCTATGTCCCTTAGTCCAACATTCTTCACCTCTGTAACAGCTCTGTGTCTCTGTGTCCCTCAGACCCACATTCTTCCCCTCTGTAACAACTCTGTGTCCCTGAGTCCAACATTCTTCACCTCTGTAACAGCTCTGTGTCTCTGTGTCCCTTAGACCAAACATCTTCTCCTCTGTAACAACTCTGTGTCTCTGTGTGCCTTAGACCAACATTCTTCACCTCTGTAACAGCTCTGTGTCTCTGTGTGCCTTAGACCAACATTCTTCACCTCTGTAACAGCTCTGTGTTTCTGTGTCCCTCTGACCAACATTCTTCACCTTTGTAACAGCTCTGTGTCTCTGTGTCCCTTAGACCAACATTTTTCACCTCTGTAACAACTCTGTGTCTATGTGTCCCTTAGTCCAACATTCTTCACCTCTGTAACAACTCAGTGTCTCTATGTCCCTTAGTCCAGCATTCTTCACATCTGTAACATCTCTGTGTCTCTGTGTCCCTTAGCCAACATTCTTCACTTCTGTAACAGCTCTGTGTCTCTGTGTCCCTCAGACCAACATTCTTCACCTCTCTAACAGCTCTGTGTCTCTGTGTCCCTCCGACCAACCTTCTTTACATCTGTAACAGCTCTGTGTATCTGTGTCCCTTAGTCCAACATTCTTCACCTCCGTAACAACTCTGTGTCTCTGTGTCCCTTAGAACATCATTCTTCACCCCTGTAACAGCTCTGTGTCTCTGTGTCCCTTAGTCCAACAGTCTTCACCTCTGGAACAGCTCTGTGTCTCTGTGACCCTTAGTCCAACATTCTTCACCTCTGTAACAGCTCTGTGTCTCTGTGTCCCTCAGTCCAACATTCTTCACCTCTGTAACATCTCTGTGTCTCTGTGTCCCTTCGTCCAACATTCTTCACCTCTGTAACAGCTCTGTGTTTCTGTGTCCCTTAGACCAACATTCTTCACCTCTGTAACAGCTCTGTGTCTCTGTGTCCCTTAGACCAACATTCTTCACCTCTGTAACAACTCTGTGTCTCTGTGTCCCTTAGACCAACATTCTTCACCTCTGTAACAGCTCTGTGTCTCTGTGTCCCTTAGTCCAACATTCTTCACCTCTGTAAAGCTCTGTGTCTCTGTGTCCCTGAGACCAACATTCTTCACCTCTGTAACATCTCTGTGTCTCTGCGTCCCTCAGACCAACATTCTTCACCTATGTAACAACTCTGTGTCTCTGTGTCCCTGAGACCAACATTCTTCACCTCTGTAACAGCTCTGTGTCTCTGTGTCCCTCAGACCAACATTCTTCACCTCTGTAACAGCTCTGTCTTTCTCTGTCCCTCAGACCAACATTCTTCACCTCTGTAACAGCTCTGTGTTTCTCTGTCCCTTAGTCCAACATTCTTCACCTCTGTAACATCTCTGTGTCTCTGTGTCCCTTAGACCAACATTCTTCACCTCTGTAACAGCTCTGTGTCTCTGTGTCCCTTAAACCAACATTCTTCACCTCTGTAACAGCTCTGTGTCTCTGTGTCCCTTAGACCAACATTCTTCACCTCTGTAACAGCTCATTGTCTCTGTGTCCCTCAGACCAACATTCTTCACCTCTGTAACAGCTCTGTGTTTCTGTGTCCCTCAGACCAACATTCTTCAACTCTGTAACAACTCTGTGTCTCTGTGTCCCTCAGACCCTCATTCTTCACCTCTGTAACATCTCTGTGTCTATGTGTCCCTTAGACCAACATTCTTCACCTCTGTAACAGCTCTATGTCTCTGTGTACATTAGTCCAACATTCTTCACCTCTGTAACAGCTCTGTGTCTCTGTGTCCCTTAGACCAACATTCTTCAACTCTGTAACAACTCTGTGTCTCTGTGACCCTTAGACCAACATTTTTCACCTCTGTAACAACTCTGTGTCTCTATGTCCCTTAGACCAACATTCTTCACCTCTGTAACAGTTCTGTGTCTCTGTGTCCCTTAGACCAACATTCTTCACCCCTGTAACAGCTCTGTGTCTCTGTGTCCCTTAGACCCACATTCTTCACCTCTGTAACAGCTCTATGTCTCTTAGTCCAAAATTCTTCACCTCTGTAACAGCTCTGTGTCTCTGTGTCCTTCAGACCCACATTCTTCACCTCTGTAACAACTCTGTGTCCCTCAGACCAACATTCTTCACCTCTGTAACAGCTCTGTGTCTCTGTGTCCCTTAGACCAACATTCTTCACCTCTGTAACAGCTCTGTGTCTCTGTGTCCCTTAGACCAACATTCTTCACCTCTGTAACAGCTCTGTGTCTCTGTGTCCCTTAGACCAACATTCTTCACCTCTGTAACAACTCTGTGTCTCTGTGGCCCTTAGACCAACATTCTTCACCTCTGTAACAGCTCTGTGTCCCTGTGTCCCTTAGACCAACATTATTCAACTCTGTAACAGCTCTGTGTCTCTGTGTCCCTGAGACCAACATTCTTCACCTCTGTAACAGCTCTGTGTCTCTGTGTCCCTCAGACCAACATTCTTCATCTATGTAACAACTCTGAGTCTCTGTGAGCCTGAGACCAACATTCTTCACCTCTGTAACAGCTCTGTGTTTCTGTGTCCCTTAGTCCAACATTCTTCATCTCTGTAACATCTCTGTGTCTCTGTGTCCCTTAGACCAACATTCTTCACCTCTGTAACAGCTCTGTGTCTCTGTGTCCCTTAGACCAACATTCTTCACCTCTGTAACAGCTCTGTGTCTCTGTGTACCTTAGTCCAACATTCTTCATTTCTGTAACAGCTCCGTGTCTCTGTGTCCCTTAGACCAACATTCTTCACCTCTGTAACAACTCTGTGTCTCTATGTCCCTTAGACCAACATTCTTCACCTCTGTAACAGCTCTGTGTCTCTATGTCCCTTAGACCAACATTCTTCACCTCTGTAACAGCTCTGTTTCTCTGTGTCCCTTAGGCCAACATTCTTCACGTCTGTAACAGCTCTGTGTCTCTGTGTCCCTAAGACCAACATTCTTCACCTCTGTAACAGCTCTGTGTCTCTGTGTCCCTGAGACCCACATTCTTCACCACTGTAACAGCTCTATGTCCCTTAGTCCAACATTCTTCACCTCTGAAACAGCTCTGTGTCTCTGTGTCCCTCAGACCCACATTCTTCCCCTCTGTAACAACTCTGTGTCCCTGAGTCCAACATTCTTCACCTCTGTAACAGCTCTGTGTCTCTGTGTCCCTTAGACCAAACATCTTCTCCTCTGTAACAACTCTGTGTCTCTGTGTGCCTTAGACCAACATTCTTCACCTCTGTAACAGCTCTGTGTCTCTGTGTGCCTTAGACCAACATTCTTCACCTCTGTAACAGCTCTGTGTTTCTGTGTCCCTTAGACCAACATTCTTCACCTCTGTAACAGCTCTGTGTCTCTGTGTCCCTTAGACCAACATTCTTCACCTCTGTAACAACTCTGTGTCTATGTGTCCCTTAGTCCAACATTCTTCACCTCTGTAACAACTCAGTGTCTCTATGTCCCTTAGTCCAACATTCTTCACATCTGTAACATCTCTGTGTCTCTGTGTCCCTTAGTCCAACATTCTTCACTTCTGTAACAGCTCTGTGTCTCTGTGTCCCTCAGACCAACACTCTTCACCTCTGTAACAGCTCTGTGTCTCTGTGTCCCTCCGACCAACCTTCTTTACATCTGTAACAGCTCTGTGTATCTGTGTCCCTTAGTCCAACATTCTTCACCTCCGTAACAACTCTGTGTCTCTGTGTCCCTTAGAACATCATTCTTCACCCCTGTAACAGCTCTGTGTCTCTGTGTCCCTTAGTCCAACAGTCTTCAACTCTGGAACAGCTCTGTGTCTCTGTGACCCTTAGTCCAACATTCTTCACCTCTGTAACAGCTCTGTGTCTCTGTGTCCCTCAGTCCAACATTCTTCACCTACATAGAACATAGAACATAGAAGATTACAGCGCAGTACAGGCCCTTGGGCCCTCGATGTTGCGCCGATCCAAGCCCACCTAAACTACACTAACCCACTATCCTCCATATACCTATCCAATGCCCTCTTAAATGCCCATAAAGAGGGAGAGTCCACCACTGTTACTGGCAGGGCATTCCATGAACTAACGACTCGCTGAGTGAAGAACCTACCCCTAACATCAGTCCTATATCTACCCCCCCTTAATTTAAAGCTATGCCCCCTTGTAATACCCGACTCAATACGCGGGAAAAGGTTCATACTGTCGACCCTATCTAACCCCCTAATCATCTTGTACACCTCAATCAAGTCACCCCTAAACCTTCTTTTCTCTAGTGAAAACAGCCCCAAGTGTCTCAGTCTTTCCTCATACGATTTTCCTTCCATACCAGGCAACATCCTGGTAAACCTCCTCTGCACCCGTTCCAATGCCTCCACATCCTTCCTATAGTATGGCGACCAAAACTGCACACAATATTCCAGATGCGGCCGTACCAGAGTCTTATACAACTGCATCATGACCTCAGGACTCCGGAACTCAATTCCTCTACCAATAAAAGCCAGTACGCCATATGCCTTCCTCACCGCACTATTTACCTGGGTGGCAACTTTCAGAGATCTGTGTACATGGACACCAAGATCCCTCTGCTCATCCACACTACCAAGTATCCGACCATTAGCCCAGTACCCCATCTTTTTGTTATTCTTCCCAAAGTGAATCACCTCGCACTTAGCTACATTGAATTCCATAACCTCTGTAACATCTCTGTGTCTCTGTGTCCCTTCGTCCAACATTCTTCACCTCTGTAACAGCTCTGTGTTTCTGTGTCCCTTAGACCAACATTCTTCACCTCTGTAACAGCTCTGTGTCTCTGTGTCCCTTAGACCAACATTCTTCACCTCTGTAACAACTCTGTGTCTCTGTGTCCCTTAGACCAACATTCTTCACCTCTGTAACAGCTCTGTGTCTCTGTGTCCCTTAGTCCAACATTCTTCACCTCTGTAACAGCTCTGTGTCTCTGTGTCCCTGAGACCAACATTCTTCACCTCTGTAACATCTCTGTGTCTCTGCGTCCCTCAGACCAACATTCTTCACCTATGTAACAACTCTGTGTCTCTGTGTCCCTGAGACCAACATTCTTCACCTCTGTAACAGCTCTGTGTCTCTGTGTCCCTCAGACCAACATTCTTCACCTCTGTAACAGCTCTGTGTTTCTCTGTCCCTCAGACCAACATTCTTCACCTCTGTAACAGCTCTGTGTTTCTCTGTCCCTTAGTCCAACATTCTTCACCTCTGTAACATCTCTGTGTCTCTGTGTCCCTTAGACCAACATTCTTCACCTCTGAAACAGCTCTGTGTCTCTGTGTCCCTTAAACCAACATTCTTCACCTCTGTAACAGCTCTGTGTCTCTGTGTCCCTTAGACCAACATTCTTCACCTCTGTAACAGCTCATTGTCTCTGTGTCCCTCAGACCAACATTCTTCACCTCTGTAACAGCTCTGTGTTTCTGTGTCCCTCAGACCAACATTCTTCAACTCTGTAACAACTCTGTGTCTCTGTGTCCCTCAGACCCTCATTCTTCACCTCTGTAACATCTCTGTGTCTATGTGTCCCTTAGACCAACATTCTTCACCTCTGTAACAGCTCTATGTCTCTGTGTACATTAGTCCAACATTCTTCACCTCTGTAACAGCTCTGTGTCTCTGTGTCCCTTAGACCAACATTCTTCAACTCTGTAACAACTCTGTGTCTCTGTGACCCTTAGACCAACATTTTTCACCTCTGTAACAACTCTCTGTCTCTATGTCCCTTAGACCAACATTCTTCACCTCTGTAACAGCTCTGTGTCTCTGTGTCCCTTAGACCAACATTCTTCACCCCTGTAACAGCTCTGTGTCTCTGTGTCCCTTAGACCCACATTCTTCACCTCTGTAACAGCTCTATGTCCCTTAGTCCTAAATTCTTCACCTCTGTAACAGCTCTGTGTCTCTGTGTCCCTCAGACCCACATTCTTCACCTCTGTAACAACTCTGTGTCCCTTCGTCCAACATTCTTCACCTCTGTAACAGCTCTGTGTCTCTGTGTCCCTTAGTCCAACCTCCTTCACCTCTGTAACAGCTCTGTGTCTCTGTGTCCCTCAGACCAACATTCTTCACCTCTGTAACAACTATGTGTCTCTATGTCCCTTAGTCCAACAGTCTTCACCTCTGTAACATCTCTGTGTCTCTGTGTCCCTTAGTCCAACATTCTTCACCTCTGTAACAGTTCAGTGTCTCTGTGTCCCTCCGACCAACCTTCTTTACAATCTGTAACACCTCTGTGTATCTGTGTCCCTTAGTCCAACATTCTTCACCTCTGTAACAACTCTGTGTCTCTGTGTCCCTTAGACCAACATTCTTCACCTCTGTAACAACTCTGTGTCTCTGTGTCCCTCAGACCAACATTCTTCACCTCTGTAACAGCTCTGTGTCTCTGGGTCCCTTAGACCCACTTTCTTCACCAATGTAACATCTCTGTGTCCCTTGGTTCAACATTCTTCACCTCTGTAACAGCTCTGTGTCTCTGTATCCCTCAGACCCACATTCTTCACCTCTGTAACAACTCTGTGTCCTTCAGTCAAACATTCTTCACCTCTGTAACAGCTCTGTGTCTCTGTGTCCCTCAGACCAACAATCTTCACCTCTGTAAAAACTCTGTGTCTCTGTGTCCCTCAGACCAACATTCTTCACCTCTGTAACAGCTCTGTGTCTCTGTGTCCATTAGACCAACATTCTTCACCTCTGTAACAACTCTGTGTCTCTGTGTCCCTTAGACCAACATTCTTCACCTCTCTAACAACTCTGTGTCTCTGTGTCCCTTAGACCAACATTCTTCACCTCTGTAACAACTCTGTGTCTCTGTGTCCCTCAGACCAACATTCTTCACCTCTGTAACAGCTCTGTGTCTCTGTGTCCCAGAGACCAACATTCTTCACCTCGGTAACAGTTCTGTGTCTCTGTGTCCCTTAGACAAACACTCTTCACCTCTGCAACAACTCTGTGTCTCTGTGTCCCTTAGACCAACATTCTTCACCTCTGTAACAGCTCTGTGTCTCTGTGTCCCTTAGACCAAAATTCTTCACCTCTGTAAGAAGTCTGTGTCCCTATGTCCCTTAGACCAACATTCTTCACCTCTGTAACAGCTCTGTGTCTCTGTGTCCCTCAGACCAACCTTCTTCACATGCTTAACAGCTCTGTGTATCTGTGTCCCTTAGTCCAACATTCTTCACCTCTGTAACATCTCTGTGTCTCTGTGAACATTAGACCAACATTCTTCACCTCTGTAACAACTCTGTGTCTCTGTGTCCCTCAGACCAACATTCTTCACCTCTGTAACAGCTCTGTGTCTCAGTGTCCCTCAGATCAACATTCTTCACCTCTGTAACAGCTCTATGTCTCTGTGTCCCTTAGTCCAACATTCTTCTCCTCTGTAACAGCTCTGTGTTCTGTGTCCCTTAGTCCAACATTCTTCACCTCTGTAACAACTCTGTGTCTCTGTGTTCCTTAGACCAACATTCTTCACCTCTGTAACAACTGTGTGTCTCTGTGTTCCTTAGACCAACATTCTTCACCTCTGTATCAACTCTGTGTCTCTGTGTCATTTAGTCCAACATTCTTCACCTCTGTAACAACTCTGTGTCTCTGCGTCCCACAGACCAACATTCTTCACCTCTGTAACAGCTCTGTGTCTCTGTGTCCCTTAGACCAACATTCTTCACCTCTGTAACAGCTCTGTGTCTCTGGGTCCCAGAGACCAACATTCTTCACCTCTGTAACAGCACTGTGTCTCTGTGTCCCTTAGACCAACATTCTTCACCTCTGTAACATCTCTGTGTCTCTGTGT
Source organism: Chiloscyllium plagiosum (assembly GCF_037043375.1). NCBI lineage: Eukaryota > Metazoa > Chordata > Chondrichthyes > Orectolobiformes > Hemiscylliidae > Chiloscyllium > Chiloscyllium plagiosum. Next base: position 29,977,394 of record NW_028270183.1, on the reverse strand, counting down.
CCCTTAGACAAACACTCTTCACCTCTGCTACAACTCTGTGTCTTTGTGTCCCTTCGTCCAACATTCTTCACCTCTGTAACAGCTCTATGTCTCTGTGTCCCTTAGACCAACATTCTTCACCTCTGTAACAACTCTGTGTCTCTGTGTCCCTCAGACCAACATTCTTCACCTCTGTAACAACTCTGTGTCACTGTGTCCCTTAGACCAACATTCTTCACCTCTGAAACAGCTCTGTGTCTCTGTGTCCCTCAGACCAACATTCGTCACCTCGGTAACATCTCTGTGTCTCTGTGTCCCTTAGACAAACACTCTTCACCTCTGCAACAACTCTGTGTCTCTGTGTCCCTTAGTCCAACATTCTTCAACTCTGTAACAGTTCTGTGTCTTTGTGTCCCTTCGTCCAACATTCTTCACCTCTGTAACAGCTCTGTGTCTCTGTGTCCCTTAGACCAACATTCTTCACCTCTGTAACAGCTCTGGGTTTCTGTGTCCCTTAGTCCAACATTCTTCACCTCTGTAACAGCTCTGTGTCTCTGTGTCCCTTAGTCCAACATTCTTCACCTCTGTAACAGCTCTGTGTCTCTGTGTCCCTCAGACCCACATTCTTCACCTCTGTAACAACTCTGTGTCCCTTAGTAAAACATTCTTCACCTCTGTAACAACTCTGTGTCTCTGTGTCCCTCAGACCAACATTCTTCACCTCTGTAAAAACTCTGTGTCTCTGTGTCCCTCAGACCAACATTCTTCACCTCTGTAACAGCTCTGTGTCTCTGTGTCCCTGAGACCAACATTCTTCACCTCTGTAACAACTCTGTGTCTCTGTGTCCCTTAGACCAACATTCTTCACCTCGGTAACATCTCTGTGTCTCTGTGTCCCTAAGACCAACATTCTTCACCTCTGTAACAACTCTGTGTCTCTGTGTCCCTTAGACCAACATTCTTCACCTCTGTAACAGCTCTGTGTCTCTGTGTCCCTTAGTCCAACATTCTTCAACTCTGTAACAGTTCTGTGTCTCTGTGTCCCATAGTCCAACATTCTTCACCTCTGTAACAGCTCTGTGTCCCTCAGACCAACATTCTTCACCTCTGTAACAGCTCTGTGTCTCAATGTCCCTTAGACCAACATTCTTCACCTCTGTAACAATTCTGTGTCTCTGTGTCCCTCAGACCAACATTCTTCACCTCTGCAACAGCTCTGTGTCTCTGTGTCCCTCAGATCAACATTCTTCACCTCTGTAACAACTCTGTGTCTTTGTGTCCCTCAGACCAACATTCTTCACCTCTGTAACAACTCTGTGTCTCTGTGTCCCTTAGACCAACATTCTTCACCTCTGTAACAGCTCTGTGTCTCTGTGTCCCACAGACCAACATTCTTCACCTCTGTAACAGCTCTGTGTCTCTGTGTCCCTTAGAAAAACACTATTCACCTCTGCAACAACTCTGTGTCTTTGTGTCCCTTCGTCCGACATTCTTCACCTCTGTAACAGCTCTGTGTCTCTGTGTCCCTTAGTCCAACATTCTTCACCTCTGTAACAGCTCTGTGTCTCTGTGTCCCTTAGTCCAACATTCTTCACCTCTGTAACAACTCTGTGTCTCTGTGTCCCTTAGTCCAACATTCTTCAACTCTGTAACAGCTCTGTGACTCTGTGTCCTTTCGTCCAACATTCTTCACCTCTATAACAGCTCTGTGTCCCTCAGACCAACATTCTTCACCTCTGTAACAGCTCTGTGTCTCAATGTCCCTTAGACCAACATTCTTCACCTCTGTAACAACTCTGTGTCTCTGTGTCCCTTAGTCCAACATTTTTCAACTCTGTAACAGCTCTGTGTCTCTGTGTCCCTTAGTCCAACATTCTTCACCTCTATAACAGCTCTGTGTCCCACAGACCAACATACTTCACCTCTGTAACAGCTCTGTGTCTCAATGTCCCTTAGACCAACATTCTTCACATCTGTAACAACTCTGTGTCTCTGTGTCCCTTAGACCAACATTCTTCACCTCTGTAACAACTCTGTGTCTCTGTGTCCCTTAGACCAACATTCTTCACCTCTGTAACAGCTCTGTGTCTCTCTGTCCCTCAGACCAACATTCTTCACCTCGGTAACAGCTCTGTGTCTCTGTGTCCCTTAGACAAACACTCTTCACCTCTGTAACAACTCTGTGTCTCTGTGTCCATCAGACCAACATTCTTTCCCTCTGTAACAGCTCTATGTCTCTGTGTCCCTTAGTCCAACATTCTTCTCCTCTGTAACAGCTCTGTGTCTCTGGGTCCCTTAGGCCCACATTCTTCACCTCTGTAACAGCTCTGTGTCAATTGGTTCACCATTCTTCACCTCTGTAACAGCTCTGTGTCTCTGTATCCCTCAGACCCACTTTCATCACCTCTGTAACAACTCTGTGTCCCTTAGTCCAACATTCTTCACCTCTGCAACAGCTCTGTGTCTCTGTGTCCCTCAAACCAACATTCTTCACCTCTGTAACAGCTCTGTGTCTCTGTGTCCCTTAGACCAACATTCTTCACCTCTGTAAGAAGTCTGTGTCGCTATGTCCCTTAGACCAAAATTCTTCACCTCTGTAACAGCTCTGTGTCTCTGTGTCCCTCAGACCAACATTCTTCACCTCTGTAACAGCTCTGTGTCTCTGTGTCCCTCAGACCAACATTTTTCACTTCTGTAACAGCTCTATGTTTCTGTGTCCCACAGACCAACATTCTTCACCTCTGTAACAGCTCTGTGTCTCTGTGTCCCTTAGACCAACATTCTTCACCTCTGTAACAACTCTGTGTCTCTGTGTCCCTTAGTCTAACATTCTTCACCTCTGTAACAACTCTGTGTCTCTATGTCCATTAGTCCAACATTCTTCACCTCTGTAACATCACTGTGTCTCTGTGTCCCTTAGTCCAACAATCTTCACCTCTGTAACAACTCTAAGTCTCTGTGTCCAATCAGACCAACATTCTTCACCTCTGTAACAGCTCTATGTCTCTGTGTCCCTCAGACCAACCTTCTTCACATGCTTAACAGCTCTTTGTATCTGTGTCCCTTAGTCCAACATTCTTCAACTCTGTAACAGCTCTGTGTTTCTGTGTCCCTTAGTCCAACATTCTTCACCTCTGTAACAGCTCTGTGTCTCTGTGTCCCTGAGTCCAACATTCTTCACCTCTGTAACAGCTCTGTGTCTCTGTGTCCCTTCGTCCAACATTCTTCACCTCTGTAACAGCTCTGTGTTTCTGTGTCCCTTGGACAAAAACTCTTCACCTCTGCAACAACTCTGTGTCTCTGTTTCCCTTCGTCCAACATTCTTCACCTCTGTAAGAGCTCTTTGTCTCTGTGTCCCTTAGTCCAACATTCTTCACCTCTGTAACAGCTCTGTGTCTCTGTGTCCCTTAGTCCAACATTCTTCACCTCTGTAACAGCTCTGTGTCTCTGTGTCCCTTAGTCCAACATTCTTCACCTCTGTAACAACTCTGTGTCTCTGTGTCCCTTAGTCCAACATTCTTCAACTCTGTAACAACTCTGTGTCCCTCAGACCAACATTCTTCACCTCTGTAACAGCTCTGTGTCTCAATGTCCCTTAGACCAACATTCTTCACCTCTGTAACAACTCTGTGTCTCTGTGTCCCTTAGACCAACATTCTTCACCTCTGTAACAGCTCTGTGTCCCTCAGATCAACATTCTTCACCTCTGTAACAGCTCTGTGTCTCTGTGTCCCTTAGACCAACATTCTTCACCTCTGTAACAACTCTGTGTCTCTGTGTCCCTTAGACCAACATTCTTCACCTCTGTAACAACTCTGTGTCTCTGTGTCCCTTAGACCAACATTCTTCACCTCTGTAACAGCTCTGTGTCTCTGTGTCCCTCAGACCAACTTTCTTCACCTCGGTATCAGCTCTGTGTCTCTGTGTTCCTTAGACCAACATTCTTCACCTCTGTATCAACTCTGTGTCTCTGTGTCATTTAGTCCAACATTCTTCACCTCTGTAACAACTCTGTGTCTCTGTGTCCCACAGACCAACATTCTTCACCTCTGTAACAGCTCTGTGTCTCTGTGTCCCTTAGACAAACATTCTTCACCTCTGTAACAGCTCTGTGTCTCTGTGTCCCTTAGACCAACATTCTTCACCTCTGTAACAGCTCTGTGTCTCTGGGTCCCTTAGACCCACATTCTTCACCTCTGTAACAGCTCTGTGTCCCTTGGTTCAACATTCTTCACATCTGTTACAGCTCTGTGTCTCTGTGTCCCTCAGACCAACATTCTTCACCTCTGTAACAGCTCTGTGTCTCTGTGTCCCTTAGACCAACATTCTTCACCTCTGTAACATCTCTGTGTCTCTGAGTCCCTTAGACAAACACTCTTCACCTCTGCTACAACTCTGTGTCTTTGTGTCCCTTCGTCCAACATTCTTCACCTCTGTAACAGCTGTGTCTCTGTGTCCCTTAGACCAACATTCTTCACCTCTGTAACAACTCTGTGTCTCTGTGTCCCTCAGACCAACATTCTTCACCTCTGTAACAACTCTGTGTCTCTGTGTCCCTTAGACCAACATTCTTCACCTCTGTAACAGCTCTGTGTCTCTGTGTCCCTCAGACCAACATTCTTCACCTCGGTAACATCTCTGTGTCTCTGTGTCCCTTAGACAAACACTCTTCACCTCTGCAACAACTCTGTGTCTCTGTGTCCCTTAGTCCAACATTCTTCAACTCTGTAACAGTTCTGTGTCTTTGTGTCCCTTCGTCCAACATTCTTCACCTCTGTAACACCTCTGTGTCTCTGTGTCCCTTAGACCAACATTCTTCACCTCTGTAACAGCTCTGGGTTTCTGTGTCCCTTAGTCCAACATTCTTCACCTCTGTAACAGCTCTGTGTCTCTGTGTCCCTTAGTCCAACATTCTTCACCTCTGTAACAGCTCTGTGTCTCTGTGTCCCTCAGACCCACATTCTTCACCTCTGTAACAACTCTGTGTCCCTTAGTCAAACATTCTTCACCTCTGTAACAGCTCTGTGTCTCTGTGTCCCTCAGACCAACATTCTTCACCTCTGTAAAAACTCTGTGTCTCAGTGTCCCTCAGACCAACATTCTTCACCTCTGTAACAACTCTGTGTCTCTGTGTCCCTCAGACCAACATTCTTCACCTCTGTAACAACTCTGTGTCTCTGTGTCCCTTAGTCCAACATTCTTCACCTCTGTAACAGCTCTGTGTTTCTGTATCCCTTAGTCCAAAATTCTTCACCTCTGTAACAACTCTGTGTCTCTGTGTCCCTTAGTCCAACATTCTTCACCTCTGTAACAGCTCTGTGTTTCTGTGTCCCTTAGACCAACATTCTTCACCTCTGTAACAGCTCTGTGTCTCTGTGTCCCTTAGTCCAACATTCTTCACCTCTGTAACAGCTCTGTGTCTCTGTGTCCCTTCGTCCAACATTCTTCACCTCTGTAACAGCTCTGTGTTTCTGTGTCCCTTGGACAAAAACTCTTCACCTCTGCAACAACTCTGTGTCTCTGTGTCCCTTCGTCCAACATTCTTCACCTCTGTAACAGCTCTGTGTCTCTGTGTCCCTTAGTCCAACATTCTTCACCTCTGTAACAGCTCTGTGTCTCTGTGTCCCTTAGTCCAACATTCTTCACCTCTGTAACAGCTCTGTGTCTCTGTGTCCCTTAGTCCAACATTCTTCACCTCTGTAACAGCTCTGTGTCTCTGTGTCCCTTAGTCCAACATTCTTCACCTCTGTAACAACTCTGTGTCTCTGTGTCCCTTAGTACAACATTCTTCAACTCTGTAACAACTCTGTGTCCCTCAGACCAACATTCTTCACCTCTGTAACAGCTCTGTGTCTCAATGTCTCTTAGACCAACATTCTTCACCTCTGTAACAACTCTGTGTCTCTGTGTCCCTTAGACCAACATTCTTCACCTCTGTAACAGCTCTGTGTCCCTGAGACAAACATTCTTCACCTCTGTAACAGCTCTGTGTCTCAATGTCCCTTAGACCAACATTCTTCACCTCTGTAACAACTCTGTGTCTCTGTGTCCCTTAGACCAACATTGTTCACCTCTGTAACAACTCTGTGTCTCTGTGTCCCTTAGACCAACATTCTTCACCTCTGTAACAGCTCTGTGTCTCTGTGTCCCTCAGACCAACATTCTTCACCTCGGTATCAGCTCTGTGTCTCTGTGTTCCTTAGACCAACATTCTTCACCTCTGTATCAACTCTGTGTCTCTGTGTCATTTAGTCCAACATTCTTCACCTCTGTAACAATTCTGTGTCTCTGTGTCCCACAGACCAACATTCTTCACCTCTGTAACAGCTCTGTGTCTCTGTGTCCCTTAGACAAACATTCTTCACCTCTGTAACAGCTCTGTGTCTCTGTGTCCCTTAGACCAACATTCTTCACCTCTGAAACAGCTCTGTGTCTCTGGGTCCCATAGACCCACATTCTTCACCTCTGTAACAGCTCTGTGTCCCTTGGTTCAACATTCTTCACCTCTGTTACAGCTCTGTGTCTCTGTGTCCCTCAGACCAACATTCTTCACCTCTGTAACAGCTCTGTGTCTCTGTGTCCCTTAGACCAACATTCTTCACCTCTGTAACATCTCTGTGTCTCTGAGTCCCTTAGACAAACACTCTTCACCTCTGCTACAACTCTGTGTCTTTGTGTTCCTTCGTCCAACATTCTTCACCTCTGTAACAGCTCTGTGTCTCTGTGTCCCTTAGACCAACATTCTTCACCTCTGTAACAACTCTGTCTCTGTGTCCCTCAGACCAACATTCTTCACCTCTGTAACAACTCTGTGTCTCTGTGTTCCTCAGACCAACATTCTTCACCTCTGTAACAACTCTGTGTCTCTGTGTCCCTTGGACCAACATTCTTCACCTCTGTAACAGCTCTGTGTCTCTGTGTCCCTCAGACCAACATTCTTCACCTCGGTAACATCTCTGTGTCTCTGTGTCCCTTAGACAAACACTCTTCACCTCTGCAACAACTCTGTGTCTCTCTGTCCCTTAGTCCAACATTCTTCAACTCTGTAACAGTTCTGTGTCTTTGTGTCCCTTCGTCCAACATTCTTCACCTCTGTAACAGCTCTGTGTCTCTGTGTCCCTTAGACCAACATTCTTCACCTCTGTAAGAGCTCTGGGTTTCTGTGTCCCTTAGTCCAACATTCTTCACCTCTGTAACAGCTCTGTGTCTCTGTGTCCCTTAGTCCAACATTCTTCACCTCTGTAACAACTCTGTGTCTCTGTGTCCCTCAGACCCACATTCTTCACCTCTGTAACAACTCTGTGTCTCTGTGTCCCTCAGACCAACATTCTTCACCTCTGTAACAGCTCTGTGTCTCTGTGTCCCTGAGACAAACATTCTTCACCTCTGTAACAACTCTGTGTCTCTGTGTCCCTTAGACCAACATTCTTCACCTCTGTAACAACTCTGTGTCTCTGTGTCCCTTAGACCAACATTCTTCACCTCTGTAACAACTCTGTGTCTCTGTGTCCCTTAGACCAACATTCTTCACCTCTGTAACAACTCTGTGTCTCTGTGTCCCTTAGACCAACATTCTTCACCTCTGTAACAACTCTGTGTCTCTGTGTCCCTTAGAACAACATTCTTCACCTCTGTAACAGCTCTGTGTCTCTGTGTCCCTCAGACCAACATTCTTCACCTCGGTAACATCTCTGTGTCTCTGTGTCCTTTAGACAAACACTCTTCACCTCTGCAACAACTCTGTGTCTCTGTGTCCCTTAGTCCAACATTCTTCACCTCTGTAACAACTCTGTGTCTCTGTGTCCCTTAGTCCAACATTCTTCAACTCTGTAACAGTTCTGTGTCTCTGTGTCCCTTAGTCCAACATTCTTCACCTCTGTAACAGCTCTGTGTCCCTCAGACCAACATTCTTCACCTCTGTAACAGCTCTGTGTCTCAATGTCCCTTAGACCAACATTCTTCACCTCTGTAACAATTCTGTGTCTCTGTGTCCCTCAGACCAACATTCTTCACATCTGCAACAGCTCTGTGTCTCTGTGTCCCTCAGATCAACATTCTTCACCTCTGTAACAACTCTGTGTCTCTGTGTCCCTCAGACCAACATTCTTCACCTCTGTAACAACTCTGTGTCTCTGTGTCCCTCAGACCAACATTCTTCACCTCTGTAACAACTCTGTGTCTCTGTGTCCCTTAGTCCAACATTCTTCAACTCTGTAACAGCTCTGTGTCTCTGTGTGCCTTAGTCCAACATTCTTCACCTCTATAACAGCTCTGTGTCCCTCAGACCAACATTCTTCACCTCTGTAACAGCTCTGTGTCTCAATGTCCCTTAGACCAACATTCTTCACCTCAGTAACAGCTCTGTGTCTCTGTGTCCCTTAGTCCAACATTCTTCAACTCTGTAACAGCTCTGTGTCTCTGTGTCCCTTAGTCCAACATTCTTCACCTCTATAACAGCTCTGTGTCCCACAGACCAACATTCTTCACCTCTGTAACAGCTCTGTGTCTCAATGTCCCTCAGACCAACATTCTTCACCTCTGTAACAACTCTGTGTCTCTGTGTCCCTTAGACCAACATTCTTCACCTCTGTAACATCTCTGTGTCTCTGTGTCCCTTAGACCAACATTCTTCACCTCTGTAACAGCTCTGTGTCTCAATGTCCCTTAGACCAACATTCTTCACCTCTGTAACAGCTCTGTGTCTCAATGTCCCTTAGACCAACATTCTTCACCTCTGTAACAACTCTGTGTCTCTGTGTCCCTTAGACCAACATTCTTCACCTCTGTAACAGCTCTGTGTCTCTGTGTCCCTCAGACCAACATTCTTCACCTCTGTAACAACTCTGTGTCTCCGTGTCCATCAGACCAACATTCTTTCCCTCTGTAACAGCTCTATGTCTCTGTGTCCCTTAGTCCAACATTCTTCTCCTCTGTAACAGCTCTGTGTCTCTGGGTCCCTTAGACCCACATTCTTCACCTCTGTAACAGCTCTGTGTCAATTGGTTCAACATTCTTCACCTCAGTAACAGCTCTGTGTCTCTGTATCCCTCAGACCCACATTCATCACCTCTGTAACAACTCTGTGTCCCTTAGTCCAACATTCTTCACCTCTGCAACAGCTCTGTGTCTCTGTGTCCCTCAGACCAACATTCTTCACCTCTGTAACAGCTCTGTGTCTCTGTGTCCCTTAGACCATCATTCTTCACCTCTGTAAGACGTCTGTGTCGCTATGTCCCTTAGACCAACATTCTTCACCTCTGTAACAGCTCTGTGTCTCTGTGTCCCTCAGACCAACATTTTTCACCTCTGTAACAGCTCTGTGTCTCTGTGTCCCTCAGACCAACATTTTTCACTTCTGTAACAGCTCTATGTTTCTGTGTCCCACAGACCAACATTCTTCACCTCTGTAACAGCTCTGTGTCTCTGTGTCCCTTAGACCAACATTCATCACCTCTGTAACAACTCTGTGTTTCTGTGTCCCTTAGTCTAACATTCTTCACCTCTGTAACAACTCTGTGCCTCTATGTCCATTAGTCCAACATTCTTCACCTCTGTAACATCACTGTGTCTCTGTGTCCCTTAGTCCAACAATCTTCACCTCTGTAACAACTCTGTGTCTCTGTGTCCTTCAGACCAACATTCTTCACCTCTGTAACAGCTCTATGTCTCTGTGTCCCTCAGACCAACCTTCTTCACATGCTTAACAGCTCTTTGTATCTGTCTCCCTTAGTCCATCATTCTTCACCTCTGTAACAACTCTGTGTCTCTGTGTCCCTTAGACCAACATTCTTCACCTCTGTAACAACTCTGTGTCTCTGTGTCCCTCAGACCAACATTCTTCACCTCTGTAACAACTCGGTGTCTCTGTTTCCCTTAGTCCAACATTCTTCACCTCTGTAACAGCTCTGTGTTTCTGTATTCCTTAGTCCAAAATTCTTCACCTCTGTAACAACTCTGTGTCTCTGTATCCCTGAGTCCAACATTCTTCATCTCTGTAACAGCTCTGTGCTTCTGTGTCCCTTAGTCCAACATTCTTCACCTCTGTAACAGCTCTGTGTCTCTGTGTCCCTTAGTCCAACATTCTTCACCTCTGTAACAGCTCTGTGTCTCTGTGTCCCTTCGTCCAACATTCTTCACCTCTGTAACAGCTCTGTGTTTCTGTGTCCCTTAGACAAAAACTCTTCACCTCTGCAACAACTCTGTGTCTCTGTGTCCCTTCGTCCAACATTCTTCACCTCTGTAACAGCTCTGTGTCTCTGTGTCCCTTAGTCCAACATTCTTCACCTCTGTAACAGCTCTGTGTCTCTGTGTCCCTTAGTCCAACATTCTTCACCTCTGTAACAGCTCTGTGTCTCTGTGTCCCTTAGTCCAACATTCTTCACCTCTGTAACAGCTCTGTGTCTCTGTGTCCCTTAGTCCAACATTCTTCACCTCTGTAACAACTCTGTGTCTCTGTGTCCCTTAGTCCAACATTCTTCAACTCTGTAACAACTCTGTGTCCCTCAGACCAACATTCTTCACCTCTGTAACAGCTCTGTGTCTCAATGTCCCTTAGACCAACATTCTTCACCTCTGTAACAACGCTGTGTCTCTGTGTCCCTTAGACCAACATTCTTCACCTCTGTAACAGCTCTGTGTCCCTCAGACCAACATTCTTCACCTCTGTAACAGCTCTGTGTCTCAATGTCCCTAAGACCAACATTCTTCACCTCTGTAACAACTCTGTGTCTCTGTGTCCCTTAGACCAACATTCTTCACCTCTGTAACAACTCTGTGTCTCTGTGTCCCTTAGACCAACATTCTTCACCTCTGTAAAAACTCTGTGTCTCTGTGTCCCTCAGACCATCATTCTTCACCTCGTTATCAGCTCTGTGTCTCTGTGTCCCTGAGACAAACACTCTTCACCTCTGCAACAGCTCTGTGTCTCTGTGTCCCTTAGTCCAACATTCTTCACCTCTGTAACAGCTCTGTGTCTCAGTGTCCCTTAGTCCAACATTCTTCACCTCTGTGTCTCTGTGTCCCTTAGTCCAACATTCTTCACCTCTGTAACAGGTCTGTGTCTCTGTGTCCCTTAGTCCAACATTCTTCACCTCTGTAACAACTCTGTGTCTCTGTGTCCCTTAGTCCAACATTCTTCACCTCTGTAACAGCTCTGTGTCCCTCAGACCAACATTCTTCACCTCTGTAACAGCTCTGTGTCTCTGTGTCCCTTAGACCAAAATTCTTCACCTCTGTAACAACTCTGTGTCTCTGTGTTCCTTAGTCCAACATTCTTCACCTCTGTAACAGCTCTGAGTCTCTGTGTCCCTCAGACCAACATTCTTCACCCCTGTAACAGCTCTGTGTCTCAATGTCCCTTAGACCAACATTCTTCACCTCTGTAACAACTCTGTGTCTCTGTGTCCCTTAGTCCAACATTCTTCAACTCTGTAACAGCTCTGTGTCTCTGTGTCCCTTAGTCCAACATTCTTCACCTCTATAACAGCTCTGTGTCCCACAGACCAACATTCTTCACCTCTGTAACAGCTCTGTGTCTCAATGTCCCTTAGACCAACATTCTTCACCTCTGTAACAACTCTGTGTCTCTGTGTCCCTTAGACCAACATTCTTCACCTCTGTAACAACTCTGTGTCTCTGTGTCCCTTAGACCAACATTCTTCACCTCTGTAACAGCTCTGTGTCTCTGTGTCCCTCAGACCAACATTCTTCACCTCGGTAACAGCTCTGTGTCTCTGTATCCCTTAGACAAACACTCTTCACCTCTGTAACAACTCTGTTTCTCTGTGTCCATCAGACCAACATTCTTTCCCTCTGTAACAGCTCTATGTCTCTGTGTCCCTTAGTCCAACATTCTTCTCCTCTGTAACAGCTCTGTGTCTCTGGGTCCCTTAGACCCACATTCTTCACCTCTGTAACAGCTCTGTGTCAATTGGTTCAACATTCTTCACCTCAGTAACAGCTCTGTGTCTCTGTATCCCTCAGACCCACATTCATCACCTCTGTAACAACTCTGTGTCCCTTAGTCCAACATTCTTCACCTGTGCAACAGCTCTGTGTCTCTGTGTCCCTCAGACCAACATTCTTCACCTCTGTAACAGCTCTGTGTCTCTGTGTCCCTTAGACCATCATTCTTCACCTCTGTAAGAAGTCTGTGTCGCTATGTCCCTTAGACCAACATTCTTCACCTCTGTAACAGCTCTGTGTCTCTGTGTCCCTCAGACCAACATTCTTCACCTCGGTAACATCTCTGTGTCTTTGTGTCCCTTAGACAAACACTCTTCACCTCTGCAACAACTCTGTGTCTCTGTGTCCCTTAGTCCAACATTCTTCAACTCTGTAACAGTTCTGTGTCTTTGTGTCCCTTCGTCCAACATTCTTCACCTCTGTAACAGCTCTGGGTTTCTGTGTCCCTTAGTCCAACATTCTTCACCTCTGTAACAGCTCTGTGTCTCTGTGTCCCTTAGTCCAACATTCTTCACCTCTGTAACAGCTCTGTGTCTCTGTGTCCCTCAGACCAACATTCTTCACCTCTGTAACAGCTCTGTGTCTCTGTGTCCCTGAGACAAACATTCTTCACCTCTGTAACAACTCTGTGTCTCTGTGTCCCTCAGACCAACATTCTTCACCTCTGTAACAGCTCTGTGTCTCAATGTCCCTTAGACCAACATTCTTCACCTCTTTAACAACTCTGTGTCTCTGTGTCCCTTAGTCCAACATTCTTCAACTCTGTAACAGCTCTGTGTCTCTGTGTCCCTTAGTCCAACATTCTTCACCTCTATAACATCTCTGTGTCCCACAGACCAACATTCTTCACCTCTGTAACAGCTCTGTGTCTCAATGTCCCTTAGACCAACATTCTTCACCTCTGTAACAACTCTGTGTCTCTGTGTCCCTTAGACCAACATTCTTCACCTCTGTAACAACTCTGTGTCTCTGTGTCCCTTAGACCAACATTCTTCACCTCTGTAACAGCTCTGTGTCTCAATGTCCCTTAGACCAACATTCTTCACCTCTGTAACAGCTCTGTGTCTCAATGTCCCTTCGACCAACATTCTTCACCTCTGTAACAACTCTGTGTCTCTGTGTCCCTTAGACCAACATTCTTCACCTCTGTAACAGCTCTGTGTCTCTGTGTCCCTCAGACCAACATTCTTCACCTCTGTAAAAACTCTGTGTCTCCGTGTCCATCAGACCAACATTCTTTCCCTCTGTAACAGCTCTATGTCTCTGTGTCCCTTAGTCCAACATTCTTCTCCTCTGTAACAGCTCTGTGTCTCTGGGTCCCTTAGACCCACATTCTTCACCTCTGTAACAGCTCTGTGTCAATTGGTTCAACATTCTTCACCTCAGTAACAGCTCTGTGTCTCTGTATCCCTCAGACCCACATTCATCACCTCTGTAACAACTCTGTGTCCCTTAGTCCAACATTCTTCACCTCTGCAACAGCTCTGTGTCTCTGTGTCCCTCAGACCAACATTCTTCACCTCTGTAACAGCTCTGTGTCTCTGTGTCCCTTAGACCATCATTCTTCACCTCTGTAAGAAGTCTGTGTCGCTATGTCCCTTAGACCAACATTCTTCACCTCTGTAACAGCTCTGTGTCTCTGTGTCCCTCAGACCAACATTTTTCACCTCTGTAACAGCTCTGTGTCTCTGTGTCCCTCAGACCAACATTTTTCACTTCTGTAACAGCTCTATGTTTCTGTGTCCCACAGACCAACATTCTTCACCTCTGTTACAGCTCTGTGTCTCTGTGTCCCTTAGACCAACATTCATCACCTCTGTAACAACTCTGTGTTTCTGTGTCCCTTAGTCTAACATTCTTCACCTCTGTAACAACTCTGTGCCTCTATGTCCATTAGACCAAAATTCTTCACCTCTGGAACAGCTCTGTGTCTCTGTGTCCCTCAGACCAACATTCTTCACCTCTGTAACAGCTCTGTGTCTCTGTGTCCCTCAGACCAACATTTTTCACTTCTGTAACAGCTCTATGTTTCTGTGTCCCACAGACCAACATTCTTCACCTCTGTAACAACTCTGTGTCTCTGTGTCCCTTAGTCTAACATTCTTCACCTCTGTAACAACTCTGTGTCTCTATGTCCATTAGTCCAACATTCTTCACCTCTGTAACATCACTGTGTCTCTGTGTCCCTTAGTCCAACAATCTTCACCTCTGTAACAACTCTGTGTCTCTGTGTCCTTCAGACCAACATTCTTCACCTCTGTAACAGCTCTATGTCTCTGTGTCCCTCAGACCAACCTTCTTCACATGCTTAACAGCTCTTTGTATCTGTGTCCCTTAGTCCAACATTCTTCACCTCTGTAACAACTCTGTGTCTCTGTGTCCCAGAGACCAACATTCTTCACCTCTGTAACAACTCTGTGTCTCTGTGTCCCTCAGACCAACATTCTTCACCTCTGTAACAACTCTGTGTCTCTGTGTCCCTTAGTCCAATATTCTTCACTTCTGTAACAGCTCTGTGTTTCTGTATCCCTTAGTCCAAAATTCTTCACCTCTGTAACAACTCTGTGTCTCTGTGTCCCTTAGTCCAACATTCTTCATCTCTGTAACAGCTCTGTGTTTCTGTGTCCCTTAGTCCAACATTCTTCACCTCTGTAACAGCTCTGTGTCTCTGTGTCCCTTATTCCAACATTCTTCACCTCTGTAACAGCTCTGTGTCTCTGTGTCCCTTCGTCCAACATTCTTCACCTCTGTAACAGCTCTGTGTTTCTGTGTCCCTTAGACAAAGCTCTTCACCTCTGCAACAACTCTGTGTCTCTGTGTCCCTTCGTCCAACATTCTTCACCTCTGTAACAGCTCTGTGTCTCTGTGTCCCTTAGTCCAACATTCTTCACCTCTGTAACAGCTCTGTGTCTCTGAGTCCCTTAGTCCAACATTCTTCACCTCTGTAACAGCTCTGTGTCTATGTGTCCCTTAGTCCAACATTCTTCACCTCTGTAACAGCTCTGTGTCTCTGTGTCCCTTAGTCCAACATTCTTCACCTCTGTAACAACTCTGTGTCTCTGTGTCCCTTAGTCCAACATTCTTCAACTCTGTAACAACTCTGTGTCCCTCAGACCAACATTCTTCACATCTGTAACAGCTCTGTGTCTCAATGACCCTTAGACCAACATTCTTCACCTCTGTAACAACTCTGTGTCTCTGTGTCCCTTAGACCAACATTCTTCACCTCTGTAACAGCTCTGTGTCCCTCAGACCAACATTCTTCACCTCTGTAACAGCTCTGTGTCTCAATGTCCCTTAGACCAACATTCCTCACCTCTGTAACAACCCTGTGTCTCTGTGTCCCTTAGACCAACATTCTTCACCTCTGTAACAACTCTGTGTCTCTGTGTCCCTTAGACCAACATTCTTCACCTCTGTAACAGCTCTGTGTCTCTGTGTCCCTCAGACCAACATTCTTCACCTCGGTATCAGCTCTGTGTCTCTGTGCCCCTGAGACAAACACTCTTCACCTCTGCAACAGCTCTGTGTCTCTGTGTCCCTTAGTCCAACATTCTTCACCTCTGTAACAGCTCTGTGTCTCTGTGTCCCTTAGTCCAACATTCTTCACCTCTGTAACAGCTCTGTGTCTCTGTGTCCCTTAGTCCAACATTCTTCACCTCTGTAACAGGTCTGTGTCTCTGTGTCCCTTAGTCCAACATTCTTCACCTCTGTAACAACTCTGTGTCTCTGTGTCCCTTAGTCCAACATTCTTCACCTCTGTAACAGCTCTGTGTCCCTCAGACCAACATTCTTCACCTCTGAAACAGCTCTGTGTCTCTGTGTCCCTTAGACCAACATTCTTCACCTCTGTAACAATTCTGTGTCTCTGTGTCCCTCAGACCAACATTCTTCACCTCTGTAACAGCTCTGTGTCTCTGTGTCCCTCAGATCAACATTCTTCACCTCTGTAACAACTCTGTGTCTCTGAATCCCTCAGACCAACATTCTTCACCTCTGTAACAGCTCTGTGTCTCTGTGTCCCTTAGACCAACATTCTTCACCTCTGTAACAACTCTGTGTCTCTGTGTTCCTTAGTCCAACATTCTTCACCTCTGTAACAGCTCTGTGTCTCTGAGTCCCTTAGTCCAACATTCTTCACCTCTGTAACAGCTCTGTGTCTCTGTGTCCCTTAGTCCAACATTCTTCACCTCTGTAACAGCTCTGTGTCTCTGTGTCCCTTAGTCCAACATTCTTCACCTCTGTAACAACTCTGTGTCTCTGTGTCCCTTAGTCCAACATTCTTCAACTCTGTAACAACTCTGTGTCCCTCAGACCAACATTCTTCACATCTGTAACAGCTCTGTGTCTCAATGTCCCTTAGACCAACATTCTTCACCTCTGTAACAACTCTGTGTCTCTGTGTCCCTTAGACCAACATTCTTCACCTCTGTAACAGCTCTGTGTCCCTCAGACCAACATTCTTCACCTCTGTAACAGCTCTGTGTCTCAATGTCCCTTAGACCAACATTCCTCACCTCTGTAACAACCCTGTGTCTCTGTGTCCCTTAGACCAACATTCTTCACCTCTGTAACAACTCTGTGTCTCTGTGTCCCTTAGTCCAACATTCTTCACCTCTGTAACAGCTCTGTGTCTCTGTGTCCCTTAGTCCAACATTCTTCACCTCTGTAACAGGTCTGTGTCTCTGTGTCCCTTAGTCCAACATTCTTCACCTCTGTAACAACTCTGTGTCTCTGTGTCCCTTAGTCCAACATTCTTCACCTCTGTAACAGCTCTGTGTCCCTCAGACCAACATTCTTCACCTCTGAAACAGCTCTGTGTCTCTGTGTCCCTTAGACCAACATTCTTCACCTCTGTAACAATTCTGTGTCTCTGTGTCCCTCAGACCAACATTCTTCACCTCTGTAACAGCTCTGTGTCTCTGTGTCCCTCAGATCAACATTCTTCACCTCTGTAACAACTCTGTGTCTCTGAATCCCTCAGACCAACATTCTTCACCTCTGTAACAGCTCTGTGTCTCTGTGTCCCTTAGACCAACATTCTTCACCTCTGTAACAACTCTGTCTCTCTGTGTTCCTTAGTCCAACATTCTTCAACTCTGTAACAGCTCTGTGTCTCTGTGTCCCTCAGACCACCATTCTTCACCTCTGGAACAACTCTGTGTCTCTGTGTTCCTTAGACCAACATTCTTCACCTCTGTAACAACTCTGTGTCTCTGTGTCATTTAGTCCAACATTCTTCACCTCTGTAACAGCTCTGTGTCTCTGGGTCCCTTAGACACACGTTATTCACCTCTGTAACAGCTCTGTGTCCCTTGGTTCAACATTCTTCACCTCTGTAATAGCTCTGTGTCTCTGTGTCCCTCAGACCAACATTCTTCACCTCTGTAACAGCTCTGTGTCTCTGTGTCCCTTAGACCAAAACTCTTCACCTCTGTAAGAAGTCTGTGTCGCTATGGGTCGCTATGTCCCTTAGACCAACATTCTTCACCTCTGTAACAGCTCTGTGTCTCTGTGTCCCTTAGACCAACATTCTTCAACCTCTGTAACAGCTCTGTGTCTCTGTGTCCCTCAGACCAACATTCTTCACCTCTGTAACAGCTCTGTGTCTCTGTGTCCCTCAGACCAACATTTTTCACTTCTGTAACAGCTCTGTGTCTCTGTGTCCCTTAGTCCAACATTCTTCATCTCTGTAACAGCTCTGTGTTTCTGTGTCCCTTAGTCCAACATTCTTCACCTCTGTAACAGCTCTGTGTCTCTGTGTCCCTTAGTCCATCATTCTTCACCTCTGTAACAGCTCTGTGTCTCTGTGTCCCTTCGTCCAATATTCTTCACCTCTGTAACAGCTCTGTGTTTCTGTGTCCCTTAGACAAAAACTCTTCAAATCTGCAACAACTCTGTGTCTCTGTGTCCCTTCGTCCAACATTCTTCACCTCTGTAACAGCTCTGTGTCTCTGTGTCCCTCAGTCCAACATTCTTCACTTCTGTAACAGCTCTGTGTCTCTGTGTCCCTTAGTCCAACATTCTTCACCTCTGTAACAGCTCTGTGTCTCTGTGTCCCTTAGTCCAAAATTCTTCAACTCTGTAACAGCTCTGTGTCTCTGTGTCCCTTAGTCCAACATTCTTCACCTCTGTAACAAATCTGTGTCTCTGTGTCCCTTAGTCCAACATTCTTCAACTCTGTAACAACTCTGTGTCCCTCAGACCAACATTCTTCACCTCTGTAACAGCTCTGTGTCTCAATGTCCCTTAGACCAACATTCTTCACCTCTGTAACAACTCTGTGTCTCTGTGTCCCTTAGAACAACATTCTTCACCTCTGTAACAGCTCTGTGTCCCTCAGACCAACATTCTTCACATCTGTAACAGCTCTGTGTCTCAATGTCCCTTAGACCAACATTCTTCACCTCTGTAACAACTCTGTGTCTCTGTGTCCCTTAGACCAACATTCTTCACCTCTGTAACAACTCTGTGTCTCTGTGTCCCTTAGACCAACATTCTTCACCTCTGTAACAGCTCTGTGTCTCTGTGTCCCTCAGACCAACATTCTTCACCTCGGTAACAGCTCTGTGTCTCTGTGTCCCTGAGACAAACACTCTTCACCTCTGCAACAACTCTGTGTCTCTGTGTCCTTTCGTCCAACAATCTTCACCTCTGTAACAGCTCTGTGTCTCTGTGTCCCTTAGTCCAACATTCTTCACCTCTGTAACAGCTCTGTGTCTCTGTGTCCCTTAGTCCAACATTCTTCACCTCTGTAACAGCTCTGTGTCTCTGTGTCCCTTAGTCCAACATTCTTCACCTCTGTAACAGCTCTGTGTCTCTGTGTCCCTTAGTCCAACATTCTTCACCTCTGTAACAACTCTGTGTCTCTGTGTCCCTTAGTCCAACATTCTTCACCTCTGTAACAGCTCTGTGTCCCTCAGACCAACATTCTTCACCTCTGTAACAGCTCTGTGTCTCTGTGTCCCTTAGACCAACATTCCTCACCTCTGTAACAATTCTGTGTCTCTGTGTCCCTCAGACCAACATTCTTCACCTCTGTAACAGCTCTGTGTCTCTGTGTCCCTCAGACCAACATTCTTCACCTCTGTAACAGCTCTGTGTCTCAGTGTCCCTTAGACCAACATTCTTCACCTCTGTAACAACTCTGTGTCTCTGTGTTCCTTAGTCCAACATTCTTCACCTCTGTAACAGCTCTGTGTCTCTGTGTCCCTCAGACCAACATTCTTCACCTCTGTAACAACTCTGTGTCTCTGTGTTCCTTAGACCAACATTCTTCACCTCTGTAACAACTCTGTGTCTCTGTGTCATTTATTCCAACATTCTTCACCTCTGTAACAGCTCTGTGTCACTGGGTCCCTTAGACCCACGTTCTTCACCTCTGTAACAGCTCTGTGTCCCTTGGTTCAACATTCTTCACCTCTGTAACAGCTCTGTGTCTCTGTGTCCCTCAGACCAACATTCTTCACCTCTGTAACAGCTCTGTGTCTCTGTGTCCCTTAGACCAAAATTCTTCACCTCTGTAAGAAGTCTGTGTCGCTATATCCCTTAGACCAACATTCTTCACCTCTGTAACAGCTCTGTGTCTCTGTGTCCCTCAGACCAACCTTCTTCACATGCTTAACAGCTCTGTGTATCTGTGTCCCTTAGTCCAACATTCTTCACCTCTGCAACATCTCTGTGTCTCTGTGAACATTAGACCAACATTCTTCACCTCTGTAACAACTCTGTGTCTCTGTGTCCCTCAGACCAACATTCTTCACCTCTGTAACAACTCTGTGTCTCTGTGTCCCTTAGACCAAAATTCTTCACCTCTGTAAGAAGTCTGTGTCGCTATGGGTCGCTTTGTCCCTTAGACCAACATTCCTCACCTCTGTAACAATTCTTTGTCTCTGTGTCCCTCAGACCAACATTCTTCACCTCTGTAACAGCTCTGAGTCTCTGTGTCCCTCAGATCAACATTCTTCACCTCTGTAACAACTCTGTGTCTCTGTGTCCCTCAGACCAACATTCTTCACCTCTGTAACAGCTCTTTGTATCTGTGTCCCTTAGTCCAACATTCTTCATCTCTGTAACAGCTCTGTGTTTCTGTGTCCCTTAGTCCAACATTCTTCACCTCTGTAACAGCTCTGTGTCTCTGTGTCCCTTAGTCCAACATTCTTCACCTCTGTAACAGCTCTGTGTCTCTGTGTCCCTTCGTCCAACATTCTTCACCTCTGTAACAGCTCTGTGTTTCTGTGTCCCTTAGACAAAAACTCTTCAAATCTGCAACAACTCTGTGTCTCTGTGTCCCTTCGTCCAACATTCTTCACCTCTGTAACAGCTCTGTGTCTCTGTGTCCCTTAGTCCAACATTCTTCACCTCTGTAACAGTTCTGTGTCTCTGTGTCCCTTAGTCCAACATTCTTCAACTCTGTAACAGCTCTGTGTCTCTGTGTCCCTTAGTCCAACATTCTTCACCTCTGTAACAGCTCTGTGTCTCTGTGACCCTTAGTCCAACATTCTTCACCTCTGTAACAACTCTGTGTCTCTGTGTCCCTTAGTCCAACATTCTTCAACTCTGTAACAACTCTGTGTCTCTGTGTCGCTTAGTCCAACATTCTTCACCTCTGTAACAGCTCTGTGTCTCTGTGTCCCTCAGACCAACATTCTTCACCTCTGTAACAGCTCTGTGTCTCTGTGTCCCTCAGACCAACATTCTTCACCTCGGTAACAGCTCTGTGTCTCTGTGTCCCTGAGACAAACACTCTTCACCTCTGCAACAACTCTGTGTCTCTGTGTCCTTTCGTCCAACATTCTTCACCTCTGTAACAGCTCTGTGTCTCTGTGTCCCTTAGTCCAGCATTCTTCACCTCTGTAACAGCTCTGTGTCTCTGTGTCCCTTAGTCCAACATTCTTCACCTCTGTAACAGCTCTGTGTCTCTGTGTCCCTTAGTCCAACATTCTTCACCTCTGTAACAGCTCTGTGTCTCTGTTTCCCTTAGTCCAACATTCTTCACCTCTGTAACAACTCTGTGTCTCTGTGTCCCTTAGTCCAACATTCTTCACCTCTGTAACAGCTCTGTGTTCCTCAGACCAACATACTTCACCTCTGTAAAAACTCTGTGTCTCTGTGTCCCTTAGACCAACATTCTTCACCTCTGTAACAGCTCTGTGTCCCTGTGTCCCTCAGACCAACATTCTTCACCTCTGTAACAGCTCTGTGTCTCTGTGTCCCTCAGATCAACATTCTTCACCTCTGTAACAACTCTGTGTCTCTGTGTCCCTTAGACCAACATTCTTCACCTCTGTAACAACTCTGTGTTTCTGTGTCCCTCAGACCAACATTCTTCATTTCTGTAACAGCTCTGTGTCTCTGTGTCCCTTAGACCAACATTCTTCACCTCTGTTACAACTCTGTGTCTCTGTGTCCCTCAGACCAACATTCTTCATCTCTGTAACAGCTCTGTGTCTCTGTGTCCCTTAGACCAACATTCTTCACCTCTGTAACAACTCTGTGTCTCTGTGTTCCTTAGTCCAACATTCTTCACCTCTGTAACAGCTCTGTGTCTCTGTGTCCCTCTGACCAACATTCTTCACCTCTGTAACAGCTCTGTGTCTCTGTGTTCCTTAGACCAACATTCTTCACCTCTGTAACAACTCTGTGTCTCTGTGTCATTTAGTCCAACATTCTTCACCTCTGTAACAGCTCTGTGTCTCTGTGTCCCTCAGACCAACATTTTTCACTTCTGTAACAGCTCTTTGTATCTGTGTCCCTTAGTCCAACATTCTTCACCTCTGTAACAGCTCAGTGTCTCTGTGTCCCTTAGTCTAACATTCTTCACCTCTGTAACATCTCTGTGTCTCTGTGTCCCTTAGTCCAACATTCTTCACCTCTGTAAAAATTCTGTGTCTCTGTGTCCCTCAGACCAACATTCTTCACCTCTGTAACAGCTTTGTGTCTCTGTGTCCCTTAGTCCAACATTCTTCACCTCTGTAACAACTCTGTGTCTCTGTGTCACTTAGACCAACATTCTTCACCTCTGTAACATCTCTGTGTCTCTGTGAACATTAGACCAACATTCTTCACCTGTGTAACAACTCTGTGTCTCTGTGTCCCTCAGACCAACATTCTTCACCTCTGTAACAACTCTGTGTCTCTGTGTCCCTTAGTCCAACATTCTTCACCTCTGTAAAAATTCTGTGTCTCTGTGTCCCTCAGACCAACATTCTTCACCTCTGTAACAGCTTTGTGTCTCTGTGTCCCTCAGACCAACCTTCTTAACATGCTTAACAGCTCTGTGTATCTGTGTCCCTTAGTCCAACATTCTTCACCTCTGTAACATCTCTGTGTCTCTGTGAACATTAGACCAACATTCTTCACCGGTGTAACAACTCTGTGTCTCTGTGTCCCTCAGACCAACATTCTTCACCTCTGCAACAACTCTGTGTCTCTGTGTCCCTTCGTCCAACATTCTTCACCTCTGTAACAGCTCTGTGTCTCTGTGTCCCTTAGTCCAACATTCTTCACCTCTGTAACAGCTCTGTGTCTCTGTGTCCCTTAGTCCAACATTCTTCACCTCTGTAACAGCTCTGTGTCTCTGTGTCCCTTAGTCCAAGATTCTTCACCTCTGTAACAGCTCTGTGTCTCTGTGTCCCTTAGTCCAACATTCTTCACCTCTGTAACAACTCTGTGTCTCTGTGTCCCTTAGTCCAACATTCTTCAACTCTGTAACAACTCTGTGTCCCTCAGACCAACATTCTTCACCTCTGTAACAGCTCTGTGTCTCAATGTCCCTTAGACCAACATTCTTCACCTCTGTAACAACTCTGTGTCTCTGTGTCCCTTAGACCAACATTCTTCACATCTGTAACAGCTCTGTGTCCCTCAGACCAACATTCTTCACCTCTGTAACAGCTCTGTGTCTCAATGTCCCTTAGACCAACATTCTTCACCTCTGTAACAACCCTGTGTCTCTGTGTCCCATAGACCAACATTCTTCACCTCTGTAACAACTCTGTGTCTCTGTGTCCCTTAGACCAACATTCTTCACCTCTGTAACAGCTCTGTGTCTCAGTGTCCCTCAGACCAACATTCTTCACCTCGGTATCAGCTCTGTGTCTCTGTGTCCCTGGGACAAACACTCTTCACCTCTGCAACAGCTCTGTGTCTCTGTGTCCCTTAGTCCAACATTCTTCACCTCTGTAACAGCTCTGTGTCTCTGTGTCCCTTAGTCCAACATTCTTCACCTCTGTAACAGCTCTGTGTCTCTGTGTCCCTTAGTCCAACATTCTTCACCTCTGTAACAGGTCTGTGTCTCTGTGTCCCTTAGTCCAACATTCTTCACCTCTGTAACAACTCTGTGTCTCTGTGTCCCTTAGTCCAACATTCTTCACCTCTGTAACAGCTCTGTTTCCCTCAGACCAACATTCTTCACCTCTGTAACAGCTCTGTGTCTCTGTGTCCCTAAGACCAACATTCTTCACCTCTGTAACAATTCTGTGTCTCTGTGTCCCTCAGACCAACATTCTTCACCTCTGTAACAGCTCTGTGTCTCTATGTCCCTCAGATCAACATTCTTCACCTCTGTAACAACTCTGTGTCTCTGTGTCCCTCAGACCAACATTCTTCACCTCTGTAACAGCTCTGTGTCTCTGTGTCCCTTAGTCCAACATTCTTCACCTCTGAAACAACTCTGTGTCTCTGTGTTCCTTAGTCCAACATTCTTCACCTCTGTAACAGCTCTGTGTCTCTGTGTCCCTCAGACCACCATTCTTCACCTCTGTAACAACTCTGTGTCTCTGTGTTCCTTAGACCAACATTCTTCACCTCTGTAACAACTCTGTGTCTCTGTGTCATTTAGTCCAACATTCTTCACCTCTGTAACAGCTCTGTGTCTCTGGGTCCCTTAGACCCACGTTCTTCACCTCTGTAACAGCTCTGTGTCCCTTGGTTCAACATTCTTCACCTCTGTAACAGCTCTGTGTCTCTGTGTCCCTCAGACCAACATTCTTCACCTCTGTAACAGCTCTGTTTCTCTGTGTCCCTTAGACCAAAATTCTACACCTCTGGAAGAGATCTGTGTCGCTATGGGTCGCTATGTCCCTTAGACCAACATTCTTCACCTCTGTAACAGCTCTGTGTCTCTGTGTCCCTTAGACCAACATTCTTCACCTCTGTAACAGCTCTGTGTCTCTGTGTCCCTCAGACCAACATTCTTCATCTCTGTAACAGCTCTGTGTTTCTGTGTCCCAAAGTCCAACATTCTTCACCTCTGTTACAGCTCTGTGTCTCTGTGTCCCTTAGTCCAACATTCTTCACCTCTGTAACAGCTCTGTGTCTCTGTGTCCCTTCGTCCAATATTCTTCACCTCTGTAACAGCTCTGTGTTTCTGTGTCCCTTAGACAAAAACTCTTCAACTCTGCAACAACTCTGTGTCTCTGTGTCCCTTCGTCCAACATTCTTCACCTCTGTAACAGCTCTGTGTCTCTGTGTCCCTTAGTCCAACATTCTTCACTTCTGTAACATCTCTGTGTCTCTGTGTCCCTTAGTCCAACATTCTTCACCTCTGTAACAGCTCTGTGTCTCTGTGTCCCTTAGTCCAACATTCTTCACCTCTGTAACAGCTCT
The DNA here is from genome assembly GCF_037043375.1 of Chiloscyllium plagiosum. Lineage (NCBI taxonomy): Eukaryota > Metazoa > Chordata > Chondrichthyes > Orectolobiformes > Hemiscylliidae > Chiloscyllium > Chiloscyllium plagiosum. Next base: position 29,952,842 of record NW_028270183.1, on the reverse strand, counting down.
GTGTCTCTGTGTCCCTTAGTCCAACATTCTTCACCTCTGTAACAACTCTGTGTCTCTGTGTCCCTTAGTCCAACATTCTTCAACTCTGTAACAACTCTGTGTCCCTCAGACCAACATTCTTCACCTCTGTAACAGCTCTGTGTCTCAATGTCCCTTAGACCAACATTCGTCACCTCTGTAACAACTCTGTGTCTCTGTGTCCCTTAGAACATCATTCTTCACCTCTGTAACAGCTCTGTGTCCCTCAGACCAACATTCTTCACATCTGTAACAGCTCTGTGTCTCAATGTCCCTTAGACCAACATTCTTCACCTCTGTAACAACTCTGTGTCTCTGTGTCCCTTAGACCAACATTCTTCACCTCTGTAACAACTCTGTGTCTCTGTGTCCCTTAGACCAACATTCTTCACCTCTGTAACAGCTCTGTGTCTCTGTGTCCCTCAGACCAACATTCTTCACCTCGGTAACAGCTCTGTGTCTCTGTGTCCCTGAGACAAACACTCTTCACCTCTGCAACAAGTCTGTGTCTCTGTGTCCTTTCGTCCAACAATCTTCACCTCTGTAACAGCTCTGTGTCTCTGTGTCCCTTAGTCCAACATTCTTCACCTCTGTAACAGCTCTGTGTCTCTGTGTCCCTTAGTCCAACATTCTTCACCTCTGTAACAGCTCTGTGTCTCTGTGTCCCTTAGTCCAACATTCTTCACCTCTGTAACAGCTCTGTGTCTCTGTGTCCCTTAGTCCAACATTCTTCACCTCTGTAACAGCTCTGTGTCCCTCAGACCAACATTCTTCACCTCTGTAACAGCTCTGTGTCTCTGTGTCCCTTAGACCAACATTCCTCACCTCCGTAACAATTCTGTGTCTCTGTGTCCCTCAGACCAACATTCTTCACCTCTGTAACAGCTCTGTGTCTCTGTGTCCCTCAGACCAACATTCTTCACCTCTGTAACAGCTCTGTGTCTCAGTGTCCCTTAGACCAACATTCTTCACCTCTGTAACAACTCTGTGTCTCTGTGTTCCTTAGTCCAACATTCTTCACCTCTGTAACAGCTCTGTGTCTCTGTGTCCCTCAGACCAACATTCTTCACCTCTGTAACAACTCTGTGTCTCTGTGTTCCTTAGACCAACATTCTTCACCTCTGTAACAACTCTGTGTCTCTGTGTCATTTAGTCCAACATTCTTCACCTCTGTAACAGCTCTGTGTCACTGGGTCCCTTAGACCCACGTTCTTCACCTCTGTAACAGCTCTGTGTCCCTTGGTTCAACATTCTTCACCTCTGTAACAGCTCTGTGCCTCTGTGTCCCTCAGACCAACATTCTTCACCTCTGTAAGAAGTCTGTGTCGCTATGTCCCTTAGACCAACATTCTTCACCTCTGTAATAGCTCTGTGTCTCTGTGTCCCTCAGACCAACCTTCTTCACATGCTTAACAGCTCTGTGTATCTGTGTCCCTTAGTCCAACATTCTTCACCTCTGTAACATCTCTGTGTCTCTGTGAACATTAGACCAACATTCTTCACCTCTGTAACAACTCTGTGTCTCTGTGTCCCTCAGACCAACATTCTTCACCTCTGTAACAACTCTGTGTCTCTGTGTCCCTCAGACCAACATTCTTCACCTCTGTAACAGCTCTGTGTCTCTGTATCCCTCAGATCAACATTCTTCACCTCTGTAACAACTCTGTGTCTCTGTGTCCCTCAGACCAACATTCTTCACCTCTGTAACAGCTCTTTGTATCTGTGTCCCTTAGTCCAACATTCTTCATCTCTGTAACAGCTCTGTGTTTCTGTGGCCCTTAGTCCAACATTCTTCACCTCTGTAACAGCTCTGTGTCTCTGTGTCCCTTAGTCCAACATTCTTCACCTCTGTAACAGCTCTGTGTCTCTGTGTCCCTTCGTCCAACATTCTTCACCTCTGTAACAGCTCTGTGTTTCTGTGTCCCTTAGACAAAAACTCTTCAAATCTGCAACAACTCTGTGTCTCTGTGTCCCTTCGTCCAACATTCTTCACCTCTGTAACAGCTCTGTGTCTCTGTGTCCCTTAGTCCAACATTCTTCACCTCTGTAACAGCTCTGTGTCTCTGTGTCCCTTAGTCCAACATTCTTCACCTCTGTAACAGCTCTGTGTCTCTGTGTCCCTTAGTCCAACATTCTTCACCTCTGTAACAGCTCTGTGTCTCTGTGACCCTTAGTCCAACATTCTTCACCTCTGTAACAACTCTGTGTCTCTGTGTCCCTTAGTCCAACTTTCTTCAACTCTGTAACAACTCTGTGTCCCTCAGACCAACATTCTTCACCTCTGTAACAGCTCTGTGTCTCTGTGTCCCTTAGTCCAACATTCTTCACCTCTGTAACAGCTCTGTGTCTCTGTGTCGCTTAGTCCAACATTCTTCACCTCTGTAACAGCTCTGTGTCTCTGTGTCCCTCAGACCAACATTCTTCACCTCGGTAACAGCTCTGTGTCTCTGTGTCCCTGAGACAAACACTCTTCACCTCTGCAACAACTCTGTGTCTCTGTGTCCTTTCGTCCAACATTCTTCACCTCTGTAACAGCTCTGTGTCTCTGTGTCCCTTAGTCCAGCATTCTTCACCTCTGTAACAGCTCTGTGTCTCTGTGTCCCTTAGTCCAACATTCTTCACCTCTGTAACAGCTCTGTGTCTCTGTGTCCCTTAGTCCAACATTCTTCACCTCTGTAACAGCTCTGTGTCTCTGTGTCCCTTAGTCCAACATTCTTCACCTCTGTAACAACTCTGTGTCTCTGTGTCCCTTAGTCCAACATTCTTCACCTCTGTAACAGCTCTGTGTTCCTCAGACCAACATACTTCACCTCTGTAACAGCTCTGTGTCTCTGTGTCCCTTAGACCAACATTCTTCACCTCTGTAACAGCTCTGTGTCTCTGTGTCCCTCAGACCAACATTCTTCACCTCTGTAACAGCTCTGTGTCTCTGTGTCCCTCAGATCAACATTCTTCACCTCTGTAACAACTCTGTGTCTCTGTGTCCCTCAGACCAACATTCTTCACCTCTGAAACAACTCTGTGTCTCTGTGTCCCTCAGACCAACATTCTTCATCTCTGTAACAGCTCTGTGTCTCTGTGTCCCTTAGACCAACATTCTTCACCTCTGTAACAACTCTGTGTCTCTGTGTTCCTTAGTCCAACATTCTTCACATCTGTAACAGCTCTGTGTCTCTCTGTCCCTCAGACCAACATTCTTCACCTCTGTAACAACTCTGTGTCTCTGTGTTCCTTAGACCAACATTCTTCACCTCTGTAACAACTCTGTGTCTCTGTGTCATTTAGTCCAACATTCTTCACCTCTGTAACAGCTCTGTGTCTCTGTGTCCCTCAGACCAACATTTTTCACTTCTGTAACAGATCTTTGTATCTGTGTCCCTTAGTCCAACATTCTTCACCTCTGTAACAGCTCTGTGTCTCTGTGTCCCTTAGCCTAACATTCTTCACCTCTGTAACATCTCTGTGTCTCTGTGTCCCTTAGTCCAACATTCTTCACCTCTGTAAAAATTCTGTGTCTCTGTGTCCCTCAGACCAACATTCTTCACCTCTGTAACAGCTTTGTGTCTCTGTGTCCCTCAGACCAACCTTCTTCACATGCTTAACAGCTCTGTGTATCTGTGTCCCTTAGTCCAACATTCTTCACCTCTGTAACATCTCTGTGTCTCTGTGAACATTAGACCAACATTCTTCACCTCTGTAACAACTCTGTGTCTCTGTGTCCCTCAGACCAACATTCTTCACCTCTGTAACAACTCTGTGTCTCTGTGTCACTTAGACCAACATTCTTCACCTATGTAACAGCTCTGTGTCTCTGTGTCCCTTAGACCAACATTCTTCACCTCTGTAACAGCTCTGTGTCTCTGTGTCCCTTAGTCCAACATTCTTCACCTCTGTAACATCTCTGTGTCTCTGTGTCCCTTAGACCAACACTCTTCACCTCTGTAACAGCTCTGTGTTTCTGTGTCCCTTACTCCAACATTCTTCACCTCTGTAACAGCTCTGTCTTTCTGTGTCGCTTACTCCAACATTCTTCACCACTGTAACAGCTCTTTGTCTCCGTGTCCCTGAGACCAACATTCTTCACCTCTGTAACAACTCTGTATCTCTGTGTTCCTTAGACCAACATTCTTCACCTCTGTAACTGCTCTGTGTCTATGTGTTCCTTAGTCCAACATTCTTTACCTCTGTAACAGCTCTGTGTCTCTGTGTCCCTCAGACCAACATTCTATACCTCTGTAACAGCTCTGTGTCTCTGTGTCCCTTAGACCAACATTCTTCACCTCTGTAACATCTCTGTGTCTCTGTGTCCCTCAGACCAACATTCTTCCCCTCTGTAACAGCTCTGTGTCTCTGTGTCCGTTAGTCAAACATTCTTCACCTCTGTAACATCTCTGTGCCTCTGTGTCCTTCAGACCAACATTCTTCCCCTCTGTAACAGCTCTGTGTCTCTGTGTCCCTTAGTCAAACATTCTTCACCTCTGTTACAACTCTGTGTCTCTGTGTTCCTTAGACCAACATTCTTCTCCTCTGTAACAACTCTGTGTCTCTGTGTTCCTTAGACCAACATTCTTCACCTCTGTAACAACTCTGTGTCTCTGTGTTCCTTAGACCAACATTCTTCACCTCTGTAACATCTCTGTGTTTCTGTGTCCCTTAGACCAACATTCTTCACCTCTGTAACAGCTCTGTGTCTCAGTGTCCCTCAGACCAACATTCTTCACCTCTGTAACAACTCTGTGTCTCATGAGTCCCTTAGTCCAACATTCTTCACCTCTGTAACAACTCTGTGTCTCTGTGTCCCTTAGACCAACATTCTTCACCTCTGTTACAGCTCTGTGTCTCTGTGTCCCTCAGACCAACATTCTTCACCTCTGTAACAACTCTGTGTCTCTGCGTCCCTTAGACCAACATTCTTCACCTCTGTAACAACTCTGTGTCTCTGTGTCCCTTAGACCAACATTCTTCACCTCTGTAACAGCTCTGTGTCTCTGTGTCCCTTAGACCAACTTTCTTCACCTCTGTAACAACTCTGTGTCTCTGTGTCCCTCAGACCAACATGCTTCACCTCTGCAACAACTCTGTGTCTCTGTGTCCCTCAGACCAAAATTCTTCACCTCTGGTACAACTCTGTGTCTCTGTGTTCCTTAGACCAACATTCTTCACCTCTGTAACAGCTCTGTGTCTCTGTGTCCCTTAGACCAACATTCTTCACCTCTGTAACAGCTCTGTGTCTCTGTGTCCCTTAGTCCAACATTCTTCACCTCTGTAACATCTCTGTGTTTCTGTGTCCCTTAGACCAACATTCTTCAAAGCTGTAACAGCTCTGTGTCTCTGTGTCCCTTAGTCCAACATTCTTCACCTCTGTAACAACTCTGTGTCTCTGTGTCCCTCAGACCAACATTCTTCACCTCTGTAACAGCCCTGTGTCTCTGTGTCCCTTAGACCAACATTCTTCACCTCTGTAATAGCTCTGTGTCTCTGTGTCACTTAGACCAAAATTCTTCACATCTGTAACAGCTCTGTGTCTCTGTGTCCCTTAGTCCAACATTCTTCACCTCTGTAACACCTCTGTGTCTCCGTGTCCCTTAGTCCAACATTCTTCACCTCTGTAACAACTCTGTGTCGCTGTGTCCGTTAGTCCAACATTTTTCACCTCTGTAACAGCTCTGTGTCTCTGTGTCCCTTAGACCAACATTCATCACCTCTGTAATAGCTCTGTTTCTCTGTGTCACTTAGACCAAAATTCTTCACATCTGTAACAGCTCTGTGTCTCTGTGTCCCTTAGACCAACATTCTTCACATCTGTAACATCTCTGTGTCTCTGTGTCCCTCAGACCAACATTCTTCACCTCTATAACATCTCTGAGTCTCTGTGTCCCTTAGTCCAACACTCTTCACCTCTGTAACAGCTCTGTGTCTCTGTGTCCCTTAGACCAACATTCTTCACCTGTGTTATAGCTCTGTGTCTCTGTGTCACTTAGACCAAAATTCTTCACATCTGTAACAGCTCTGTGTCTCTGTGTCCCTTAGACCAACATTCTTCACCTCTGTAACATCTCTGTGTCTCTGTGTCCGTCAGACCAACATTCTTCACCTCTGTAACATCTCTGAGTCTCTGTGTCCCTTAGTCCAACACTCTTCACCTCTGCAACAACTCTGTGTCTCTGTGTCCCTTAGACCATCATTCTTCACCTCTGTAACAACTCTGTGTCTCTGTGTCCCTTAGTCCAACATTCTTCACCTCTGTAACAACTCTGTGTCTCTGTGTCCCTTAGTCCAACATTCTTCACCTCTGTAACAACTCTATGTCTCTGTGTCCCTTAGACCAACATTCTTCACCTCTGTAACAGCTCTGTGTCTCTGTGTCCCTTAGACCAACATTCTTCACCTCTGTTACAACTCTGTGTCTCTGTGTCCCTCAGACCAACATTCTTCACCTCTGTAAGAGCTCTGTGTCTCTATGTCCTTTAGACCAACATTCTTCACCTCTGTAACAACTCTGTGTCTCTGTGTCCCTTAGTCCAACATTCTTCACCTCTGTAACAACTCTTTGTCTCTGTGTCCCTTAGACCAACATTCTTCACCTCTGTAACAGCTCTGTGTCTGTGTCTCCCTTAGACCAACATTCTTCACCTCTGTAACAACTCTGTGTCTCTGTGTCCCTCAGACCAACATTCTTCACCTCTGTAAGAGCTCTGTGTCTCTATGTCCTTTAGACCAACATTCTTCACCTCTGTAACAACTCTGTGTCTCTGTGTCGCTTAGTCCAACATTCTTCACCTCTGCAACAACTCTTTGTCTCTGTGTCCCTTAGACCAACATTCTTCACCTCTGTAACAGCTCTGTGTCTCTGTCTCCCTTAGACCAACATTCTTCACCTCTGTAACAACTCTTTGTCTCTGTGTCCCTTAGACCAACATTCTTCACCTCTGTAACAGCTCTGTGTCTCTGTGTCCCTCAGACCAACATTCTTCACCTCTGTAAGAGCT